>NC_090651.1:327200947-327937121 GCF_040937935.1 Hyperolius riggenbachi | reverse complement strand
ACATTTTTAATTAAAGAAAACTATTATTTTACATGTAAAACAAACAGTTTCCCTCCCACACCAAAAATTACCCACATACATTTTTTATTAAAAAAAAAATAAAAAAAAATACAATAAAAAAAAAACAAAAACAACATAAATAGTTACCCAAGGGTCTGAACTTTTTAAATATGCACGTCAAGAGAGTATGTTATTATATTATTTAAAATTATAAGCTTCTAAATAGTGATGGACGCAAATTGAAAAAATGCACCTTTATTTCTAAATGAAATATCGGCACCATAAATTGTGATAGGGACATCGTTTAAATGGTGTAATAACCGGGACAGATGGGCATATAAAATACATGAGTTTTAATTACGGTAGCGTATATTAATTTCAAACTATAATGGCCTAAAACTGAGAAATAATGAATTTTTTTCATTTCTTTCTTAATCTTCCTGTTAAAATGGATTTAGAAAAAAATAATTCTTAGCAAAATGTAGCACCCAAAGAAAGCCTAATTAGTGGCGGAAAAAACAAGATCTAGATCAATTCATTGTGATAAGTAGCAATAAAGTTATAGGCGAATGAATGGGAGGTGAACGTTGCTCGGATGCATGAGATTTTCGGACTGCGGTGCTGAACCGGTTATGATCATCACTAACAATGAATCAGCTCTTCAAATGGCTCCATCACGACTTTACTTTATAACTGTTTTTAAATAACACGTGTAGGCCTACAGGCAAATAAAATGGTAATTTCCATTTTATGGAAATGTTTTAACTTGGAACAGGCAGTTATCACAGTAAAGCTGCCATAAAAATTCAAAATTGATCTCATGGGCCAAATATAATTATTGTTTAGGCCAAAGTTTTACACCCCTTTTTTAAGGGAAATTGTTCTCGCTGCCAGAAGGCGAAGCTGTTCGATCTAATCTATAAACTCGGACACACATAGGTGAGCAGGCTTTCATCAAGCAGGCAAAATTATTCAGAGCTTCCCATGCACGTGCCTGATGATTGATTACACCCCTGATACTTCCTTAATTTTGACAACTTTATTGGTCCAGACAGTCGGCCAGCATTTTGGAACTCACAGGTCCCTACATCAGGGCAATACAAGTCTGTCAAAGCATCCATAAGACTATTCCCAAGGCATCTGCCTCTGCACACCAACAAGTGGGCTGCAGCACTCTGTGAAATGACTCTGTGACGTGCTCTGTCCAAAGGCCTTTCCTCCCAGTGCATTTTGGGAAGCAAGATGTTGTTTCTGCAGAACACACAACAAACATTCCGTAGTGATGTACCTTGCCAGTAGTAAAGATGTGGCCATATCTGATAAATGTAAAACTGTAAATCAGGGTGTGGAAAGATTTTACTATGTGCAAACACATTTCCTCAGTTATTCCACATTTCCATGTTACATTTTGTTCTCTGGCTCTGTCTAAAATAATATCTGTCAATTATTACTGTAGCAAGAGTAGAAAGTGCTAATTTAATAGTAGTCACTTATCAAGAAAAGAAATATATTTTGCGGTGCTGTATTATTTTAACAACTTAACTCAAATTGGACTTTTTTATGCATCCAGTTTGAGCGCTGTAAATCCAAACAGGACGTACTGGTGCATGTCCATTCATAAAAGTGAAAGTAATGTAGATACCAAACAATTGAACATTTCCGGGTAACTTCCAGGAGAGTGTATACCACCATCAAATGGCCAAATGTAAAATTAAAGTAAAAAAATGGTCTTAGCTTTTTTTTAACATGTATGTAATGCAGGTATAAACTGAAACTGTTATTTTAGCAAATAAGGGCTTGTTATTATTACTGATAGGTAGTGTTGGGCGAACACCTGGATGTTCGGGTTCGCGAACGTTCGCCGAACATGGCCGCGATGTTCGGGTGTTCGCGCCGAACTCCGAACATAATGGAAGTCAATGGGGACCCGAACTTTCGTGCTTTCTAAAGCTTCCTTACATGCTACATACCCCAATTTGCAGGGTATGTGCACCTTGGGAGTGGGTACAAGAGGAAAAAAAATATTTAAAAAAGAGCGTATAGTTTTTGAGAAAATTGATTGTAAAGTTTCAAAGGAAAAACTGTCTTTTAAATGCGGAAAATGTCATGTTTCTTTGCACAGGTAACATGCTTTTTGTCGCCATGCAGTCATAAATGTAATACAGATAAGAGGTTCCAGGAAAAGGAACGCTAACCCAGCACCAGCAGCAGCACACGTGATGGAACAGGAGGAGGGCGGCGCAGGAGGAGAAGGCCATGCTTTGAGACACAACCCAGGCCTTGCATGAGGACAAGAAGCGTGCGGATAGCAATGCTTTTTGCCGCCATGCAGTCATAAATGTAATACAGATGAGAGGTTCAATAAACAGGGACCGGCAACGCTAACCCAGCAGCAGCACACGTGATGGAACAGGAGGAGGCGCAGGAAGAGAAGGCCACGCTTTTTGAGACGCAACCCAGGCCTTGCATGAGGACAAAAAGCATGCGGATATAGCAATGCTTTTTGCCGCCATGCAGTCATAAATGTAATACAGATGAGAGGTTCAATAAACAGGGACCGGCAACGCTAACCCAGCAGCAGCAGCAGCACACGTGATGGAACAGGAGGAGGCGCAGGAGGAGAAGGCCACGCTTTTTGAGACGCAACCCAGGCCTTGCATGAGGACAAAAAGCGTGCGGATATAGCAGCAGCACACGTGATGGAACAGGAGGAGGCGCAGGAGGAGAAGGCCACGCTTTTTGAGACGCAACCCAGGCCTTGCATGAGGACGTGATGGAACAGGAGGAGGCGCAGGAGGAGAAGGCCACGCTTTTTGAGATGCAACCCAGGCCTTGCATGAGGACAAAAAGCGTGCGGATATAGCAATGCTTTTTGCCGCCATGCAGTCATAAATGTAATACAGATGAGAGGTTCAATAAACAGGGACCGGCAACGCTAACCCAGCAGCAGCAGCAGCACACGTGATGGAACAGGAGGAGGCGCAGGAGGAGAAGGCCACGCTTTTTGAGACGCAACCCAGGCCTTGCATGAGGACAAAAAGCGTGCGGATATAGCAATGCTTTTTGCCGCCATGCAGTCATAAATGTAATACAGATGAGAGGTTCAATAAACAGGGACCGGAAACGCTAACCAATCACAGATGTTCATTATTCATGTTACTTGGTTGGGGTCCTGGAGTGTTGCGTAGTCGTTTCCAATCCAGGATTGATTCATTTTAATTTGAGTCAGACGGTCTGCATTTTCTGTGGAGAGGCGGATATGCCGATCTGTGACGATGCCTCCGGCAGCACTACATTGCCAGTTCGTGCCAGGTGTCTAGCTTCGATACCCAATAGTTGAAGGGTGCAGATGGATTGTTCAACACAGCTACGCCATCTGACATGTAGTCCTTGACCATCTTCTCCAGGCGATCGGTGTTGGAGGTGGATCTGCACGCTTGCTGTTCTGTGGGCTGCTGCATGGGTGTCAGAAAATTTTCCCACTCCAAGGACACTGCCGATACCATTCCCTTTTGGGCACTAGCTGCGGCTTGTGTTGTTTGCTGCCCTCCTGGACGTCCTGGGTTTGCGGAAGTCAGTCTGTTGGCGTACAACTGGCTAGAGGAGGGGGAGGATGTCAATCTCCTCTCTAAAGTCTCCACAAGGGTCTGCTGGTATTCTTCCATTTTGACCTGCCTGACTCTTTCTTCAAGCAGTTTTGGAACATTGTGTTTGTACCGTGGATCCAGAAGGGTATAAACCAAGTAATTGGTGTTGTCCTGAATGCGCACAATGCGTGGGTCGCGTTCAATGCAGTCTAGCATGAATTGAGCCATGTGTGCCAGAGTCCTGCCAGAACCATCATCATCCTCTTGTGGGCGTTGTGATTGTTGTGATGCATCATAGTCGTCACCTTCTTCCTGGTCTGCTTCTGCTTACCATTCGCGCTGAATTGTGGAAGTCCAACGTGCACCGCTCTGGCCCTCGTCAGTGGTGGCATGAAATTCCTGCTCCAACTCCAGCTGTTCCTCCTCCTCTTCTTCGTCATAGCTGCTGGGGCCAGCGTTTCCTGAGGCAGATGGCCTGATGTTGGTACCATCACGCTGATCGTTTTCTCCTTCAGATTCCCCCAGTTGCATCATGACAGCTGTTTCCTTGATTTTCAACATTGACCTCTTCAGTAAACACAGCAGTGGTATGGTAATGCTGACTGAAGAGTTGTCACTGCTCACAAGCAACGTGGATTGCTCAACATTTTGGAGGACTTGGCAGAGGTCCAACATGTTGGCCCAATCGGATCCACAGAAGCTTGGCAGCTGTCCGGATGCGCCTCGATACTGCGCCGTCATGTACTGGACCACTGCACTCTTCTGCTCGCAAAAGCGGGCTAGCATGTGCAGCGTAGAATTCCAGCGCATAGGGACATCACACAGCAAGCGATGGTGGGGGAGATTGAAGCGCTCCTGCATCTTGGCGAGTGCCCCCGAAGCAGTACTGGAATTTCTACAATGTTTGGCCACTCGTCGCACCTTCAACAGAAGATCGGCCACGCCTGGGTATGTCTTCAGGAACCGCTGAACTACTAGGTTCATCACGTGCGCCAGGCAAGGGATGTGTGTCAGCTTAGCCAACCTTAAAGCGCGAATGAGATTACTCCCATTATCACACACAACCATGCCCGGTTTCAGGTCCAGCGGTGCCAGCCACAAATCCGTCTGTTCCTTTATTCCCCTCCAAATTTCCTCCCCTGTGTGCTGCTTATCCCCAAGGCAGATCAGCTTCAGCAACGCTTGCTGACGCATGCCAACAGCTGTGCTGCACTGCTTCCACGATCCTACTGCTGCTGGGTTAGCATTTCCGGATGAGGTACAGCTTTGAGATGCGTTGGAGGAGAAGGAGTCAGAGAGGTAGGTGCTGCTGTTGTTATCCAGTGGGAGGGACGGCGGTGCAGCTGTTTGCGGCGTGGGCAACACCCGCGCCGTAGCAGGTGAGGTATCGCTGCCAGGCTCCACAAGGTTCACCCAGTGCGCGGTAAGGGAGATGTATTGACCCTGGCCGAACGCACTCGTCCAGGTGTCAGTGGTGAGGTGAACCTTGCAGGCACCGGCATTCTTCAAGCTTCGGGTTATTTTGCTGACCACGTGCTCATGCAACTCAGGCACTGCAGAGCGCGCAAAGTGGTAGCGGCTGGGAACCACGTAACGTGGGATGGCCACTGACATCATGCCCTTGAAGTTGTTTGTCTCCACCACTCGATATGGCAGCATTTCGCAGGCCAGAAGCTTGGCTATGCTGGCTGTTACTGCCACGGCCCGGGGGTCATTTGCTGGAAATTTCCTCTTGCGCTCAAACATCTCTGAGAGAGACAACTGAACCGTAGGGCTGCACACTGAAGGGCTGTTGGTTGTTGTGTTTAATGAACACTGGGAGACCTCAAGAGCACTAGTCCGGAAAGTGACAGTGTCAGCGTCATCTGATGTTTGTGAATGTTGTGAACCACGCAATGGCTGGGCTACTGCTGCTGCTGAGGCGGGTCTGGTGGTGAGTCTGGTGACCCCAAGGGAGGCAGTGTTGATGGTACCCTGTCCTGCCGCGTTTGCCCACAGAGTGGGATGTTTGGATAGCATGTGGCGGCTCATGCTGGTGGTGGAGAGGTTGTTAACCACTTTACCCCCGCGCGTACGTATTTCTCCGCCCCTTTTTCCATCCTTTAAAAACCAGGGACGGAGAAACACGTACTTTCCGCGTTCCCGACGCTGCCCGCGCTCCCGCTCGTAAACACGCCTAGGGATGAGCGTAATGACCTAATTACGAATTTCCGAAATTTCGCGAAATTACTACAATTACGATTTTAGCAGTAATCGAAATTTCGTAATTTTCGCAAATTACGCAAATTTTCGTAATTACGATATTTAGTATTTTAAAGTTTGCAAAGGTTTCTATCCCTCTAGATGCCTAAAATGAATAACCAACCACTCCTCCTCCTCCTCCTCCTCTCTCTCTCTCTCTCTCTCTCTCTCTCTCTCTCTCCAGAGATCTGTAGTATTTCAAAACCATACTCACATTCATGACATGTCCAGGGATCAAACCCAGGCCAACCACATGGAAGACAGCTATGCTCACCACCATACCACCAAACACACACTAAATAGACTGCTAACCTAAATCTTACTTGTAGACAGTCATATGAGACACATGCTGGGTGCAGGGCTTTGTGATTGGACCATGCGATAGAGTGAGGTGCAAAAATGAAATCATGCCTAGCAGAGGATGGTTTCACAGTGCTAAATGCTAGGCTGGCTGTGGTGCAATTGGTTAGTGTGTTTGGCTGGTAACAGCAAGGTTACAGGTTCAATTCCATCCAGGCATGTCTTTTCCTTTTGCGTTCAACAGTTGTCCAAACAGAGCCAACAGAGCCCCAGATAGCCATGTAGAGTTAGGTCACAGCTAGCCTGGCTGTGGTGCAATTGGTTAGTGTGTCTGGCTGGTAACAGCAAGGTTACAGGTTCAATTCCATCCAGGCATGTCTTTTCCTTTTGCGTTCAACAGTTGTCCAAACAGAGCCAACAGAGCCCCAGATAGCCATGTAGAGTTAGGTCACAGCTAGCCTGGCTGTGGTGCAATTGGTTAGTGGGTCTGGCTGGTAACAGCAAGGTTACAGGTTCGATTCCATCCAGGCATGTCTTTTCCTTTTGCGTTCAACAGTTGTCCAAACAGAGCCAACAGAGCCCCAGATAGCCATGTAGAGTTAGGTCACAGCTAGCCTGGCTGTGGTGCAATTGGTTAGTGTGTCTGGCTGGTAACAGCAAGGTTACAGGTTCAATTCCATCCAGGCATGTCTTTTCCTTTTGCGTTCAACAGTTGTCCAAACAGAGCCAACAGAGCCCCAGATAGCCATGTAGAGTTAGGTCACAGCTAGCCTGGCTGTGGTGCAATTGGTTAGTGCGTCTGGCTGGTAACAGCAAGGTTACAGGTTCGATTCCATCCAGGCATGTCTTTTCCTTTTGCGTTCAACAGTTGTCCAAACAGAGCCAACAGAGCCCCAGATAGCCATGTAGAGTTAGGTCACAGCTAGCCTGGCTGTGGTGCAATTGGTTAGTGTGTCTGGCTGGTAACAGCAAGGTTACAGGTTTGATTCCATCCAGGCATGTCTTTTCCTTTTGCGTGCGCGCGCTGCGCCATTGAACCCCATGGGGTATTTTGCGTGCGTAAAACTTTACGCATGCAAAACTTTGTGCTCGGTGTTTGGACAACTGTTGAACTCAAAAGGAAAAGACATGCCTGGATGGAATCGAACCTGTAACCTTGCTGTTACCAGCCAGACACACTAACCAATTGCACCACAGCCAGGCTAGCTGTGACCTAACTCTACATGGCTATCTGGGGCTCTGTTGGCTCTGTTTGGACAACTGTTGAACGCAAAAGGAAAAGACATGCCTGGATGGAATCGAACCTGTAACCTTGCTGTTACCAGCCAGACACACTAACCAATTGCACCACAGCCAGGCTAGCTGTGACCTAACTCTACATGGCTATCTGGGGCTCTGTTGGCTCTGTTTGGACAACTGTTGAACGCAAAAGGAAAAGACATGCCTGGATGGAATCGAACCTGTAACCTTGCTGTTACCAGCCAGACACACTAACCAATTGCACCACAGCCAGGCTAGCTGTGACCTAACTCTACATGGCTATCTGGGGCTCTGTTGGCTCTGTTTGGACAACTGTTGAACGCAAAAGGAAAAGACATGCCTGGATGGAATCGAACCTGTAACCTTGCTGTTACCAGCCAGACGCACTAACCAATTGCACCACAGCCAGCCTAGCATTTAGCATTGTGAAACCATCCTCTGCTAGGCATGATTTCATTTTTGCACCTCACTCTATCGCATGGTCCATGGTCCAATCACAAAGCCCTGCACCCAGCATGTGTCTCATATGACTGTCTACAAGTAAGATTTAGGTTAGCAGTCTATTTAGTGTGTGTTTGGTGGTATGGTGGTGAGCATAGCTGTCTTCCATGTGGTTGGCCTGGGTTTGATCCCTGGACATGTCATGAATGTGAGTATGGTTTTGAAATACTACAGATCTCTGGAGAGAGAGAGAGAGGGAGGAGGAAGAGGAGGCTGGCTGGCTGGCTGGCTGTGCTATTCATTTTAGGCATCTAGAGGGATAGAAACCCTTACAAACCTGAAAAAGTAAAATTTCGGTTGGAGACACGAAATTCGTCATTACGGGAGTGAAATTTCGATTACGAAATTGTAAATTACGATTTGAAAATTATTTACGAAATTACGATTTTGGGTCGTAATGTTAAATTTCGCATTCGTAATAAAGGCAGTTCGAAATTTCGAAAATTTCGGCTCATCTCTAAACACGCCGCCCGTCGCTAGTAAAACCGCCACCGCCCGCTCGCCCAGAGATCAATGAACGGGAAAATCCATTCCCGTTCGTTGATCTAAGCCCTGCAATGATCAGCTGCTCTCCTATGGGCAGCGCGATCATTGTGAGAAAAAACTCACGTGTCCAGCCTCCTTATTCTTCCTCCAAGCTTCCGGAAGGAAGCTTGGAGGTCGCATTAAAACAAAAAGTTACTGTGGCCATCTTGTGGCCAAATAGTAAACTACACCCTACACATTTTTCACATACAAATAAATGACTTTTACACATAAAATTAACTCATTACCTCCCACACTCCCCATTTTTTTTTTTTTTGTAATTAAAAAAAAATTAAAAAATTTACAATTAAAAAAAATACATAAATAGTTACCTTAGGGACTGAACTTTTTAAATATTTATGTCAAGAGGGTATAACACTGTTACTTTATAAACTATGGGCTTGTAATTAGGGATGGACGCAAAACTGAAAAAAATGCACCTTTATTTCCAAATAAAATATTGGCGCCAAACATTGTGATAGGGACATAATTTAAATGGTTTTATAACCGGGACAAAAGGGCAAATACGTTTCATGGGTTTTAATTACAGTAGCATGCATTATTTAAAAACTATAATGGCCGAAAACTGAAAAATAATTATTTTTTTCCCCACATTTTTCCTATTTTCCCATTAAAACACATTTAGAAAAAAATAATTCTTGGCATAATGTCCCACCTAAAGAAAGCCTAATTGGTGGCGAAAAAAACAAGATATAGTTCATTTCATTGCGATAAGTAATAATAAAGTTATAGACGAATGAATGGAAGGAACGCTGAAAGGTGAAAATTGCTCTGGTGGTCAGGGGGTAAAACCCCTCAGTGGCGAAGTGGTTAATACTTTTCCCCCTGCTCAGGCGGGTCTTGCACACCTTGCAAATCGCCATGGTACCATCCTCAGTGCAGTCTTCAAAGAAAGCCCAGACTTTGGAGCACCTGCCTTGCTGGCGATTTCTGTTTGTGCCTCTTTTGCGTCTCAAAGGAACTTCCACGCTTGTGGTGCCTGAAATTTCGCGCCGCCTACCTTGTGGCACAAGGCGAACTCGTGCAGCAGTGGGTTCTTCAACAGACTCATCTGTGCTGCTACAACGGCGATGTTCTCCTTCACATACAAAATCTGGGTCTGTGTCCACATTGTCCATACCCTCCTCTTCCATCTCCTCAAACTCGTCATATGTCATTGTGGGGGGCCGCCGCCGTGGAGTAGAGCTCCCCAGAACAACCTCTGCGCAGCTCACTCCAACGTCGTCTTCCAGATCTTCTCGGCCGACCTCCTGCAATTGCAACCCCTTCTGCCCAACTTGCTCTGGGATTTGGGTTTCAAAGTCCTCGGACTCGCCTTGTATTTCAGTGCGCGGTGCATTTCCCACAGTTAATGATTGTGAATCCGGGCACAACATTTCTGGCTGTTCCATTGACCTTTCAAAGGTGGAAGTTTGTTGGGCTGGGAATAGCTCCTGCGAACAGGGCCGGGCCGAGGCATAGGCTGGAGAGGCTCCAGCCTCAGGGCGCAGTGTAGGAGGGGGCGCACAATTCATTCAGCTGTCATTCCTAATTGTGTTTGAAGCAGAAGAAATAAGAAAAGGAGGTACATGGAAGTGACTACAAGCCAGATAACTAAAGATTAAGGTGTTGGGGGCCCTGGGGTGCCTCTTAGTCTAAGAGTAATCAGTGTGTGACGGCTGGGGTGGAGGGGCGCACTTTGGTGTCTCAGCCTTGGGTGCTGGAGGACCTTGTCCCGACTCTGCCTGCGAATACCCCATTGTGTCCTGAAGTAATTCTTCGGACTGGTTATCTGGCAGTTGTGTGCGTGGTGTCGCTGCCGGTTGTGTCAGTTTTGTGCCCACTGGCTCCTTGTAACTGGCTGAGGACTCGGACCTCGTGCGTGATGTGCTGGTGCTGCTTAACCCACTGCTGGACGCTTGAGAGGTCATCCAAGTAATTATCTGGTCCTGTTCTTTTGGATTTGTGAGGGTTGTTGTCCTGGACAACATGGGCGGTATTGAGTGGGTTTTCTTCGGTGCTCCCCTGTGGCCTGTACGTGAACCGTCAGGGGAAACACCTCTTCCCTTGCCCCTCCCTCTTTCACCGGATTTCTTCCTCATTTCACTTATCCTTAAAGTACACGCTGACTGGCAGCAGTACAGTGGCAGTACAGAAATGCTATACAGTGGTGGGTGAGCGGTGTACCACTATTCCCAGCAGCGACACAGAGCACAATGCTATACAGTGGCGGGTGAGCGGTGTACTACTGTTCCCAGCAGACACAGAGTGGCAGTAAACACAATGCTATATAGTGCTGGGTGAGCAGTGTACACAGAGTGGCAGTAAACACAATGCTATATAGTGTGGGTGAGCGGTGTACTACTGTTCCCAGCAGCGAGTCAGAGCACAATGCTATACAGTGGTGGGTGAGCGGTGTACCACTATTCCCAGCAGCGACACAGAGCACAATGCTATACAGTGGCGGGTGAGTAGTGTTGGGCGAACATCTAGATGTTCGGGTTCGGGCCGAACAGGCCGAACATGGCCGCGATGTTCGGGTGTTCGACCCGAACTCCGAACATAATGGAAGTCAATGGGGACCCGAACTTTTGTGCTTTGTAAAGCCTCCTTACATGCTACATACCCCAAATTTACAGGGTATGTGCACCTTGGGAGTGGGTACAAGAGGGAAAAAATTTTAGCAAAAAGAGCTTATAGTTTTTGAGAAAATCGATTTTAAAGTTTCAAAGGGAAAACTGTCTTTTAAATGCGGGAAATGTCTGTTTTCTTTGCACAGGTAACATGCTTTTTGTCGGCATGCAGTCATAAATGTAATACATATAAGAGGTTCCAGGAAAAGGGACCGGTAACGCTAACCCAGCAGCAGCACACGTGATGGAACAAGAGGAGGGTGGCGCAGGAGGAGAAGGCCACGCTTTGAGACACAACAACCCAGGCCTTGCATGAGGACAAGAAGCGTGCGGATAGCAATTTGCATTTTGTCGCCATGCAGTCATAAATGTAATACAGATGAGAGGTTCAATAAACAGGGACCGGAAACGCTAACCCATCACAGATGTTCATTGTTCATGTTACTTGGTTGGGGTCCGGGAGTGTTGCGTAGTCGTTTCCAATCCAGGATTGATTCATTTTAATTTGAGTCAGACGGTCTGCATTTTCTGTGGAGAGGCGAATACGCCGCCGATCTGTGACGATGCCTCCGGCAGCACTGAAACAGCGTTCCGACATAACGCTGGCTACCGGGCAAGCCAGCACCTCTATTGCGTACATTGCCAGTTTGTGCCAGGTGTCTAGCTTCGATACCCAATAGTTGAAGAATGCAGATGGATTGTTCAACACAGCTACGCCATCTGACATGTAGTCCTTGACCATCTTCTTCAGGCGATCGGTGTTGGAGGTGGATCTGCACGCTTGCTGTTCTGTGTGCTGCTGCATGGGTGTCAGAAAATTTTCCCACTCCAAGGACACTGCCGATACCATTCCCTTTTGGGCACTAGCTGCGGCTTGTGTTGTTTGCTGCCCTCCTGGTCGTCCTGGGTTTGCGGAAGTCAGTCTGTCGGCGTACAACTGGCTAGAGGAGGGGGAGGATGTCAATCTCCTCTCTAAAGTCTCCACAAGGGCCTGCTGGTATTCTTCCATTTTGACCTGTCTGGCTCTTTCTTCAAGCAGTTTTGGAACATTGTGTTTGTACCGTGGATCCAGAAGGGTATAAACCCAGTAATTGGTGTTGTCCAGAATGCGCACAATGCGTGGGTCGCGTTCAATGCAGTCCTAGGCCGAAGAGGTCATAGCCTAGGGTCACAAAACCTGTTTATTGGGCAATTTCAATGGTGGCGAGTCTGACGTACATAAATCGCAGCAATGGCCGTTAGCAACGTCTGAATCTTACGAAATGTCTCATGCAGGTAGAAGACATATTGTTAGACTTGGGCTCCAAAGATGGGTTCCCTACATCTCTGCAAACCAGAGTTACAGGGCTCCAAATTTGGTAAAATCCCCCATAGGCTTTCATTGGGCCTCCTATTTACAGTTCCAAAATCTCACATCTTTTCAAAGGGCAATTACTCAGCAGTGGCAAATTTTCTAGCATTGTAGGGACCCTTAGGGGGAACATGACTGGTGAGTTTCGGGCCCCTAGGCCGAAGAGGTCATAGCCTAGGGTCACAAAAACCTGTTTATTGGGGCTATTTCAATGGTAGTGATGGTGACGTACATAAATCGCAGCAATGGCCGTTAGCAAAGTCTGAATCTCACGAAATGTCTCATGCAGGTAGAAGACATATTGTTAGACTTGGATTCCAAAGATGGGGTCCCTACATCTCTGCAAACCAGAGTTACAGGGGTCCAAAATTGGTAAAATCCCCCATAGGATTTCATTGGCTCCCTATTTCACTTTCCAAAATCTCACATCTTTTCAAAGGGCAATGGCTCAGCAGTACCAAATTTTCTAGCATTGTAGGGACCCTTAGGGGGAACATGACTGGTGAGTTTCGGGCCCCTAGGACGAAGAGGTCATAGCCTAGGGTCACAAAAACCTGTTTATTGGGGCTATTTCAATGGTAGTGATGGTGACGTACATAAATCGCAGCAATGGCCGTTAGCAAAGTCTGAATCTCACGAAATGTCTCATGCAGGTAGAAGACATATTGTTAGACTTGGATTCCAAAGATGGGGTCCCTACATCTCTGCAAACCAGAGTTACAGGGGTCCAAAATTGGTAAAATCCCCCATAGGATTTCATTGGCTCCCTATTTCACTTTCCAAAATCTCACATCTTTTCAAAGGGCAATGGCTCAGCAGTACCAAATTTTCTAGCATTGTAGGGACCCTTAGGGGGAACATGACTGGTGAGTTTCGGGCCCCTAGGCCGAAGAGGTCATAGCCTAGGGTCACAAAAACCTGTTTATTGGGGCTATTTCAATGGTAGTGATGGTGACGTACATAAATCGCAGCAATGGCCGTTAGCAAAGTCTGAATCTCACGAAATGTCTCATGCAGGTAGAAGACATATTGTTAGACTTGGATTCCAAAGATGGGGTCCCTACATCTCTGCAAACCAGAGTTACAGGGGTCCAAAATTGGTAAAATCCCCCATAGGATTTCATTGGCTCCCTATTTCACTTTCCAAAATCTCACATCTTTTCAAAGGGCAATGGCTCAGCAGTACCAAATTTTCTAGCATTGTAGGGACCCTTAGGGGGAACATGACTGGTGAGTTTCGGGCCCCTAGGCCGAAGAGGTCATAGCCTAGGGTCACAAAAACCTGTTTATTGGGGCTATTTCAATGGTAGTGATGGTGACGTACATAAATCGCAGCAATGGCCGTTAGCAAAGTCTGAATCTCACGAAATGTCTCATGCAGGTAGAAGACATATTGTTAGACTTGTATTCCAAAGATGGGGTCCCTACATCTCTGCAAACCAGAGTTACAGGGGTCCAAAATTGGTAAAATCCCCCATAGGATTTCATTGGCTCCCTATTTCACTTTCCAAAATCTCACATCTTTTCAAAGGGCAATGGCTCAGCAGTACCAAATTTTCTAGCATTGTAGGGACCCTTAGGGGGAACATGACTGGTGAGTTTCGGGCCCCTAGGCCGAAGAGGTCATAGCCTAGGGTCACAAAAACCTGTTTATTGGGGCTATTTCAATGGTAGTGATGGTGACGTACATAAATCGCAGCAATGGCCGTTAGCAAAGTCTGAATCTCACGAAATGTCTCATGCAGGTAGAAGACATATTGTTAGACTTGGATTCCAAAGATGGGGTCCCTACATCTCTGCAAACCAGAGTTACAGGGGTCCAAAATTGGTAAAATCCCCCATAGGATTTCATTGGCTCCCTATTTCACTTTCCAAAATCTCAGTTTTTTCCCTCTTGTACCCACTCCCAAGGTGCACATACCCTGTAAATTTGGGGTATGTAGCATGTAAGGAGGCTTTACAAAGCACGAAAGTTCGGGTCCCCATTGACTTCCATTATGTTCGGAGTTCGGCCATGTTCGGCCCGAACCCGAACATCTAGATGTTCGCCCAACACTACACGTGACCCGTTCGGCCAATCACAGCGCTAGCCGAACGTTCGGGTAACGTTCGGCCATGCGCTCTTAGTTCGGCCATATGGCCGAACAGTTTGGCCGAACACCATCAGGTGTTCGGCCGAACCCGAACATCACCCGAACAGGGTGATGTTCTGCAGAACCCGAACAGTGGCGAACACTGTTCGCCCAACACTACGGGTGAGCGGTGTACTACTGTTACCAGCAGACACAGAGTGGCAGTAAACACAATGGTATATAGTGCTGGGTGAGCGGTGTACACAGAGTGGCAGTAAACACAATGCTATATAGTGTGGGTGAGCGGTGTACTACTGTTCCCAGCAGCGAGTCAGAGCACAATGCTATACAGTGGTGGGTGAGCGGTGTACCACTATTCCCAGCAGCGACACAGAGCACAATGCTATACAGTGGCGGGTGAGCGGTGTACTACTGTTCCCAGCAGACACAGAGTGGCAGTAAACACAATGTTATATAGTGCTGGGTGAGCGGTGTACACAGAGTGGCAGTAAACACAATGCTATATAGTGTGGGTGAGCGGTGTACTACTGTTCCCAGCAGCGAGTCAGAGCACAATGCTATACAGTGGTGGGTGAGTGGTGTACCACTATTCCCAGCAGTGACACAGAGCACAATGCTATACAGTGGCGGGTGAGCGGTGTACTACTGTTCCCAGCAGACACAGAGTGGCAGTAAACACAATGCTATATAGTGCTGGGTGAGCGATGTACACAGAGTGGCAGTAAACACAATGCTATATAGTGTGGGTGAGCGGTGTACTACTGTTCCCAGCAGCGAGTCAGAGCACAATGCTATACAGTGGTGGGTGAGCGGTGTACCACTATTCCCAGCAGCGACACAGAGCACAATGCTATACAGTGGCGGGTGAGCGGTGTACTACTGTTCCCAGCAGACACAGAGTGGCAGTAAACACAATGCTATATAGTGCTGGGTGAGCGGTGTACACAGAGTGGCAGTAAACACAATGCTATATAGTGTGGGTGAGCGGTGTACTACTGTTCCCAGCAGCGAGTCAGAGCACAATGCTATACAGTGGTGGGTGAGCGGTGTACCACTATTCCCAGCAGCAACACAGAGCACAATGCTATACAGTGGCGGGTGAGCGGTGTACTACTGTTCCCAGCAGACACAGAGTGGCAGTAAACACAATGCTATATAGTGCTGGGTGAGCGGTGTACACAGAGTGGCAATAAACACAATGCTATATAGTGTGGGTGGGTGAGCGAGCGGTGTACTACTGTTCCCAGCAGCGACACAGAGCACAATGCTATACAGTGGTGGGTGAGCGGTGTACCACTATTGCCAGCAGCGACACAGAGCACAATGCTATACAGTGGCGGGTGAGCGGTGTACTACTGTTCCCAGCAGACATAGAGTGGCAGTAAACACAATGCTATATAGTGCTGGGTGAGCGGTGTACACAGAGTGGCAGTAAACACAATGCTATATAGTGTGGGTGAGCGGTGTACTACTGTTCCCAGCAGCGACACAATGACTGGGGGGACCCTGGCTAGCCTGGCTGGAGAGAGAACTACCCTGCCTGCCTACCCAAAGCTAAACCCACAGACAAATGGCGGAGAAATGACGTGGTTCGGGTATTTATTCACCCGAACCACGTGACCCGTTCGGCCAATCACAGCGAACGTTCGGGGAACGTTCGGCCATGCGCTCTTAGTTCGGCCATATGGCCGAACGGTTTGGCCGAACACCATCAGGTGTTCGGCCGAACTCGAACATCACCCGAACAGGGTGATGTTCTGCAGAACCCGAACAGTGGCGAACACTGTTCGCCCAACACTACTGATAGGGTACAAAGAAAAAACACAAAACAGAAATAATACACCTTAATTTCCAAATAATATATTGACACCACACATTATACTAGGGACATCATTGAAATGTTGTAATAACCAGGACAAATGGGCATATGAAATGTGGGGGTTTTACTTACAGTAGTTTAGTAGTTTATTTAAAACTATAGTGCATGGGATTGGAAAAAACAATGCATTTTTTCCCTTGTATTTCCCTATAAAATGCAAAAAAAAAAAAAAAAAAAAATTACTGAAAACCACTTTTACCCCCTACAAAGTATAATTTGTAGTAAAAATGTTTTTATATATATATATATATATATATATATATATATATATATATATATATATATATATATATATATACATATATACATATACACACACACATATATATATATATATATATATATATATATAAATCATTTAGGTATGATAGGGCCAAAGGAATGGGAGGAGCACTGACAGGAGAACATGGCTTTTGTTTGGCTCTAAGGGTAAAATAGCCTATGGGGTTAAGTGATTAAATAAACCTATCAAAAATGATGTACCCATTGGCACAATATACTTGTTGTTACTCATCAGGGGCAATAGTTTTATTGCCTAACTCAAGTCAAAAATGTTTTTCTTTTCCTGTGTGGCCGAGAATTTATGTTATTAGATTAGTTTATGGTAAATGTGTTCCAGCAGTGGTCCACCTACAGAGTCAGAAGGTCTTTAAACAGAGCTCCTGCCTCGTAACAGAGGAAGAGCGCAGCCACGATCTGAAGGGGTGCCTCACTCAGCAATGGGGGACATCGGAGCAGTGAGGGAAGGCTCAGTAGCATTGAGCCTCAGTAGGATTCTGAGGCTTCTCTCTCTTCAGGTAAGTATCTCATATAACAGAGGGCCGAATATCAAATTTTGGGTTGGCAAATTTCGAAGTTGAAAAAAAATTGTGAATCTGGCAAATCTTCAACTCTCCATAGACTTCAAAGGACAAGAGAATTTTAAAATCTACAAAGACTGTTTCTGGCCACAAAAGTGATGGAAAAGTTGTTTCAATGGGCCTAACACCTGGATGGGGGCATGCCGGAGGGGGGTCTATGGCAAAAGTCCCACCAAGTCGTGTTTTAATCAATAAAGGGCAGAAATCACATTACATTCTTAAATTTGTGGAACAAAGTGCTTTAAATATCCAGCGTGTGTACATGTCAATCAGGTAGTGTGTAACGATTGTGGAACTTTCTCCGTGATCAGCGCACAACGCGTGCGCTGATACGGCGGAAATCCTCCACAAGCGTATAATTGTAGGAACCCAGCAAAAGGTGCTATGCACCCGTAGAGGGAAATTCCTGTCGGCAGATGGCGCTGGGGAGTGCAGAGGAACCAATCCTCTGTACCTCCACAAATGCCAGACAGGAATTGTACGAAGCGCAGAACGCAATCGCAAGAGAGGCGATTGAGAATGAGCACAGGGACAGATTGTATGTGTGTGCACCAAACTAGTCGCCAACCCGCGACAGTGCACACACAACAGCAGATATGAAATAGGAACGCGATCGCGAGAGGTGCGATCGCCAGACGTGACACAAGGCAGATCAAAACAGAATATGAGGATAGCAAAGGCACAGCAAATCATACAACGAGAAGATAAAGAAAATAACAAACACTAGCTGAACGCGAACACCGCACTCATTCGCAACAGTGCACGCGTTTGTGCGCGGTCCCCACGTGATAAGCACAACAGGGACAAGCACGCCTAACTAACCAACACAAGACAGACACCACACAAGCGCGCTTGCTACACGATTGCCTTACCGCAGGCACCAGCAAGCGCACGCAAACAGACAGACAATGAGAATTGATCAAACAGGAACCACTGCTCTTACCGTCAAATCCAGTGCGAACCAGGTATCAGAAAGATCCACTGCTCTTGCTGTCAGAGCAGTGTGATCCAAGCACACGACAAACAGAAGGAGTAACCAGCAGCGACCGCAGCCGAGGTTAGCTCCAAGATCCAGACCAGAGGAATCCACTGCCACTAACGCTAGGGCAAGTGCGATTCAGACAGACAGAACAGAAGGATCCACAGCACTAGCGAAAGTGGCTAGCGCGATCCAGGAAGACAGAACAGAAGGATCCACAGCACTAGCGCAGGATGCCAGTGCGATCCAGGTACAGAGTAGCAGAACAGAAGGATCCACAGCACTAGCGCAGGATGCTAGTACGATCCAGGGAGGCAGAGTAGCAGAACAGAAGGATCCACAGCACTAGCGCAGGATGCTAGTACGATCCAGGGAGGCAGAACAGAAGGATCCACAGCACTAGCGAAAAGAGGCCAGTACGATCCAGGGAGGCAGAACAGAAGAGATAGCTGGTAGCAACCGCTGCACCAGCTATACTCCAAGAACAGAGATCAGAACGATTTCCTTGTCGACCACCGCTGGGACAGGACAATCGCAACAGACAAACAAAACAGATAAACAATCCTAACTGCACTAGGGAACCTGCCTAGCGCAGTTTCAAGGAATTACTCTAAGCTGATCTTCAAACAAAGAGCATGGCTGACACTCTCCAGAGTGTTTCACAGGAAGAAACCTTATGACCAGCAAAGCATTGTGGGAAACACATAGTACTTATAGTACACGCCTCCAATGAATGTGGCCAGGCAATTTGCATGACAACGTATGCAAATTCCTCAGCAAGCACAAGCTGCAAAACTGACAGAAGGTCTCTCTTAAAGAGACCTGCAGAATGCAGACCTGAACAATGGTCAAAAAGCTGCCTGTCTGTACAGGCAGCTGAGCAGATTCTCACAGTACCCCCCCTTCTAGGGTCGAATTCCAGACGACCCTCAAAACTGATATCTCCAAACCACTTTAACAGAAGACTCATGAAGGTCGGGACAGCCCGACAAGGTCCAATTCCAGAGTCAGTCCACCCGAAACCGACCTCATCGGAAACAGAAGCCACCGAAACATGCCCATCAGCACTACAAATCTCAGCGTAACACCCATCAGGACTGTGGATACCAGAGAAGAAGCCATCGACACCCTCCAGACAATACCCACCACCTTCCAAGGAGCGTCCGAAAATACCAAATCTGCCACAAAACCTGTTCGAAGTGTCTCTTTCAAAACAAAAGCCGCTGTTGATCGTATTCAGGGTACCAAGCAAAACTTCTCTCGGAATCTCCCAGAATGCCTTGAAGCTCCGCAGAGATTCCAAGAAGCCAGAACGCTCACCAGGCTCACATGGAGAGCTACCAAGCACCCCCATGGAACCTATGACAGTTCCAGATTCAGAATTAGCAGGACACCCATCAAGATCAGGACTTTCAGGGACCACTTCTGGGCATGCAAGCAGGCAGGCTAAATCAGAACATGTCTACACCGAGGAAGCATCTGAGTACGCTGGTAACCGAGGCACACTTGGGCTTTCTGGGTCACAGAGCACACTGGGGTACACCAGCCCAGGAGAAACCTCAGGACATGTCGGGGAACTGCCAACCTCAGAGTCCGGCACGACCAGACCAAAACCAGGACCGGGCAGAAAATCATCACGAGTAGAGGTCACAGGTACTGGTATTTCAAAAGAAGACTCGGTCTCAGGCTTAGAAATCTCAATGACTGTAATGGTATCTGACAGAAATTCATCATTGACTACACATGACTGAAGCTCCACCAGAGTTGAAAAGGTAGCCAGCAAGGCAGCAATGCCTACGGAAGAGGGCAACACCTCAGAAGGACTTGGGGGGCAGGAGACATCTCCTACAAGTTCTGCACCTTTTGGGAGGAACTCGGAGACCTCCAGAACATCAAACAAGACCTCAGGAACATCATTTTCCAGGTTTTCTAAGAAGGATTCTGAACTATCCATGTTACAGGGCTGAACATTAAATACCTGCAGGCAGGACAGATGTCCCAGGAATGGTTTCACCATAACCTGAGACTGAACTTCATCATAATTAGCGGGATGTACAGGGATATTTACTGGAACACACACTGACTCCCTAACTTCATTCTCACTGTACCCAGAATTCTGTGTGGCAGTCAAACTAGTTTGTAACTCCAAAACTGCAGAAAAACAGGTGAGTATAGTGGCAATACCTAGACGAGCCTCTAGGGACACTGCAGGGGATTCTAAGCAAGGCCACATTGACTCATCCAGAGTACAGGGTGCAGAATCAGCACTTCCCTCAGAGCAAGAAAGGGACTCACAAATGTCAGTGTGATTGGACATCATATTGTTATTCATGGTACAGGGCAGGCTCAGAGAAACTTTCTCTGAACAAGGCAAAGAAGGTTCAGCATCAGATTCGCAAAACCGAAGCGCTGTCTCACTCTTAGATTCGGCTAACAATGTCGAATCCGAGGAATCAGAACGCAAAACCTGCGTATCAAAAATCCCTTTAGGTTGTGAAACTGACGCTTCCATAGCGCAAACCTCCGCGATCTGCGGAGCAGACTGCAAGGCATCTAGGACCGAAACACTGGAGCAACTGTCACCAGGCAACGGGCCCCTACAGGTGTGAACAGGGTGAGACAGAGACTCATTTGCAGAAGAAATAGCGACATCAACAGGATAAACTTTATTAGGCATATTAATTTTACTTTTGACGCTGCATAGTCGAGAATTTTTCCCCATAGCAGGGTCACAAACGGAAGATCTCAAAGATCTGTTCCTAAATGAAAAAGGATCCCACACATGCTTGAGGAAACCGACAGACTCATGCCGATCACAATCTGCAGGAACATCCGAGAAACAGGCATCAGATCGTACAGATTCAAACTGCACACTGTCAGGAGAGAATCCTTCAGGATTCACACAGGAATCAACCACAGCGGCACACTCATTCATTTGAGATCGCACAATGTCAAGACTCACATGCTTTACCCCAGAAAGGCAGGAACAATCATCCGACAACGATGTCTCTTTATTGGAATCAATTGGTTGGTGTGTGTGCAACTCATCCAAAATCGTCTGCCACACATAAATCACCAGATCCACATCATCCTCGTCACATTCATCGGAATCAATGAAAAGGTACATAGAATCGAGACAATCATTCAAGACATCTTCGCTTTTTGAGATGTAAAAATTGCAAAAGGCTTTCCAATCAAAATCGAATTCCTCCAGCAAGGCCCCAATATCCCAGGAAGCAAATGGGGGTTCAAACAGGCCAGTATCTAGATAATCTCCATATGGATGGAGTTCAGGAACAAGAACAGATTTTTTAACTGCTTTAATATAGTGTGCGTTCCTACCTATAGCAGGATCCACATAAGCTTTGGATTGGGGCAAAAAACCTGGAAACTGATCAGCAGATGCATACTCAACAAAATCGTACAAATCGGAAACTGCGTCTACACTGGGGTTTTGGGTTGGGCTGGTCATACTGTAACGATTGTGGAACTTTCTCCGTGATCAGCGCACAACGCATGCGCTGATACAGCGGAAATCCTCCACAAGCGTATAATTGCAGGCACCCAGCAAAAGAATTTCCCATTGAGGGAAATTCCTGTCGGCAGATGGCGCTGCGGAGTGCAGAGGAACCAATCCTCTGTACCTCCACAAATGCCAGACAGGAATTGTACGAAGCGCAGAACGCAATCGCAAGAGAGGCGATTGAGTATGAGCACAGGGACAGATTGTATGTGTGTGCACCAAACTAGTCGCCAACCCGCGACAGTGCACACACAACAGCAGATATGAAATAGGAACGCGATCGCGAGAGGTGCGATCGCCAGACGTGACACAAGGCAGATCAGAACAGAATACGAGGATAGCAAAGGCACAGCAAATCATACAACGAGAAGATAAAGAAAATAACAAACGCTAGCTAAACGCGAACACCGCACTCATTCGCAACAGTGCACGCGTTCGTGTGCGGTCCCCACGTGATAAGCACAACAGGGACAAGCACGCAAAAGTCCCACCAAGTCGTGTTTTAATCAATAAAGGGCAGAAATCACATTACATTCTTAAATTTGTGGAACAAAGTGCTTTAAATATCCAGCGTGTGTACATGTCAATCAGGTAGTGTGTAACGATTGTGGAACTTTCTCCGTGATCAGCGCACAACGCGTGCGCTGATACGGCGGAAATCCTCCACAAGCGTATAATTGTAGGAACCCAGCAAAAGGTGCTATGCACCCGTAGAGGGAAATTCCTGTCGGCAGATGGCGCTGGGGAGTGCAGAGGAACCAATCCTCTGTACCTCCACAAATGCCAGACAGGAATTGTACGAAGCGCAGAACGCAATCGCAAGAGAGGCGATTGAGAATGAGCACAGGGACAGATTGTATGTGTGTGCACCAAACTAGTCGCCAACCCGCGACAGTGCACACACAACAGCAGATATGAAATAGGAACGCGATCGCGAGAGGTGCGATCGCCAGACGTGACACAAGGCAGATCAAAACAGAATATGAGGATAGCAAAGGCACAGCAAATCATACAACGAGAAGATAAAGAAAATAACAAACACTAGCTGAACGCGAACACCGCACTCATTCGCAACAGTGCACGCGTTTGTGCGCGGTCCCCACGTGATAAGCACAACAGGGACAAGCACGCCTAACTAACCAACACAAGACAGACACCACACAAGCGCGCTTGCTACACGATTGCCTTACCGCAGGCACCAGCAAGCGCACGTAAACAGACAGACAATGAGAATCGATCAAACAAGAACCACTGCTCTTACCGTCAGATCCAGTGCGAACCAGGTATCAGAAAGATCCACTGCTCTTGCTGTCAGAGCAGTGTGATCCAAGCACACGACAAACAGAAGGAGTAACCAGCAGCGACCGCAGCCGAGGTTAGCTCCAAGATCCAGACCAGAGGAATCCACTGCCACTAACGCTAGGGCAAGTGCGATTCAGACAGACAGAACAGAAGGATCCACAGCACTAGCGAAAGTGGCTAGCGCGATCCAGGAAGACAGAACAGAAGGATCCACAGCACTAGCGCAGGATGCCAGTGCGATCCAGGTACAGAGTAGCAGAACAGAAGGATCCACAGCACTAGCGCAGGATGCTAGTACGATCCAGGGAGGCAGAGTAGCAGAACAGAAGGATCCACAGCACTAGCGCAGGATGCTAGTACGATCCAGGGAGGCAGAACAGAAGGATCCACAGCACTAGCGAAAAGAGGCCAGTACGATCCAGGGAGGCAGAACAGAAGAGATAGCTGGTAGCAACCGCTGCACCAGCTATACTCCAAGAACAGAGATCAGAACGATTTCCTTGTCGACCACCGCTGGGACAGGACAATCGCAACAGACAAACAAAACAGATAAACAATCCTAACTGCACTAGGGAACCTGCCTAGCGCAGTTTCAAGGAATTACTCTAAGCTGATCTTCAAACAAAGAGCATGGCTGACACTCTCCAGAGTGTTTCACAGGAAGAAACCTTATGACCAGCAAAGCATTGTGGGAAACACATAGTATTTATAGTACACGCCTCCAATGAATGTGGCCAGGCAATTTGCATGACAACGTATGCAAATTCCTCAGCAAGCACAAGCTGCAAAACTGACAGAAGGTCTCTCTTAAAGAGACCTGCAGAATGCAGACCTGAACAATGGTCAAAAAGCTGCCTGTCTGCACAGTCAGCTGAGCAGATTCTCACATAGTGTAAGCGTTATGGCCGCTTCACACTGACAGACGAAACACCGTGTTTAACGCACCGCAGCCCGCAAACAACCGCAAAGACCTTTAGTGATTACGTCAGGTGAGCATATCTTTGTTTTTTACTAGTTGACACCTCCTGGACATAAATATTAGTCCTCTTGGGGACAGTCTTTGTGTAGTGGTGTGTAGTGGGCTGCCGTGCTTGTGCGCACAATCGCCGGAGTGCAGGCGATGGTGGTTTTCCAGCCCCTATGGTCAGGCTGAGGAAGTTCAATGACAGTTAAGTGACCAAAAAAACACTGATTCTGCACTGAGGCCTTATACAGGGGGCAGTTGTGGATACTAGAAGACAGTAGTGGTGTGAAGGTGGGATATGTTCGGTCCACTACTAGAACCAGCAGACCTGTCTCCGACAGCACTGAGGTTTTACATAGGGGCCAGTGGATACTAGATGCCAGCAGTGGTTTGAAGGTAGGTTATGGTCGGTGCATTACTATCACCAGCAGACCTTTCTCCAACAGCTTACTTGTGCACTGCCCTCAGAAGAGTAATACAATATCAAGAAAAACAATGTAATAGCCCCAAAAAGGGCTCAGCTGTTCAGGGCAATTTGGTAGCAGCAATAATTTGTACTGAGAGGGCACAAAACACAGACCTACCTCACTCTCTCACAGCACACAGTCCACCATCTGCCTAGCATAGAAGCCAAATACAGACTGCAAAATGGCTTCTGTGCTGGCTTACTGATAGGTGGGGGGGGGGGGGGGGGCAGGTGGGAGGGATAGCTGACTGGCTTCCATGTGTCTGCTGAGTGTGAAATAAGGGGTTAAAGTTTAGCTCAATGATGGTGTATAGGGGGAGACTCACCAGAGGAGGTGAATGTGAATGCGCAATCTTTGCTGTGAATTATTCATCTGACGAATACTTCGGCCCATCTCTATATCTCATTTTGATCCAGAGCTTCGGCTCAGGATCACTTTAAAACACAAAGATTTCTTTGCATGTAGCTGAGCCAACATTCAGGTATTTCATCAACCCACATTTTTAGGGAATGCAAGAAGGGGCTGCACCCTGGTAATCACACCATTGTACACACCTCCAAATTTTTTTAGATGAGAAAGAGGGACATGTAAGCCACACTCCTGCCACTCCCCTGATCACACCCTCACCACGTCCCTAGTCACGCATACCATAAAGAGTTCATAAGAAAAATATGTTGTTTTACAATTCAAACCATACTGGTCCTTTCTATTCTGGTTCATTTTCCTTCATCGTAAAATTTTAAAATTAGTAATATATCAATTTACAGCATGGGAATAAAGTTTAGAGTCAATCAAGCACATTTTTAGTATATTTTAGTACATTTTCAGTATAGTATATATATGTACATAAAAAGAGGGACAAAGTCCTGAAAGAGGGACAAATGAGGAGGAAAAGGTACAGAGGGACAGGGCTCCCCAAGAGGGACTGTCCCTCCAAAAGATGAACAGTTGAGAGCTATGCCATTGTACAGCACAATAAGTAAAGAAACTGGTACACTCTGGGGTAATGCAGAACAACAATTTATTGTATTGATCCGTAAAAGTCATTTTTACAAAACACTGTGTCATGGTCCTCAATTCAGAAATAGATATGTATGCATAATAATGTCACCACTCAGAGTCTCTCAACTAGATAGTGTACCTGTTATTACATTTTTACAGTTAGCACAATCTGAATAATGTCGACAAGTAAAAGTACTCATACTATAGACATAACAAAACATAATGGCTAATGAATTCTGATCACAAATATCATTGTCACTTATTTGTGATTTGTTCTAAGCTTTCCTACTAGCTTAACAGGTCTGACAAGTTAGTTAGTTATTCATTGGATTATTGCAGCCCCTACTGACAGCTGGTGGTATTACACATAAGTGAGTTTATGTCTGTCAGGATCACCTTCAATGGTGTTCCACAATGAATTACTGTATGTAATACAAACAATACAAAGACAACAATATAATGTACACTTGTGTAAAATATGCTTCTACAATAGACATGGTGAAGAGTAATTTTGAAGCTAGCTCATACACAAACAATATAACGTACACTTGTGTAACATATGCTTCTACAATAGACATGGTGAAGAGTAATTTTGAAGCTAGCTCATACACAAACAATATAATGTACACTTGTGTAAAATATGCTTCTACAATAGACATGGTGAAGAGTAATTTTGAAGCTAGCTCATACACAAAGCAAAAACCATAGCGATGTGGAAGGCTCAGCTTTTATTTGTGACTAAGGGTGGGCAGTGAGATGCAAATCCTTTTGAGTTGATGCAGGATTATGCACATTTTGCATGCACGTTCATGAAGCTTGGAAATGGACCAACCAAATCCCACCAAGTTGGAATTCATCTGATCCATTTTTAAAAAAACCACTATCGCGAAAATCGTAAAATGTAAAATACATGTAAACGTATACAAATAAGAAGTACATTTCTTAAACAGTAAAATGAGTAATAAATCACTTTTCTCCTATGTTGTTGTCACTTACCATAGGTAGTAGAAATCTGACAGTTTTGGACTAGCCCATCACCTCATGGGGAAATCTCAGGGTTGTTTATTTTCAAAAGCACTTAGTGAATAGCAGTTTCTTTGTCCAACTGCCAAAAAAAGTGCGCAGTTTGCAGGGAGGTTGGCCAGCACCTTTATACCAATCCTTTTCAAGGAGTGCCTTTATTAAAAAAATAAAGGCCATGTTGAGAATCCCCCATGAAGAGATGGACTAGACCAAAACTTGTCGGTTCTATCAGATTTCTACTATCTACTGTAAGTGACAAAAACATAGGAGAAAAGTAATTTATGGCTCATTTTACTCTGGAAGAAACATACTTCTTATTTGTATATGTTTTAATGTATTTTACATTTTATAATCTTTTGCGAGCCATTAAGTGATCCATTAAGCTACATAAATATGCATACATATTTGCATAGTACTGCATCAACTCAAAATTATTTTTCCATATGTTTATGCTTCCTCTCCTCCTTGTTCATTTAGTAGACTCCGACTCTTCAAGACCATATGTACGTTTACATATTTTTATGCTTAAATATAATTAAATAATATTAACTGTCATGTAATTTTAAGTGGACATTAACCGGCTTTCCAAGAAAAGGGGAAACAAAGTTTACTCCACAAACCTCATTTTTGTATACCTATTTACCACTGCTAACCTCATTTTCTTTCACATCCTGTGAAAGGTGTAGGCATTTGTGAATACCTAGGCAGAGAGTGTAACGAAACTCCAAAACCTGGTAGATGTTACACCAAGACAAGACTGGAGATGAAGTCCAGTACATTTCCACTTACTTAATGCTGAGCCAATCAAACCTAGCAACTGCTAAACAGTTGAGAGCTGGCTACTTAAAGGGACACTATGGTGAAATTATGCTGTTCCAAATTGTCTATTATCAGTTGTGTAATAGACACAACATACATTTCTCCATAGAGCTTGTTTGAAAAAAATAGTTAAAAACACCATTTTTAAAATTGTATACAGCTTATTTGTGTCAGCAACTGTTACTGACAGGGAAGCAACATGAAGTCCCACTGCACTACATCACATGTCAGCCTTCCCTGCACTCTCTGCCCACAGACACAACTGATTTTCATCTCAGTTCACACACTTCACAGTGTATGGGAGCCGTGTATCTGCTACAGGCTCATTACATGTAGCAATAAAGCAAAATAATTACTAGGCAGCTAAATAACTTGGAGAACACTATACTAGAAACCAGTAAATTTTGGTTATAAGGCAGAAGCATTACCTCGGCACAATTATCTATATCTTTGAAGCAGAGATTCTGCCCTACAGAGGTAGAAGACAGGAGTACAGTTTACCAAATACAAGTGCCATTTGAAAGCCTAATTCAAAAAAAGAGAAGGTGATATTACAAATCCACCGTATTGAGGTAATGCTTCTGCCTTGCAAAAATACTGTGAATAATGGGAGTCCCAGGACTACTCATTACTAATAATTAGTGGGCACATCTGTCTACTTTATACTTTCTGTGGAGAATCTCAGAGAAATACATATATGGCAAACTAATACTAATATCTAGGGACATGCCTGGCTATCTAATACTACTATCTGAGGGGAAGAGAGTCATGCATTACTATGTATAGAAAGAGGAGGAAGTTGGCAATGCCTTTTACACATTTATGTAAAGCTTGTGGCAAGCACTTACAGTTGCATGATGAACTGTAAGGGGATACAGAGATGCTTTGACCAGGTACCCACACACCGACATGTAGCTTCCTTTGATCACGGAAACTATATCACATGCACTGTCTAAATGTTTCTGCGCTCGAGCAAACAAAATCGATATCGTACAACTGGTTCTAGATGCCTGCAGACTATAATGTAATTAGAGAAAAGAAGCTGATCCAGGCCTCACAATTCCAATATAACAACTTTATTGCAGACAGCCCTCAATGGGAAGCATCAAAAATCACAGACATTTAAAATGTTTAAAACGTTGCCAGGAATGACAGGACTAATCCCCACATGCAACCCAACAGTCACCCATGCATCACACACATCCTCAGACATATCATAGTGACCACACACAGATATACTCTGTATTGCTACAGCAGTTTTCATAGCTTTAGAGTGATTGCAGTTTAGTCCAGTTGTACCACCTCAAACGCTTACATTGGACCAATAGCACAAGTCCCGCATAGCGGTGAACAATGTAAGTCAAGCAAGCAGTCAGTCCAGCTATACTTACTGGTGCAAAGCCAAGCTACACACCTTCCCAGCCTCCTCAGTTCCTTCTCTATTGTTTCAGTTTCTTCTTTCAATATGTAACCTGCAGTTAAAGATGCTGCTGGAGCCATGGAGAAGGGATGATGAGGTGACGAAAATGTGTTGCTGGACTGCAAAGAGCTTGGTACCTTTCTGTTAAGTCTGCTGTGCTCCGCACTCCAATGTTCAGACAGGCCCACTTATTGCCATATGGTTCCACAGGGCCCAAGGCAATTGCCTTGGTCTCCCTGTGGGCAATCTGTTAGTGTATTAGTTCAGAGTATGGAAGTGGAGGAAGAATGTTGGATTGGCATGTATAGCTTAGCTGTGATTTTCTGTCCCTTGCCTGCAGCCCATCACTCCCCTCTGACCCGGGCATGACCACTGTAGCCAGAAGGGAGCATAGGACTGCAGTACTGTTGGGAAATGAAGCACACAGCACGAGAAAGCAAAACCCCAAGGTAAGTGTTACATGCAGTCCAGCATGATTCATCATCTATACTCTCTCCAGTGAGAGAAAAGCTAGAGATTTGTCTTGGCCAAATATGAGCTGGCAAAGTGTGCAGAAAACATTGCTGGACCATATTCATCAAGGTTCCAGGCTTGTTGTTCTTGTCCATTGTTATTCTGTTTTATCGCCCATTATGGGGTGCAGGTCATTTGTCCTGTTAGTACAGAGTTAATTTCCAAACCTTCATCATATTTAATAAGTACTTGAGGCGAAGAAAAATCACATACTTACCTAAAAAGAGGGAAACCTATGGATCATAATGAGGCTTCCCATGGCGTTCTCTGGTTCACACCCAAGGGCGTAGCATTAGCCATAGCAGCCATAGCAGTTGCTATGGGGCCCTAGAGCAGAGGAGGCCCAGGTGGTACTTAATGTATTTACCCTTAAGTTTCTTGTGTTCCTCCACTCTTTGATTTTTTGTCTACTGGTCAGTGGGTGGTATTGCAGGGAGTGACGTGAGCGGTGGAACGCAACGTTGGAATGGAAGAAGGAAGGTGAGACATTGCTGCTTGGCCCACTTGCTGATTACACTTATTGTTGGTAAAATAGCTGGAGGGGAAGCACTGTCGGGGAGCCCCAGGTGAAGGAGGCGGGTCTGACCCCCCTCCCCACCGCTGTGCCTGCTGCTCCCCCTTTCTGGCTGCTAACCCCCCCAGCTTGGCTGTCCCCTCCCACCTATGGCCAGGTGGGCATCACCCCCCCCACTTCCACTGCCTGAGGAACCTGCCTCACTCCACCTCATGGGCGGCCCGGGTCTGGTCCTGGGCAACTACGGTGGACCAGAGGACACCATGGAAAGCTTCATTAAAATCCAGAGACTTTCCTATCCTTAGGTAATTATTTGTTTCTGAACCCATGGGTGCACTGGGTGCCAGCATGGGTGTCGGTGAGAGGTGTGGGAGGCAGGGAGGACAGCAGGAATTGGCGGTATAGCGTCCATGTAGGATGCACTTTAAACTATACTTAGTATAGCTGAGAGCAGTCCGGCGGGGGCAAGGTGTGTGGCGGGGGTGTGTGGTGATCTTCAGACAACTAAATGAAGATCACAAGATAAAGGATATTGGTGTGGGAACTTTTTGAGGATATTGGGTTAGGAACATTTTTTTAAAGGTACAGTTAAGTATTTCTAATTAATTAAGGATATTAAAGGACTTTATTTGTCGTTGTGTTTTTATTTCATTTAACCCTTTGTACCCCTTTACTCATTTCTCCTGGACGGAGGCAAGCATCTGGGGTCCCCTTCTTAAAGGGTACTCCCAGATGCCACCATGAACCCCCCCAGTTAGTCATCACCCCCACCTCCTCCTGGGGCGCAGAGGTGGGGAAGAGCCCCTGTCCATGTATTGGGGGGGAGGGAAGGCTTGGCCGCCCCTCTCCCCCAGAGCCCCCCATACCATGGACCATGCGGGCTGGTACAGTCAGAGTGTGAAGCCCCAGTCAGCCGGGGCTCCGCATTCTTGCTATCCCAGCCTGCATGGGGGACAAGGGGTTAAACAGGCCCTTGATTTATCTCACAGGAGCCTATAGGCACAGATGTCCTGGCACCTTAGATCTCACCCTCCATAAACCTACAAACCCCCACTGAACAACCCAGCAAGTGCGCTGGCTGTCCCAGCTGTCACTTCTCCCTTACTTACCTTGCCCGTCATAGGTAGCTACAGGTGCTCCTTAGTATTAGGTAGCCAGAAGTACCATCAATATTAAATAGATAGAGGTGTCTCCAATTATTAGGTGGCTAGTGGTACTCCCGACTGAAGGGAGATTTCATCAGTGGAATGTCGAGAGCTGTGTGAGTAACCCCTCATTTATACCATCATCAGGATTCTGCATGGTGAAGGAGGGAGCCGAGGCACTCAGGGAGCAGAGTGAGCCGCCTTTCCATCATCAGGCGCCTACAGACACGTGCCTACATTGCCTTATGGTAAATCCGGCCCTGGGGATAAATATGCTCTGTACGGAGGACCCCACATCATTTTTTTTAAATATCCCACCTTCTGAACATGAAAAAAAAGTTTAAAAAAATAGGAAAAGAATATTTTTTCCCCGCTGTTTTTTTTTACATATCCTGCAAATTTTGTGTTTCTAGCATGTAAGGGGACTTTGCTATTAACCACTAAAGTCAAGGGGTTTTGCTTCATTAACTAACCGCATTTAAATGTGTACATTTTTCCTTTAAAAGTTTCAAATCGATTTTCTCAAAAACTATAAGGTCTTTTTTTTTTTTTTAAATGTCCTCTTGTTCCCACTATTCTTCTTAACATATCTGTTAAATTTCTGGCAAATTTGGTGTTTCTACCATGTACGGGGGCTTTGCTATTCACTGATAAAGTCAGTGGGTTTTGGCGGGCTTTTATTCACAAATCACGCCCTGTGATTCCGGATTTTAGAGGCAATCACGGGTAAGAACCAAGCCGAATTTGTAAGGCCATTTCAAATCCGGATCAAAATCATGACTTCGGCGGATTTTGATTCCGCCATGGCCGAATTTGGTTGAATCCGTGATCGGGGCGGGGTATCTGAGCATCACTGTTTATAACTATGGGATGTGTCATGTGAAAATTAGATAGGGTGAACATTGAAAAAAAAAGGGTATTTTCTGCATTCATCCCTAATTTTTCTCCAAGAAATGACTATAAAATAAAACAGATTTGGGAGAAAACTATTACCCAAAGAAAGACTAGATTGTACTGAAAAAAACAAGATATACTGTATATTACTAAGCTGGCATAAGTAACTAAAAAGTTAATGCTGTGTCCAAATGACGCAAAGCTAAAGTGTCAAAAATGTCAGGAACCTTACAGGGTAAAAACAGTGGAACGTGAACCAGTTAAGTAACGTTTGTTTTCTGGGGATAATTATTTAACAGTTAAATACCATGATAAGTTTCAGAATGTAAATCAGGGAGATGCAAATAACATAAAAAATTTTTTTCAGATAAATAATGTAAAAAATTAGCAAGTTAATTAATACATTTTGTTTTCACTACTGTTCCTCTTTAATTCATTGTAGAGCACCATCTCAGATAATACTGACAGACGTAAATCCCCTTGTGTGTAATGCCACCAGCTGTCAGTAGGGTGTGTGATAATCCAAGAAATAACTATTTATCTTGTCAGACCAGTTAAGTAAGAAAAGCTTAGAACAAAACATTGTGACAAATGGTCTGACTCCTTGGCAGTAGCAGCTGGGACTTTACACTAATAAATTTGGCAAGAAAACTAGTGATATTCAAACACTCAATACTTGATACAGATCTAAACATATTATCATACAGCTTAAAGTAGTATAAAACTCAGCAGTTCCTCTTACTGTAAAATATTATTTACAGCATATAATCTAATACCACAAAAAAATAACAGCAGAACACCATTCAAACAGTCAAACACAACACTTTATTGATAAACTGTACTTTGGGAATTTGTAGACAATATTACTTGTGCACAAAAGCAAATATGATAACTGCGTGGTATAATAAGACGTTACCTTTTGATGACAAGTGAGAGTCTAGCAAAAAAAAAAAAAAAATATATATATATAGAATCCTGGGGGTGAGAGACATATGGAGGCTGCCATATGTATTTCCTTTTAAACTATACCAGTTGCCTGGCAGTCTTGCTGATCTTTCTAGCATCAGTGGTGTCTGAATCACACACCTAAAACAAGCATGCAGCTAATCTTGTCAGATTTTTATTTTTCAAGTGGTTTAATCAGCATCAACTATTCTAGGAACGTATCTACTCTGCTACACAAGAAGAGAAAAACATTTTTGACTCGGGTTGAGCTATAAAATGATTACTCCTGATGCACAGAGTGACAGCAAGTATATTCTGCCCTATGTGGATGGGTGGTATACAGTATATATGCCAATTATATGAAAATGTGTACAGTAATTATACATTTATTTAAAATAAAATCCATTTATAGTAAACTCCAAGGGACCAGGAGAAGTAGTTTACTATATCAGACAGGGGCGTAACTAGACTTAATAGGGCCCCCCCCCTGCAAAAATGATAGCATGGGGCCCCCTTTGTCCCCGAACCCCATGCGGGTCACGTGATCTGGAGCTGGCGACTGACAACAAAGAGTGTTCTGCTGTGAAGCAGCGTCTGGAAGCAGAAAAAAATAACACACGCTGCTGCACATGGTTTTTGTGAGCGAATAGGGAGGGGTTTTCTGCTAATTGGCTGCACTTGCAGTTGGGAAGAGGAAGGAGAATGGGCCCCCTTGCCGTGGCAGGGGTCGCAGGGGCGGATTGTTACGCCCATGATATCAGAAGGTTACCAGAATTGGTCATATATTTTATAATTATACAGATGCATTTGCTGGGACCTGAAGACTGAGTTTACTATATCCAATGGTTTACTATATCAGAGTTTACTAAAATGAGATTCTACTGTATTTCTTTTCTTGATACGTGACCATTTTCAAATGAGCAGTTTCCACTTCTGCTACAGTAATAATTGACAGAGATAATTATTCCAGGCACAGTCAGAGGACAAAGTGTGACAAGGAAATGTGGAATAATTGGGGAAAATCCCATCACAGTTACTGTTACAAAAGCCAAACAGAAAGAAACAATCTCAGGTAACAGAACTAAAGTGACACTTCACCCAATACACTGACCTTCTTTTTGGACAAATTGAGGAAGGATATACAGCATATACAGTATGTTGTTATGAAGTCTCTCCCTAACTCCCTCCCTTATGGTCACATGTATAATGTTGAAATTGAACTAGTTAAAAATTGTGTGTGATTTCACACAATCACATATTATCATTATTGATTTATAAAGCACCAACATATTCCGTGGCCCTGTACAAAGTAGGAAAACAAGCAAGGGGTACATAATGATACAGACAATGCTAAACATCAAATATGGACACTGGTGTAAAATACAGCACTGGTGATTACAATGACAGATGTAACATGATAAATAAAATGTACAACAGAGTGCAGGCTACAGGTATGAAAGGAATAACAAATTCCAAGACAAGCCCCGGCCTTGTGAGCTTACAATCTTTTCATTCGCGACATGAGCATTCATTCAGAACTCCATAATTTTTATAACGCTATTCGTGTGCATTTAAAACACACCACATAAAATCTTAATGCACATACAATTCGCGTAGACTGCTGCCTGGTTCTGGCAGTCTATGCTGGTTGTCATGGGTGTTAAAACATGCTACATGCAGGAAAACCGAAAAATCATCCATAGAGTACTGTTGCTGTGTTCACTAAGCTTTATCAAACACTTTATCAAACGTTTGATAATTTACCTCATGGGTAGAATCTAATTTTGAATTCACTAAGGTGTTATATATTTATTGAATGTTTTATCGATAAAACATTCAATAAATCTGAGAGAAAGAGAGAGAGAGATAGAGATGAATCTACCTGGCTATCTGGGGTTCTCTTCGGACAACTGTTGAACACAAAAAGCAAGGCCATGCCTGGATACAAATCCTTAAGCAAGCTAATTTTTCTCTTGGATTGATCATAATGGTACATGCTAGGCTGGCTTCAGCATGTAGTGTTGGTGGTAAAGTGGTTAAGTCAGTTACCTACCACACACTGAGACCTGGGTTCAATTCCCAGCCAACGTGAGTTGGCTTTTGACATGTTACAAATCCTTAAGCACGCTAATTTGTCTCTTGGATTGATCATAATGGTACATGCTAGGCTGGCTTCAGCATGTAATGTTGGTGGTATAGTGGTTAAGTCAGTTACCTACCACACACTGAGACCTGGGTTCAATTCCCAGCCAATGTGAGTTGGCTTTTGACATGCTACAAATCCTTAAGCACGCTAATTTTTCTCTTGGATTGATCATAATGGTACATACAAGGCTGGCTTCAGCATGTAGTGTTGGTGGTGGTATAGTGGTTAAGTCAGTTACCTACCACACACTGAGACCTTAGTTCAATTCCCAGCTCTGCCTGGGTTCAATTCCCAGCCACAGTATGTAAGCTGGCTTTTGAAATACTACAATTCCCTGGAAGATGAGACCCTCCTCCCTCCGGGAGGAGGGAATATGGAGGAAGGGAGGAAGGAGAAGGAAAATAGATAGGTCAGGAAAAAAAATGTGAATTCCGTAAAATTCTGCGGAATTAAAACATTTTCCACAGAATTCCCTTTTAGAGCTATAGCAATTCCGTTCCGACCGGCAGAATCGGAATTGGCCCAATTCCGTCCGGAATTGCAGAATTTAGAATTCCGCGGAATCCAGCAAGCATCCTATGATCAGATTTCTACTAACTACTGTAAGTGACAGCAACATAGGAGAAAAGTAATGTATAGCTCATTTTACTCTGGAAAAAAACCTATTTCCTATTTGTATGTGTTTACTTGTATTTTACATTTTTAAATTGTTTGTGATAGTGGTCCTTTAGGAGCATGATTGGAGTAACACTTAAAATGCATGCATATGCATACAGATGATACAGTACATCTAGGAAGTACATTTATCTATAAATTACTGACAGGTTTGGACAAGTCCGTCTCCTCATGGGGGTTTATTTATTTTAGAAAGCCCAGGTAGGGCTTGCTTTTCTAAATCACTTTTTTAATCAGTGATGATCATAATCAGCTAATAATGATTACGCAAAATTTCGCATACATTTTTGCAATTATGCCTATGCATAATTACAAATTGTTAATTCAATTTATTTTGTATACTCATTTGTAATTACACATGAATTTACGCGTTATTTCCTGCCGACTTTGGCGGTGAATAGCAAAGACCCCATACTTTCTATTGCTACCAAAATTGCTACATATGTTAAGGAGAATACAGGGAGTGCAGAATTATTAAGCAAATGAGTATTTTGACCACATCATCCTCTTTATGCATGTTGTCTTACTCCAAGCTGTATAGGCTCGTAAGCCTACTACCAATTAAGCATATTAGGTGATGTGCATCTCTGTAATGAGTAGGGGTGTGGTCTAATGACATAAACACCATATATCAGGAGTGCATAATTATTAGGCAACTTCCTTTCCTTTGGCAAAATGGGTCAAAAGAAGGACTTGACAGGCTCAGAAAAGTCAAAAATCGTGAGATATCTTGCAGAGGGATGCAGCACTCTTAAAATTGCAAAGCTTCTGAAGCGTGATCATCGAACAATCAAGCGTTTCATTCAAAATAGTCAACAGGGTCGCAAGAAGCGTGTGAAAAAACCAAGGAGCAAAATAACTGCCCATGAACTGAGAAAAGTCAAGCGTGCAGCTGCCAAGATGCCACTTGCTACCAGTTTGGCCATATTTCAGAGCTGCAACATCACTGGAGTGCACAAAAGCACAAGGTGTGCAATACTCAGAGACATGGCCAACGTAAGAAAGGCTGAAAGACGACCACCACTGAACAAGACACACAAGCTGAAACGTCAAGACTGGGCCAAGAAATATCTCAAGACTGATTTTTCTAAGGTTTTATGGACTGATGAAATGAGAGTGAGTCTTGATGGGCCAGATGGATGGGCCCGTGGCTGGATTGGTAAAGTGCAGAGAGCTCCAGTCCGACTCAGACGCCAGCAAGGTGGAGGTGGAGTACTGGTTTGGGCTGGTATCATCAAAGATGAGCTTGTGGGGCCTTTTCGGGTTGAGGATGGAGTCAAGCTCAACTCCCAGTCCTACTGCCAGTTTCTGGAAGACACCTTCTTCAAGCAGTGGTACAGGAAGAAGTCTGCATCCTTCAAGAAAAACATGATTTTCATGCAGGACAATGCTCCATCACACGCGTCCAAGTACTCCAGCATGGCTGGCAAGAAAGGGTATAAAAGAAGAAAAACTAATGACATGGCCTCCTTGTTCTCCTGATCTGAACCCCATTGAGAACCTGTGGTCCATCATAAAATGTGAGATTTACAAGGAGGGAAAACAGTACACCTCTCTGAACAGTGTCTGGGAGGCTGTGGTTGCTGCTGCACGCAATGTTGATAGTGAACAGATGAAAACACTGACAGAATCCATGGATGGCAGGCTTTTGAGTGTCCTTGCAAAGAAAGGTGGCTATATTAGTCACTGATTTGTTTTTGTTTTGTTTTTGAATGTCAGAAATGTATATTTGTGAATGTTGAGATGTTATATTGGTTTCACTGGTAAAAATAAATAATTGAAATGGGTATATATTTGTTTTTTGTTAAGTTGCCTAATAATTATGCACAGTAATAGTCACCTGCACACACAGATATCCCCCTAAAATAGCTAAAACTAAAAATAAACTAAAAACTACTTTCGAAAAAATTCAGCTTTGATATTAGTGAGTTTTTTGGGTTCATTGAGAACATGGTTGTTGTTCAATAATAAAAGTATTCCTCAAAAATACAACTTGTCTAATAATCCTGCACTCCCTGTATTGGGTACAAGTCAAAACATTTTTCAAAAAGACCTTGTAGTTTTTGAGAAAATCAATTTTAAAAATGCAAAGAAAAATGGTTTTAAAAATGACAATCGATTTTCTCAAAAACTACAAGGTCTTTTTGAATAATCTTTCTTTTTTGTCTTGTACCCACTAGTGTTGGGCGAACAGTGTTCGCCACTGTTCGGGTTCTGCAGAACATCACCCTGTTCGGGTGATGTTCGAGTTCGGCCGAACACCTCATGGTGTTCGGCCTTTTAAGTTCGGGTTCGCCCCGAACTTCTGTATGCCCCCGAACAGGGCCGAACAGGGCCCCTGTTCGGGCGAACAGGGCCCTGTTCGGCCGAACAGGCCGCAATACGGCCCCCCTATGGGGTCGCAGGCATAAGGGGGGAGCATGCCCCGATCGCGGGGGGGGTCGGAAATTCCCCCCACCCCCTCCGCTAGCGCTCCCCCCTCTGCCCGCTTCCCCATTCAAAAGTTTCAAGAAGTACCTGTATAGCGGATGGCCTGGCAGTGGCACTGTGGAGTGAGGAGGAGGAGGAGTCCGGAGAGTGACGAGTTGAGGGAGGCCGGGCAGCGGGCGTGAGGTCAGAGAAAGGGCGAGTTCCGCCCTTTCTCTGACCTCACGCCCGCTGCCCGGCCTCCCTCAACTCGTCACTCTCCGGACTCCTCCTCCTCCTCACTCCACAGTGCCACTGCCAGGCCATCCGCTATACAGGTACTTCTTGAAACTTTTGAATGGGGAAGCGGGAAGAGGGGGGAGCGCTAGCGGAGGGGGTGGGGGGAATTTCCGACCCCCCCCCCGCGATCGGGGCATGCTCCCCCCTTATGCCTGCAACCCCATAGGGCCCCCAAAATAGGGATGTTCGGGAAGTTCGGGGTTCGGCCCGAACATGCCGAACATCTCGGCCATGTTCGGCGAACTTTCCCGAACCCGAACATCCAGGTGTTCGCCCATCACTAGTACCCACTATTCTCCTTAACATATGTAGCAATTTTGGTAGCAATAGCATGTATGGAGGCTTTGCTATTCACCACCAAAATAGTTACGAAACTATGTGCAAATTAATGCGTAATTATGAATATGTTCAGTTACATACAAAATTTATTGTGCTTTTCCCGATAATTTCACATTACGATTACAAATCAGGATGCGTAAATGTGAATTACGATATGCGTAATTATGCATAGGCATATTTTTAATTTGTAGTGTGTGTGTGCGTGCGTGCGCGTGTCTGTGTGTCAGTGGTTTTGCCATTTACAGTAAATGAGTAAATGTTCTATCCCTATACAGATATACAGTACAGTACAGATGGGTTATGTTCAGTATCTATGTACATTATTTATTAGTTGTATTTAAAAAAAACGACAGCACTTGAATATATACTTATTTCCTTTATACTGTTTCACTTTAACCTTTTGGGGACCGCTAAGCATAAATCCTACGCCGCACTTGTAGTTGTCTAAGCCTGATGCGGCATAGGATTGATGCCACCTGTCATTTTCACTCCAGACGGGATCGTGTGCACCCTAGAGGGGAGATTAAGCTGTCATATGACAGCTGAAATCTCCCCTCAGTGATCAGGAGCCAACGCGATTGGCTCCTGATCACTAACAGAGCAGTGGCGGTCTGAGGGTCCTGACATTCCCCCAGCGATCAACGCTCCTCTCCGCTCTGGCCAGCATCCCCGCTCACTATGATATAAATGTCAGGTCCCAGCTTGATGACCTCATCAACTCACGACCTGGAACTTAACGTCAGTGCGAGCGAGGATGCCGGCCAGAGTGGAGGGGGCTAGAGTTGCTCATTGCTGGAGCCTGGGAGGTGAGTAAAGGCTGCTGGCAAAATGGGGGACACCTGGCCACACTGGGGACACTATGCCCAGCTAGCCCTACCAGGGATCTGACTGCCTGACACCCCCCCCCAAACTCCCCTCCCCCACATGTAAAATGTAGAGATGTAGCGAACGGTTCGCCGGCGAACGGTTCCAGGCGAACTGTGGGGGTTCGCGTTCGCCTGGACCAAGCGAACTTTTGCGGAAGTTCGATTCGCCCCATAATGCACTATGAGGGTCAACTTTGACCCTCTGCATCACAGTCAGCAGGCACATTGTAGCCATTCAGGCTACACTAAGCCCTGGAGCCCCCCCCCCCCCTTATATAAGGCAGGTTTGCCGGCCATTACACCCACTCGTGTGCCTGCTAGAGACAGACTAGGGACAGCTGCTGCAGACTTGTTCTCCTAGGGAAAGATTAGTTAGGCTCTTGGCTTGCTCCTGGCTGATTGTTATTGCTAAAATAGCACCCCTCAACAGCTCTTTTGAGAGCTCTAATGTTTTCCTGATGTTTTTTTTTTTTTGTGTGTGTTGCTCACTGATTTATACAGCCCTATCTGTTGCAGCTGGACCTTGGTAATTGTTATTACTGTGCCAGCCAGGCCCTGCCTAACTATCTATACTGGGACACCTACCTATGCCTACCTAACTACTGGGGCACCTACTTACCTATACAGGGACACCTACCTACCTATACTAGGGGACCTACCTATGCCTACTTACCTATACTGGGACTCCTACCTATGCCTACCTACCTATACTGGGACTCCTACCTATGCCTAGCTAACTACTGGGACACCTACCTATGCCTAGCTAACTACTGGGACACCTATCTATGCCTACTTACCTATACTGGGACTCCTACCTATGCCCACCTACCTATACTGGGACTACTACCTATGCCTAGCTAACTACTGGGACACCTACCTATGCCTACCTACATACAAGAAGATAATAAGGTCGTTGCTTCATTATGGACAGACCAAATTTGATCAGCTGGACAGTCACTGTTGTTCTATCATTGAGCTACCACAGCCCGGCCACCATATGGGCTTGAAAACCACCATGGCCTACACTCTCGCCACGGTGCGCACCAGTCCAGCATGGCCGCCCGTCACAATGCAAACAGCTGTTTGCGGTGTGTTACACAGTGAGTTTGGTGTGTCAGTGTGAAGCAGTACTCGAATTACACTACCTGATTGATGTATACACATGCAAGATGTTTGAAAGCACTTTAGGCCTGCAATTTAGCATTCAATGTGATTTCTGCCCTTAAAACGCTGCTTTGCGTCAAACCCAGATTTTTCCCCGGGACTTTGGGCATGTATCCCACTCCGCCATGCCCCCAGCCAGGTGTTAGACCCCTTGAAACATCTTTTCCATCACTTTTGTGGCCAGCATAATTTTTTCTATTTTTCAAAGTTCGCCTCCCCATTGAAGTCTATTGCGGTTCGCAAACTTTTCGGCGAACCGAACCGAAAATCAGAGGTTTGCGACATCTCTAGTAAAATGGCCTTGTCCTTAAGGGGGGATAGGCAGCCGGTCCCCAAAAGGTTAAAATGAGCATGAGCAGTTTCCGCTTTTGCTACAGTAATAATTGACAGAGATAGATATTTCAGAGAACAAAGTTTTACAAGGGATGTGGAATAAAGGAAATCCCCATCAGTTGCTCAGCCCAAGGTGAGACTAAAACTGTTGCTAAGCCAAACAGGAAACAATCTCAGGTAATGAGATATTAAAACTTCACTCAAAACATTTACTTTGGTTAAGTAAGACCCTTATGGGATGGTTCACGGTGCTCAGTTGTGTTATAAAGTAATTCTGCATGTGTATTCACATTCACACTGCCCATACAGTACTATGGGCCTATTCATTCACAGTACTGCGTTGTAACTGATCATGTTAATCTAACTTGCTGCATGCAGGCTTTCTATTAAAGTCTATGACTATTGCAGTTCACACTCATTATAACGCGTGCATTATGCAACTGACCACTGTGAATGCAGCTAAAGGTTTATTGTTTTATTTTGGTTTTGTTTTAATACACAGAGGGAGTTACTGCATGCTTGGCAACAACACACCATCTTCCACAATGCAACAAGATTAACAGCCAGGAAGCTGTCATAGCCTAGGCTAAAACATCACACTGTGGGAGGGGTTTTACCCTAATATCAGCCACACAGATGTCCCTGGTGAACTATTACCAAAAGGTAAATATTTCTTGTGTGAAAGGGGGAATCTGCTACCGATTTGGATGGCGTTTAATTCTGTTATTCTTTAAAGAGTAACTGTCAGGCTGCAGAAGCTAATTTAAACCTCTATTCTCCTGTGTTAAACAGTTTAGAAGGAAGCTCAAAAGCCATTAGTGAAGATAAACATTTCAGTTACCTTTGATGTGTGCTTATCTTAAGTCTGTTATAGACCCATAAAGACGCAAGCCGCAGCTAAACTGCAAAGCATTCTGGGGCCCTCCCCTCGGCTGCTAATGAGACGGTACAGGAGCTTCTAATCAGTCCAGCGTGATAACACTGATAAATCTCGGGCAGACTACACTGCAGGAGTCAGCTATTGTTCCTAGCCACATGGCTCATTAATATTCACTGCACACCGTGTTGTTCAAGAACTAGCTTATCTGTGATCAGAAGCAGGCAGGACATGACGACACATTTGGCTTCACAAACATGGAGCCTGCCATGAGCTGTCAGGAGCATCTATCTCTGCATATACTATATACAAATTCTGTGAAATCCAAACGTGGACAGTGAAATGCATATGTAATGTAAGTACAGCCAATCTTTAGCTACTGATATATGTGTTTATTTTCTCTGAGACCCAATACCTAACAGCTCCTCTTTAAGCCCTCTATCACAGTGCGACATTAAATTCGCACGTTAGAAAATGTTCCAACGCAGAGTAACGCACAGCAATACAAAGTCTGTGCAACATTCACAGTGCACATGTTGCGTTGTGTGCAATGTGTAGCAATATTTAGAAAGTGTTGCATGCTGTGCGTTTAGCAATACATTTGCTGCGTTATGTGTGTTGGACATGCTCAGTAAGGTGTTGTTGTTTTTTTTAAATGTAACACATGTGCCGTTTTCATTCCATCAGTATGCAACGAAAATGGTGCACCAAGAAACACATAACGCAGTGTAAAATAACGTCCAATTTTATAACCTACATGCGCTGCGTTAGGGGCACGTTGTGCGACTTTAACGTCGCATCAAACACAACGTCCCACTGTGAAAGAGGCCTTAAATGGGCCCCTGATCAGAGTTAGAAAAAGAATTGGTTTATTTCGCCAAGCATGGCTGGACCATGCCTGGAATTGGATTTGGCACAGAGATTTGACACAGTGAAAGTCATACAGCATTGGAAGTAAGATAACACATATTTACAGAGACAGCACATGTTACAACAGATAAAAACAGCAATACTAGTACAACCTCTAGCAATACAGTGAACAGAGCAGCAACAGCCGTAGTCAGATGGCAGACAGCAGACAGCTACAGGGAGGAGGCATTTTAGGAAAGGGCAGAGTTCAAAAATCTAAAAGCATTGGGGAAAAAGTGTTCATACGCCTTGTGGTCTTGGCCGGGATGGACCGGAACCTCTGGCCTGATTTGTGCTGACTAAAAAGGCTGTGGCCTGAGTGGGAGTGGTCGCCAGCAAATTTCATTGCTCTAGCGTGCAGTCTAGTGTTGTAGATGAGGTGGCGTAGGAAGAAGAGTCTTTGCTGCACCTTCTTCTGAGTTGAGATGGTGTTTGCCCTCCAGGTCAGGTTATCTGAGATGGTTGTGCCCAGGTGGCAGAACCTAGTTACCCTCACAACTTCAGGGTACCTAGCATCTGCATCCTGTACCCAACCATAATAAATGCAGTATTGCTCAATGATTTATGTAACACCTATTATAAGATATAAATAGGCATGTCAGTTCCTAAAGGTCCCCAAACATATTTGCACCAAACAGGTCCTCAAACATTCACTGGGTCAAACATAGGACAAGCACAATTCCTGCACACAGCCTCTGCTTCAGTACAAAGGGGAGCTGTAATAACACTTTAAACTTCCAGTTCCCCATCTCTTGGATTGTTATTAGAGCTACTAAGAAGCTTGGTGAGGAATGTGTAAAAAGCAGCCTTATAGGGCCCTTTTCCACTGAGAGCGATTTGATTCAAATCACAAAACGCTAGTGATTTTTAACCACTTGCCGACCGCGCACTCATAACGCGCGTCGGCAAAGTGGCAACTGCAGGACCAGCGACGCAGTACTGTGTCGCCGGCTGCAGGCTAATTAATCAGGAAGTAGCCGCTCGCGCGAGCGGCTGCTTCCTGTCAATTCACGGCGGGGGCTCCGTGAATAGCCTGCGGGCCGCCGATCGCGGCTCGCAGGCTAAATGTAATCACAAGCGGAAATAATCCGCTTTGTTTACATTTTTACAACGCTGCTACAGTAGCAGCGTTGTAGTAGATCAGCGATCCCCGGCCAATCAGCGGCCGGGGATCGCTGTCACATGACAGCGGGGACCCTATTAGAGGCTGCACAGGACAGATCCGTTCCTGTGCAGCCTCCGATCTCTCGGGCAGGGGAGGAAAAGAGGGAGGGGGAGAATGTCACCGCGGAGGGGGGCTTTGAGGTGCCCCCTCCCCCCGCCACCCACAGCATGCAGAAGCGATAAGACCCCCCCAGCACATCATCCCCCTAGGGGGGGAAAAGGGGGGCAATCTGATCGCTCTGCATGCCAGCTGATCTGTGCTGGGGGCTGTAGAGCCCACCCAGCACAGATCTGAAAATACAGCGCTGGTCCTTAAGGGGGGGGGGGTAAAGGCTAGGTCCTCAAGTGGTTAAAACGCTAGAGTTGCAACTTTAAAATAGAAATCACAAATAAGTATTTTCCACTTTTGAGATTTGATTTTCACCTGCGATAGTGCTTCAATGTTTAAACATAAATGCATAATCACAATTGCATATACAGAATTGATGAAAAATCGCAATTGCTTGCCCTTGTGTTTGCATTAGGCAATTTCTAGAGGGAAAAAAAAGCCCTACCAGTCAGGTGTTTATTTTTTTTTTTCAATATATTTAGCCATAATTGCACATTGGTTTACACTGAAGAAGTTATGTATTTGTGTTTTAGGAACTTGAAACAAAATACAAAAAAAAAAATTACTGTATTAAATAATTAGGGTTCTGTTTCAATATAAAATGTGTATATATATTTTTATTTTCAAAACAATTAAGGCATATGCATAACAGAATAAAAGTCTCAACATTACAGTTGTTACATTATAAAAGAAAGGTCCATTAGCATAGCTGTCTGGTGCATATGCCCATCCTATACAGATATATAAACAACACTCAGTTGAGTACCACAGCAGAAGAAGTCAAAGTACAAAAAGTGCAAAGCAGTATAATAAGAAGAGTGTTCACAATAAGCACAATAAGCATTTGATGTGTGTTTCTCGAGACAGCACTCACTGCCTGAGGGGCAACATGGTAAAGAAGTGTAAAATAGGAATGGTCAATAAGATAAAAAAAAAGTTCTGCATTTATATTGGCTTATGCAAATTGTGTATGCAAATGACTGCAGCTTGAAAAGCAATCAATTCCTGCCAAGGTAGAAATGGATTAGTTCATTTTCAAGTTGCATAAATTTGCATTGACATTTTGCATAGCCCTGTATAAACTTATTGACCATCCCTAGTGCACACCATAACAACAGTCAAATAATCAGCCTGCATATGACTTGCTTTGAAAGCAGTGGTGCTCGGATACCTCTTTTTGATATCTGGGTTGTTCCGGATCCAGATAGTAAAAAATCTGGATAAATCCAGATATCTGGATTCGAACCGAAATGGCTGTAAATTAACATCAGGAGGTTCCAGACAGCAGTCGTGTAGCCCACATTGGCTATCATTCATAAAGGTGCAGTCGATAGTGCGGGAAAACACCGTTCTTCTCCGCAACCGGTACTTAAGACTTCTGGGTGGTCATTCATAAAGAAGTTGCCTGTTGCGGTAGAAGTGCGGAGGTTTTCTGGAGGAAGCTGGCGGTAGCGTGGCGGAAGACAAGCAGAAACATAAAAGCTGCCCGATTCCCTCCGTGTGCTCCTCTGTCTGATGCTGCTTGGGAGGTCCGTCCCATTCATTTACACGTAATCCGCCCACCTATCGCTACTGTCGAGCAAGCGGTATTTTCCTTCTGCATACCGCTTGCTCTAATCTTTATGAATGGACGTGTTTGTAACTTTTTCTAGATAAATCTAGAAAAACTCCGCACAAGGCGGAAATGTATCGCTCTGTCAGCTTTTCATGCGGAAAGAGCCTTTATGAATGTGGATTGTGCAGAGTGTACGGTAAAGTCACCGGTATTAAGCATTTCCGCATGCGGAAATGCTTTATGATTGATAGCCACTATTGTCCAATGCACAACTGGGACATCACAGTTTTCAACACAGACATCTCAAAAAAATTAAACAGTTTTTTTTTTCAACAAAATACAGCTATTTTAGTGGCTCGTGACAGTGGTAGCTGGTGACAGTGGCAGACTGGCAGCAGAAGATTCCTTCTGTGTGGAGGGTAGAGATCTCTGTTGTAGAACTGGTGGTGGCCTGCTCATCCACCATCAGCTCCATCACAGGCTCAGCATCTTTCTCCTCCAATGTGCGCCAACGACCCTGCTGGAAAATGGCCGCTACACGCTTCTGCACCTCTGCAATGTGATTCCCCCTAACAGCTGGGCATCCGCACTGGAATCCCAGCTGTTAGGGAGAGTCACATTGCAGAGGTGCAGCAGCGTGTAGCGGCCATTTTCCAGCAGGGTCGTCAGCGCACATTGGAGGAGAAAGACGCCGAGCCTGTGATGGAGCTGACGGCCAGTGGCTAGCAGCGGAATGGACACTGACGCGGCAGAACTGCCAACGGTGGCGGCAATGCTGCTCCCTCTCCTCTTGCCCTTGCTTTCATGCTGCCCCTCCCCCGGCTGCCAGTGCCAGCAGACATAGTACAACTTTATATGTGTCCAAATAAAGTGGGGTACTTGTACTTTATTCAAATCAGAAGTACTAGTAGATAGTAGCAGTAGTAGAACTTCAACTAATGGAGTGACAGCAGAGTAGCACACACTGACACACTAACTGTCTATCTGTCACACTGTAACAGCACTGCAATTAAAGTAAGCTAACTCAATACAAATTAACTATATATAACTGGTAGTAGTAGACTAGTTGTAGTAGTACTAGTAGATAGACTAGCAGTAGTACAGTAACCTAATCCCTAATAACCTACAAGCTATACTGTAGCTTAGGTTGGCAGCAGGCCTAGCCTGTGCACACAGCAGGCCCTAACCTAGCCTAGCAGCTGCAGCACTGAGTCTGACTGTCACACTGACTAAAATCAAAATACAAGCTAGCTAACTAAAAAAGACAATAAAATACCGGTGTAGTACAGGTATTAAATTAGGAGCAAAAACGCTAGGTTTAACTCAGTAATACGGCATTTGCTTAGCCAATAGCACTGGAGATGTCTCTCAGTGAGCAGCCACAAGCAAGGACGGGATTCTCATCATGGCACCCACCTTTTACACTGGAGGGGCTGGCCAGGGTTCCCCTCTGTGATTGGTTGCTAGGGCTTCAGCTGGGAGCCCTCTGATTGGCTCAATGATGTCATGGATGTCATCTTTGTAGTTACGCTATCCGGATCCGGGTACCCGAACTAGGTATCTGGACTGATTTCCAGATACCTAACAGGTATCTGAGTTAGCTCGGATAGTGCATTCCCGATTTATCCAGGTATCTGGAATCCGTATCCGGGTTCGATACCAGAAAAAAGTTTGGATATCTGCATAGTTCGGGTATCTGGAATCTGGATGAGCATCACTGTTTAAAAGTAGCATGTACCTACAGCACCATTATCTTGGTCTATGCCAATGGGCTTCTATGGGCTTTTGTGGGGCATGATAACACATTTTTCATTTTTTTTTGTTTTAAAGTCCACTTTCCTATGACAACTGCTGCCTGTTTATTGTGAAAACCTTCCTATAAAAAAAGGAAATCGTCCTTCCCTTCAGCCACAGTCCTAAATATGAACTAACTAGTTTTAATGCATACTTTACTCTGATATTCACTTGTGCAGTGGTAATAACAGCCACAAGGTTATACATTTTGCAGTGGGTCACCTTAAATAAAGTGAACTTAACTGCAGTGAAAAAGAAAAAAAAGAGTTTAACTTACCTGGGGCGTGTGCCTCCTAATCGTGCTCCCATAGACAGTTGTGCCCTGCGCATGTGCAACACAAAAAAATCTCTACTGCGCATGCGTAGAATACTCCCAGGGACAGAAGCCTGATCAAGAACTCTTGTGGCCATGGCCGTGTATGCACAGTGGCTGTCTACCTACCAGCCGGCTGCAAAAGAGGGTCTCTGTGGGGTACTGGAGGATCACTTAGTAACAGTGTGAGCACAGGGTGACTGCAGGGGGCTGGTAGAAGCCCTGGGTAAGTTAAACTTTTTTTTTTTTTTTTTTAACTGCGGTTTAGGTTCCTTTTAAGCACACTACATAGCTCCTCCACATCTGTGAAGACCAGTGTCTTTTTCTGAACTTTGTACTTCAGCTTAGAATTATTATATTTGGCTCATTTTGGGAGATGGGACTTTATTAAATGACATCCTGAAACATGACGCTGTGTAGTGTCCTGAAGAAACCAAAGTAAGGCCAGAAACCCACTAGGAGCGATTTTCTGAGCATTTTGCGATTTGAAAACTCTTTCTAATGTAATGCTATGGGTGTGATCCCACTGGAGCGATGTGATTTTATAAAAATCCCCCATAGGATTGCATTAGCAAGAGCTTTTTTCAAATCATTAGCGATTAGAAATTGCTCCCTAGTGGGTTTCTGGCCTAATAGGTTCCATTTAGCTACTTGATATGGTAAAAGAAAAAAAAATCTGAACAGTAATGGGTTGAGGTGGCCTCATAAATCATGCAATATCTTCCGCACTGCCAGTGTCCTCTTTGCATCTTCCATGCAAAGGAGATTTTATGGTCCACATTCTTTGTTGCGTAAAAATGTTGAAATGTAAGTTCCATTACTGCTTCCCTGTAGTGGCCACCAGGTTGTTGTATATGTTTCTGTCCTTATGCATTAATTGCTGTATGGATAAAGAGAGAAGTGAAATTACTATCAGTACATTGATAATAATGTTACATTAATTTTTCATGCAGCTTGGAATTGGACAAAAATAATGTAATAAAAGAATCAGAGACACTAATGTATGTAATGTAATGTGTACTACGTTGGTTGGTACTGGACAGCACAGATCCCAAGTCTGGAGGGGGCGACAAAAAAAATTGTTGCTTCAAAAGGATGCCCACTGGATCAACTTTCTGGATGTTATACATCCTAGAGGAATTAATTAACATACCCAGTGGACATTTTTAATATAACTGGGGTATACAAAGTTTGAGAATAACTTATTGGGTTATTGTAATGAGCCGCTCGGCTGGCTGCACAGGCAGACAGCTGTTTGACCATTCCTTGTGTCTGAGGGATACAGGTCTCTGGATAAGAGACCTGGCTTTGTCTTGTAAGTTCCAGACCTGCTCTGTTGCTGAGGGATTTGCATACATTGGTTATGCAAATCATCTAGCTGCTGGCAGTATAAAGGTTGGAATCACCCACAATCCTTTGCTGGTCATTCCTTCAGGGTTTGTTGTAACACTCCTAGAGTGTCAGCCATGCTAGTTCTTGTTAAAGTTATCTTAGAGTAATTCGTGGAACTGTACTAGGCAGTTTCCTAGTGCAGTTAGATTGCATATCTGTTTTGTCTGTCTGTTGCGATTGTCCTGTCCCAGCGGTGGTCGACAGGAAATCGTTCTGTTTGTTTGGGTGCTTCCCGGGGCAGCGGTTGCTACCGGTAGCCCCTTCTGATCTGTCTTGCTTGGATCACACTAGTCTTGCGCTAGCGCTGTGGATCCTTCTGTTCTGTTTTCCTGGATCGCACTAGCCTCTAGCGGTAGTGCTGTGGATCCTTCTGATCTGTCTTGCCTGGATCGCACTAGCCTTGCGCTAGTGTTGTTGATCCTTCTGTTCTGTTTTCCTGGATCGCACTAGCCTCTAGCGGTAGTGCTGTGGATCCTTCTGATCTGTCTTGCCTGGATCGCACTAGCCTTGCGCTAGTGCTGTGGATCCTTCTGTTCTGTTTTCTTGGAGTTTAGCTGGAGCAGCGGTTGCTACCAGCTATCTCATCTGCCTGTCTTGCTTGGATCGCACTAGCCCCTAGCGGTAGCGGCTGTGGATCCTTCCTAGCTTATTCCTGTTTTCCGTTTGTCTGTCTTGTCTGATACGAACGCTTGCTGTAGGCTCGGTGAGGTAACCGTTAAGCAAGCGCTCGCGTTCTCTGTTTCGTGTTTGTCTGTCGGTGGTTAGTTAGGGTGGCGTGCTTGTCTCTGTTGTGCTTATCACGCGGAGACCGCGCTGTAAACGCATTCGCTGTTGCAAATGAGTGCGGTGTTCGCGTTTAGTTAGCGTTTGTTATTTTCCTTATCTTCTCATTGTATGATTTGCTGTGCCTTTGCTACTCTCGTCCCCTGTCTTGCTTAAGCCTTGTGTCCCCTCCGGCAATCGCCTCTCTCGCGATTGCGTTCTTACTTTGTTTCTGCTGATGTGTGTTCATCGTCGCTGGGTCGCGACTAGTTTGGTGAACACACATTCATAATGTACCTGTGCTCTTTCTCTTTAAGGGCTGTTCAGCCCCGCATTGTCTTGATCCGTACAATCCCCATCTGGCATCTGTGGCCGTGCAGCGGTTGTACTCGTCTGCACTCCACAGCGCCATCTGCCGGTGGGAATTGCCCTCTACTGGTGCTTGCACCAAAGCTGGGTTCCCCCCTTCATACGCTTGTGGAGGATTTCCGCCGTGTCAGCGCACGCCTTGTGCGCTGATCACGGAGATTATTCCGTAATCGTTACAGTTATCTTTAAGGCGTATCATTATATCGTTCTTCCCTTTTTTACAGCCGGGTGATCACGGGTAGCCGTTCCGGAGTGCCCTAGGAGTACGGTCAGTTGTTGCACTGATATGTGGGCAGCCCATATGGGAATACCCTAGAACAGGGGTTCTCAAACTGGGTGCCGCGGCACCCTCGTGCACCTCGGGCACGGCTTTCAGGGGTGCTTCGGGCAATGCATCCCCATCCTTTATGCAATACCATCAGGTAATGCAACAGCACATGGATATACAATGTGTCTGCATTACCTGCTAATTAACCTTTAGTCCCCACAACCATGGTTGAAGTTGAACATGAGAGGAATTGCGGAACCTAATAAGCATCACTAGCTACTAGTGGGTCATCGCCTGATAACGGTCATAACAGCATTTTTGTAGTTGTTTTTGCAGAGGGGTGCCTTGAAAAAAAATTAAAAGCCATCAAGGGTGCCTTCACCCAAAAAAGTTTGGTAACCACTGCCCTAGAATATGCATGTTTTAAAATGTATATAACATTCATTTAAGCTTTTTTTGATAGTATTAATATTTCATACAGCGGTGCTTGGATGTCCCGATCCATCAAGCCGGCAACCACGGTCGTTGCCAAAAAAAATCCACATTCGCATTATTGGATCTGGATTTCGATATGCATCCACAGCACAATGCGGATTTTCGGCCGTGAATGGCGCAATCACGGCCGAATTCACGTCCGGAACCGGATTTTCTTTTAACATTGATAGCAAAGCCCCCATACATGCTACAATCCCACAAATTGCATGGATTATCAAGGTGATAAAGGGCTACAACTTCAACATAAAAAATTCCAAAAATATAGATTTTTTTTTTTGAGAAAAGGGATTTTAAAGTGAAATCAACACTTTAAATGGGGCTATTAATTGGTAATAAGTGGTTTTAAACAGGGAAATACACGTTAAACAATCACAGAGGTGAAGGTGAGTTCCAATGGCACTTGGCGGTGATGGTACCACTGGAGGAGGATGAGTGGCTGATGCCAAAAAGGCCCAGAGAGGTTTTTGTAATTTGTTGGCTTTTTTTGGCAGCGATTAGCAATGACATAACAGCAGAGTTGCCCCAAATATTAGATGTGTCCGGTGACCCGGGCAGTGTGAACGCAGAGTGTAGTAGGAGCGACTGAGTCAGGGGGGACAAAGCGGCCGGTCAGTTCAGTAGCACAGAAGGACCATGGCAACTCACTGGTAGTAGTACCACAGTGTAATAGTGCTGCCCCAAACATTACATGCGCCTGGTAACCCGGGCAGAGTGAACGCAGAGTGTAATAGCAGCGTCTGAGTCAGGGGGACAAAGTGGCCCGTCAGTTCAGCAGCACAGAAGGACCATGGCAACTCACTGGTAGTAGTACCACAGTGTAATAGTGCTGCCCCAAACATTACATGCGCCCGGTGACCTGGGCAGAGTGAATGCAGAGTGTAGTAGCAGTGACTGAGTCAGGAGGACAAAGTGGCCGGTCAGTTCAGCAGCACAGAAGGACCATGGCAACTCACTGGTAGTAGTACCACAGTGTAATAGTGCTGCCCGGCTGCCCCAAACATTACATGCACCCGGTGACCTGGGCAGAGTGAATGCAGAGTGTAGTAGCAGCGACTGAGTCAGGAGGAAAAGCGGCCGGTTAGTTCAGCAGCACAGAAGGACCATGGCAACTCACTGGTAGTAGTACCACAGTGTAATAGTGCTGCCCCAAACATTAGATGTGCCCGGTAACCCGGGCAGAGTGAATGCAGAGTGTAGTAGCAGCGACTGAGTCAGGAAGACAAAGCGGCTGGTTAGTTCAGCAGCACAGAAGGACCATGGCAACTCACTGGTAGTAGTACCACAGTGTAATAGTGCTGCCCCAAGCATTACATGCGCCCGGTGACCTGGGCAGAGTGAATGCAGAGTGTAGTAGCAGCGACTGAGTCAGGGTATTACTGGGTAATGAGATAATTAATACTAGTGAGCAGTGAACACAGTAGTACAACCTAAGTGAAGGGTATCACTGGGTATTGAGATGATTAATACCAGTGAGCAGTGAACACAGTAGTACAACCTAAGTGAAGGGTATCAATGGGTAATGAGATGATTAATACCAGTGAGCAGTGAACACAGTACAAAGTAAGTGAAGGGTATCACTGGGTAATGAGATGATTAATACCAGTGAGCAGTGAACACAGTAGTACAACCTAAGTGAAGGGTATCACTGGGTAATGAGATGATTAATACCAGTGAGCTGTGAGCACAGTACTACAACGTAAGTGAAGGGTATCACTGGGTAATGAGATGATTAATATAAGCCTCCCCTCCTATGATTGGTTGCTAGGGCCTGGCTGGGGGCCTCTGATTGGCCAGAGAAGTTACTTCCGCCCATTTCTACGCATTTCCACTAACCACGGCTTCTACGCATTCACGGTCTGTCGAAGCGGATTTTAGTGGTTGAAAATTGATCCACGGCGTTGAATACCCATGGCGGATAGCGTAAAAATGGTTGTGAAATCACGGCAACTCGTGTTCACGGCCTCTCGGTGAGCACCACTGGTGCTCATACCAGGCAGCACCTGACTTATAATGGTTTCAGAAATATCTCTCAACAAATTTAAAGGCACAGGAGGACATGTGGATTGTGGAATCAGTTTAAAAGCGTGCCTGAGGGTGCCTGAGCCGTCTGAATTAAAAGGGCGCCTCCATAAACTTCAATGTTATGTCTGCAAATCTTGGCTACAAGGTGGTGAAAAGGGTGCCTGAGTTTTCATTTCGGCTACAAGGTTTTTGATTTGGCTACAAAAGAGTGCCCCTTTGTAGCCGAGATTTTTGATTTGGCTAGAAGGATTTTGGGGAAAAGATTTTTGCTTCTGCTACTAAAGGGCGCACCTTTGTAGCCAAGCTATTTGATTCGGTTACAAGGTTTTCGGACACAAGGTTTTTTATTCTGCTACATTTTGGCTTTTATAGCCAAAATATTTGATTCAGGGGTGCATGGGGGATAGGATTAGGCATCACAACTGGAGGGGTGTTAGGGTTAGGCACCACTAGGGGAGGTCATAGTAATCACCATAGGGTGTCTCAGGGTTTGGTACCACCTGGGGGTACTTAGGGCTAGGCACCACCAGGGTGGGATTAGGGCTAGACACCACCGGGGGGGTAGGGTTAAGCACCACCCGGAAGGTCTTAGGGTTAGGCTCCACCAGGGGGGGTCTTAAGGTTAGGCACCACCAGGTTGGGGTTAGGCATCACCGGGTGGGTTATGGTTAGGTACCCCCAGGGGGGTCTTAGGGTTAGGCACCACACCAAGGGGGAGTCTTAGGGTTACTAACCACCAGGGGGGTTAGGAACCACCAGGGGAGGGTTCTGTGCGAGAGTAGGGAGAAGTTAGGTCATAGTAATCACCAGGGCTTGTTAGAGTTAGGCACCACCAGGGGGGTCTTAGGGTTAGACACCATCAGGGAGGGGTTAGGGTTAGGCACCATTAGGGGAGGTTAGGGTTGGGCACCACCAGGAGGGTCTTAGGGTTAGGCACAACCAAGGGAGAGTTCTTTGTGAGAGTAGGGAGAAGTTAGGTCATACCGCAGTAATCACTTTTCTCGGCTATATCACTTTTCTAGGCTATATCCAGAGCCTTTTTATAGCTCAACAAATTTTGCCTATAACATCCTAGTTATAAACTTGGCTACACCAGGCACTTTTTTTTATCTGAATTTGGCATTTCGGCTACACCAGGTGCCCTTTGCAGCCGAATTTGGCATTTCGCCTACAACAGGTGCCCTTTGTAGCCAAATTTGGCATTTTGGCTACACCAGGTGTCCTTTGTAACCAAATTTCTCTTTTTTTTGTCTATATTAGGCGCCCTTTACAAATGTACACACTTCTGCATGTCAGAATATGCAGGTTCTAAACTGACTATACTGCATTTCTCTGCAGGAGTTAGCCCACGCAAAATCATTCGCATCAAAACAGGGGCGCCTCCTCTAGACCTCCTCATTGCCCCTAAAAAAGGGGAGCAGCACTGTGTCCCAAGCATGCGTTCACTGCCTGGCAGCGCTGAGACTGAGGCAGAGGATCCACAGACAGCCCTCCCGTAAATGTGGCCATAGCCCGGAGGGGGGGCATAAATGACAGGTGCCCCAAAGGAAAGAGACCGACCTGATAGCAATGCAGGATGCAGGAGTATGCAAACAGCACAACCTGGGAGTGAAATCACTGGAGGAGGTGGGGGAAGCACAGACTGTCTGCAGTTTCTCTGCTCCCCCCCCCCTCCCCCCAGGATGCAGTTGTGGTGCTTCCAGCCAGCTAAAGTGTGCTTGGGCCACTGCTAGTGCTGTTCCCCTTATTTGGGGGGCACGAGGAGGAGGCTTACTTGCGGTGACCCTGTTGAGTTGCAAATTATTTTTATGCCTGCTGACCCAAGCAGGTAAAGCAGAACAGTTACTTTAGACTCTGCATACCCTGGCAGATGTCTGCAGCCATTATAAGTTAGTTGCTGCCTGGTATGAGCATACACCTCCTTTGTTTCTCCTTTTACAGATCTACCTACTCTCCTTTTAATGTGTTAACAATTTTATTTCACCTGGGCACCTCTATGTTACCTATGTGTATAGCCATATGGTTCTCTATTTTTCCTAGTTATTGTAGTCCCCTACTTCAACCGGGAGAATTACAAAACCGCACCCAGAATCAAAAAATGTGGGTGGGCAACAGGCAATCCCCTTAAATGACTTAAATGGCAAACAACTGGCTATGAGAGTACATTTTACCAGCAACCCCCCCCCCCCCCTTCTTTTGGCCACTTATCATTTACACTAGAGTGAGAGATATTACCAAATTATGCTTATTAATGATATCAGTATAGTTCTCATATGTCTATATTTTTGATCAAGCAGGCAATTGGATCCAAAAATGTTTAACTTGGCAGAGGCAACAACTGGAATAATTATAAAAAAATCATTGTGATGTAATATTTTATTACCATTCATCAATCATTAACAGTCATAAATACTTACTTCATAATTTGATTCTTGTCCTGCTTTTAACTACATAGGAGAAAAAAATCCAACAAAAAAAGATAAGAAATGTAATCAACACGATTATTACGTAAACCAGCTTGAATAACAAGGTTTGTGTGCAAAGGACAAAGTGTATTAGCTTGTAGAATAATCGTATTTTAGTTTACAATGGTGTAGCCACAAAAGTGGCACACTGTGCGGACTTATTACAGTCTTTAGCCAAGTACAGTATAATTCATTACTATAGATATTGGAGGGAAAACACCAGTGGTATATCTAGAAGGGTGCAGACATGGCTACTACACCATGGGCGCCATGCCTGCCCCCACGCCACCGCGGTCTGCTGCACTGAATTCCTCCCCTTTCCCAGGGGCGCAGCCCCTGCCTGAGCATCCTCTCCATTTAAGTACCAGACCAGCGTAACAGCATAGACAGAGAGGACACACATTCTACCCACACGAGATGTATGTACTCCAAATGAGGAAGTGACATAATTGGTCCCTTCCTGCATTTGAAGCACACTGGGCACGTTTCACTAATCTGAGGTCTGGTACTTGAATGTAGGGATGCTCATCCGGATCCGGGTACCCAGGTAAACCCGGGTATCCGACCATTTTTCCGCTATCCGGGTCGGATCCGGATACTTGGGCCAATATCCGGATAGCTCTATCCGGATATCTGGCCACATAATCCGGGTACCCGCGGATATCCATTCGGATTTCCAGATCCGGGTAGTGTAACTAAGGAGATGATGTCATTCAGCCAATCAGAGGGCTCCCAGCCAATCAGAGGGCTCCCAGCAGAAGCCCTAGCAACCAATCACAAAGGGGAACTCTGGCCAGCCCCACCTGACCTCATTGAGCCAATCAGAGGCCTCCCAGCCTAAGCACTGGCACCCAATCACAGAAGGGAACCCTGGCCAGCCTCCCTGTGTAAAAAGGAGGGCTGGCATGATAAGACAGATCGTCCTTGCTTGTGTGGCTGGCTGGCTGGCTGGTCACTGACAGACTTGCTCCAGTGCTGTTGGCTTAGCAAGTGCTGCCTGTATACAGTGATAAACCTAAAGCTTTGAGTGCTAAACACCTTCACTACACTAATGTTCTATTGTTTTTTTTAGCTAGCTAGTGTAATTGTTTGATCTCATTCACTCAGTTAGGTCCTGTCTGTGTCTGTGTCCTTGTGTGCTGTGCAGCCCAGCAGGACAGTATAGGTTAGGGAATAGGATTACTGTGTTATTGTATTGTATTATATAGTTAGTTAGTACTGAAGTTAGTTGTTAGAGAGAGTAGTACTGTGCTAGTTTACTACAGATTACTGAAGTGCTGCTCATTGTCAGTGTGACAGTTAGACTGATAGTGTGCACTGTCTGTCCTCTACTCTGCAGTCTGTCACTCCGTGCTGATTTGATTTAAAGTCCAACCCCGATTTCATTAAAGTAAAAGTACCCCACATCATCTGGTGACATCATCATGCATACAGGGTGTCCCTGTGGGTGAGTTCGTAAGGGTGCGTCGAAATTGCTCAGAGGCATATTGGCTTGAAGAGGATTTTGAGAGGGTAGAGAGCAGATTACGGGAGAGGGGGTATCCTAGTTGGATGATCAACAGAGGAAAACATAGGGCCAATCAGAGGAGCAGGGACCAGCTTCTGGGTATGGAAAGAACTAAGCCCACGGGTAATCACAAACCCACTTTTGTTACAACATACAGTGTAGAATACAGTAGGATAGTTTCGATCCTTAAAAAATACCTTCCTATTTTGGAGGGTGATGAAGATTTGAGAGGTATCTTACAGCAGGGGGTACGTTTTGCCAGCAGGAAAGCCCCCACCCTGGCCCGGTCCCTGTCCCCGTCTCTGTATGAATCTAAAGACGGGTCATCTTCCACTTGGCTGAATCTAAAGGGTTCATACAGATGCGGAGTAAAAACATGTCAATACTGCCATGTACACAGTAGATCATGGACGATCACGTCATCTTCAAACGGACGTGTGTTCTCTATTAAACAATTTATCAATTGTGGAACCCCAAATGTTGTATATCTTATTACCTGTAGGGAGTGTGCTCTGCAATACGTGGGTTGCACTACTAGACCGCTACGAGCCAGAATAGGTGAACACTATAGGGGTCCGGCCTGGCTGACAGCTAACATCTCTAACGTCGCCAAGCATTTTCGTCAGGTGCATCAAGGCGACATGTCCTCATTTTCCTTCCATGGCGTAGAGAAGGTCCTACCAACATGTAGGGGTGGGGTTGTGGCCAAGCGGCTTTTGAGCCGTGAGGCGCTTTGGATTTTTAGGTTGGGCACTAGAACACCGAAGGGTCTGAATTCTCGGTGGGACCTGGCCCTGGCCACATAATGCTTGGTGTGTATATATATATATATATATATATATATATATATATATATATATATATATATATATATATATTTATTTATTTTTTTCTTTCTGATTTCTTTGCATTTTTTTCTTCGCTCTGCTTTAGTGCGTTGCTCTTAATTTTATACTTGTTCATGTATACATATTTTTTCATTTTAACATTATATTTTCCTATATGGGAATGTGTCACAGGAGCCCTAGTGGCTGACCGCACTTAGCCTTCTAAACGGTGCCAGCGCACGGATCGTGCGAACTCTGGTCGCAGTCAATGCTCAGGAACCGTTAAGAATTAGCCGCAGACAACTCAGAAGGGAGCCTGTGAGACACGGGTAATTACAACGTACACACGATTCCACGGTATCTGCCACCACCACTGGTATGGGCCAGTGGACCCGATTTACTGACTGACTAGTCCTGCGAATAAAACGGTTAAACACACGGTATTCTGTCTAGCCAACAACAAACAATCAGTAGCGTATCTTCAGAGACCCGGGATCAGTTCTGTGTGTGCTGATAAGCAGGGTAGCGGACAGTGAATGACTTGGAGAAAGTTGTTTATTCACGCAATATAAATAATTAATATATACAGACAATTATTAAAATCAACAATTATTAAAACAGTAATAGCCAGTATAAAAAATAAAAGAAGGGAGAAAAATACTTAGTTCCTGGAAAGATGTCCTTTTTGTGGGAAAAATCAGAGTTCTGGGTTTCAATCAAAGTTCAGAGTTCAGACCAGGTGGATGCCAGCATATCCTCAAGCTGGCACCGATGAGTTCAAGATGTTTTCAGGGTGGAGGACTCTGAGTTTGGGTCCTCTGCCATTCTTATGCCCCTGATTCAGTAGGAGGGAGTGAGGGCGGGGAGCCACACACCCCCTTAGAAGATGAGATGAGCCCTCCCCTTGTCCTGGGGACCAGAAATCATATCTACCCATATATGGGCTCTATCTCACAGAACCGTACAGGTCAGGGCAGATTTATTAACATTTTCAGGTCTGTCTCAATTTACCCAGCGCCCTGATACCAGACATGAGGGGTGGGACCCCTGTGGTATCATCAGGGCACTTTCAAACTGCCTAACTGGCAGTCCTTACCGCAGAATGTTCTGAAACTTCCTCAGAACCAGCATCGGGACTCATGCTACACTTCCCCCACGTTTGGCGAAGCTGCCATCTCAGGAACCCCAGAAATATGACAGATCTGGGAAGTTATGGATTATGCTATGAGACTCAGGTTATTCAGGATGTGTTCTAGCTGCTAACAGCTGACTTCCCTTTGATCTTTACCAGAGAGCAAGGTGTCAAGACCTCCCGAGGATTCGTAGCCTGCCTGGCTGCACCTAGGCATCCTGATCACCCTTTGGTTAATTAACATCTACATGAGATCAGCTAGGTGTCACCTGGTTCCCAGAACAGAAAGGGGAATTGTGCCTTCCACAGGAATATGTCCAAGCTAATTAACACCTCCCCCCCAGGCTTTCACTTCAGCTGAGACAGATCCCCCAGCTGTTCCTAGGCAGAGGGATACTACACATCAAATCTTGGTTCTATTGATCTAAAGCGCAATCGATGCAGGGAATCGAGTGCGATCGTTCTTTTCTTCACGGGCGGTTCCAGGACGCGCCTGCGGCCCCGCAACCGTCCGTGACAGCCCTCCCCCTTGTCTGCGGCTTAGCCACACATCCGCAAGATGTGTGGCGGCGCCGCTAACCTGGCTGACGGGCCTCGAGTTGCCGGTACGGCGGGAAAACCTATTGGAGCCTGTGGCTCGGTTCCCCGGGATCGGTCGCGGTCTGCTACCCTCAGGGTTGACCCGACATGGACCGTTCTGGACAGGGCGTTTGCACCACTGCAGTCGGACGTGGTGTCTGCCGGGACTGCTGACAACGGGCAGTGGGTTGGTTAGGTCAACAGCCAGTGGCGTAGCTAAAGAGCTGTGGGCCCCGATGCAAGTTTTACATGGGGCCCCCCCAAGCACTCTATACATAACAATTGATACGGCGCACCAAAAACTGCCAAGTACAATACCAGTGTCAGAGGTGCAAGAAGGGGATGGGGAACAGTGTGTTAAGGATTACTACTATTCAAAGCATCTATAGAAGTGAATATTACCAGCACAGAACCAATAGAGAGCTAATACTGTGATAGGGGGTGGACACTTTGGGGCCCCTCTGGCCCAAGGGCCCCGATGCGGTCGCTACCTCTGCACCCCCTATTGCTACGCCCCTGTCAACAGCCAGCCCACGCAGGGTTCCCCTGCTAAGTGGCTGTGGACCTAAGGGAACCCCGCGGGAATCCCTGGACCTTCCCAGCTCCTGACAGACGGCACATGCCCTGCAGTAGTTTGCTACATCCCTGTTCATCCGGGGCCAATAAAACTGGTTCCGAATACCGGCAAGTGTCTTGCGGACACCCGAGTGCCCTGTCAGAGGATTACCATGTGCAGATTTCAGCACATGTCCCCTGAACGCACTCGGGACCACAAGCCATTTGGTATTCGCGTGGGATCTACCTGTAGGGGGCTGTACAGACTCACTGTACAGTCTCCCACCTTCCCAGTACACCTTGAAAGCGGCCCCGTCTGCGAGGGGCTCAGCGGCTTGCTGCCTGAGCATCTCCAGGCTCGGGTCGCTTTGTAGTGCTGCTGTGAGTACAGCGCTGTCAGTTTCAGCCAACTGGCTCATGTCACACGAGGCCAGCGGCTGAAAGGTCTCATCCCTGCGGTCAGAGGAGGGGGAGGAGGCCGGAACCCCCTCCACCTGTTCTGAGCTCGGGTTCTGAGCAGTGCAGCTGCGCGGTACTGCTAGCACAGGTACACTGTCAGAATGGCACAGACGGACATTACTCAAATCATCATTGCATGCAGTAATGACATTGACAGGTATAGACATTTTTTCATTACAGACAGGTTGTACAGGAAACTCAGGTACAGTTACGGCATCATCACAACAGACAGTCTGTACCTCAAACTCAGGTGCCTTTGAAGCAGGCACTATTGAACCTGGTACCCTTGAACTGGGCACATTCAACCCACCTCCCCCTGGTGCTCCCCCAAGTGTATAAAGTAACTGGTGGGGGGTGGAGAGTCCTTCTCCTTCTGTGAGCGACAAGGCGGTCGTGGCAGGTTCATAGTAGGACACAAGCTTGCCCAAATCAGTCCCCAGCAACACAGGGGCTGGGAGATCCTTCATAACCCCAACAACCCTTTCTTGGATTCCTCCTACTCACCAATCCAGCTTCACTCTTGCGTGGGCTATGTGAAAAAGGGTGCCCTCTACTCCAGTAAGGGCAAGGGATCGGCTGGAGCTGATGCTCTCCTTTGGCACAAGGTGTGAGTGAACTAACGTGATGTCAGCTCCGGTGTCTCGAAATCCGGTGACAACTTTGCCGTTCACTCTAACAAGTTGCTGCTGGTCGGTTCGGTCGCGGATTTCCTTTCCGCGGGCAAACAGGACAAAATCTGATGATCCAGGCTGTGGTTCGCTGGCGGGTTGCCTCTGCTGTGGGTGAGGTACAGGTGATGCAGATGATCCAGGTGCTGGTGGTGTCTGTCTCCGCTCCGGACAGTCGAATTTCATGTGTCCGGGCTGGCGGCAGTAGTGACAGGTGACCTCTCCAGGGGCTGCAGCCCTGGGTGCAGAAGCTGTGCTGGGTGGCCTCTGTGGCTGACGGCTCACAGGGGCAGGAGAGTCTGCCGAGGTATTGGGCTGACCTCCTCTCCAGCTGGATGGGACAGTTCTGCGGGTATTAGCCACCCGGGTAGTTGCAAAAGTCTCAGCAAGGTCTGCAGCGACAGTGGCTGAAGCCGGCCTGCGTTCTAACACAAACTGTCGTACATCAGCAGGGCAAATGTTCAGAAATTGTTCGAGGACTATCAAGTCCTCCAGGACATCATAAGACCCTTTGGTAAGGCCTCGAGTCCACTGGCGGAGTGTGGTGAGCAAGCTGCTGACCACATCTCGGTACGAATCAGAAGACTTTTTCTGCCAGGCCCTGAACTTTTTCCGATAGGCTTCTGGCGTCAGCTGGTACTTAGTAATGATAGCGTCTTTTATAGCAGCATAATCATTATCCTTCTCCGCAGGCAATTCTGCGAAGGCATCAAGCGCTTTGTAGCGCAGCAACAGTGTCAGATGCCTGGCCCACTGGTCTTGGGACAGACGATACTGACGGCATGCTTTTTCGAAAGATCGCAAGAACAAGTCAATGTCTGTGTCTTTCTCAATATTAGCAAATTTAAATTTTGCACTTACGGGTGGTGCAGCTCCTTCAGCAGGGAGGCTGGGCGGTGAACTCCGGCTGGCCTGTTGAACCTTTGCCATGTTGAGCTCATGCTGTCGTCTCTCCCGCGCTTCTGCAGATTGGCGCTCCAACTGCGCTTGTATGTACTGCAGGTACTTGTCCAGGTCAGTCTCCATCAACTTTCGTAATGCCTGCTGCATTACCGGGTCAGCACCCATGGACAGTCCAGTACTGGCCAGTTCCGGGCGAGTACTTTCAGAAACACTGGCATTGGGGTCCACACTGACAGTCTCCGGCGTAACTGTTGCAACAGGGCCCGCAGGTTGCTCAACCTCTGTACGCTCAGAATCTCCAGTCTCTGGTTCCCCTTGCCTTGGGTCAGATGGGTCAGCGTCTACCTCAGCAGACACATCCAGCTCCCGCAGTTGCTGGGTATCCCATTGAAACAATTCCGCTACCAGGTCCCCTTGTTTCTTCTTGCGGCCGACATCAATGCCTCTCTCTTGGCAAAGATTTTGCAGGTCCGCCAGGCACATTTTCTTGTAGTTCCCGGACATTTCCACGCCAAATAAAATGAAACTTTTGGGGAGGGGTACTGGCTACACAGTCTCTCTGTATATATAAAACATATATTGCCTTCCAGCTACACCAACGAATTTGTTCGTTTCTTGATAGCGCTAGCGCTATCTTAGATACTTTCAGCACAACACAGGTCCCAACCGCTGCCTAACACTGTCACAGGAGCCCTAGTGGCTGACCGCACTTAGCCTTCTAAACGGTACCAGCGCACGGATCGTGCGAACTCTGGTCGCAGTCAATGCGCAGGAACCGTTAAGAATTAGCCGCAGACAACTCAGAAGGGAGCCTGTGAGACACGGGTAATTACAACGTACACACGATTCCACGGTATCTGCCACCACCACTGGTATGGGCCAGTGGACCCGATTTACTGACTGACTAGTCCTGCGAATAAAACGGTTAAACATACGGTATTTTGTCTAGCCAACAACAAACAAACAGTAGCGTATCTTCAGAGACCCGGGATCAGTTCTGTGTGTGCTGATAAGCAGGGTAGCGGACAGTGAATGACTTGGAGAAAGTCGTTTATTCACGCAATATAAATAATTAATATATACAGACAATTATTAAAATCAACAATTATTAAAACAGTAATAGCCAGTATAAAAAATAAAAGAAGGGAGAAAAATACTTAGTTCCTGGAAAGATGTCCTTTTTGTGGGAAAAATCAGAGTTCTGGGTTTCAATCAAAGTTCAGAGTTCAGACCAGGTGGATGCCAGCATATCCTCAAGCTGGCACCGATGAGTTCAAGATGTTTTCAGGGTGGAGGACTCTGAGTTTGGGTCCTCTGCCATTCTTATGCCCCTGATTCAGTAGGAGGGAGTGAGGGCGGGGAGCCACACACCCCCTTAGAAGATGAGATGAGCCCTCCCCTTGTCCTGGGGACCAGAAATCATATCTACCCATATATGGGCTCTATCTCACAGAACCGTACAGGTCAGGGCAGATTTATTAACATTTTCAGGTCTGTCTCGATTTACCCAGCGCCCTGATACCAGACATGAGGGGTGGGACCCCTGTGGTATCATCAGGGCACTTTCAAACTGTGTAACTGGAAGTCCTTACCGCAGAATGTTCTGAAACTTCCTCAGAACCAGCATCGGGACTCATGCTACACTTCCCCCACGTTTGGCGAAACTGCCATCTCAGGAACCCCAGAAATATGACAGATCTGGGAAGTTATGGATTATGCTATGAGACTCAGGTTATTCAGGATGTGTTCTAGCTGCTAACAGCTGACTTCCCTTTGATCTTTACCAGAGAGCAAGGTGTCAAGACCTCCCGAGGATTCGTAGCCTGCCTGGCTGCACCTAGGCATCCTGATCACCCTTTGGCTAATTAACATCTACATGAGATCAGCTAGGTGTCACCTGGTTCCCAGAACAGAAAGGGGAATTGTGCCTTCCATAGGAATATGTCCAAGCTAATTAACACCTCCCCCCCCAGGCTTTCACTTCAGCTAAGACAGATCCCCCAACTGTTCCTAGGCAGAGGGATACTACACATCAAATCTTGGTTCTATTGATCTAAAGCGCAATCGGTGCAGGGAATCGAGTGCGATCGTTCTTTTCTTCACGGGCGGTTCCAGGACGCGCCTGCGGCCCCGCAACCGTCCGTGACAGAATGTAAATATCCCTTCCTATATGTGGAGTTTTTGGGCATGCTCACTCCAGAGGTAATTTTTCCTTGTAGGGGATGGCCCAATCCACGAGAGGAGGGTATATAATCTTGAGGTGTGTCAAATTTTAGCAGCTATGATTAAGAACCAGTCTGGTTTGAAACATGTCAGTTGTATGATGTGGTGATTTGGATACGTCCATAATAAAATTATTTGTCTTTTATGGACATTGGCCTCGATTCATCATTGTCTTTGAGATAACTTTTTCCAGTTTGTTAAATTACCGAATTCAAAGTTTAGCGATTTCTAGTTGTATTCATCAAGGTTTTTCGGCATTCGGTGTGAATTCGATAACAATTCGGTAAACATTCGGTAACGTGTCGATATTTTTATTTTACAGCAGTAATTTAACACAAGGCCATAAGATTCCCATGGAATTGTGGGTAAAAGGCAGTCCTTTGAGCACTACGTAGCAACATTCTGAATAGGGCTTAACACCTGGACCAGGATTCTGAAAGTGGTTGGGACAATCCCACAATTTGATAGGAGCCTTTTCTAAAAAATTATAGTGCAGCTAGCAAATTAGTTAACCCAGACACTGCCTGTGTTCTCTTACAAGATGATTCAAGAGAAATGCATATGTCGTGTTATAGCAAATAAATCTATTCTCTTACAAATTTATATGGTTGCAGACCTTATTCTTGCCCTTCTGCGCCTTTGAATCACTCTCAGCTGATACATAACCACTTCAAATGGCTCCATCTTCTCTGTCAGCAATGATCTTACAGGAATAACGACAGAGCAGTGAAGGAGATAACTAATCCTAAATGTAACGCTAAACCACGCCCACTTTCTTTTTCATGAATTGCACTTTATTCCGTTTTAGCGAATCGTTACCGAATCGTTACCGAATGTTCGCTAACAGCTGTAGATAACTTTGATGAATCCTGAAATGAAGTTAACAAATTCGGTATTTTACCAAACTGTTGTTAACAAATTTGCTAAGTGTTGATGAATCGAGGCCATTGTGCGGACCTCCCCTTGTTTGTAGTTAGTACTGAAGTTAGTTGTTAGAGAGAGTAGTACTGTGTTAGTTTACTACAGATTACTGCAGTGCTGCTGTGCTGAGCATTGTCAGTGTGACAGTTAGACTGATAGTGTGCACTGTCTGTCCTCTACTCTGCGGTCTGTCACTCCTCCGTGCTGATTTGATTTAAAGTCCAACCCCGATTTCATTAAAGTAAAAGTACCCCACATCATCTGGTGACATCATCATGTATAAGTTGTACTATGTCTGCTGGCACCGGCAGCCGGGGGAGGGGCAGCAAGGGCAAGAGGACAGGGAGCAGGGATGCTCAGATGTGCCTCATCCACGAATTCGGCAATCCGCGTGGTTGCAAAAAAAAATCCGCATTCGGCCCTGCCGCATGCGGATTTTCGTCCACGTCCACGCAACCACACGGATTTTCTGCCGTGAATGGCGTAATCACGCGTGGATTCCCGCCCGGAGGCGGATTTTCTTTTAACGTTAATAACAAATCCCCCATACATGCTACAATCCCCCAAATTGCATGGATTATCGAGGTGATAAGGGGCAACATAACTTCAACATAAAAAATTCCCAAATTTTTTTTTTAATGGCTTTTAAAGACAAATCACCACTGTAAATGGGGCTATTAATTGGTAATACGTGGTTTTAAAAAGGGATATACGCGTTAAGCAATCAAAGAGGTGAAGGCGAGTTCAAATGGCACTTGGCGGCGAAGGTACCGCTGGAGGAGGATGAGTGGCTGACGCCAAAAAGGCCCCAGAGAGGTTTTTGTATTTTTTTTTTTTTTTGCAGCAATTAGCAATGACATCGCAGCAGAGTTGTCAGTGGACACGGGCAGTGTGAACGCAGAGTGCAGTGGTGGTAGCGACTGAGTCAGGGGAAGGACTATGCGGGCGGTCAGTTCAGCAGCACAGAAGGACCACGGCAACATACTGGTAGTAGTAGTAGTAGCAGCACAGCGTCATAGTGCTGGCCAAAAAATTAAATGCACCCGGTGACCCGGGCAGTGTGAACGCAGACAGAGTACATTGGTGGAAGCGAGTGAGTCAGGAGGAGGAGGACAATGCGGGCGGTCAGTTCAGCAGCACAGAACAGAAGGACTACTGGTGGTAGTAGTAGTAGCACAGCGTCATAGTGCTGGCCAAAAAATTAAATACACCCAGTGACCTGGGCAGTGTGAACGCAGAGCGCAGCAGCGGGAAGCGACTGAGTCAGGAGGAGGAGGACAATGCGGGCGGTCAGTTCAGCAGCAGCAGCACAGAAGGACCATGGCAACATACTGGTGGTAGTAGTAGCAGCACAGCGTCATAGTGCTGGCCAAAAAATTAAATGCACCCAGTGACCCGGGCAGTGTGAACGCAGAGTGCAGCAGCGGGAAGCGAGTGAGTCAGGAGGAGGAGGACAATGCGGGCGGTCAATTCAGCAGCACAGAAGGACCATGGAAACATACCGGTGGTAGTAGTAGCAGCACAGCGTCATAGTGCTGGCCAAAAAATTAAATGAACCCGGTGACCCGGGCAGTGTGACCGCAGACAGAGTACATTTGTGGAAGCGATTGAGTCAGGAGGAGGAGGACAATGCGGGCGGTCAGTTCAGCAGCACAGAACAGAAGGACCATGGCAACATACTGGTGGTAGTAGTAGCAGCACAGCGTCATAGTGCTGGCCAAAAAATTGAATGCACCCAGTGACCCGAGCAGTGTGAACGCAGAGTGCAGCAGCGGGAAGCGACTGGGTCAGGAGGAGGAGGACAATGCGGGCGGTCAGTTCAGCAGCAGCAGCACAGAAGGACCATGCCAACATACTGGTGGTAGTAGTAGTAGCACAGTGTCATAGTGCTGGCCAAAAAATTAAATGCACTCGGTGACCCGGGCAGTGATAACGCAGACAGAGTGCATTGGTGGTACCGTGGTAGCGACTGAGTCAGGAGGAGGACAAAGCGGGCGTTCAGCTCAGCAGCAGCAGCAGCAGCACAGAAGGACCATGGCAACATACTGGTGGTAGTAGTAGCAGCACAGCGTCATAGTGCTGGCCAAAAAATTAAATGCACCCAGTGACCCGGGCAGTGATAACGCAGACAGAGTGCATTGGTGGTACCGTGGTAGCGACTGAGTCAGGAGGAGGACAAAGCGGGCGTTCAGTTCAGCAGCAGCAGCACAGAAGGACCATGGCAACATACTGGTGGTAGTAGTAGCAGCACAGCGTCATAGTGCTGGCCAAAAAATTAAATGCACCAGGTGACCCGGGCAGTGATAACGTAGACAGAGTGCATTGGTGGTACCGTGGTAGCGACTGAGTCAGGAGGAGGAGGAGGACAAAGCGGGCGTTCAGTTCAGCAGCAGCAGCAGCACAGAAGGACCATGGCAACATACAGGTGGTAGTAGTAGCAGCACAGCGTCATAGTGCTGGCCAAAAAATTAAATGCACCAGGTGACCCGGGCAGTGATAACGCAGACAGAGTGCATTGGTGGTACCGTGGTAGCGACTGAGTCAGGAGGAGGAGGACAAAGCGGGCATTCAGTTCAGCAGCAGCAGCAGCACAGAAGGACCATGGCAACATACTGGTGGTAGTAGTAGCAGCACAGCGTCATAGTGCTGGCCAAAAAATTAAATGCACCCAGTGACCCGGGCAGTGTGAACGCAGAGTGCAGCAGTGGGAAGCGACTGAGTCAGAAGGAGGAGGACAATGCGGGCGGTCAGTTCAGCAGCAGCAGCACAGAAGGACCATGCCAACATACTGGTGGTAGTAGTAGTAGCACAGCGTCATAGTGCTGGCCAAAAAATTAAATGCACCGGTGACCCGGGCAGTGTGAACGCAGACAGAGTACATTGGTGGAAGGGACTGAGTCAGGAGGAGGAGGACAATGCACTCGGTGACCCGGGCAGTAATAACGCAGACAGAGTGCATTGGTGGTACCGTGGTAGCGACTGAGTCAGGAGGAGGACAAAGCGGGCGTTCATTTCAGCAGCAGCAGCACAGAAGGACCATGGCAACATACTGGTGGTAGTAGTAGCAGCACAGCGTCATAGTGCTGGCCAAATAATTAAATGCACCCGGTGACCCGGGCAGTGATAACGCAGACAGAGTGCATTGGTGGTACCGTGGTAGCAACTGAGTCAGGAGGAGGACAAAGCGGGCGTTCAGTTCAGCAGCAGCAGCACAGAAGGACCATGGCAACATACTGGTGGTAGTAGTAGCAGCACAGCATCATAGTGCTGGCCAAAAAATTAAATGCACCAGGTGACCCGGGCAGTGATAACGCAGACAGAGTGCATTGGTGGTACCGTGGTAGCGACTGAGTCAGGAGGAGGAGGAGGACAAAGCGGGCGTTCAGTTCAGCAGCAGCAGCAGCACAGAAGGACCATGGCAACACACTGGTGGTAGTAGTAGCAGCACAGCTGGCCAAAAAATTAAATGCACCCGGTGACCCGGGCAGTCATAACACAGACAGAGTGCATTGGTGGTACCGTGGTAGCGACTGAGTCAGGAGCAGGAGGAGGACAAAGCGGGCGTTCAGTTCAGCAGCAGCAGCACAGAAGGACTATGGCAACATACTGGTGGTAGTAGTAGCAGCACAGCGTCATAGTGCTGGCCAAAAAATGAAATGCACCCAGTGACCCGGGCAGTGTGAACGCAGAGTGCAGCAGCGGGAAGCGACTGAGTCAGAAGGAGGAGGACAATGCGGGCGGTCAGTTCAGCAGCAGCAGCACAGAAGGACCATGCCACATACTGGTGGTGGTAGTAGTAGTAGCACAGCGTCATAGTGCTGGCCAAAAAATTAAATGCACCGGTGACCCGGGCAGTGTGAACGCAGACAGAGTACATTGGTGGAAGGGACTGAGTCAGGAGGAGGAGGACAATGCACTCGGTGACCCGGGCAGTAATAACGCAGACAGAGTGCATTGGTGGTACCGTGGTAGCGACTGAGTCAGGAGGAGGACAAAGCGGGCGTTCATTTCAGCAGCAGCAGCAGCAGCACAGAAGGACCATGGCAACATACTGGTGGTAGTAGTAGCAGCACAGCGTCATAGTGCTGGCCAAATAATTAAATGCACCCGGTGACCCGGGCAGTGATAACGCAGACAGAGTGCATTGGTGGTACCGTGGTAGCAACTGAGTCAGGAGGAGGACAAAGCGGGCGTTCAGTTCAGCAGCAGCAGCAGCACAGAAGGACCATGGCAACATACTGGTGGTAGTAGTAGCAGCACAGCATCATAGTGCTGGCCAAAAAATTAAATGCACCAGGTGACCCGGGCAGTGATAACGCAGACAGAGTGCATTGGTGGTACCGTGGTAGCGACTGAGTCAGGAGGAGGAGGAGGACAAAGCGGGCGTTCAGTTCAGCAGCAGCAGCAGCACAGAAGGACCATGGCAACACACTGGTGGTAGTAGTAGCAGCACAGCGTCATAGTGCTGGCCAAAAAATTAAATGCACCAGGTGACCTGGGCAGTGATAACGCAGACAGAGTGCATTGGTGGTACCGTGGTAGCGACTGAGTCAGGAGGAGGAGGAGGACAAAGCAGGCGTTCAGTTCAGCAGCAGCAGCAGCACAGAAGGACCATGGCAACATACTGGTGGTAGTAGTAGCAGCACAGCTGGCCAAAAAATTAAATGCACCCGGTGACCCGGGCAGTCATAACACAGACAGAGTGCATTGGTGGTACCGTGGTAGCGACTGAGTCAGGAGCAGGAGGAGGACAAAGCGGGCGTTCAGTTCAGCAGCAGCAGCACAGAAGGACTATGGCAACATACTGGTGGTAGTAGTAGCAGCACAGCGTCATAGTGCTGGCCAAAAAATGAAATGCACCCAGTGACCCGGGCAGTGTGAACGCAGAGTGCAGCAGCGGGAAGCGACTGAGTCAGGAGGAGGAGGACAATGCGGGCGGTCAGTTCAGCAGCAGCAGCACAGAAGGACCATGCCAACATACTGGTGGTAGTAGTAGTAGCACAGCGTCATAGTGCTGGCTAAAAAATTAAATGCACCCGGTGACCCGGGCAGTGTGAACGCAGACAGAGTACATTGGTGGAAGGGACTGAGTCAGGAGGAGGAGGACAATGCGGGCGGTCAGTTCAGCAGCACAGAAGGACTATGGCAACATACTGGTGGTAGTAGTAGCAGCACAGCATCATAGTGCTGGCCAAAAAATTAAATGCACCCAGTGACCCGGGCAGTGTGAACGCAGAGTGTAGTAGCGACTGAGTCAGGAGGACAAAGCGGGCGGTCAGTTCAGCAGCTCAGAAGGAGGACCATGGCAACTTACTGGTAGTGGTACCATAACACCAAAAAATTAACCAAGGTAGGCACTAGGCAGGTAGTAACTGTCTTTATAAAGGCAGGCATAGTTAACAACAGCACATGCAGCAGCCACTTCATGTCCCCCTGTGTCCGACAATAGGGGCCAGGAACTCACCTTCCACCCAAGCCTGGTTGATTTTCAGGAAGGTGAGTTTGTCCACAGAGGCGTGGGAGAGCCGAGAGCGCTTCTCTGTGTCCACGCCACCGGCCGCACTAAAGCATCTCTCTGAGAGGACACTGGAAGGAGGGCAGGATAGGAGTTCCAGGGCATACTGGGAAAGCTTGCTCCAGATGTCCAGTCTCTTGGCCCAGTACTCCAAGGGGTCCACGGGGCTGTCGGTGTCATTGAGCCCGCTGGATGACCCCATATAGTCAGACACCATGGTGGTCAGTCGTTGCTTATGCTGGTTGGTGGTGGATGCTGTGGCGGGCACCTCTGTTCTGGGCTGCTGCACTGCATACAGGCTCTTGCTTAGGCTCTTCAGGTCTCCGGGGCGCCAGTTGCTGCTGCTGCTGCTGCTGGTTGTTGTTGTGCTGCTAGTGGCAATGGCAGGCACCTCTTGCTGGCTTGGCAGAGCAGTTACAGTGGGGGTGGAAGGCTGGGGGAATGCTTCCAGTAGTCTGCGCACAAGGGTCTCCTTCAACTCCCTTGTGCGGTGCTCGGTGGTGGATGGCGTCATTAAGTCTCCCAGCTTCCCCTTCAGACGGGGATCAAGCATCAAGGTAATCCAGATGTCCTCCCTTGAACGCATCTGGATCACCCGGGGGTCCCTGCGAAGGCAGCGCAACATGTGCACAGCCATGGGAAACAAGTGGGCCCTGCCAGCAAGATCTTCCTCATCCTCGCCATTGTCCCATAACGCATGCCTGTCCTCTTCCTGTGCCATGTCGTTGTCCTCCTCAAACCGCCATCCACGTACAATGCCTGCTGCACTCTGCTCCTCCTCCTCCTCCTCATTCAGGTTAGGGACCTCCAACTCTTCCACTACCTGCTGTGAGCCCTCCTCTGAGCTGGACTGTGCTGCCATCTTCTCCTGTTCTTCCAACTGCCTCAGGGCTTCATCCCCATGCTCAATTAAATTGTCCATTGCCTGCTCCAGTAGACAAACCAAGGGCACCCACTGGCACACAGAGGCCCGCTCCTCACTGACCATCTTGGTTGCCTCCAGGAAGGGACTCAGCACCAGGCATACTTGCTGCATCAGTGTCCACTGAGTGGCAGTAATCATGGGGACTTGCTGGTTGCTGGGGACACTTGGGTCTAGCATGTAGGCCCTAAGAGCCAGCCTGTGCTGACACAGCCGCTCCAACATGGCCAGAGTCGAATTCCAGGGAACTGGCATGTCGATGATCAGCCAGTGTTGTGGCCTTCCATACTGCTGCTGTAAGGTGGACAAGAGTGCAGAGGCAGTGGCTGACAGGCGGAAAAAGCGTACCACCGCCCGGGCATCCTGCAGCAGCTCGCTCATCCCCTGGTAGGTGCGCAAGAAGCGCTGCACCACAAGATTGAGCACGTGGGCCAAGCAGGGGATGTGCTGGAGGTTTCCCTGCTGCACTGCTGCCACCAGGTTGGCCCCGTTATCGGCTGCCACATACCCCACTTCCAGGCCTCTGGGGGTCAGCCACCTCCGCTCCTGCTTCCTGAGGGCGGCCAGGACGTTGGTGGCCGTAAGCCTCTCCTTCCCCAGGGTCACCAATTTTAAAAGGGCTTGGCAGTGCCGAGGCTTGGCGCTGCTGCTGCCGAGGCGGGCTTGCTTTCCGGGTGCAGAGGGAGTGTCGTGACAGGACCCTTCTGCATCCCCCCTGATCCCACATGGTGGCACCACTAGCTGGGCTGATGCGCTCTTGTCCTCCCTCCCTTCCATCAGTGTCACCCAGTGGGCCGTAAAGGACAGGTAGCAACCTGTCCCAAATCTGCTACTCCACGAGTCCATGGTCACGTGGACCCGCTTGCCCACAGAGTAGTCCAGGGAACGGGCCACGTTTTCCACCACAAACTTGTGGAGTGCTGGGATCGCGCTCCTGCTGAAATAGTGGCGACTGGGGACTTGCCACTCGGGGATGCCAAATTGGAGCAGCGTCCGCATGGCGCTCCCCTCCTGCACCAGGGAGTAGGGAAGCAGCTGTGATGCCATGGCCCGGGCCAGCAAGCCATTTAGTTTGCGGATCCGCCTGTGGCTTGGAGGCAGAGGCTTGGTCAGACCCTGAAAGATGTCGCTCAGCAGGGTCTGAAGACGCTGGGATGCAGGGGAGACAGAGGAGAGAGACGACCACTGGCTGCCAGCCTCATTGTCTGTGTCCTGAGTAGCCGAGGTGGAAGAGCGCTTGCGTGCTACTACTGCTGCTGCTGTGGGGGATTCACGACCCTGAGGGAGGGATGATGCTGCTGCGCTGGTGGGCCTTCTGCTCTCAGGAACCCCTGCCAGCAGTGCCTGCTTCCTCTTAAACTCCGCATACTCGTGGCAGTGGCGGCTTCTCAGGTGGCCCTGGAGGGATGAGGTACCCATCTTGCTCAGACTTTTCCCACGGCTCAATCTTTTGCTGCATAACCTGCACACCGCATACCTTTTGTCATCAGTACATTCGTCAAAGCAATCCCACACTGGTGACTTTAATTTACTGCGGCCCCCACTAGCAGAGGGTGCAGCGGAACAATGTGTGGTAGTAGTTGCCGGGGGTTGCATGGTGGTGGTGCCGGCTGAAGCAGTGTCCTGTCTACTTCCTCCACGCCCACTGCTGCCGATGCCCCTGCCCCTGCCTGACATATGGCGATATGCTTGCCTAGGCCGAGGTGACTTGTCATCCTGCTCTGACCATTCTTCCCTGGACTCAGCAGGCTGCGCATAGTTAGGGTCCACAACGTCGTCATCATCAGCAGCATCATCATAATCCAGCTCTTCCTCTGACTCCCCCGCCTCCTCTTCTGTCCCTACATCCCCAGACACAGACCCCTCTTCTTCATCACCAGAACTCAACAACGCTTGTGATTGTGGCCCGATCTCAATCTCTGCCACATCAGTCCCCAGTAAGTCCTGAGCTTTTTGCATCAGCAGGTTCCCAGATGCCGGACTGAGGGACAGAACGCTGTCATCCTGGGAGGGCTGCTGACCAGTGGGTGCTGGGGTGGATGTCACAACAAGCGTGGGACGTTGGCTGCTGCTGCTGCTGCCTGGAGTGGTGCTCACAGTAGAGGTCTGGGAGGAAGTCATGATGTCCATGAGTACGTCAGGTTCCATTTGCTCAACCACCACACGGGGACCAGAAACTTTAAAATATTTGGACAATGGCGTCCGCTGACTCGGCCCATGCTTTGTTGCCCCCCTTTCTGCTGCATCACGACCACGTACAGCTGGGCGTCCTCTCCCTGGACGTGGAGCAGTCCCAGAAGTGGCTGAGGCAATTGAACTCCCTTTCCTCTCACCCCGCGAAACCCTGCCAGACATGTTGCTAGTAATGAATCACTGGATGCAGTGGGCACAGTACAAGGTCACTGAAGGATGCACCAGGCACAGTACAACGGCACTGAAGGATGCAGTGGGCACAGTACAAGGTCACTGAAGGATGCAGTGGGCACAGCAGTGGGCACTGGATATACAACTAGGTCACTGAAGGATGCAGTGGGCACAGCAGTGGGCACTAGATATACAACTAGGTCACTGAAGGATGCAGTGGGCACAGCAGTGGGCACTGGATATACAACTAGGTCACTGAAGGATGCAGTGGGCACAGTACAAGGTCACTGAAGGATGCAGTGGGCACTGGATATACAACTAGGTCACTGAAGGATGCAGTGGGCACTGGGCACAGTACAAGGTCACTGAAGGATGCAGTGGGCACAGCAGTAGGCACTGGATATACAACTAGGTCACTGAAGGATGCAGTGGGCACTGGGCACAGTACAAGGTCACTGAAGGATGCAGTGGGCACAGCAGTGGGCACTGGATATACAACTAGGTCACTGAAGGATGCAGTGGGCACTGGGCACAGTACAAGGTCACTGAAGGATGCAGTGGGCACTGGATATACAACTAGGTCACTGAAGGATGCAGTGGACACAGTACAAGGTCACTGAAGGATGCAGTGGGCACAGCAGTGGGCACTGGATATACAACTAGGTCACTGAAGGATGCAGTGGGCACAGTACAAGGTCACTGAAGGATGCAGTGGGCACAGCAGTGGGCACTGGATATACAACTAGGTCACTGAAGGATGCAGTGGGCACTGGGCACAGTACAAGGTCACTGAAGGATGCAGTGGGCACAGCAGTGGGCACTGGATATACAACTAGGTCACTGAAGGATGCAGTGGGCACAGCAGTGGGCACTGGATATACAGCCAGGTCACTGAAGGATGCAGTGGGCACAGTACAAGGTCACTGAAGGATGCAGTGGGCACAGCAGTGGGCACTGGATATACAACTAGGTCACTGAAGGATGCAGTGGGCACTCGGCACAGTACAAGGTCACTGAAGGATGCAGTGGGCACAGCAGTGGGCACTGGATATACAACTAGGTCACTGAAGGATGCAGTGGGCACAGTACAAGGTCACTGAAGGATGCAGTGGGCACAGCAGTGGGCACTGGATATACAACTAGGTCACTGAAGGATGCAGTGGGCACAGTACAAGGTCACTGAAGGATGCAGTGGGCACAGCAGTGGGAACTGGATATACAACTAGGTCACTGAAGGATGCAGTGGGCACAGTACAAGGTCACTGAAGGATGCAGTGGGCACAGCAGTGGGCCCTGGATATACAACTAGGTCACTGAAGGATGCAGTGGGCACAGTACAAGGTCACTGAAGGATGCAGTGGGCACAGCAGTGGGCACTGGATATACAACTAGGTCACTAAAGGATGCAGTGGGCACACAAGGATGTCACACTGTGTAATGAGATGCTTATATGCCAGTGAGCGAGCAGTGGACACTGGGCACGGCACAAGGTCACTGACAGAATGAATGAACAGCGCTGGCAGAGAGTGGCGGTGCCGGTGGTGTGACTGGCTGCCTGCAAATAGTACAAGTGAAGTGTATAACTGTCACTGAAATAATATACAAGTGTGTAATGAGATGCTTATATGCCAGCGAGCGAGCAGTGGGCACTGGGCACGGCACAAGGTCACTGACAGAATGAATGAACAGCGCTGGCAGAGAATGGCGGCACCGGCGGTGTGACTGGCTGCCTGCAAATAGTACAAGTGTATAACTGTCACTGGAATATACAAGTGAACACTGCAGCTGCACTAACCTGCCTGCCTGCACTACACACAGATAATCCCCACTCCCACTACACTGACTACACTGCAGCACTGAACCTGCCTGCACTACACACAGTTAAATAATCACTAGACTCCCACACTCCCACTACACTACACTGACTACAACTAACTACAGCAATCACTCACTGACTAGCTAACTGTGTACAGTATAAGAGCAGTGTTAGCAAAAAAAAACGCTTTGTTTTTAACACAATAAATGCACTTGCTCAAACAACAATGGCCTGGAGATAATCCTCTCAGCACCACAGTCTAGCAAGGACAGAGCTTTTCCATCATGGCCGCCGCTTTATATTTAGGAGGGGAGGGCATAGCTCCCCTCCTGTGATTGGTTGCTAGGGCCTGGCTGGGCCCTCTGATTGGCCTGCAATGTGTCACTTCCGCATAGTTTGACGCATTTCCGCTAACCACGACTTCAGCGCCGGGTTTCACGAGCGTGAATGCGGATTTCTGTCCGCATTCACGCGAAGCCGAAGCAGATTTTTGTGATTGAAAATCTATTCACGGCTTAGCGTGTCCGAGGCGGAATGCGTCAAAATGGTCGTGAATCCACACGTAAGCGTGATCACGACCTGGCGGTGAGCACCACTGACAGGGAGCAACATTACGGCCACCCTCAGAAGGTCTGCTGTGTCAGTGTTGACCCCAGCAGGCAGCCTACCCTCAGTCAGCGAGCTTTTCACTCCAGGCACCACGATTGAACTCAGGGCTGTTAGCCACAAGGAGTTTGAGGAGGGGGGTATGATGTTGATGATGGGATGAAGGACCGTGACTACCATCCACAGGATGGGGATCTCAGCTCTGACTCTGAGGAGGAGGATGCGTTGGTGGGTTTGGCATGGAGGATCAGCATTGCAGACAGTGGCTGTGGAATGCGGGACCCACCACATCCTTCTGCCGCTACCACCAGCTGCACCACTCAACCCCCAACCGCCGCAGGGAGAAAAGCCGCAGTATCCCATTCAGGCCGCAGGGGAGTCTTCGCCTCCCCAATCTGGCGGTTTTTCACTCTGCCCTCATTGGACAGCAAGTTTGCCATATGCAATGTGTGCAAACTACAGATGAGCAGAGGTTGTGACCCCTACAAGTATAGCAGCTCCAGCTTCATCACCCATCTGGCCAAAAACCATGTTGTTGAGCATGAGGAGTTCAAGAGGCTGAAGCAAGCTGGCGCTGGCTCCCACCGCCACAGTGCCACAGGCTAGAGGCCTGTGCGGGTCCACTTTTTCATACCCGCACCCGACCCGCACCCGCGACCCACTTTCTGGTGAATTTGATACCCGCAACCCGACCCGCAACCGCTGAACAGCTACCTGCACCCGACCCGCGACCCGCAGGCCCGCTACCTGACCCACTACCCGCGACCCGCTTTTTTACATTTTCTTATAAAGTGCACATTTAAAGTAACATTGAGCTGTAAAGTTAATAAAACCTATTTTTATACACAAACCAAAGCTAAAGAAGGTTTACATACTTTCTTTCACTACCCGCGACCCGCACCCGCAGACCGCTACCGGCAAACGCTACCCGCACCCGCAACTCGCTACCTGCACCTGACCCGCACCCGCAGCTTAAATCAATTTGGGTACCCGCACCCGACCCGCATTTCGGGTTACCCGTGGGTTCCCGCGGGTACCCGACCCGCTGCAGGCCTCTACCACAGGCCACTGCTGCTGATACCACCACCTATATTCAACCCAAAACACAATTGCGGTGTCATTTTTGGAGGCGTCTGGGCTGAAAACTGTCATGTCCCAGTTGTGCGATTGGACTTTGGACACAATGTGGGCTGCACGACTGCTGTCTGGAACCTAGTTCATTTTATGCCCACCAATTAATAAATTAGTGTTTCCCTTTAAAAAAACCCTTTTTAAAGAGAAACTCTGACCAAGAATTGAACTTTATCCCAATCAGTAGCTGATACCCACTTTTACATGAAAAATATAATGATTTTCACAAACAGACCATCAGGGGGCGCTGTATGACTGATTTTGTGCTGAAACCCCTCCCACAAGAGGCTCTGGTACCGTACGGTACTCTGGGCAAACTGCCACAATGTAACAATGACACACACAGGAAATGGCTGTTTATAGCTGTCTGTTAAAGCCAGAACAGCTACATAATCTGCCCACAGTAACAATGTCACCATGTAATACATGTCAGAATGTGAATCTGGGAGAGGAAAGATTTTACAATGAGCAAACTCTGACTAAATCATGTATACATAATTATTGTAAAAATTAAGCACCTTTTTATATTAAATTATTTTCACTGGAGTTCCTCTTTAAAGCTATTTAAAGGGCACTTCCGTTTTTTCTATCCGGATACCCGAATAGGTCGGGTACCCGCGGGTAATTTGGTCGGATATCCGAATCGGATCCGGATATCCGCAAGGTCGGATCCGGATATCCGTATTGGACCCGGATATCTGGGTACCTGGATCCGGATCCGGGCGGGTATTAAAAATTGCTACCCGAGCAACCCTGCTTGAATGAAGATGATGCTCAGGCAGCGGCAGCAGTTGTGGCACCAGGACAGTCAGGGAGGCAGCACAGTGACGAGGACCGATTGCCACTGATCTGAGGTCTGTAATGGCACCCTGCCCTAGACAGCACCCAGCACCCTGCTCACATCCAGTATCCTGCCCACAGCTGCCACCCAGCACCCTGATCACAGCCAGCACCCTGCCCCAGCCTGCACACAGCACCCTGTCCACAGCTAGCTCCCTGCCCCAGCCTGTACCTAACATCCTTCCCACAGCCAGCACCCTGACCACAACCAGCACCCTGCTATGTTTATGGGGGAGTGGGAAGGGGGGCACAATTGCAGTGTTTGCCCTAGGCGCTGTATTACCCCGATATGCCTCTGGAAAACACTGACTGTTCATAATCCAATTTATACTATTTCCAATTTATTTAAATTCACCCAAGCCTCATGTGGGGTGAATATATTTTCTGCCACCTGCTAATACAGCTAAAGGTTGCTTTGAGTCCACAAAGAACCTTTTTTTCCCTTTCAAGGATACATTTAATGTGTGGAACATTGATTTAATGTTTAAGGGTAGTTATGGTAGGCAATCCATGCCCCATCACCAGATTGGCCCTTCACAAATACATTATTCTTAAAGGTAACTTTAAGTCAGGGAAAAAAATGAGCCCCCTGCAGCTGATCGGTGCCCTCGCAGCCCCGCTCCGAATGCCGCAATAGCAGCATAGGGGGTGCTATTGTGGCTGGGAACGCGAAGAATCACTCGCATTCCCAGCCTGTCGGCCGGTGACAGTGAAACTGGAAGTGGTCTCCAGCGGGTCCAGGACCATCGGAGCGGGGCTGCGAGGGCACCGATCAGCTGCAGGGGGCTGAGGGAAGCCCCATGTGAGTTAAACTTATTTTTTTTACCCTGACTTAAGGTTACCTTTAAGTCTTACCTGAAATGAAAATAGCACATTGAAAGAAACATTTGTATCTAAATTCCTAGTCCTAAATCAGACTTTCATGGAACCTCATAGTCCTTGAAATGGTAAAGTTTTGACTGTTACAAGTGCATTCTCATTTTTTACTGAACTCTAATGAACTCTCTAGAACTATTTAACTCTCTCAAATGGACTGGCTGGTTTTACTCGGCACTACCAGTAAGTCTGACACACACACACACACACACACACACACACACACACACACACACACACACACACACACACACACACACACACACACACACACACACACACACACACACACACACACACACACACACACACACACACACACACACACACACACACACACACACACACACACACACACACACACACACACACACACACACACACACACACACACACACACACACACACACACACACACACACACACACACACACACACACACACACACACACACACACACACACACACACACACACACACACACACACACACACACACACACACACACACACACACACACACACACACACACACACACACACACACACACACACACACACACACACACACACACACACACACACACACACACACACACACACACACACACACACACACACACACACACACACACACACACACACACACACACACACACACACACACACACACACACACACACACACACACACACACACACACACACACACACACACACACACACACACACACACACACACACACACACACACACACACACACACACACACACACACACACACACACACACACACACACACACACACACACACACACACACACACACACACACACACACACACACACACACACACACACACACACACACACACACACACACACACACACACACACACACACACACACACACACACACACACACACACACACACACACACACACACACACACACACACACACACACACACACACACACACACACACACACACACACACACACACACACACACACACACACACACACACACACACACACACACACACACACACACACACACACACACACACACACACACACACACACACACACACACACACACACACACACACACACACACACACACACACACACACACACACACACACACACACACACACACACACACACACACACACACACACACACACACACACACACACACACACACACACACACACACACACACACACACACACACACACACACACACACACACACACACACACACACACACACACACACACACACACACACACACACACACACACACACACACACACACACACACACACACACACACACACACACACACACACACACACACACACACACACACACACACACACACACACACACACACACACACACACACACACACACACACACACACACACACACACACACACACACACACACACACACACACACACACACACACACACACACACACACACACACACACACACACACACACACACACACACACACACACACACACACACACACACACACACACACACACACACACACACACACACACACACACACACACACACACACACACACACACACACACACACACACACACACACACACACACACACACACACACACACACACACACACACACACACACACACACACACACACACACACACACACACACACACACACACACACACACACACACACACACACACACACACACACACACACACACACACACACACACACACACACACACACACACACACACACACACACACACACACACACACACACACACACACACACACACACACACACACACACACACACACACACACACACACACACACACACACACACACACACACACACACACACACACACACACACACACACACACACACACACACACACACACACACACACACACACACACACACACACACACACACACACACACACACACACACACACACACACACACACACACACACACACACACACACACACACACACACACACACACACACACACACACACACACACACACACACACACACACACACACACACACACACACACACACACACACACACACACACCTAGATTGGATAGGGGGTAGAAGGAAGTAAGCCTGGCAGTTGAATTGTGACTGTAGGATACTGCAAAAATATACCCTCATCTTTACATCCTGATTAGACAACTGCAATTATATACCTTGTGGTCTACCAGGGAAGTACTGTAGTTGTCAACTTTCCAGTCAATATTTAATCTGGGGATTATCTAATCCACTTCTTCAATCTGATTCTTCCATACACTCATACATACATTTCCAGACACAACTTGCACTATTGCATACAGCATGTGCTTTTTATTTTCCTCTCGTGCTTTCTAATTCTATAAATCACTCCTGAACCATTAAAGGATACCTTAGTCCTTATGAAAATGTGAACACAGGGGAAGCAGGCATGTGTAGGAGGCTCTCCTTATGCCCACAGCTTCCGCTGTTCTCCTCCATCCCCCTACGTTATGCTGTAATTACCCCCAAAATCTACTTCTGGATCAGGAGAGTCAGTGCACAGATGCTGCCCGGCAATGCATGTCCTTCATCGTGTGCCCACAACCGGGAGCTCTCCGCGTTTACATTGTTGTGACAGTGTGCATGCCCAGAGTGCTCCTGGCTCCAGGTGCATGATCAAGGACGTGCATGGCCGGGCAGGGCCTGAGCAGTCTTTACCAGGGATGCTCGGGTAGTACTTTTTAAAACCCGAATGTATTCGGACCGGGGTACCCAGATACCCGGATCCGATTCGGGTATCCGGATCCGACCTTGCGGATATCCGCGAGAACTCGGATATCCGACCAAATTACCCGCGGATACCCGACCTATTCGGGTATCCGGATAGAAAAACCGGAAGTGCCCTTTAAATAGCTTTAAAAAGGGGTTTTTAGGGTAAATGATGCTTGTAGCATCATGTTTTTTTAAAAGGAAACACTAATTTATTATTTGGTTAACATAAATTGAAAAAAAAAGGGGAGGCCTGTAAATTATTGACATCAGGATAGGTTCCAGACAGCGGTCGACGGTCGTGCAGCCCACATTGTGTTCAAAGTCCAACCGCACAACTGGGACATGACAGTTTTCAGCCCAGACACCTCCAAAAAATGACACCGCAATTGTGTTTTAGGTTGAATATAGGTGGTGGTATCAGCAGCAGTGGCCTGTGGCACTGTGGTGGTGGGAGCCAGCGCCAGCTTGCGTCACTCCTTGCGGCTAACAGCCCTGAGTTCAAACGTGGCGCCTGGAGTGAAAAGCTCACTGACTGAGGGTAGGCTGCCCGCTGGGGTCGACACTGACACGGCAGACCTTCTGAGGGTGGCCGTAATGTTGCTCCCTGTCCTCTTGCCCTTCCTGCCCCTCCCCCGGCTGCCGGTGCCAGCAGACATAGTACAACTTATACATGATGATGTCACCAGATGATGTGGGGTACTTTTACTTTAATAAAATAGGGGTTGGACTTTAAATCAAATCAGCACGGAGTGACAGACTGCAGAGTAGAGGACAGACAGTGCACACTATGGGCCTGATTCACAAAGAGGTGCAAAGTGTTTGCACGCCTGTGAAAAGCCCTTTATCACGCCTAAACTCAGTTTAGGCGTGATAAAATGAAACTCGTGCGAAATTCCCGCGCGCAAAGTGCAGTGCAGTGCACGCGATGCGCCCATTAAAGCCTATGGGCGCTGCGCGCGGTATTGCGCGATTGCGCGTGACTTTGCGCGCGATAACCAGCACAAAGCGGTGCTAACTCAGCGGTGCAAAGGTTATCACGCCTAAAGTCTTTTAGGCGTGATAACTGAGTTATCACCACTTTGTGAATCAGGCCCTATCTGTCTAACTGTCACACTGACAATGCTCAGCACAGCAGCACTGCAGTAATCTGTAGTAAGCTAACACAGTACTACTCTCTAACAACTAACTGCAGTACTAACTACAATACAATAACACAGTAATCATATTCCCTAACCTATACTGTCCTGCTGGCCTGCACAGCACACACAGACACAGACAGAACCTAACTGAGTGAATTAAATCAAACAATTGCAACAATAGAACAATAGTGTAGTGAAGGTGTTTAGCACTCAAAGCTTTAGGTTTATCACTGTATACAGCATTTGCTAAGCCAACAGTACTGGAGCAAGTCTGTCAGTGACCAGCCAGACACACAAGCAAGGACTATCTGTCTCATCATGCCAGCCCTCCTTACTATACAGGGAGGCTGGCCAGGGTTCTCTTCTGTGATTGGGTGCCAGGGCTTAGGCTGGGAGGCCTTTGATTGGCTCAATGAGGTCAGGTGGGGCTGGCCAGGGTTCCCCTCTGTGATTGGATGCTAGGGCTTCTGCTGGGAGCCCTCTGATTGGCTCAATGACATAATTTCCTTACTTTCAGTACCCGGATCCGGATATCCGCGGGTACCTAGGTTATGTGGCCAGATACCCGCAGATAGCTATCCGGATCTGGGCCCAGGTATCCAGAATCCAGATCCAACCCGGATAGCGGAAAAATGGTCGGATACCCGGGTTACCCGGGTACCCGGGATCCGGATGAGCATCCCTGGTCTTCACCGCCCCTTGCAACTCTGTAGTAGGTTTGGGCGGTCTTCACAGCATAACGGAGGGGGATGGAGGAGAACAGGGGGATTGGTGAGCATGAGGAGAGCCCACTACACATGCCTGCTCTCATTTTTTTTTAATTTTCATATGAACTAAGGTATCCTTTAAAATCTTAAAATACCATCTAAAAAGTCACCTGTTTAGGCAAGCACATGATCTGCCTTTTAAAGAGCCTTGTAGCTACAGTCTTTTGGTAATTCATAGTTTGGGAACACAGGTCAGTGATAACAGCCTGAGCCTAACATCACACTTTTCAGAATCAAATGTAAAAACATTTTTACTTTTGTCCCTGATTAGAACTGCCATCATAATAACCCAACTGATGCTCTTGGAAAGACTAGCTCTATCTTATTACAGAGAGAGCATTGATGTTTGCTGACTGGTAAAGCCTCTAGAAAGACTGTAAAGTACGGAATGTTTTGCAATTTGTCTACATTCTTTCATTCAACCCAGACAATGAAGGTAATTCAGAATAAAGAAGCCATTGAAAGCTTACCTCAATTCCTGGTAGAGTAGTTGAATAGATGTGTGATGGGGGAATAGTTTCATTTTCATATAATGGAACTCCAGGAGGTTCTAAAATTAAGATATAAATTAAAAAAGTGTAATGTTTATAATTACTTGGATCTTTGCCAGTAGTGATAATCCTGTGGCCAGAGTCAGTTATTATATATTACTGGTAATTAGAGTACAAAATATAATTGTGTCTTCTAAAGTAGATGTATAGCATAGCTCCCTATACTGGAGGGAGGCAGTCATCTGGCTACCTATACAGTGAGGACAAAATTCTTCCTTGTGGCTACTCTACTAACTATGGAAAAGTGCAACTGTACTGGGCATTCGTGAGCAGCCCCGTTTCTATGGGCGTGCGATACGTGCAATCGCCCGGGGCGCTGGATTGTTGCGGCAGGAGGGGGCACAATGGCGGTGGGAGCGGGCATAATAGTAATAACTTACCTTCCTTCAGCCGAATAGCTGCTTCAAAGTCTTTCCTTTCCCGGTATCTGTTTCACTGTTTCAGTAACAGCGCCCCCTGTGATGACGTACTGCATGTCATCACAGGGGGCGCTGCCTGTTACAGAGACAGATGCTGGGAAAGGAAGGACTTTGAAGCTGCATGGGATCGGCTATTCGGCTGAAGGTAGTGGTATATCGGCTCCACGGTGGTGGGGGGAGGGGGCGTGATTTTTACACCCTCGCCCTGGGTGAAATCTATCCTAGAAACTGCCCTGTTCGTAAAAATGGTCCACAAAGGCTCCTGACACTGATCAATGTGAGCCGATTGGCTCACAGTAATTGCAAGGTCAGGAACCAATTAAATCATCTCCTGACTGACTCACAGAGCTCTGCTGTCATACTAGCATCAGGGCGAGTGAGCTGCAGCAGCAGAAGAGGAGCACGATCGGCGGTAAGTTGCAGCAGGCTAATTGAAAACTACGCCCTGGCCGGGATAACAGGTCCCAAACATGGCATAGATTTCAATTAGCAGGGGCCAGAAGTGGTTAAACAGTAAATCTTTTTTTCCTGTGAAGGATTGCAAAACATTTAACTAAGGTTGATCTATGTAGCTTTCTGCACTCTAGAAAAGGAGCTCTGTGAAGTCTCAGTAGCCAGGGGCGTAGCAATAGGGGATGCAGAGGTAGCGACCGCATCAGGGCCCTTGGGCCAAAGGGGCCCTCCTTCAACTGCAGAATTAGCTCTCTATTGGTCCTGTGCTCATAATAATCACTTCTATAGATACTTTGAATAGTGGTAATCATTAACAAGCTATTTCCCATCCCCTTCTTGCACCTCTGACACTGTAGTTGCCATTGGCAGGTTTTGGTGCGCCATATCAATTGTTATGTATAGAGTGCTTGGGGGGCCCCAATGTAAAACTTGCATCGGGGCCCACAGCTCCTTAGCTACGCCACTGTCAGTAGCTTTCTAAATGTTGCTGGACTTTCTGTTTTGAAAGTCTAGCCAGCTACTTCCTTCATATCATCTTCTCCTGCTTCTGGCCATGTCTTCACCGTTGGTGATCAAATTCTGCACCACATGGTTTAGAACCTGAACACCTTTTTCAGCACCAAACAGCAGGAGAGGTGTTGTTTCATTTAAAGAGGAACTGCAGTGAAAATAACGAAATGACAATTTTACAATAATTATAAATGATTTAGTCAGTGTTTGCACATTGTAAAACCTTTCCTCTTCCCGATTTACATTCTGAAACATATCACATTGTGACATGTTTACAGCTGTTAGGTGATGTCTGTAGAAGGAGATGCTGCTTTTTGGCAGTTCCCACAGTGGAACAAGGCTCCCATAGTATGATGTCATTACCTATGGGCTGACATCACACTATGGGAGGAGTTTCACCACAATATCAGCCATTCAAGGCCCCCTGATGAGCTATTCGAGAAAAGGTAAAGATCTCTTGTGGGAAAGGGTGTATCAGATAGTGATTGGGATGAAGTTCAATTCTTGGTTACAGTTCCTCTTTAATTCCAATACTTTCTCCTTTCAAGCTGGAAGGAAGGCTAATTTTAAAAGCTACATTTAACAGTTTCATTTAACACCAATACATCCTCTTTTTAAGCTGAAAGGAAGGATAATTTTAACAGCTACAAGAAGACAAACAGTACAAAATAGTAGATAAGAGCTAGACACTGAGCAAAAGTTAAAATGATAAATGGCACATTGCATCATTTACATACGGTGCACTTGCCTTTGACTTATTTTGGTGTGCTTGCCTTTGATGCATTTTGTACCACCTAAAATTCTTTTAAATACAATTTTGCCTTCTTACCACTTGAGGACCACAGTGTTAACCCCCCAAAAGACCAGGCCCTTTTTCACTGAATTGGCCACTGCACCGCCGTACCACTCAGCACACAAGTGATCCCCCCCCCCCCGCCTTTTCTCCCCACCAACAGAGCTTTCTGTTGGTGAGGTCTAATTGCCCCCCCCCCCCCATGCTTGTTTATTTTTTACAAATATTTGTATTATTTATTTTTAAATAAATTTACTTTTATTATTTATCCCTCTCCCTCCCTCCGTCAGCCTATCAGCATGATTAGCTGTAATAGGCTTCAGCCTATCACAGCAGATCACTTTCCTGCTTCTGGAGGGGACAGCCGAGTGACATGGCTGTCCCCTGTACAGCGCTGCCTTAGGTCGCAGCGCTGTTCCAAGTAAATAGACGGTGACGACATTCTACTAGCGGTGATCGCCGCTGGGAGACTGATGGCGGAGCAAATCTCTGCCCCAAGTCTTGACGCCAATTGGCGTTATCCGTCCTGGGGCTGCCACCACACTCACGCCCATTGGCGTGAGGAGGTCGTTAAGAGGTTAAAACCAGAGGAGTTTGCAAATATGCAGCTTCACTGGAGCAAAAAGTTACTCCCATAACGGCGAATAAGTGAAAATTCAAATCATTCCTTTATGTCCCTGAAATTATTTTAGGAAGAGTGTACATGCCATTGATAAACACACCCAGAATCACAATAACATACAGTATAACACAGACATTAACAAATGTCATACTTTTTTTAGTCTTTAGTACAAAATACACTGCGACTTCAATGATGATGATCCCAGCAACGACTCCGATCACAATACCAGCCACCTCACCGCCACCAAGTCCACTGCACACTGGGCATAAAATTGGATCTATGAAAAGAAATGTAAAACATTTGATGAAGAATGCAAAGGTTTAAAAAAAAAAAAAAAATATCTGATTTAATCTAAGTAGGCTGCACCCAGGAGGTTTTTGAGAAAAACAGGTTTTGGAGGTAAAGTAAGCATATATACTATTAAAATAAATATATATATATATATATATATATATATATATATATATATATATATATATATATATATATATATATATATATATATACAGTGTTGCCATATTTATTCATGCAAATTTTGACTTAAAGTTACTTTTATTCAACCAGCAAGTATTTTTTTGACGGAAAATGACATAGGTGTCTCCCAAAAGATAATAAGATGATGTATAAGAGGCATTTTTGTGGAAAAAAATTGCCAGCTTTAATTTACATTTGAGCAAAAAGTGTCCAGTCCAAAATTGTTCCTACCCTTCTCAATAATCAATAGAACAGCCATTATTGGCTATTACAGCAATCAAACGCTTCCTATAATTGCAGACCAGCTTTTTGCATGCCTCCACAGGTATTTTTGCCTATTCATCTCTAGCAATGAGCTCCAAATCTTTCAGGGTCTTCTTGCCATCACCCTGATATTTAGCTCCCTCCACAGATTCCCAATTGGATTAAAGTCAGGACTCTGGCTGGACCATTCCAAAATGTTAAAGTTGTTATCTGCTAACCATTTTTCACCACTTTTTCTGTGTGTTTTGGGTCATTGTCATGCTGAAATGCCCACTGGTGCCCAAGGCCAAATTTCTCTGCAGACTGCTTGATGTTGTGTGTCCACCTACACCCCTCCTTTTAAGCGGTTTTTAACTATCTTATACTTGTTGGCGCCTCTGTTACTTTTGTTTTATCACTATACAGTCCACCCTGGGTGGAGGGGTGTTTCCCCATTATTTACAGAGAGCGACATTTTAATACCTGAGTGGGGTCAGGTTTGAATTGTCCCCACCTGCACTTTCAGTGGTTGCCTTTGTGGTGACCCAGATTTGTGAGTATATCTACCACTTACTTTCAATTCATCTCCATTTGTTAATTGACATACTACACCATATTGGGCTCTCGGTCTCTTTGTTCACTTGTTTTCTAAGCTGCTTGATGTTGTTGTTGAGAATCCTAATGTATTGCCCTTTTTTCATGGTGCTGTATACTGTGATTAGGTTCCCTGGTCCATTGGCTGAAAAACAACCCCAAAGCATTAGGTTCCCACCACCATGTTTGACAGTGGAGATGGTGTTCTTTGGGTTGAAGGCTTCACCTTTTTTACACCAAATGAAGGAAACATCATTGTGACTAAATAATTCAATTTTTGTTTCATTTGACCATAACACAGAAGAGCAGAAGTCTTCTTCTTTGTCCAGATGAGCATTTGCAAAGGCCAAGCAAGCTTCTGTGTACCTTATCTGGAGAAGTGGTGTCCTCCTTAGTGTGCATCTGTGGAATCCAGCAGTGTGCAGTGTCCGTTAGATTGTCTGCCTTGAAACATTGCCACCAGCAGACCCTAGTTGCACCAGGATGGCCTTGGTGGCGATCCTTGGATTCTTTTTAACCTCTCTCACTATCCTCCAGGCCTGCACAGATGTCACTTTTGGCTTCCGACCACGGCCTCTGAGATTTTCCACAGTGTGGAACATCTTGTATTTTTTAACCTCCCTAGAATTCAATTTCCCCAGCATTTCTGTGTAAAAGGTGGTTCAATTAATTTCAAATAAATTTTAAGCTTTTTTTGTAATCATTTTTTTTTATGTTGAATTTAATACAAGTTATTGTATTGTATACAATAAAAAAAGTGATTGCCGCATGATGTTGATGACGCTGCATGACCCTGGTGTCATCAACACCGATCACCGGGGAAACAATGGTGAGTATAAGACCCCACCAAGTCTCCCTCATGTGGGGAGTCAGGTTTAGATGCCGCATAGCCAGGAATAGTAGCCACAGCATAGGTAGCCAGGTATAGTAGCCGCAGCATAGGTAGCCAGGTATAGTAGCCACAGCATAGGTAGCCAGGTATAGTAGCTGCAGCATAGGTAGTCAGGTTTAGATGCCAGTATAGGTAGTCAGGTTTAGGTAGCCAGGTATAGTAGCCGCAGCATAGGTAGCCATGGTGCTTCAGCAGCATAGGTAGCCAGGTATATTACCCGCAGCATAGGTAGTCAGGTTTAGATGCCAGTATAGGTAGTCAGGTTTAGGTAGCCAGGTATAGTAGCTGCAGAATAGGTAGCCAGGTATAATAGCTGCAGCATAGGTAGTCAGGTTTAGAGGCCAGTATAGGTAGTCAGGTTTAGGTAGCCAGGTATAGTAGCTGCAGAATATGTAGCCAGGTATAGTAGCCGCAGCATAGGTAGTCAGGTTTAGAAGCCAGTATAGGTAGTCAGGTTTAGGTAGCTGCAGCATAGTAGCCGCAGCATAGGTATTCAGGTTTAGATGCCAGTATAGGTAGTCAGATTTAGGTAGCCTGGTATGGTAGCCATGGTGCTTCCAACTCCCCCCCTCCCCAGAGATCCCCGACACTTGGAGAAAGGAAGATTTACTCACCCTGGCATCTGTCCAGCGGCAGCCACACACCCTCCTACACCACGTACAGCTCCGGTCTGTATACATAGTGTTGGGCGAACAGTGTTCGCCACTGTTCGGGTTCTGCAGAACATCACCCTGTTCGGGTGATGTTCGAGTTCGGCCGAACACCTGACGGTGCTCGGCCAAACCGTTCGGCCATATGGCCGAACTAAGAGCGCATGGCCGAACGTTCCCCGAACGTTCGGCTAGCGCTGTGATTGGCCGAACGGGTCACGTGGTTCGGACCCGAACGCGCTCTGATTGGCCGAACGGTCACGTGGTTCGGGTAAATAAATACCCGAACCACGTCATATCTCCGCCATTTGTCTGTGGGTTTAGCTTTGGGTAGGCAGGCAGGGTAGTTCGCGCTCCAGCCACGCTAGCCAGGGTCCCCCCTGTCATTGTGTCACTGCTGGGAACAGTAGTACACCGCTTGCTCAGCCACACTATATAGCATTCTGTTTACTGCCACTCTGTGTACCTCGCTCAGCCACACTATATAGCATTCTGTTTACTGCCACTCTGTGTCTGCTGGGAATAGTAGTACACCGCTTGCTCAGCCACACTATATAGCATTCTGTTTACTGCCACTCTGTGTACCTCGCTCAGCCACACTATATAGCATTCTGTTTACTGCCACTCTGTGTCTGCTGGGAATAGTGGTACACCGCTCGCTCAGCCACACTATATAGCATTCTGTTCACTGTTCTGTGTCTGCTTGGAATAGTGGTACACCGCTCGCTCAGCCACACTATATAGCATTCTGTTTACTGTTCTGTGTCTGCTGGGAATAGTGGTACACCGCTCGCTCAGCCACACTATATAGCATTCTGTTTACTGTTCTGTGTCTGCTGGGAATAGTGGTACACCGCTCGCTCAGCCACACTATATAGCATTCTGTGCACTGTTCTGTGTCTGCTGGGAATAGTGGTACACCGCTCGCTCAGCCACACTATATAGCATTCTGTTCACTGTTCTGTGTCTGCTGGGAATAGTGGTACACCGCTCGCTCAGCCACACTATATAGCATTCTGTTTACTGTTCTGTGTCTGCTGGGAATAGTGGTACACCGCTCGCTCATCCACACTATATAGCATTCTGTTCACTGTTCTGTGTCTGCTGGGAATAGTGGTACACCGCCCGCTCAGCCACACTATATAGCATTCTGTTCACTGTTCTGTGTCTGCTGGGAATAGTGGTACACCGCTCGCTCAGCCACACTATATAGCATTCTGTTCACTGTTCTGTGTCTGCTGGGAACAGTAGTACACCGCTCGCTCAGCCAGAGTATATAGCATTGTGTTTACTGCCACTCTGTGTACACCGCTCAGCCAGACTATATACCATTGTTTACTGACACTCTGTGTACACCGCTCAGCCAGACTATATACCATTGTTTACTGACACTCTGTGTACACCGCTCAGCCAGACTATATACCATTGTTTACTGCCACTCTGATTCTGCTGGGAACAGTAGTACACCGCTCGCTCAGCCAGACTATATAGCATTGTGTTTACTGCCACTCTGTGTACACCGCTCAGCCAGACTATATACCATTGTTTACTGACACTCTGTGTACACCGCTCAGCCAGACTATATACCATTGTTTACTGAAACTCTGTGTACACCGCTCAGCCAGACTATATACCATTGTTTACTGCCACTCTGATTCTGCTGGGAACAGTAGTACACCGCTCGCTCAGCCAGACTATATACCATTGTTTACTGACACTATATAGCAGACTATATAGCATTGTGTGTACACCGCTCAGCCAGACTATATACCATTGTTTACTGACACTCTGTGTACACCGCTCAGCCAGACTATATACCATTGTTTACTGCCACTCTGATTCTGCTGGGAACAGTAGTACACCGCTCGCTCAGCCAGACTATATACCATTGTTTACTGACACTCTGTGTACACCGCTCAGCCAGACTATATACCATTGTTTACTGCCACTCTGATTCTGCTGGGAACAGTAGTACACCGCTCGCTCAGCCAGACTATATACCATTGTTTACTGACACTCTGTGTACACCGCTCAGCCAGACTATATACCATTGTTTACTGCCACTCTGATTCTGCTGGGAACAGTAGTACACCGCTCGCTCAGCCAGACTATATACCATTGTTTACTGACACTATATAGCAGACTATATAGCATTGTGTGTACACCGCTCAGCCAGACTATATACCATTGTTTACTGACACTCTGTGTACACCGCTCAGCCAGACTATATACCATTGTTTACTGCCACTCTGATTCTGCTGGGAACAGTAGTACACCGCTCGCTCAGCCAGACTATATACCATTGTTTACTGACACTCTGTGTACACCGCTCAGCCAGACTATATACCATTGTTTACTGCCACTCTGATTCTGCTGGGAACAGTAGTACACCGCTCGCTCAGCCAGACTATATAGCATTGTGTTTACTGCCACTCTGTGTACACCGCTCAGCCACACTATATAGCATTGCGTACTCTGCCAGTCAGTGTGTATATTGCTGGGATCAGTAATACTCCACTCACCGTCAACCACTATATGAGCTCAACATGAGTTCCCCAGAGACCTCCGCTGTGAGCAGCACTCCCAACAACAGCAACAGCCAACGCCCCACGCAAGCTATAACATCCACCCCAGCAGCCAGTGGTCAGCAGCAGCCCTCCCCGGAGGAGAACGTTGTGTCCATCAGTCCGTCGCCAGAGCGATTAATGAGGGCTGCCATTGAGGAGATGATGGGGCCTGATGTGGAGGAGGAGGTCTGGCTCAGGCCAGCATCCCAAGTTAATGTTGAGGACGATGAGGGGTCTGTGTCTGGGGATGTTGGGGTGGCAGAGGTGGTGGGTGGGTCAGACTCAGGAGAAGAGTTGTATGATGAGGATGATGATCGGGACCATCTGTATGTGCCTCAGAGTCCGACCCCGGAAAACATGTTGTATCGTGTGTTTAGGTACTAAAATCTGCGTTCCCTCCCAGTAGTGTTGGGCGAACAGTGTTTGCCACTGTTCGGGTTCTGCAGAACATCACCCTGTTCGGGGTGACTATATAGCAGACTATATAGCATTGTGTTTAATGCCACTCTGTGTACACGGCTCAGCCACACTATATAGCATTGTGTTTACTTCCACTCTGTGTCTGCTGGGAACAGTAGTACACCGCTCACCCGCCACTGTATAGCATTGTGCTCTGTGTCACTGCTGACAATAGTGGTACACCGCTCACCCACCACTGTATAGCATTTCTGTACTGCCACTGTACTGCTGCCAGTCAGCGTGTACTTTAAGGATAAGTGAAATGAGGAAGAAATCCGGTGAAAGAGGGAGGGGCAAGGGAAGAGGTGTTTCCCCTGACGGTTCACGTACAGGCCACAGGGGAGCACCCAAGAAAACCCACTCAATACTGCCCATGTTGTCCAGGACAACAACCCTCACAGATCCAAAAGAACAGGACCAGATAATTACTTGGATGACCTCTCAAGCGTCCAGCAGTGGGTTAAGCAGCACCAGCACATCACGCACGAGGTCCGAGTCCTCAGCCAGTTAAAGTCTGGGCTTTCTTTGAAGACTGCACTGAGGATGTTACCATGGCGATTTGCAAGGTGTGCAAGACCCGCCTGAGCAGGGGGAAAAGTATTAACAACCTCTCCACCACCAGCATGAGCCGCCACATTCTATCCAAACATCCCACTCTGTGGGCAAACGCGGCAGGACAGGGTACCACCAGCAACACTGCCTCCCTTGGGTTCACCAGACTCACCACCAGACCCGCCTCAGCAGCAGCAGTAGCCCAGCCATTGCGTGGTTCACAACATTCACAAACATCAGACGATGCTGACACTGTCACTTTCCGGACTAGTGCTCTTGAGGTCTCCCAGTGTTCATCAAACACAACAACCAACAGCCCTTCGGTGTGCAGCGCTACGGTTGAGTTGTCTGTCTCTGAGATGTTTGAGCACAAGAGGAAATTGCCAGCAAATGACCCCCGGGCCGTGGCAGTAACAGCCAGCCAGCATAGCCAAGCTTCTGGCCTGCGAAATGCTGCCATATCGAGTGGTGGAGACAAACAGCTTCAAGGGCATGATGTCAGTGGCCATCCCACGTTACGTTGTTCCCAGCCGCTACCACTTTGCGCGCTCTGCAGTGCCTGAGTTGCATGAGCACGTGGTCAGCTAAATAACCCGAAGCTTGAAGAATGCCGTTGCCTGCAAGGTTCACCTCACCACTGACACCTGGACGAGTGCGTTCGGCCAGGGTCGATACATCTCCCTTACCGCGCACTGGGTGAACCTTGTGGAGCCTGGCAGCGATTCCTCACCTGCTACGGCGCGGGTGTTGCCCACGCCGCAAACAGCTGGATAACAACAGCAGCACCTACCTCTCTGACTCCTTCTCCTCCAACGCATCTCAAAGCTGTACCTCATCCGGAAATGCTAACCCAGCACCAGCAGCAGTAGGATCGTGGAAGCAGTGCAGCACAGCTGTTGGCATGCGTCAGCAAGCGTTGCTGAAGCTGATCTGCCTTGGGGATAAGCAGCACACAGGGGAGGAAATTTGGAGGGGAATAAAGGAACAGACGGATTTGTGGCTGGCACCGCTGGACCTGAAACCGGGCATGAAGCTAGACACCTGGCACGAACTGGCAATGTACGCAATAGAGGTGCTGGCTTGCCCGGCAGCCAGCGTTATGTCGGAACGCTGTTTCAGTGCTGCCGGAGGCATCATCACAGATCGGCGTATCCGCCTCTCCACAGAAAATGCAGACCGTCTGACTCAAATTAAAATGAATCAATCCTGGATTGGAAACGACTACGCAACACTCCTGGACCCCAACCAAGTAACATGACCGATGAACATCTGGGATGGTTTAGCGTTTCCGGTCCCTGTTTATTGAACCTCTCATCTGTATTACATTTATGACTGCATGGCGGCAAAAAGCATTGCTGCTATATCCGCACGCTTTTTGTCCTCATGCAAGGCCTGGGTTGTTGTGTCTCACAAAGCGTGGCCTTCTCCTCCTGCGCCTCCTCCTGTTCCATCACGTGTGCTGCTGCTGCTGCTGCTGCTGCTGCTGCTGGGTTACCGTTGCCGGTCCCTGTTTATGGAACCTCTTATCTTTATTACATTTATGACTACATGGCGGTACAAAGCATGCTATCCGCACGCTTTTTGTCCTCATGCAAGGCCTGGGTTGTTGTGTCTCACAAAGCGTGGCCTTCTCCTCCTGCGCCTCCTCCTGTTCCATCACGTGTGCTGCTGCTGCTGCTGCTGCTGCTGGGTTACCGTTGCCGCGTGGTCCCTGTTTATGGAACCTCTTATCTTTATTACATTTATGACTACATGGCGGTACAAAGCATGCTATCCGCACGCTTTTTGTCCTCATGCAAGGCCTGGGTTGTTGTGTCTCACAAAGCGTGGCCTTCTCCTCCTGCGCCTCCTCCTGTTCCATCACGTGTGCTGCTGCTGCTGCTGCTGGGTTACCGTTGCCGCGTGGTCCCTGTTTATTGAACCTCTTATCTTTATTACATTTATGACTACATGGCGGTACAAAGCATGCTATCCGCACGCTTTTTGTCCTCATGCAAGGCCTGGGTTGTTGTGTCTCACAAAGCGTGGCCTTCTCCTCCTGCGCCTCCTCCTGTTCCATCACGTGTGCTGCTGCTGCTGCTGCTGCTGGGTTAGCGTTGCCGCGTGGTCCCTGTTTATTGAACCTCTTATCTTTATTACATTTATGACTACATGGCGGTACAAAGCATGCTATCCGCACGCTTTTTGTCCTCATGCAAGGCCTGGGTTGTTGTGTCTCACAAAGCGTGGCCTTCTCCTCCTGCGCCTCCTCCTGTTCCATCACGTGTGCTGCTGCTGGGTTAGCGTTGCCGCGTGGTCCCTGTTTATTGAACCACTTATCTTTATTACATTTATGACTGCATGGTGGTACAAAGCATGCTATCCGCACGCTTCTTGTCCTCATGCAAGGCCTGGGTTGTTGTGTCTCAAAGCGTGGCCTTCTCCTCCTGCGCCACCCTCCTCCTGTTCCATCACGTGTGCTGCTGCTGGGTTAGCATTACCGGTCCCTTTTCCTGGAACCTCTTATATGTATTACATTTATGACTGCATGCCGACAAAAAGCATGTTACCTGTGCAAAGAAAACAGACATTTCCCGCATTTAAAAGACAGTTTTCCCTTTGAAACTTTAAAATCGATTTTCTCAAAAACTATAAGCTCTTTTTGCTAAATTTTTTTTTCCTCTTGTACCCACTCCCAAGGTGCACATACCCTGTAAATTTGGGGTATGTAGCATGTAAGGAGGCTTTACAAACCACAAAAGTTCGGGTCCCCATTGACTTCCATTATGTTCGGAGTTCGGGTCGAACACCCGAACATCGCGGCCATGTTCGGCCTGTTCGGCCCGAACCCGAACATCTAGATGTTCGCCCAACACTATGTATACAGCACCTGCTCTGCCCGGCCGGCTCCACTTGTGGAATTCCCTAGGATGGCTGGATGCTTGATTTGCACACTGTGGGTAGCACAGATCGCTACCTATAGTGTGCTGACAGGCTATGACAGTTTGTGTAGCAGTGGTTCTCGGATACCACTTTTCACTATCTGCAACTAATTCGGATCCAGATACCCAGCTATCCGATCCGGGTCGGATATCCGAGTTTGAAATTTTTAAACCCGAATTGAATTCAGATATCCGACCCCAGTATCCGGCCGGATTCAGATATCCGTATTGAAGACCGGAAATGGTCTTTATGAAAGCTTTTAACCATTTTAGAAGCTAAAAACTCTCTCTTTCTCTCTCTCTCTCTCTCTCATATTGGAGCATTGGATTTAGTAAGGTCTTACGCCAATGTGTTGTAAGACACAAGTAAGCTTTATGTTACCAGGAATGGTTGCCTGGCCACCTAGCATTTCATCCTTCCCACCCTTGCCCTGGAATCTTCCGGACTTCAAATTGCTGTCCTTTGCAGTGTGTGTTAGACCAGCATCATCCAGGGGGGCACATGATCTTTCTGAAGTCCTTTTTCTCTTGGGTATATCGCAATAGTACATGCTAGGCCGGCTTCATGCTAGGCTTCATGCTAGCCAGGCTTTGGTGGTATTATGGTGAGCATAGCTGCCTTCTGAGCAGTTGACCTGGGTTTGATTCCTGGCCAATGTATGTTGGCTGGCTTTTGAAATCCTACAAATTCTAACCCAAATATGAGAGAGAGGGAGTGTTTTTTCTTCTTGCTACCAAAATTGTAATCCGGCTACCAAAATTGTGATTCGGATATCCATGAGAAATCCGCGGATATCCGGTTCGGCTGTAAAACTATCCGCGGATAGCTATCCGGATTTATTCTCAACTATCCAGAATCAGGATCCGGCCGGATAGTGTAAAAAGTTCGGATATCTGAGTAACCCGGATATCCGAAATCCGGATGAGCATCCCTGTTGTGTAGGCTATGAATAATTTTGGACTGGACACTTTTTGCTCAAATGTAAATAAAAGCTGATATTTTTTTTTCCTTTCACAATAATGCCTTTTGTACATTGTCTTATTATCTTTTAGGAGACACCTATGTCATTTCCTGTAAAAAAAAAAAAAAAAAATTACTTGCTGTATATCACTTGTCCAATTAATAAAATACATATACAGCAATAGATGTAATTATCAGTTGTCGAGCTAATGTATACCATTTCTGATGGTGGCATTGGTGTGTGTTACTGGGCACTATGGAGGTAGCAGTGGCTGGTGTTTACAAGACGTGGGGTTTCAGCATTATACTGAGCTTCTGACTTTTAGAATGTAAGACCTGTTACAAGGATGCAACTAGTGTGGCCACTGTAAAGTCAGAACATCTGACCTGTATGCTTGTTTTCAGTTTGGGACTCTTTGCAATAGACATGACTCACCTCCGCCTCCTTGTGCAGTCACATTGACATTAAAGATGAAATTCTCAGCTCCAATAATACTCTTAGCTGTACATTCATATTTTCCAGAGTCATTCACAGTTGCATCTGAAATATGAAGACTGGAGCTGAAGCTGCTAGATGTTATATCGTACTTTTTAGTAGTTGCTCTTGCACTGGCACTTAGGATGAGGCCAGGGTTTGGGGTGAGACGAGCCCAGCTAAACACACATGGAAGTCCTTCTCTCAAGGTAAGTGTCAAAACTACCGTATGTCCAGCTATTCCTTCTGTGACTGAATTGTTGTCATGTCCAGGGGCTTTAGGACGCTCTGATGAAAAAAAAGTATATAATGGTTAAGTGTCCACATCATGTCATCATATACTGTATATATATATACAGTATATATATATATATATATATATATATATAGAGAGAGAGAGAGAGAGAGAGAGCGAGAGAGAGAGAGAGAGAGAGAGAGAGAGAGAGAGAGTGGGAGAGCATGAGAGAGAGAAAGGGGACATTACTTAGGGCCCATTTCCATTTGTGAATGGGAGCCGAAGGGATGCTATGCTGCTACGCATCACTTCCGCTCCCATTCGCGTCACTTGTGCATCCCCCAATGCAGGAGACAGGGGCAGATGCGGCTGTGAGAGAATCTGCAGCATGCTGCAGATTCTCTGAGTGCTCTGCACCACTCCAGATAACCAACACGCAATGGAAACTGTTCTATTGACGTGCTTTGGTTTCAGTTCGGCCGCAGTGCAATGCGGCTATGTAGCTATGTAGCCACATTGCACTGTGTGTAATGGAAACGGGCCCTAAGGGCCTGTTTCCACTACATGCAGTTTCTGGATGCAGAAAAATGAACGCCTATGGGCCTGTTTCCACTAAACGCAAGTGTTCTGATGTAGAAAAATTATGGATGGCATGTTGCAGATTTCTGCATCAGATTCTGGGTGCAGAAAACTGACTCCAATGAATACCTATGGGCCTGTTTTCACTATTGTTTTCATTGTATGGGAAAACGGATGCATGATGCACGAATCTGCATCAGAAAAAATGTGTTTAGTGGAAACAGGCCCATAGGCACTCATTGGAGTCATTTTTTTCTGCGTCCAGAGCCGCATGTAGTGGAAACAAACCCTACGCTCTTAGACAGTCTGAGGTGCAACCCAGTGGTGACAGATATACATAATGGGCTTGATGCACTGACCAATGGTAACATTGCTGTGTGGACACAGTGCACAGCAATATTACCTGTACTACCATCAACAGTGTACTGCAAGTTACGCTAGTAGTGTGACCTACAGTACTCGAGTAACGTGAGTTTTGCTAAGGTAATGTGCTTTACTGTAGCACCACTCATGGTGCTTGAGTACTGCGGGTCGTACTAATAGCATAACTTGTGGTACACTGCCATGCAGTAGTACCAGTGATATTGCTATTAGTGATGGGCGAGCGCGGGGGGGGGGGTGTCGGAAATGCCCCCCACCCCTCCCCGCTAAGCTCTCCCTTTTGCCGGTACCCTATAACGTTAAATTTAAGCCCCCCAAAAGTACCTGAGGAGGAGAGCAGGAAGCGGGCAGCCGGAGATGCTTGGCGCTAGTACCATCTGATACTTCCGCCCTCTCTTGACGCACTTCCTGTTTACATTTGAAGTCGTGTCAAGAGAGCGCAGAAGTACCGCGATGATGCGTACGAGGGTACGTGTCAGTACACAAGGCCCCATGTCTATGTTTTCTATTGGGTTTAGGTCAGGAGAATGTGGGGCAAGTTAATGGTATCCATCCCTTCATCATTTAGCAACTGCATGCTTGTAATTATGGGTAAGGATTTGCACAATTATGGACTCAAAATCAGCATCTGTGATCGTCCTCGATCACAGATGGCGATTTCGAATGCAGTGGTAATTGCATTGGAATTCGGCCTGTAATTCCAGATTACAGGCTGTAATCACTAGTCGTAACCAGGGAAATACATTGTTAGGCCAATTAAAGAGCCCCCAGCCGAGGCCCAAGCAACCAATCATAGGAGGGGAGCTTCTGTCCTTCCTTCCTCTATATAAAGCAGCGGCCATCTTAGAGCTCCCTCCTTGCTGGGCGACTGTTACACTGAGAGCATCTCCAGTGTATTCTGTCTGATAGAAAGTGTGTTTACTGTGCCAAACACAGTGTTTTCACTCATTTCCACATTGCCTATACATGTATTGTATTCCTGTAGTGTTAGCTAGTGATGTGATTGTGTTAGTTATACAGTCAGTGTGTGGATAGGGATAGGAGTTCACAGGGGAGTTGCTAGGATTCTAAGAGATTCGGGACACTCAAGGGCACTCCAGCCAAAAAATGGGTGTGGCCATGCACCAGAATGTGGGTGTGGGTGGAGCCAAATTTACATGAACTTAACATCGGTCTAAGTAGGTCTGCCCAGCAAAATGTTGGATGAAGCTCCCCTCTCCATTAATACACACACAAAAAAATGCAGCATATCACATGAATAGGCAGTGTCACTTAAACATAACTAGACACCGTTACCTGGCTTCTGTGCTGGCTGGTTTAGCTTCTGTTGGGTGTGCTGCCCTTTTGCCAGGTGGTTTGGCAGCCCCCCATACCATTCCCTGGCCTTTTAGTGGACCCCCTCCCATGGTCCCAGGGGCCTCCCATTTAGGCACCAAAACTCCCAGCATGCCCCCATAGTAGAACCACAGCTCCCTGCATGCCCCCATAAAGGCATCACAGCATCCAGCATGGCACCACAGCACCTAGTAGGTGCCATGCTGGGTGGAGTGGTGCCTCTTGGGCATGCTGGGTGTTGTGGTGGAGAAGGGAAAGAAGTCCAGAAGAGGAGATGTCTGCAGAATTGGAGACCAAGCGGCCGGGGGTGAGTACTGCCACCTGCTGCCTGACTCTGCCTGAGGGACATCCCGGGGCACCACAGAATATATCCAGGGGCACGTGCCACTGATCTTTGGGGCTAGCAACACCCCTGGGAGTTTAGTTAGGTTAGCTTAGATGTGTACTTAGTAGTGCAGGGCAGGCCAGGCCTGGCTGTAAGTAGGGTTTAGGGATTAGGGTCAGAGGCATATCTAGAGGGGTGCAGTCATGGCTCAGGCCATGGGCACCACAGAAACATGGGTGCCATGTCTCCTCCTGTGCTGCACCACCATGCTTGCCCCTGTCTCCCTATCACTCAGATCAGATTAATTCTGTTATCTGGGGAACATGGCTACTTAATTTATGTATGTAGAGCTCACTTGGCTTAGTGTTAGAAAAGAGGACAGAGAGGGAATAAAGAGATATTTCCAAAAAAGTAACTTCAGCAATATCCCGAGCCAAAAAAACACATGCAACCATAACACATGTACGCAAGAAAGGAGGCTGTTTTTAGAGAAGAAGGGGGATCTGAACGGGAGGGGGAGGGGGGGGAGGTGCAATTTCAGTGTTTTCCATAGGCTCTATATAACCTAGATATGCTCCTGATTACAGTGAGCTTTTAGTTTCAATGTTAGATTCAATGTTAGACTTGTAGTGTATTAGCCAGCAGCAGCAGTACTGTCGGTGTCTCATTCAGTGTCAGAATCTGCTGCCTGTAGTCAAGTCAGTGACAGACTCAGTCTGAGTCTTTGTGCTCTCTATTTTATTAACCAGAGTCAAAACCAGGAAAAGGTCCTCCAGCACCCAAAGCTGAGACACCAAAGTGCACCCTTCCATCCCTCACACCCCAAACATTGTATTTTTTGGTGAATTAAAAAAAAAAGAAGCAAACTACATCTCTTTTTGTATCTGTAGTGTAAAAATCTATATTTTTCTTCCCTATCAGTGAGCTAGCTCCTGCTAGTAGTGTACATTTTGAGCATTAGTTCTCCTCACTGACCATCAGAGATTTAGTGTAGTGTATTTAGTTCAGTTGTTAAGCAGAGCCGCCTGTGTTTATTTTGTGTGTTTTCTTGTCTGTGTAAAAAAAAAAAAAAAGTTTAAAAACACCAACACACCACATGCATATTACTGTTTAAAAACACCACACATTACACACCTTTAATTGAATTTATTGTAAATAAAGTTGAATTGAATCATGAAGGATGTCTGCCAGAGGCAGATGCAGGAGGGACAGTGCCATCCTCGCCAGCAGGTCTGTGGCTGGTCCGCGGCGGAGCTGGGAGGCACAGTGCAGAGGGGACACCATTTGCACCCATTTTCGGCACTGAGGGTCAATGTGTGGTGTGATGAATGATACAGAAATCGAGACTATTAGCAATTCTGTATCGATCAGGCACAGCAGAACAGAATTACATTTTTGGTGTTCTTTGTAAAACAGATGGATTTCCCTCCATTCCCAATGAAAGCAAAAACCCCTCACCCACTTCCCCAGTGTCCTGTTAGTATAGATGAATGTCACATGTGGCTGAACCTCCTGCTGAGACCACTTGGTGCTGACGGAAGCAGGAGATTTGGGCGCATGAGACAAGTGGACAAAAAGGGCGCCCCATTCACTCCCATTATAAATATCGTTTAATGGGCGCCGAACAGGGAAAAAAAGGCGCCGGAGATTATTAACGTTTTAACAAACGGCACCCGGAGATTTTTAAGGATTTATAACTATGTTTGTGATGATTTAACTTTACAAAATGAGCCCGTGACGAATAACGTTTATAAAGATACTAAATCACTATTTCTAAAACATTTATAAAACATTATTATCCACCCCAAAAAAATATTTACATTTTTTTATTTACATTTTTTATTTATTAATCTCTGTAAAACATTATTATCCATAGGGGGTCTTAGGTTTAGGCACCAAGAGGGGGGTCTTAGGTTTAGGCACCAACTGAGGGGTCTTAGATTTAGGCACCAAGAGGGGGGTCTTAGGTTTAGGCACCAACAGGGGGGTCTTAGGTTTAGGCACCAACAGGGGGGTCTTAGGTTTAGGCACCACCAGGGGGGTCTTAGGTTTAGGCACCAACAGGGGGGTCTTAGGTTTAGGCACCAACAGGGGGGTCTTAGGTTTAGCCACCAACAGGGGGGTCTTAGGTTTAGGCACCAACAGGGGGGGCTTAGGTTTAGGCACCAACAGGGGGTCTAGGGGTTAGGGATAGGTACAGGGAGGGTTTTTAATAAACGAAAATATAAGTTTCAGTTTACAAACAGGGAAGATTAACGTTTTAAGAATTGCCGATCTCATACACATTATTTAGTGATTTATAAATTCTTAAAACACTATTTGTAAACGAAATTCTACACAATATTTCTATAAACGATAATACTGTTTATCGTTTACACCACGCGCCCTTTTTTCCCGACGCCCTTTTTTGATGTACGCGGTGCTGACAGCCCCTCTCCAAAGCCAGATAGAACTGGCTGAGATAAGAGCTTCCCTCTGAAAAATTAGAATCAAACAAAGAAGAACTTTAATGTATTTGTAATTCAAAATAGGCTTGTCACAGAAAGACAAAAAATACATTTTCTGATACCCATAAACCAGTTCTATCATCCAACCGAATTACAATTTTCCAACTGTCAGGGGTCAGTCGGGAAACCGCTTTATTCAGCCTGCGCAGACCGAACCCGATAGAATAGGCATGTGTAGCCTCAAGTGATACAGGGTCGCAGGCCGCTTATGAATATAGTCTCAGATTTGCGATACGCCAATCTGCGGCGGAGTCACACTGATGATTAATAAATGTTACATTTTCTGCTCTGAGTTCTGGGGGTGGCAACCTTGCTGCCAGGAGATAACCCCACCTTCCCCCACCTAGTTTGGAGGTAATCCAGCTCCAATTCTAAGATTGTATAAATCTGGGGCCAGCAGAGCCCACCTTGTCCTTCATCATTTCATCTGCTAAAGAAGAGCTTCAAGCATGCGTTCCACAGATGGACCGCACATGCTTTTTTCCAAGGACTCTTAATGCTCATTTAAACTGGACTCTTTTTCTTCATTCTCCAAATGGACTTGTAACGATCGGTGTAACACAGAGAGGATCTGATTATTGGTGATCTGCTGTATCACCAAAAATACAGATACTGTATATACCTGATTATTGATGATCTGCAGCATCACCGATAATCAGATATATTACTAACCTCTGGACACCTGAGAGATATGAGTGTTTGGTGCAACAGTAATACTTTGAGAACAATATCAGGAGGACTGGTACAAAGGCAGTAAGGAATACTGTTAGAGTATGAGTACCTTTCAGCAGCCTGAGAATCTCCCGCAGGGAGGAGTCAGACTGGGAGAGGAAAGGACCAGAGCGTGAGTGACACCAATAGGAGGATGTCCCTGACTGATCTGTGAACTATCTCTTAACTGAGGAGATAGCTCTCAAGGTCGGACAAGCCAGGTCGGCAACACACGGACATACAAAGTACAAAGACAGGAGTCTGATTCGGTAATCCTAAGGCAAGCAGGGTTTGGCAACAGAGTATCAGATATAGCGAACGCCGAACAGGGATGCTCATCCGGATCCCGGATACCCGGATTAACACGGGTATCCGACCTTTTTCAGCTATCCGGGTCGGATCCGGATTCCGGATACCTGGGCCAATATCCGGATAGCTCTATCCGGATATCTGGTCGCATAATCCGGATACCCGCGGGTGCCTCAGGTCATTTTGTCACTCCAGGCGAGAAAACCTGTGGCGCCCCCCCCCCCCCCCCAAGCCCCTCCCCCCCAGGAAAATAATCATAATGCAGCATCGTTTCACCAGAAAATAATCATAATGCGGCAGTGTTTCATCAGAAAATAATAGTAATTATCGTAATTCAGAATCGTAATTCACCAGAAAATAATCGTAATGTGGCAGTGTTTCACCAGAAAATACACTTATTGCAGCAGCAGTTCACCAGAAAATATTCGTAAGGTGGCAGCGTTTCACCAGAAAATACACTTATTGCAGCAGCATTTCACCAGAAATTAATCATAGGGCAGCAGCGTTTCACCAGAAAATAATTGTAATGGGGCAGCGTTGTCAGAAAATAATCGTAATGTGGAAGCATTTCACCAGAAAATACACGTAATCCGAGCAGAGGGAAAGAGTAGAGAGGGAGAGGCAGCATAAGAGGTAAGAGGGGGGTAGAGGAACAGAGAGGGGGAGCAATTGACAGCATAAGATGGAAGAGGGTGCAGAGAAACAGAGGGGAGAGGGAGAGACAGCATAAGATGGAAGAGAGTGCAGAGGAACAGAGAGGGGTAGAGACAGCATAAGATGGAAGAGGGGGCAGAAGAACAGAGAGGGGAGAGGGAGAGACAGCACAGCACTAAAGCACAGGTTTACAGCTTTACCAGCCTACAGCCTAACCAGCTTTCAAAGAAAACTCTAGTATCAAAAGAGCAGGGCACATTCTAGCAGTTATAACAGTACTGGGAGTCTGCACACAGGACAGGAAGTGTTCTTAGCAGCCTGCCTGCATACCTTCTCTTCTGCCTGTGCATGCATTATCATCTCTGGAGTAGTGATGGGTCATTCGCGAATGAGCCGGCTCTTTGCTGCGAACGACAAGAGCCGGTTCTCAGTTTTGAAAGAGCCAATGCCTCAGCCGCCCCACAGAGCTCTGCTTTGCTCTGCAATAAAGGGCGCTGAGGCATGTTGGCAGATGCAGTCCTCCTCTTGCAGCTTGTAGGAGTGTATGGGGCGGAGCAGAGCAGTAGCAGGAGGGATTGCCCTAGTCAGAGAAGCAGTCTGGAATTGTCATGGAGACAGGGGCGGGGCTTTTACTCCAATTCTGAGTGGTGTTTAGTGATATTTAATGAAGAGCCGATTCAGGAGAGTCAATTCTCTGAAAAGAGCCGGAATTCCCATCACTACTCTGGAGCAGAAACGTCCCTTCTCCCGGGCTGTGTTGCTGTCTTGTGCGGGGGCGGGGCTCCAACACGGACACATCACATTCTTCTCTCTGTGACTGCATCTGTCCCCTGGCTGTCTCGCTCCAGTGTCTGTGTGCAGCCAGTGACACAGGTGGGGGTTAGACTGTCGGGGGCATAAGCTGGCTGGCCGCTGGCTCCTGGTTTGACTGGCGTGGGGCGGAGTTAAAGGCTGGGCCACACGGGGTAAACACTTTACCTGTGTGGCTACTGAGAAGAAGGGGCACGGCTTTAAAGAAGGAGCCTGGCAGAGAAGAGCAGTATTGATTGCTCTATTGGCTGGGGAGAAGTGGAGGTGGAGGCACTGCTGAGCACATGGTAGCGTGCCGAGCACCGGGGACTGAGTCGGGAGGTAATATAATACAAAAAAAAAAAAACATGGTCACAGTAGCAGCAGTGGGGAAATGCGCCTCACCACCTCATGGCGCCTCACCACCTCATGGCGCCCCAGGCAACCGCCTATACTTGCCTGGTGGGTGAGACGCCCCTGCCCGCGGGTATCCGATGGATATCCGGATCCGGGTAGGAAAAAGTAATACCATAATTTCGCATTAAACCATACCATAATTTCGCATTAAACCATACCATAATTTCGCATTAAACCATAACAAATGTCTTTTAAATGCGGAAAATGTCAGTTTTTTTTTGCACAGGTAACAATAGTGTATTATTTTCATAGATTCCCCCAAGTGGGAAGAGTTTTACTTACTTCGTTCTGAGTGTGGGAAATATAAAAAAAACCGACGTGGGGTCCCCCCTCCCAGACCTCTTTAACCCCTTGTCCCCCATGCAGGCTGGGATAGCCAGAATGCGGAGCACCGGCCGCGTGGGGCTCCGCACCCTGACTATACCAGCCCGCATGGTCCATGGATTGGGGGGTCTCGGAAGGGGAGGGGCAGCCAAGCTTTCCCCTCCCCCTCCGAGCCCTTGTCCAATCCAAGGACAAGGGGCTCTTCTCCACCTCCGATGGGCGGTGGAGGTGGAGGCCGCGATTTCCTGGGGGGGGGGTTCATGGTGGCATCTGGGAGTCCCCTTTAAAAAGGGGTCCCCCAGATGCCCACCCCCCCTCCCAGGAGAAATGAGTATAGAGGTACTAGTTGTACCCCTTACCCATTTCCTTTGAGAGTTAAAAGTAAATAAACACACAAACACTTAGAAAAAGTATTTTAATTAATTAACCATTAATACTTACCTGTCCCTTTAAAAGCCAGTTCCCACGCAATATCCTCGGAAATATACTATCAGTTACAATGTAACAAAGTTATTACAATGTAACAACTTTGTTACATTGTAACTACGCCGCACCCGACGTCACTCGCCGCTCACCCGCCGCATACGCGTCCGTGCAGCCGTGCAGGACCCGACAGAGCTCTGAGCTATATAGCTCACAGCTCTAAGCATCTTTGAATTTGGGCTCCAAGGAGGAGCCCCATTGGTCCTTAGCAGACCAATGGGGTTCCTTCTGATTTGAAGGAACCCCATTGGTCTGCTAAGGACCAATGGGGCTCCTCCTTGGAGCCCAAATTCAAAGATGCTTAGGGCTGTGAGCTATATAGCTCAGAGCTCTGTCGGGTCCTGCACGGCTGCACGGACGCGTATGCGGCGGGTGAGCGGCGAGTGACGTCGGGTGCGGCGTAGTTACAATGTAACAAAGTTGTTACATTGTAATAACTTTGTTACATTGTAACTGATAGTATATTTCCGAGGATATTGCGTGGGAACTGGCTTTTAAAGGGACAGGTAAGTATTAATGGTTAATTAAGACTATCAAAGGACTTTTTTCGTGGTTATGTTTTTTGTTCAATTAAAATACTTTTTCTAAGTGTTTGTGTGTTTATTTACTTTGAACTCTCAAAGGAAATGGGTAAGGGGTACAACTAGTACCTCTATACTCATTTCTCCTGGGGGTGGGGGGGGGGGGGCATCTGGGGGACCCCTTTTTAAAGGGGACTCCCAGATGCCACCATGAACCCCCCCCAGGAAATCGCGGCCTCCACCTCCACCGCCCATCGGAGGTGGAGAAGAGCCCCTTGTCCTTGGATTGGACAAGGGCTCGGAGGGGGAGGGGAAAGCTTGGCTGCCCCTCCCCTTCCGAGACCCCCCAATCCATGGACCATGCTTGCTGGTATAGTCAGGGTGCGGAGCCCCATGCGGCCGGTGCTCCGCATTCTGGCTATCCCAGCCTGCATGGGGGACAAGGGGTTAAAGAGGTCTGGGAGGGGGGACCCCACGTCGTTTTTTTTTTATATTTCCAATTCCCACACTCAGAACGAAGTATTTCCCTTTAAAAACCATTTTAAAGCTATTTAAAGGGCACTTCCGGGTTTTCTATTCGGATACCCGAATAGGTCGGATACCCGCGGGTAATTTATTCGGATATCCGGATCGGATCCGGATATCCACAAGGTCGATCCGGATATCCGGATCCAGGTATCTGGGTACCCGGATCCGGATCCGGGCGGGTAATGAAAAGCACTACCCGAGCAACCCTGATAGCGAAGTACCGAATCAGTGAACAGAAGAGTGGTCAGGAAAGCAGAAAGTCATCACAGATAATAAACAATGCCTAGTCTTGGGTGTGAGCTCCGTGATCATCAACACCCTGGAACTAGTCTGACATATAACAGAATGATAACACGAGTCCCTAGTCTTAAGTGTGAGGTCCGTGATCATCAACACCCTGGAACTAGTCTGAATTATAACAGAATGGTAACACAAGTCCCTAATCTTGGGTGTGAGGTCCATGATCATCAACACCCTGGAACTAGTCTGAAGTATAACAGAATGGTAACACAATTCCCTAATCTTGGGTGTGAGGTCCTTGATCATCAACACCCTGGAACTAGTCTGAAGTATAACAGAATGATAACACAAGTCCCTAATCTTGGGTGTGAGGTCCTTGAACATCAACATCCTGGAACTAGTCTGACATATAACAGAATGATAACACGAGTCCCTAGTCTTGGGTGTGAGGTCCTTGATCATCAACACCCTGGAACTAGTCTGAAGTATAACAGAATGATAACACAGATTCTGACAATAAGGTCTGAGTGCTTCCACGTAGTGATCGCAACGGCAGACAACCAGCGAATGACCAGCACCCAGTATATATAGCCCAGCGCTCTCCAGCGCCTCCCCTAAGTGCTGGACCAATGGGAACTGGTTGAATCGTCAGCTGACCGGCTTGGTCAGCTGACTCCCTTCTGGCTGTCATAAAAGTTCTGCCTCTCAGCACGCGCGCGCGTCCTTCTGAACCTGTGTGGACTATCAGTCCCAGCCACACCAGACATGTCTTGCGTACCACCCACCGCGCTGGACGCGAAACCAGCCACACCGCTATCAGGGCATGCGGCGGTTTCTCCGCATTCAGCCATACTGACAGATGTAGGCCTACGCGTGCAAACCGCCGCGTTGGATGCGGAATCAGCCACCTTGTTCTGAGCACACGCGGCGGCTTTTCCGCGTTTTCTCACAGTACCCCCCCCCCCCCCCCCCCGAGGAGTGGACTCTGGACAGCTCCTACCCGGTTTCTCAGGATGTAGGGCGTGGTACTCCCTCTTTAATTCATCCGCATGCATGCGGCAATCAGGTACCCATGTTCTTTCCTCAATGCCATAACCCTTCCAGTGAACCAAATACTGTACTGAGTTCTGTACATAACGTGAGTCTAAAATCTTTTCCACTTCATACTCAGGTAGGTCATCCACCATCACAGGGGGAGGAGGAGTAGAATCTACATGCACTGCTGGCTTAAGCAGGGATACATGGAATGATCTCACACCCCGCATACTGGCAGGAAGATCAATGGCATAAGTAACATTGTTGATTTTCCTGGTTACAGGGAAAGGACCCACGAATCTGGGTCCTAGCTTGGGTGAAGGCTGTTTTAGGGCCAAATGACGAGTGGACACCCAGACCAAGTCTCCTGGCCGGAACTTCCACTCTATGGAACGTTTCTTGTCAGCTTGTCCTTTCTGACTCTGAAAAGCCTTCTCTAGATTCTTTTTCACAATTCCCCAAATGTTTTTAAATGACTTTTGCCAAGCCTCCAGAGCTGGAAACGGAGTAGAAGCTACTGGCAATGGGGAGAACCTAGGCAACCTCCCTGTTACCACCTGGAATGGAGAGAATCCAGAAGAAGAGCTTTTCAAATTATTGTGTGCAAATTCTGCAAACGGCAAGAACTTGACCCAATCAGTCTGTGCATCCGCAACATAACACCTTAGAAACTGTTCCAGAGATTGATTAATTCTCTCAGTCTGACCATTGGTCTGTGGGTGGTAGCCCGATGAAAACGAAAGTTCCATGCCCAGCTGATGACAGAATGCCCTCCAAAATTTAGAAACAAACTGGACTCCCCGATCTGACACTATATTTTCCGGAATACCATGTAGCCGGAAGATATGCAGGATGAAAAGATCGGCCAACTCCTGGGCCGAAGGAAGTCCTTTCAGGGGCACGAAATGGGCCATTTTACTGAATCTGTCGACTACCACCCAAATGACCGACACACCCTCAGACTTCGGGAGTTCGCCCACAAAATCCATGGGCAAATGGGTCCATGGTTCACTCGGGGTGGGTAAAGGCTGCAATGTTCCCACAGGTGCCTGACGGGAGGGTTTACTTCTTGCACATACTTCTTGCAGGAGCAGCAGCAGGAGCATGGAAACGCACATCAGCAGTCCAGTTGGTTGTGCCACCCTGCGAGATCAAGGGAGATGCATCAGCCTACACTTATCCCATTTCCTCCACTGGCACGGGAACACCCCGCAAGTATGCCTGCCTCAGCAGCAGCATGAATCTGCATCTGCTGGAATCTGTGTGGAAAATTACTAGTCATTGCCGCCACTGCGCCACTCCCTCAGCGAACCTTGCCTCGCTGTAGCAGAATGAGGGCCTGCCAGCAAACCCGCTCATGATTGTCTGCCAACTCGCTGGAACTCCACCCTGGCGATGTTGGAGAGGCTGTGTTAGCACAGGAGGGCTGTCACCCGCTACATCATGGGTAAGACTGTATACAGTGCCACAAGTCTCCAGGTCATTCCTACTGCAGATTGGGGGCAGATGCAGCAGGTGTGCCTAGTGTTGTGTGCTCCCACCATGTGCTTGCAAGCGCTTCTGCCTAGATACACACCCCCTCCTCCTCCCTCAGCCAATAGAGCAGCAGAACAACACTGCTCTTCCCCACCCCTCCTCCTATAAACCCAGGCTGTCTGTCTGTGTGTACTGGACCATGTGGCTGCTGGAGGGAGGAGGCCCCGCCCCCTGCATACACAGTTAGGAGACTTCCCGGGAGATTTGAAAGCCAGGCAAGGAGGACCATGGCCAAGGAGGACCATGGCTGGGAGACAGCCCTCTGCTGATCCGAGGCTGCCTGCTGGGACTGGGAGATCTGACTGCAAGGCAAGCTAACCCCAGCATCTCCCCCTTTCTAGAGAGCATCTGATATGACCCCCCACAAGCACTCCCTGGAGTCCCAGAACAAGCTGCTCAGGTATGATTGTCCAGAGGTTAGGAACATATTCCTCTCCCTCTCTCTGCTCTCCAAAGGCTTATGGCCCATACTCACGGGCGATAAAAGTGGCCTGTCGCCAGCACACGTGAGCGTGTGGGCGACAGGCCGGCGACAGCTCCTCGCCAGGTCCCTCCGCGTACACACGCGGAAGAGGGACCAGCCGCGCGACGGAAGCTGTCGCCGACGTTCCTCCTCCCCCCGCCGGAAGCTCGCCGGAAGCTCTGCGTACCTCAATGGAGGTTGCTGTCGCTAGTCCGCGTACTCACGCGGACTAGCGACAGCTGCGGCGGAGTTGCGGCGGCGACTGTCGCCAGGCGATTGAACATTTCAATCGCCTGGTGACTTCAGCGACGGGCGACAGTTCGGGGTGCGCGCCCGTTCCGGGCGACAGTTCGGGGTGCGCGCGGCCCATACTCACGGGCAACACGCGCGCCCCGCGTGTTGCGGCGACAATTGTCCCTCGTGAGTATGGGCCATTACATTGCTTCACTGGTATTTACTGCTTTACAACCCTCTATAGCTGAAGCTGATGGGGTTGATAAGCAGCTAATGGCATCTGTTGTTTCTCTATATGGGTTGGGCCTGGCTGTCAGTGTACTTTAACCCTTCCTAAGCTGGAAGAGTCTGTGCCTGTAGTGCTATGGTGGTGGAAGTCATTAGCAGCTGAAGATTTGTGGAGCCACTTTCCCCCATTGGGTGCTGAGTGCTGTTTTTTAATTTGTTTGCGTAAGGAGAGGCTTCGTGTGGAGCGTTTGTTCACAGAGGCAACACTAACTGAAGTCCATGTCACCTGTCAGTCCCCTCCTGCTATCTATCAGTCTGCTTCCCCTGTGTGGAGAGAGAACACCTGGTGCCTTGTTAGTGCTGGCTTCCTCCCATTTATTTATTTACTTTAGTATTTATATAGTGCTGACATCTTCTGCAGCGCTGTACAGAGTATATATTGTCTTTGTCACTAACTGTCCCTCGGAGGAGCTCACAATCTAATCCCCACAGTACTTGTATGTCTATGAATCATGTAGTGCATGTATCTTAGCCTAGGGTCAATTTTAGGGGGAAGCCAATTAACGCATCTGTATGTTTTGGGGATGTGGGAGGAAACCGGAGTGCCCGGAGGAAACACAAACAGACACGGGGAGATCATACAAACTCCTTGGAAATGTTGACCTAGCTGGCATACGAACCAGAGACCCAGCGCTGCAAGGCGAGAGTGCTAACCACTACGCCACTGTGCTGCCCACTATTATTTGTAATATTGGCTCCTTTCATTGCCCCTGGTCAGAAGCTCAGACTGGCAGGGTTTATTCATGTATACAGGTCCTTCTCAAAAAATTTGCATATTGTGATAGAGTTCATTATTTTCTGTAATGTACTGATAAACAGACTTTCCTATATTTTACATTCATTACACACAACTGAAGTAGTTCTTCAACTACCAACCGGGGACAGCCTGCTGAATATGTGGCAACTGCTCATATGTGACACTGGGGACACGCAAACACACTGGGGACACAGAGTACATCGCAATGATCAAAGCTGAAAGGCAGGTATGTATTTGGGAAACCGGGGACAGCCTGCTGCTGAAGTAGTGTAGGTGTTTACACAGACCAGGACACGCAGACACCGGGAAAATCGAGTACATGCAGACACGCAGATACTGGGACATGGGGAGCAGGGGGGGACTGGCCAGAGGGGAAGGGGGGAGATTTCCCCCCAGGCTACCTCTCCTTTAATGATTTAGGGCTGGCCGATCCACCAACTGCTTCGATAATTATCCAATCAGATGAAAATCTGTGCCACCACAAGCATGCCCAATCAACAATTTGACTTATTTTGGGTGGAAAGTAGTTGAATGTATCAATCTGAGATGCTGGGAAATCTCAGGCCGATGTATTCGTTAAGTGCGATAATAACAAACTATGTACGCAATGGAAACCCCGGTGTTTTCCCTCAAAATCTATTATGTACCCCACGGTGCTTGTGCATTTATACTTTACCTGTCATGCTGTCCCTCGAGTATCCTTGCTGTATTTCTGCATTGGCATGACCATGTGACTACCGGTATATAGCACGTGGGGCGCATGTGACTTTGGGATGGGGCTGCCGTGAAACCGGGCCTCTAGTTTGTGTTTTCCCTCCAGGCCAACAGGTCCCAGTCCTCCCCTGATGGGGAGACAGGCAGACACTGGGACACAGGGAAAGCAAACACTGAAGGAAACAGTGGACAAGGGGACAGAGGAAGGGGGACAGAGCACAGGGCATTGGACACCAGGACAGAGGACACAGGTGGACAGAGGACATGGAGACACCAGTGGACACAGGGGGGGTGAGGACACAAGGGGGACAGAGGACACAGAGGGACATAGGTGAACACAAGGGGACACAAGAAGTACAAGAAAGACATAAAGGGGGGCATAATAATTCGGGGCGGGAAGGTGTGATGAATAGCGGAAAAGCCGCCGCATGTTCTGACAGTAAGGCGGCTGATTCCGCATCTGATGCGGCGGTTTGTCCGCGTCAGCATGCGTCTGCGTTGTCTGGAACTGGTGGTGCACATGGGAGGAATGGCGTGGGGGCCGCCGCATGTTCTGACGGTAAGGCGGCGGATTCCGCGTCCAGTGCGGCGGTTTTCCCGCAGCAACATGTGTCTGGGCTGTCTGGACCTAGTAGTGCACACAGATGGAGAGCTACGCGCGCGCGTGCTGCAAGACAAGCTCTTTACACCAATAGGAGGAAGATCAGCTGATCAGGGCGGTCAGCTGATTCCTGCTCAGTCAGTGATTGGTTGATGGGAGCTGGGCGGCGCTGTGGAGCGCTTTACTATATATATCTCCTGCTGTTCAGTTGCTGATTGTCTGGCGTTGCGAATGCCTATGTGTTAGCACTCAGACCTTAGTCAGATCCTTCAGTGTGGTGGAACCAGGAGGACCTGGGAATCCACACTTAGCCAGTTACTGTATATCATCTGTGTTATTCTCTAGTATAGTTCCAGGGTGTTGAGATCACGGCCCTCACACCCCAGACTAGGAATACTGTATATCATCTGTGTCATTCTCTAGCATAGTTCCAGGGTGTTGAGATCACGGCCCTCACACCCCAGACTAGGAATACTGTATATCATCTGTGTCATTCTCTAGCATAGTTCCAGGGTGTTGAGATCACGGCCCTCACACCCCAGACTAGGAATACTGTATACCATCTGTGTTATTCTCTAGCATAGTTCCAGGGTGTTGAGATCACGGACCTCACACCTCAGACTAGGCCTTGTTCTGATATCTGTTATGACCAGTAGCTTTCCTGACTATTCTTCTGATCTCTGATTTGGTACTTTGCATATCTGATACTTTGTTGCCGACCCGGCCTGTCTGACCTTCTGGCTCTCACCCTCCGCAGGGTGTCCAGCCTTTCCGCAGGGGTCCCCTGCGCTACAGAGGGGACCCTGCTCCTTATCAGTCAGGGACTCCCACTCCAGGTGTCCTTGACTGCAGTAGAGTCTTCTCTACTTATTGGACCACCTGCTACCCCGGTGGTCCAAAGGTTACTGTTGCACCAAAACACTTACACACTCAGGTGTCTAGAGGTTAGACATATTTGATTATTGGCGATTCTGCAGATCCCCAATAATCAGGTATATCTGTATTCTTGGGGATACTGCAGATCGCCAAGAATCAGATTCTCTCTCTGGTTGCTGACACCTATCGTTACAGAAGGTCCATAAGACGCCCCTGCACCATGGATGCACCAGGTTTAGTATATTTTTTTTCCTTGATTTTTGTCCTCTAAACCTAGGTGCGTCTTATAGTTCGGAGTGTCTTATAGTCCGAAAAATACGGTAACCAGGATAGAAAGGACCAGTGTGGTTTGAATCATAAGACAACACATTTTTCTTATGAAATCTTTATGGTATGCGTGACTAGGGGCATGGTGGGCGTGACCAGGGGTGTGACCTGGGTGTGGCTTAGGTGTCCCTTTTTCTCACCTCAAAAAGTTGGGAGGTATGGGTAAATGGTTTACTGACCATGGCATTACTGTGCTCAATTGGCCTGCCAACTCTCCTGACCTGAACCCCATAGACAATCTGTGGGATATTGTGTTGAAAAAGAAAAGTAAGTTGAGAGACGCAAGACACAACACTCTGGATGAGCTTAAGGCCGCTATCGAAGCATCCTGGGCCTCCATAACACCTGAGCAGTGCCACAGGCTGATTGCCTCCATGCCATGCCGCATAGAAGCAGTCATCTGCAAAAGGATTCCCGACCAAGTATTGAGTGCATAACTGAACATAATTATTTGAAGGTTGACTTTTTTTTTGTTTTAAAAACACTTTTCTTTTATTGGTCGGATGAAATATGCTATTTTTTTGAGATAGGAATTTTGGGTTTTCATGAGCTGTATGCCAAAATCATCAATATTAAAACAATAAAAGGCTTGAACTACTTCAGTTGTGTGTAATGAATCTAAAATATATGAAAGTCTAATGTTTATCAGTACATTACAGAAAATAATGAACTTTATAACAATATGCTAATTTTTTTGAGAAGGACCTGTACTATGTATAAATATTTTCTTAATCTGGCTCAGTGTTCAGTTTTTCTGTTTGAAAACAACATATGTGTGCACCTTGAGGTATTGTAAGTCTCACCCCTCCTTCCACCAGCACTCATTGGGACCCCCTGTACCCAGTAGTACTCAGTGTAACCCTCCTCCTTCCAGCAGCGCCCAATGTCACATTCACCCCCCCCCCCCACACACACACACACATTCCCAGCAACAGGCAGAGAAACCAAATCCCCTTTTTCTGCAGGACCAGTGTGCCACCAACCCCCATCCATAGACATGATGCCCTCTTCTAAGCAGCAGTGTACCCAATGTGCTACCCACGTTCCAGTTGCAGGTGTGAAAAAGGATGCCAGAAGGCCTGGCAGTATCTGTATTTTCTTGCCATTGATATACACCTGTTATTCATGCCATTGATATACACCTGTCGGTACCATATGGGTGTGTTTGTGTGTGTGGTGGGGGGGGGGGATGGGGAAGGGGCGCCACAGGTTTTCTTGCCTGCAGTGACAAAAAGGCTAGAGGTGCCCCTGCCACCATTTGGTCATGTTAAGCGTACAAAGATGTACATTGTTCTGAGCCCAGAGCATGGTCAGAAAATGCTTTGCTGGAAAGTAATCTGGCAGATGATGAGGTAAATTATAGGTACTGTAGTTATATGCTTCAAGTAATCCAATTAGAAACTCACCAAGTTCCACTGTACATTGAGATGTTTTTCCCAGCTGATCTCCATGGCAGGTGAGGTTTGATCCTTGGATGTTACTACTTGTGGACACACTCCTGGTTACATTGTTCTGTTCTGTTGTTGTCTGATTGTTGAAGATCAGGGACACATTGGCAGCTGGATTACCTTCCAGCCAGCTACACATAAGGTTAACATTATTACCACTGGCCTCTGCAGAGCAGCTCATGTTTCCTTCTGGTCTCCCTGTAAAATATGAGAATTATGTGATCCCAGGACGTGAGTTTGAATAGAATATCACTTATTCAATTTCAGAGGCGCTCTAAAGACAGTCCAGGCAGTGGCTTGCAGCGCAATGATAGAGCAAGGCACAATAAATGACTGTCAGTCAAGGTAAAAAAAAATATATTTTCCCTGCTCTGGAAGAACATTTTAAGGGTCTGGAGAGAAAATGCTTTTTGCTTTCTTAACAATAGTTCTAGTGACTACATCTGCTCAGCCCCTGGTAAACAATCATTCACAGCTTGTATTTATAGACTCTCCCTAGCAAAAGGTTTTATTTATAGTGGTCCTCAGCGCCTCTCCTCCCCCCTCCATACTGGAGGTTTTCAAAACACAGAGTTGATTAGAAAAAGTTTCCTGTCCTGAGAGACTAACAACAAAGGTTACAATTGTTCGAATGACTGTGTCTGCTCAGGAGTGTTTTGTAGACAAGTTAGTAAACAAACATTTGCAGCTAGTTTCTTATTAATGCACAGCATCGTCTTGTGTACGGAGGCACAGCACCTTACAACTAGCCTCACACCATACTGTAAGTGATGCTGCCCCATCTACTGAGCCATTACTGCCCCACTAAAGGACACAGAGTGAAGTGCTATAAGCTGAGGCTGTAAGCACACTCCACTGTCAGTTTTCTGTATGTGTTTTCTGCACACCATGAGCTCGATTCACTTAAGCGTGATACCTGCTATCACCCGATCTGGCACGCAAAGGTTTGCGTGCTCAAAGGATTACTTTACGTGATAAGCGAAGGTTTGCACATGATCACGTGCGCGTTTCACATGAAACCTTATCACGCAAAGTTATTTTTTGTGCGCGCAAACCTCTGCGCACCAGATTGCTTGATAACTGCTGTGATAGCAGTTATCACGCTTTAGTGAATTAACCCCCATGTGTGTCTGTATGTGTGAAAGCATGCACACTTTATTACAGAAGAAAATGTTATTGATAGAGAAAATGCTCCCAGGGCTTTACTGCTGTCTGTTTTATCTACATAGGGAAAACTCATTCATGTGTGCACTAGACAATTGATCAACATAGGATCTCAGTTTACCTGTGCAGAAAACACAGAAACAGACAAGTGTGCTCCCAGCCTGAGGACAGGACAGCATAGTGAGATCAGGAGTAGCAGCTGGAAAAGACACATGTGCCCCAGTGGGCTTGATTCACTAACCGGCGCTAAGCCGATTAGTGTGCCTTATCACTTAGTGGCAGAGCCGGATTAAGGCCAAATGGCGCCCTAAGCAAATAGCAGATTTGGCCCCCCCTCTAAATAATATATATATATATATATTACACACACTCACAGTATATGTTAAGTGAGTGTTGAGTGAGGATGGAAGGAGGACGTTAGAACTAAGGAAAAACAACTGGGGGAGATGTATAAATTGAGAGCGGTAGTTAAAACTGAGCAAGCAGTCAAAGTTGAGAGAGATCAGTCAGGTTGGTGTGAGGAAAGGAAATATGGAGGAGGGCAGGCAGAAGCAGTGTTGTGCACTACAAGTAGCTAAAAGTACATCGCTACTCATAATCGGAATTTAAATTAGATAGCCCTGCCTGCGGCAGAGGGGGGTTAACTTACCCATGCCTTAGCCAATGCGCTTCCCGTCGCTCACATGCTTGCTTACTTCTTCCAGATTGTAAAAAGAATCAAAGGAGTGACATGGAACATGATGGGGAACGCTTCGGCTAACGCAGCGGCATGGGTAAGTTAAACCTCTCCTCTACTGCAGGCAGCGCTAATTTCAATTTCGATTACGAGTAGCTACCTACTTGCAGCTACTCGTAGTGCACAACACTAGTCAAATGTGAAGTTGTGATGAGGATGAAGTAAATCAGGGAAGGATAAGGCAAAAAAAAACTAGGTGCTAGCTATAGGGGCAGAAGGTCAACAAGGTGGAGGGTGGAGAAATCAGTATGGGGTGAAGCAATGCAAATTGAAAAATCAGCTGCAGCCAGTGGGGAAATGACAACACAACTTAGTTCCAGCTCAGGTACTCACAAATATGCACAGTGACACTGACTGCACTCACAGCAGGCATCCTATTCTGCAGCTGCCTGTAGTGTGAAGCCTCTCTACTTCCCATCCCCACGCAGTGAGCTGACATTAGGGGGAGGGGCGGGAATGCTGCACTGTGTTTGTTGAGCACTCGTGTGCAGGGCCGGCCCGCTCATGAGGCGGGGTGAAACATTTGCCTCAGGCGGCACATCTGGGGGAGCGGAACCCGCCTGTCCGTGGGTGGGGGGCCGCCTGCCGAGCTGGAGGAGTAGCAGGCAGAAAGGGGGTATTGGGCCTAGCGGTGGGGAGCGGGGTCGGACCCCCCTCCCTCGCCTGGGTCCCCCGATCTGCGGTCCCCTCCAGCTGTAAATAGTTAAGTACCAGTGACAGCGTATAGATTAAGAGGCAACGGGCGGGGATCACTCACCTTTTACTGGGCGGCGTTGCAGGAAGTGACGTCAGTGGAGCGCTCACTGGAATGCGGAAAAGGTGAGTGTTCCCCGCCCGTTGCCTCTTCATCTATACGCTGCCGCTGGTACTTAACTATATAATTAGAAAATGTTTTGACAATGTTATAAAATTGTGTCTCTCTGTATGAGTGCTGTGTCCTCCTCTGACTTTAAAGAGGAACTCCAGTAAAAAATAATGTAATAAAAAACAGTGCTTCATTTTTACAATAATTATGTATAAATGATTTAGTCAGTGTTTGCCCATTGTAAACACTTTCCTCTCCTTGCTTTACATTCTGACATTTATCATATGGTGACATTTTTACTGGTGGCAGGTGATGATGTCAGTGGAAGGAGCTATTTCCATATTCCCACAATGCAACAAGGCTCAAAGAAAGGAAAATGTCAGGACCATGGTCCTGACCTCGCACTGTGGGAGGGGTTTCACCACAATATCAGCCATACAGACCCCCCCCCTGATGATCCGTTTGAGAAAAGGAATAGATTTCTCATGGGAAAGGGGATATCAGCTACTGATTGGGATAAAGTTCAATTCTTGGTTACAGTTTCTCTTTAAGGCCTGTTGCACACCTAATATCAGCTGAGCGATGCGCTTTCGTATGACCCTGTGCCATGGTGCGGCAACAGGGTCATATGCATAGCATAGCACTGCCCCCCTGCTAGTAACGTATTCCTGCTGAGCAGCCAGCAAGTACACCACTGGGATTCCCGTCGTTACGCGATTGTGCGCCGCATCACACCGTGCTCCCGTAGTGCACACTTACTGTGTTGCCCATTTACTTGCATTACTGCATAATGTATGCGGTAGACACGGATCATGTGGAAATGTGCTGCAGCCTTTGAGTTTGCATTGCAACAATTGGGATATTTCCGATGCGTTGCGTGAAGTGTGCAAGTCTCCATAGACTTGCATGGCCCTTACGGCAGGAAAGCATTGGGGAAGAATAATGCGGTGTGATGCAGTGTACAGGTGTGTAAGGGGTCTAAAGGACACCTGCAGTGAGAGGGATATGAAGGCTGACATATTTATTTCCTTTTAAATTGTTTAAGGTTGCCTAGTTGTCCTGTTGGTTTTCCATGCATCAGTACTGTCTGAATCACACACCTGTAATGAGAATGCGGCAAATCCAGTCAGTCTTCGATCAAACGTGCATGTTTGTTCAAAGTTTATTGCTAAAAATATTATAGGCAGAGGCTAAGCAGGACAACCAGGCAACTTGCATTGTTTAAAATAAATATGGCAGCCTCCATATCCCTCTCACTTCAGGTGTCCTTTAAATCCAGAAAGCGATTGCGATTTACAAATCGAATCACTAGAGTGGAAAATACTTCTCATGATTTCTATGATAAAGTAGCAACCCTGGCGATTTAAAAATCACTAGAGATTTGTGATTTTGTGATTCAGCTGTGTAGTGGAAAAGGGCCCTAAGTGTTGATAATTCTGCATGATTTTGTATCATCTGCAAAGATGGTTACATCACTCTGTATGTGTTCCACTAGTTTATGCATAGATAACAGATTTTTTGACTCTTCCTGTACTGGATAACAATATGAAACTCTTGCATTGCTACTAATGTTCTATTTCTTAGCTGTAATACACATACAGTTCATCATTATCTCATAAGTATTTTTTGTTTTTTTGTTTTTTTTTTGCTTCAGGTTTGCTTTAATGAAGTAAAAAATAATAATTAAAAAAACTGAAAAAGATTGGACCTGTGTAAGGAAACGCGGAAAGGCCGCCGTCTCTCGAGGTGAGGCGGCTGTTTCCGCGTCCAGCATGGCGTCACAACGCGGAAAAAACGCCGCATGCCGCATAGGCAGTGCGGCGGAATCCGCATTGGTAACGTCGGAATCCGCATCAGAGGCGGCCCCCGCACTAGATACATTGCATGACAGTACTGGTGTGGCTGGGACTGATAGTCCACCAAGATTCAGACTTACACGCGCGCGAGCACAGAGGCAGAGTTTAAATAGCAGTTAAAAGGGAGTCGGCTGACCAGCTGGGTCAGCTGACAAATTCCACTGCTCCCATTGGACCAGCAATTAGGGAGGTCCTGGAAAGGTCCTAGAGTATATATACTGCTGGTTGTTCACTTGCTCTTTGTCTGGCGTGCGATCACATATGTGGGAGCACCCAGATCTGTAGTCAGATCCGCAAGTGTGCCGGGACCAGCTGGAGCTGTAATCCTACACTTAGCTAGATTCTGTTGATAGCTAAAGTACTAGTTTGATTGTGATTATCTGTTATGACTTTTGCCTGCCTTGACTACCCTTCTGAACTCTGATCTTGTACCTCGATATTTCTGATACTCTGTTGCCGAACCCCGGCTCGTTCCTTGACTCTGCTTCTGCCTCCTGATTTTGTACCCCGATATATCTGATACCCCGTTGCTGAACCCTGCCTGTACTTTGACTCCGCCTTTGCCTCCTGATCTTGTACTTTATCTGTCCGTGTGTGTACGACCTGGCTTGTCCGACCTCGAGAACCGACCTTACTGTTAGAGGCGGTTCCTCGCTCTGTTAGTAATCCTTCCTCCTGAAGGTTACTTCCAGTCTGTCCTTCCTACTGTCAGTCTGACTCCTCCCGTCTTGGAGAGCTCAGGTCTGCAGAAGGAATGTGTGCAGTACTCCTTGCTGCACTGAGGCCTAGTCCTCTAAGTGTTACTGTTACACCTAACACTACACTCTACTCAGGTGAACAGAGGTTCGTTAGTATATCGGATTATCAGTGATACTGCAGATCACGTATAATCTGGTATACATCTGTATTCCCAGTGATTCTGCAGATCACTGGTAATCAGATCCTCTCTGTGCTTCACCGATCGTTACAGAACGCCAGACCATAAAACAGATGGAACGCGCTGATCCTCTGACTGTGCTTGCCACTTCGGTGGATAGCATTCATCAAGCACTGGGCCAGCACAAAGCTTTGATTCCCTATCGGGCTCTGTGCGAACCCTCCAGATGTCAGTTGATTCAGTGCGATCCCCTCCTAGTGATGACATACGTATGCCTGTACCTGATAAATTTTCCGGCCACAAGTCTGACTTCTGGAATTTCAGGAGTAGAGTGTTGTCATACTTTGAGTTAAGACCCCGATCCTCGGGGACTGAGACCCAACGGCCAGGTCATTTTTATTAAAACACTGTTAACTGGGGATTCCCAATCCTGGGCATACAACCTATCTCCTACAGATACAGCTCTGACCTCAGTAGAGGAATTTTTTAATGCTATGGCCGTGATATACGACGACCCTGACCTTGCGGCAACTTCTGAGCGGAAGCTCAAACTTTTGCGGCAAGGCAGAGGGTCAGTTGAGGATTACGCGGCAGAATTTCGTAGGTGGTCTGTTACCACCAGATTTGACAATTTTGCTCTGATGGATTATTTCCTGTCTGGGTTGTCGGAGGAGGTCTCTGACTTGATGTTAACCTTACCCGAGCCCAGGACAGTCGATGAGGCCATATCATCGGCCATCCGAGTCGATCGTCGACTACGCCATCAGAGGCAGACTAGGGGCAGTCACCGGGTCAGGGTGACCTCGTATGTGGCACCTTCTGCTCCATCCTCAGTAACGGCATCTCCGCCTGTGTCACCCTCTCCGGCCGTACGTCCACCGGAACCAATGCAAATTGGTCGATCAAAACTGACCCAGGTGGAACGTAGGCGGAGAACAACAGAACAACTGTGCCTGTATTGTGCAGAAGCAGGGCATAGAGTGCGAAACTGCCCTAACAAGTCGGGAAACGGGTCTGCCTAGGAGTAGTGAGGGGTGACACCCTAGGCACATCATTCTCACCCCAAAAAGAGAAGAAGTTACTTCTCCCCTGTACTATTACATGGGATAATAAGTCTGTAGCCACTGAGGCTTTTATTGATTCTGGCTCAGCGGCCAATTTTATGAACCTTGAATTTGCTCAGGAGTTGGGTATTCCTCTCACTCCAGTAAGTCCCTCCATTCAGGTCACGGCAGTAGACGATTCCCCTCTGCAACGGGATCGTCCCCTGTCCCAGACTCCGCTGATGAAGGTTATGATAGGGGTACTGCATGGGGAACAACTTCAGTTTTTCGTTTTGCATATGTCAAACTCCACTATTATCCTAGGCATGCCATGGTTACAAGCCCACTCTCCACAGATAGACTGGGCTACGGGTCAGGTAACCAGGTGGTCCGATCATTGTCACCAACAGTGTCTAGGGAAGGTGACATTGGGTCAGACCAAGATTTACGTGGAGGGTGTTCCCGAGGTATATTCCGATTTTTCTGATGTATTTTGTCCCAAGTCTGCTGATCAATTACCTCCTCATCGCCCATTCGATTGCCCCATTGATCTCCGTGCTGGTTGTATGCCCCCTAGGGGTCACCTGTATAACTTGTCCGGTCCTGAGAAGTTGGCTATGCAGGAATACATTCGTGACAACTTAGCCAAGGGGTTCATTCGGCCCTCTCGGTCACCTGCTGGGGACGGTTTCTTCTTCGTTAAGAAGAAAGACGGGGGTCTTCGACCTTGTATCGATTACCGGGGTCTCAATAAAATCACGGTGAAGAATCGCTATCCGTTACCATTGATAGACGACTTATTCACGCAGGTCACTACTGCAAAGATCTTTTCTAAGTTAGATCTGAGGGGGGCATACAACCTAATCCGCATTAGAAGGGGCGATGAATGGAAGACGGCCTTTAACACACCCGACGGGCATTAAGTAGTATTTAGTGATGCCTTTCGGGTTGTGCAATGCGCCAGCCATCTTCCAGGAACTAATCAATGAGGTATTTCGGGAGGTATTGGGTAGATTCGTACTGGTATACCTCGATGATATACTAATTTATTCCAATAACCTCTCCGAACACAGGGTCCACGTGAAATTTATCCTAAACAAATTAAGACAGAATAGGCTCTACGCTAAGGTAGAAAAGTGTATATTTGAAGTGACCATGGTCACGTTTCTGGGATACGTAATTTCCACCTCGGGCCTCTCAATGGATCCTGCCAAGGTCACAGCCGTGTTGGAGTGGCCACAACCAGTGGGGTTGAAGGCCCTGCAGAGATTTTTGGGGTTCGCGAACTATTACAGGAGGTTCATTAAGTAATACTCCACGTTAGTGGCCCCCCTTACCAGTCTCATGAAAAAGGGGCGGATACCAACCACTGGTCTCCTGAAGCCGTGGCGGCATTTGCTCTATTGAAAAAATGTTGTTCAGCACCAATATTGAGGCATGTTGACACATCCTTTCCCTTTATTGTGGAGGTTGATGCCTCAGAGGTTGGGGTGGGGGCGGTGCTGTCTCAACGGTCTGGGTTGCAGGGCAGATTACACCCATGTGCTTATTTTTCCCGCAGGTTTTCACCTGCAGAAAAAAATTATGATATCGGCAACCGGGAACTTCTGGCCATTAAGTTGGCATTTGAGGAGTGGCGCCACTGGTTAGAGCGGGCAGAGGACACGATCACTGTCTACACCGACCACAAAAACTTGGAATACATCGAGGGGGCTAAGAGGCTGAGTCCCCGTCAGGCTCGGTGGTCCTTGTTTTTTACGAGATTCAGGTTTATAATCACGTACACTCCAGGCAGCAAAAATGTCAAAGCAGACGCCCTCTCCAGGTGTTTTGAACCTGAGACAGCACAGCCCCCCGCTCCTGAATCCATCATCCCGCAGAAACTGGTGTTAGCCACCACAGAGACTTGGGAGGATTGGACAGAGGTTTTGGGTCCCTTTCAGCGAGATGTTCCTGAGGGGAAACCCAAAAGGGGTCTTGTTTATCCCACTGCCATTCCGGTTACAAGTTCTGCAACTCTTTCACACCCACAAGAATGCTGGTCATCCTGGAGCGGCCAGAACGCAGGATCTGATTGCCAGGTGTGCTTGGTGGCCTTCCTTGGCAACAGATTGCAAGGAGTTTGTTAAGGAGTGTGCGGTATGTGCCAGGAGTAAACCCTCCCGGCTGGCACCTGTAGGAAGGTTGCAGCCTTTGCCCACCCCGAGTGAGCCATGGACCCACCTGTCCATGGATTTTGTGGGGGAATTGCCCAGGTCTGAAGGCATGTCTGTTATTTGGGTGGTAGTCGACCGGTTTAGCAAGATGGCCCATTTTGTGCCCCTGAAAGGACTCCCCTCAGCTCAAGAATTGGCCGAATTGTTTATCATTCACGTCTTCCGGCTGCATGGCATTCCGGAAGACATTGTGTCTGATAGGGGATTTCAGTTTGTGTCTGGATTCTGGAGGGCATTTTGTCACCAAATGGGCATGAAATTGTCGTTCTCGTCAGGCTACCACCCACAGACGAATGGGCAGACAGAACGCATTAACCAATCTCTGGAGCAATTCCTGAGATGTTACGTTGCGGAGGCACAAAGTGACTGGGTGAAATTTTTGCCCTTCGCGGAATTCGCCCAAAATAATTTAAAGAATTCCTCGTCTGGGTTTTCCCCATTTCAGATTGTAACAGGGAGGTCACCCAAATTCTCTCCTTTTCCAGTTATCTCGTCTCCATTTCCTGCACTGGAGGATTGGCAGAGGTCACTCAGGGACAATTGGGGAATTGTTAAGGGGAATTTGCAGAAGGCGTTTCAGTGTCAGAAGGGTCAAGCAGATAAGAGACGGTCCGTGGAATTGAAGTTTCAGCCAGGGGATCTAATTTGGGTGTCCACACGTCACTTGACCCTGAAGCAACCATCTACCAAACTGGGTCCCAGGTTTGTGGGCCCATTTTCTGTGATTCGACACACACAAGCAATAGAACACAGCAATACATGCATGCAGCTACATTTGAGTCGTCAGCAGGTGCTCGTCAGCCAATCAGGATGCACTGTCATACACCCTTTACCTGCCATACCACATCTAGCAGCCATTAGCATTCAGGTGGGAGGCTTCAGTTGGACGCAAATCGCAAGATTGCGTCGCTAGCAGGACCGCCCCGTGCAGGCATCCCTCCCACAGGGGTCCCTCCCTAACCGCTCACCTGTCCGCCATGTCCTAGAGCTGAAAAAAAACGTTTAAAAACACACGATTGGTTCGCACGATGGCCAGGGGCCCCGGACCTCTCTCACTGGCCGGGGCCCCAAGGCCAATGCGCGATACCTGGAGGGGAGTGCAGGTGGGCCTGGACCTCTCACACCCAGGCTCTGGACCTCTCACATCCAGAAAACCCACCACCACTGCCTCCATACTGAATGCTAAATTCGACACACACAAGCAATAGAACACAGCAATACATGCATGCAGCTACATTTGAGTCGTCAGCAGGTGCTCGTCAGCCAATCAGGATGCACTGTCATACACCCTTTACCTGCCATACCACATCTAGCAGCCATTAGCATTCAGGTGGGAGGCTTCAGTTGGACGCAAATCGCAAGATTGCGTCGCTAGCAGGACCGCCGTCCAACTGAAGCCTCCCACCTGAATGCTAATGGCTGCTAGATGTGGTATGGCAGGTAAAGGGTGTATGACAGTGCATCCTGATTGGCTGACGAGCACCTGCTGACGACTCAAATGTAGCTGCATGCATGTATTGCTGTGTTCTATTGCTTGTGTGTGTCGAATTTAGCATTCAGTATGGAGGCAGTGGTGGTGGGTTTTCTGGATGTGAGAGGTCCAGAGCCTGGGTGTGAGAGGTCCAGGCCCACCTGCACTCCCCTCCAGGTATCGCGCATTGGCCTTGGGGCCCCGGCCAGTGAGAGAGGTCCGGGGCCCCTGGCCATTTTCTGTGACCAAAAGAATTAACAATGTTACTTATACCATTGACCTTCCCACCAGCATGCGGGGGGTAAAGTCCTTCCACGTGTCCCTTCTTAAACCTGCAGTCCAGGTGGGTCCTACTCCTCCTCCTCCCGTGTTGGTAGATACCCAACCTGAATATGAAGTGGAAAAAATATTAGATTCTCGCAAAGTACAAAACTCGGTACAGTACCTCGTACATTGGAAAGGGTATGGCATCGAGGAGAGGCAATGGGTACCTGGGAACCGTATGCATGCGGATGAGTTAGTGAGGGAGTTTCATGCCTTACACCCCGAGAAACCTGGTGGGAGTTGTCCGGAGTCCACTCCTCGGGGGGGGGGTTACTTTAAGGAAACGCGGAAAGGCTGCCGTCTCTCGAGGTGAGGCGGCTGTTTCAGCGTCCAGCATGGCGTCACAACGCGGAAAAAACGCCGCATGCCGCATAGGCAGTGCGGCGGAATCCGCATTGGTAACGGCGGAATCCGCATCAGAGGCGACCCCCGCACTAGATACATTGCATGACAGTACTGGTGTGGCTGGGACTGATAGTCCACCAAGATTCAGACTTACACACGCGCGAGCACAGAGGCAGAGTTTAAATAGCAGTTAAAAGGGAGTCGGCTGACCAGCTGGGTCAGCTGACAAATTCCACTGCTCCCATTGGACCAGCAATTAGGGAGGTCCTGGAAAGGTTCTAGAGTATATATACTGCTGGTTGTTCACTTGCTCTTTGTCTGGCGTGCGATCACATATGTGGGAGCACCCAGATCTGTAGTCAGATCCGCAAGTGTGGCGGGACCAGCTGGAGCTGTAATCCTACACTTAGCTAGATTCTGTTGATAGCTAAAGTACTAGTTTGATTGTGATTATCTGTTATGACTTTTGCCTGCCTTGACTACCCTTCTGAACTCTGATCTTGTACCTCGATATTTCTGATACTCTGTTGCCGAACCCCAGCTCGTTCCTTGACTCTGCTTCTGCCTCCTGATTTTGTACCCCGATATATCTGATACCCCGTTGCTGAACCCTGCCTGTACTTTGACTCCGCCTTTGCCTCCTGATCTTGTACTTTATCTGTCCGTGTGTGTACGACCTGGCTTGTCCGACCTCGAGAACCGACCTTACTGTTAGACAGGGGCGTAGAAATAGGGGGTGCAGAGGTAGCGACCGCATCGGGGCCCTTGGGCCAGAGGGGCCCCAAAGGGCCCTCCCTCAACTACAGTATTAGCTCTCTATTGGTCCTGTGGGCCTAATAATCACTTCTATAGATACTTTGAATAGCGGTAACCATTAACAAACTGTTCCCCATCCCCTTCTTGCACCTCTGACACTGTAGTTGCCATTGGCAGGTTTTGGTGCGCCGTAGCAATTGTTATGTATAGAGTCCTTGGGGGGGCCCCATTGTAAAACTTGCATCGGGGCCCACAGCTCCTTAGCTACGCCACTGCTGTTAGAGGCGGTTCCTCGCTCTGTTAGTAATCCTTCCTCCTGAAGGTTACTTCCAGTCTGTCCTTCCTACTATCAGTCTGACTCCTCCCGTCTTGGAGAGCTCAGTATATTAATCACTACAGAAATTTTGAGCCTAAAAACTTGCTGTTTGGTTGAATATACCAACAGCTATACCCTGTTAGGACAATTCATATTCAGGGACTAGGATCATCGATCCCAAAATGAGCAATTTGCATGAAAAAGAAACAAGTAGTCCCCTTAATATCCATCAATAATGGTATTCTAACCACAATAATCTTAGGTTATAAATTCATCTTTATTACTAAATTCAAACGACATAATGATTAAAAACAATTAAAAACAACAATAAGGATCCCCTGGCCTCTTGCCATCCAATTTCCCTTGTAATATAATACAATAAAATCAAGATCCGCTCAGTCGGAGTGGGACCCGGGGTAGTTGGTGTGCTGATCAAGGGGCTTGTTTAAATAAACAGCCACTGAAATATATAATATTATAAATGTGAAAGGTTAAATAGCTGTGTCAGCGTAACCAACGTCCCAGGGAGCCACAAGGTTATAACATGGTAAGACAATTGCTGCTGGTGGAGGAAATGTGCAAAGATACAAATGCCTAAAATGCTGTACAGTATATTCAATGTAAGGTCATTTAGTAGTCATTAATGTGAATCAAAATAAGTGTTGACAACATTAGAAGTGACTGCAAGGTCCAAGAAGGACTGAGATTAGTGATAATAAACAAAGAGAAATGGTGCAAAAAGGAAAAATGCCCAGTGAATGCTGTGCTGAAAAGAGAACAGAACATGAAATAGATCCAAACAACCAGAATGAAATGACCACGTGTAGCAGACCAAATCCCGCAGTAAAGTAAGATCAAGCAACGTTTGACCATATAAAGAGAGCAGTATTTCATATGTCTGAGCAGAGCTTACCCTCGTGTGGGGAATAAGATGGGGCCGTGGGGATCCAGATCCTACCGGTTGCGCCAGAAGCTACCTCAGGGATAACGCTATCTCTCAGCTAGTCGCTTAAATACTAGACTTCCGCAATGGACGCGGCTGCGTCACCGGCGTGATCAGGCGCGCCGTCGCCATAGCGACAGCGCTGCCGTATCCGCCCCTAAAACTACGGTGGCTCCTGTCAGAAATAGTTCATTAGAAAGCATAAGAATCTCAAAATAGTCTCTATAGAGACATCTGGTGGTCAATACTAATAATACAAAGTCAGGAGGAAAATAGACGAAAAAGGTAAATGGAGGAAGACACTGCCTAGGACATCTAGTGGTGAAAAAGAAGAAAGCATCCTTTCACAAAAACTAATAACCATGTATTTGTAATTGTAGCCTATTTCTAAAGACCAAAATGCTGAAAGGACTTCTTGACCTATCCAATAGTTGCTTTTCATAGACATTAGTCACAAACAGTTGAATACAACAATGAGTTTAGCTGTGTTTTTCACAAAAAGATATAAAAATGAAAATGATACTAATATGCTAAATATAAATGTAAGACGTATCCAAAGGATCATATCCCTCCTGGATTCCTTAGCCCATCATCTTGCTGAGGATTAGTCCATGTAGCCAAGCGTAGATTCTTCATCACTTGATACATGAGATATTCAGAATGGAATATTGAACCCTAAAGGTTCAATCAGGGGGACTGTAAAGAATATACAAAGTATTAATACTCATCCTCCAGAGACGCAAATGCACATAGGTAAATTACCACATCTCCCAAACATAAAGAGAGTCAGACCGTCTTACCTCACAGTCCTAGAACAATAAAAAAGAAGCTATACAGATGTGGTTTATGAAGGAGATGAGGTTAAGATAATGTAAAAAGTCAGACCCTCCCACCATAGGGTCTTAGAGAATATCATAAGAGAGAAAACGAAAGTCAAATCTCCTCACCTTGAGATCTTAGAAAAGGAGACAGTATAAATAAAACTATAGATTTCCAAATTTCCAACACCCCCTATACACCCACAAAGGTGATATAGGCCAGAATAGTGTGGTGCCCACATCAGATGTGAAGTGATCCCAGTTTCATATGGTTACACTCTACCCTCATTAAGGTGGTAAGAAGCACCCAAACCCAAATTCCTCATTAAGGCCCATCGGGCATCTCGTACCTAATCTATGTATCCACTGTAACTCTAACTGTAGCAGTTTGGTTGTCTGATTGCCACCTCTATTGTTGAGGGATAATTTCTTGACTCCATAGACTCTCCATCTATCCATGTTTCCCGGTGTACAAAGTAAGGAATGTGCTGCCACTGTGGTGAGCATCTTGCCCTCCAGATTGTCTCTGGGGGCCAATTTTATTGTGGATCTGTGTTTCTGTATCCTGATTTTTAGAGGTTTTTGGGTTTGTCCTACGTACCTCTTCCCACATATGCATTCAAGCATATATATGACCCAAGGGGTCATGTAGATTCCGTGAGAGAGGATATCCAAATAAATATGTGAGAAAAGCATGGAGAAGAGCCAGATTTACGAACAGGGAGACTTTGCTACAGCCTTCTACCACCAAGAGGGAGAAACCAAGGGGGGACCAAATAGTCAGACTAACAACAAGATACAATGATAAATGGAATAAAATATATAAGATTGTACAGTCCCATTGGGGTATTTTACAAAGTGATCCTATCTTGAAACAACATTTAGCTAAGAAAGCCTCAATCACAGCCAAGAGGGCACCTACTTTACGTGACCAGCTGTGCCATAGCCACTATATGTCGCCTACAAAGAGTCTAAGTGTGAAAGGGAGTCACCCTTGTGGACATTGCTCAATCTGTAATCTAATGCCCCCAGTTAAATTTATAATTAATCAAAGAGATGACAGAAGGGTCTATTTACAAGATTTCATAAACTGCCAAACCCCTTGGGTCATATATATGCTTGAATGCATATGTGGGAAGAGGTACGTAGGACAAACCCAAAAACCTCTAAAAATCAGGATACAGAAACACAGATCCACAATAAAATTGGCCCCCAGAGACAATCTGGAGGGCAAGATGCTCACCACAGTGGCAGCACATTCCTTACTTTGTACACCGGGAAACATGGATAGATGGAGAGTCTATGGAGTCAAGAAATTATCCCTCAACAATAGAGGTGGCAATCAGACAACCAAACTGCTACAGTTAGAGTTACAGTGGATACATAGATTAGGTACGAGATGCCCGATGGGCCTTAATGAGGAATTTGGGTTTGGGTGCTTCTTACCACCTTAATGAGGGTAGAGTGTAACCATATGAAACTGGGATCACTTCACATCTGATGTGGGCACCACACTATTCTGGCCTATATCACCTTTGTGGGTGTATAGGGGGTGTTGGAAATTTGGAAATCTATAGTTTTATTTATACTGTCTCCTTTTCTAAGATCTCAAGGTGAGGAGATTTGACTTTCGTTTTCTCTCTTATGATATTCTCTAAGACCCTATGGTGAGAGGGTCTGACTTTTTACATTATCTTAACCTCATCTCCTTCATAAACCACATCTGTATAGCTTCTTTTTTATTGTTCTAGGACTGTGAGGTAAGACGGTCTGACTCTCTTTATGTTTGGGAGATGTGGTAATTTACCTATGTGCATTTGCGTCTCTGGAGGATGAGTATTAATACTTTGTATATTCTTTACAGTCCCCCTGATTGAACCTTTAGGGTTCAATATTCCATTCTGAATATCTCATGTATCAAGTGATGAAGAATCTACGCTTGGCTACATGGACTAATCCTCAGCAAGATGATGGGCTAAGGAATCCAGGAGGGATATGATCCTTTGGATACGTCTCACATTTATATTTAGCATATTAGTATCATTTTCATTTTTATATCTTTTTGTGAAAAACACAGCTAAACTCATTGTTGTATTCAACTGTTTGTGACTAATGTCTATGAAAAGCAACTATTGGATAGGTCAAGAAGTCCTTTCAGCATTTTGGTCTTTAGAAATAGGCTACAATTACAAATACATGGTTATTAGTTTTTGTGAAAGGATGCTTTCTTCTTTTTCACCACTAGATGTCCTAGGCAGTGTCTTCCTCCATTTACCTTTTTCGTCTATTTTCCTCCTGACTTTGTATTATTAGTATTGACCACCAGATGTCTCTATAGAGACTATTTTGAGATTCTTATGCTTTCTAATGAACTATGTCTGACAGGAGCCACCGTAGTTTTAGGGGCGGATACGGCAGCGCCGTCGCTATGGCGACGGCGCGCCTGATCACGCCGGTGACGCGGCCGCGTCCATTGCAGAAGTCTAGTATTTAAGCGACTAGCTGAGAGATAGCGTTATCCCTGAGGTAGCTTCTGGCGCAACCGGTAGGATCTGGATCCCCACGGCCCCATCTTATTCCCCACACGAGGGTAAGCTCTGCTCAGACATATGAAATACTGCTCTCTTTATATGGTCAAACGTTGCTTGATCTTACTTTACTGCGGGATTTGGTCTGCTACACGTGGTCATTTCATTCTGGTTGTTTGGATCTATTTCATGTTCTGTTCTCTTTTCAGCACAGCATTCACTGGGCATTTTTCCTTTTTGCACCATTTCTCTTTGTTTATTATCACTAATCTCAGTCCTTCTTGGACCTTGCAGTCACTTCTAATGTTGTCAACACTTATTTTGATTCACATTAATGACTACTAAATGACCTTACATTGAATATACTGTACAGCATTTTAGGCATTTGTATCTTTGCACATTTCCTCCACCAGCAGCAATTGTCTTACCATGTTATAACCTTGTGGCTCCCTGGGACGTTGGTTACGCTGACACAGCTATTTAACCTTTCACATTTATAATATTATATATTTCAGTGGCTGTTTATTTAAACAAGCCCCTTGATCAGCACACCAACTACCCCGGGTCCCACTCCTACTGAGCGGATCTTGATTTTATTGTATTATATTACAAGGGAAATTGGATGGCAAGAGGCCAGGGGATCCTTATTGTTGTTTTTAATTGTTTTTAATCATTATGTCGTTTGAATTTAGTAATAAAGATGAATTTATAACCTAAGATTATTGTGGTTAGAATACCATTATTGATGGATATTAAGGGGACTACTTGTTTCTTTTTCATACGTCTTGGAGAGCTCAGGTCTGCGGAAGGAATCTGTGCAGTACTCCTTGCTGCACTGAGGCCTAGTCCTCTAAGTGTTACTGTTACACCTAACACTACACTCTACTCAGGTGAACAGAGGTTAGTTAGTATATCGGATTATCAGTGATACTGCAGATCACGTATAATCTGGTATACATCTGTATTCCCAGTGATTCTGCAGATCACTGGTAATCAGATCCTCTCTGTGCTTCACCGATCGTTACAACCTGGTACTGACCCTTGCAGGACTCCGTTTCTAACAGTGTCCAATTTTGAGTTCTATCTGTTTGCTATCACTCTTTACCCTGTTTCTTAACCTGTTCTCTTTTTTTTTTCCTAATGTTGGGAAGATTTATGCATCATAGTTTGCTGTGTTTTCATTTTTAAGCATATATAAAAAAACGAACTGAAACAAACAAGCGAAAACAAACCTGGACTTTCACCCATACCGATACACTCCCATTAAAACAAACTCGTACCACCCAGTAACCTGACCGCCGCACTCTGCACCTAGAGCCACCCTTAACTATGCCTCTCCTCCCTGCAGCCATTCACCAATTCTCGCACCCATTACACCCCACAGTCCCACTCTGCACCCCCCCCGACCCAAATCCCATCGACAAAATGACTAAATCTCTAATTGGCAATATCCTCCCATTGCTGTTTTAAGATGGACCATTGATTGCTTCCCTTCAGTTCCCCCACCTTGTTGCTTCTTTCATCATCATGTACCCTATCTCTAAAAGAAATGTCAATATCTCCCCTTTCCACTCACAGATAGAACAGGGATTCCTATCCTTCCATTTTAGTGTAATAAGTCTTCTCGCAATTCTTACTCCCAAATCCACCAATGACCAAAAGGACCCGCACCCAGCAGATCTTTCCATAACTTGAATGCCAGAGATTACTATTAGGGGATCCAAGGGCGTTTCTAGGGTCCTTGGAGATCGGGGCACCTGCGGGCACCAGGCGGGGAGGTATATGCGGCGCGCGCAGCGGCAAAAATGGGCGTGGCCATGAGGTGAGTGGGCGTGGCCATGGGTGGGGCCAAATGTACATGAACTTAGCAGCGGTGTAAGCTACAGATAACGGGCCTGCCCATCGAAATATTGGATGGAGCCCCCTGTCCTTTATTTGGATAATTTACAATCAGTATAGGCATAGATCAAAGATGTATACGCACATACAATTTTGATTGGTCAATCACTGACCCCCAATTTTACCACACCCGTGTAGTAAGTGAGCCAACAGACAATGAATTTTATGAACAGAGCTAAAATTGGCTAATCAAAATTGTATGTGTGTACCAGGCTTTACAGCTAATACTGTACATACTGAAAGTAGCAGGGATCAGCATACAATATAGCTGGTTTACAATCAGTAAAGGCACAGAGTAACACCTTACACTGTACACACTGGAGGTAAATCAGCACACAGTGCAGGCACTAGAGAACAGCGTATACTGTACATACTGTAGGCAGCAGAATTCAGCACACTGCAGCTAGCGTGCCAAAAATATGAGGATCACGTTGTGCGGCGTGCTTATCGCGCCGCACCGAAAAATGGGTGGGCCATGGACCAGAATATAGGTGTGGTAACGGGTGGAGACAAATTTACATGAACCTAGCAATGGTGGGACATTAGATTATGACAGTGGTGGCGAACCTTTTGGAGGCCGAGTGCCCAAACTGCAACCCAAAAGTCACTTATCTATCGCAAAGTGGCAACAGCAATTTAAACTAAATACTGTACAAACGTTTTAACTTATACATGAACATTATGGAAAATCCAAGTTGAAAATAAACTGTAAAGATAAACAATTTCATCCATCCTACTCCTTAAAAATGTATTCAATTTTTTAGAACCTCCCAGTTTTATTTTCTGTTTTAAAAAGCTAAAAAAGTAGGTTTAATGCTATTGTCTCATATGATAAGGATTCAGCTTTTCCCATAGTCTCGCAGTTAGCAATCATGTGACCCCCAACAAGACAAATTCAGCAATCATGAGGCCCCCAACAAATCATGAGGCCCCCAACAAGACAAATTCAGCAATCATGAGGCCCCCAACAAATCATGAGGCCCCCAACAATACAAATTCAGCAATCATGAGGCCCCCAACAAATCATGAGGCCCCCAACAAGACAAATTCAGCAATCTTGAGGCCCCCAACAAATCATAAGGCTCCCAACAAGACAAATTCAGCAGTCATGAGGCACATAAATAGACAGCATTTCACATAAATAGGCAGAATGCCCCCTTAATATGGTAGCCCTCCAAGTTAGGTAGTGAGTGACAGGGACCCCCAGGTTAGCTAGTGAGTGACAGGCGCCTCCAGTTAGGTAGTGAGTGACAGGGACCCCGATAGTGAGTGACAGGGAGCCCCTTTAGGTAGTGAGTGAGTGCCAGGGAGGCCCTTCAGGCAGTGAGTGAGTGCCAGGGAGCCCCTCCAGGCAGTGAGTGAGTGCCAGGGAGCCCCTCCAGGCAGTAAATGAGTGCCAGGAAGCCCCTTCAGGCAGTGAGTGACAGGGAGCCCTTTAGGCAGTGAGTGAGTGACAGGGAGCCCCTTTAGGCAGTGAGTGAGTGACAGGGAGCCCCTTTAGGTAGTGAGTGAGTGCCAGGGAGGCCCTTTAGGTAGTGAGTGAGTGCCAGGGAGCCCCTTTAGGGAGTGAGTGAGTGCCAGGGAGCCTCTTTAGGGAGTGAGTGAGTGCCAGGGAGCCCCTTTAGGAAGTGAGTGAGTGACAGGGAGGCCCTTTAGGGAGTGAGTGCCAGGGAGCCCCTTTAGGGAGTGAGTGAGTGACAGGGAGGCCCTTTAGGGAGTGAGTGAGTGCCAGGGAGCCCCTTTAGGGAGTGAGTGAGTGAGTGACAGGGAGGCCCTTTAGGGAGTGAGTGAGTGAGTGAGTGAGTGACAGGGAGGCCCTTTAGGTAGTGAGTGAGTGTCAGGGAGTCCCTTTAGAAAGTGAGTGAGTGCCAGGGAGCCCCTTTAGGCAGTGAGTGAGTGCCAGGGAGCCCCTTTAGGAAGTGAGTGAGTGACAGGGAGGCCCTTTAGGTAGTGAGTGAGTGCCAGGGAGCCCCTTTAGGGAGTGAGTGCCAGGGAGCCCCTTTAGGCAGTGAGTGAGTGCCAGGGAGCCCCTTTAGGGAGTGAGTGCCAGGGAGCCCCTTTAGGAAGTGAGTGAGTGACAGGGAGGCCTTTTAGGTAGTGAGTGAGTGCCAGGGAGCCCCTTTAGGGAGTGAGTGAGTGACAGGGAGCCCCTTTAGGGAGTGAGTGAGTGACAGGGAGCCCCTTTAGGGAGTGAGTGACAGGGAGCCCCTTTAGGGAGTGAGTGAGTGACAGGGAGGCCCTTTAGGGAGTTCGTGAGTGAGTGACAGGGAGGCCCTTTAGGGAGTGAGTGAGTGAGTGAGTGAGTGAGTGAGTGAGTGAGTGAGTGAGTGAGTGACAGGGAGCCCCTTTAGGGAGTGAGTGAGTGACAGGGAGCCCCTTTAGGGAGTGAGTGAGTGCCAGGGAGCCCCTTTAGGGAGTGAGTGCCAGGGAGCACTTTAGGGAGTGAGTGAGTGCCAGGGAGCCCCTTTAGGGAGTGAGTGAGTGCCAGGGAGCCCCTTTAGGGAGTGAGTGACAGGGAGCCCCTTTAGGGAGTGAGTGAGTGACAGGGAGGCCCTTTAGGGAGTTAGTGAGTGAGTGACAGGGAGGCCCTTTAGGGAGTGAGTGAGTGACAGGGAGCCCCTTTAGGGAGTGAGTGAGTGACAGGGAGCCCCTTTAGGGAGTGAGTGAGTGAGTGAGTGACAGGGAGGCCCTTTAGGGAGTTAGTGAGTGAGTGACAGGGAGGCCCTTTAGGGAGTGAGTGAGTGACAGGGAGCCCCTTTAGGGAGTGAGTGAGTGCCAGGGAGCCCCTTTAGGGAGTGAGTGAGTGCCAGGGAGCCCCTTTAGGGAGTGAGTGACAGGGTGCCCCCCTAGGGAGTGAGTGAGTGACAGGGAGGCCCCCCCTCCAGCCGCCGCGCGCTCCCCCCCCCTTACCTCGCAGCAGAGTCAGACCTCATGATCAGCGGCGACCCGACCAGTACCAGCGGGCGCCGGACGCACCTGCTCGATATGCGGAAGTGATGTCACTTCCGCATATCAGTGCGGGCGCTGGGTCCTAGCGCCCACACGATTGGTCGCCGGCTTGCCGCCTGATCCTGAGGTCTGAGGACGCGGCGGCGGCGGCTGGAGGGAGCCGCTGACAGAGGGGGCGGCCGGGCGGAGATCCGTGGCACCCCAGGACAGATTGGGGGCATGTGCCCCCCCAAAATAGGGCTAGCGACGCCCCTGAGGGGATCTAGGTCAACCGTTAGATTCAACCATTGCTTAAAAAAAGCTACTATTTCTTTCCAGAATCTTTCCACTACTGGGCACTCCCAGAGCATATGTGTGAATGTACCTGAGTTCTGATTGCATTTCCAACAAATGTCACTAGCCACCAGGCCGTACCTCGCCATTCGTACTGGCGACAAATACCATCTACTAATTAATTTATAATGCGATAATTGCAGGTAAGCATCTGGGACAGGGGTGCCTCTGGCCTTTCTGTCACCCCAGGCAGGAAAATCTGTGGCGCCGCCCCCCCCCCCTTTTTTTTTTTTGCCAATGAGTGTACTGGGTAGCAAATACTTAAAGGTACCACCCCTGTTTGGATGGGCTCCCCTCCCTGGCTATGCTGTGCCTTCTGTTCGTGGCTGACTCGTGCTCTAGAACTGAATCCAGGAGAGTGTAGCATGCTCCGTATACTCTGCTTTCTTTGTATGTCAGTGCGTCCACCCGGCTGTGCACAGCAGCCACTGCCACGATTACTTCAGAAGTTTTACTGAACGCTCCAGGCAGAGACTTTTGTGCACAGCCAGAGAGAAGAGCTGACCTACAGAGAGCATGGAGTCCACAAAGTAACTGCCTCCAGTCATAGCCACAAACAGGAATAAGTGGCACCAGGGAGGGGAGCCTAAACCAAACTTAAGGTATTAGGGCCCAAGAGTACATACCTTGATAAATAAATGGTTATTGGGCACATTGGCCTAATCCCATGTTACTCCATCCAGATAGATGATAGATAGATAAAGGCGGAGATAATTAGACAGACATAGGGAGACAGAGGCAGTGTGAGAGAGAGAGAGAGATAGGGTGAGAGAGTGAGATAGGGTGAGAGAGAGAGATAGGACAGATATAGGGTGAGAGGGGGGGGGGGGCAGAGATAGATAGATGGGGAGAGAGATAGATAGATAGATATAGGGAGAAAAATAGAAAGATGGGGTGGGGGTGGGGGGGGGGGGTTGGAGAGATAGGTAGATGGATTGATAGATATATAGGAAGCTAGATAGATAGATAGATAGATAGATAGATAGATAGATAGATAGATAGATAGATAGATAGATAGATAGATAGATAGATGGATAGATAGATAGAATGAGTGTGTGAGAGAGAGAGAGAGAGAGAGAGAGAGAGAAATATAGGTAGATATAGGGAAAAGAAGAGAAAGATGGGGGGAGGGATGGATGGATATAGGGAGGGGAATAGAGATAGATAGAAGAGTGAGTGAGACACAGACAGACAGACAGAAAGACGTACTACCAGTCCATACCTGACCTGTCAGAACACAAAACACTGCAGTGCACAGTAACACACTCTGAGTCACTGGGCACACAGATGCCCATGCTGTGCTTGTTTACACAGCAGTTACAACCCCCCGCCACCCCCCCCCCCCCCCCCAGTAAGAGAATATCAAAGCCGTGCTCTACACACCCAGTCTGCTCTGCCTCTCACATCCTCCCCCACCCGGCCAATAGAAAAATAATTCTGCTGCAACTTTCCTTGCTACAGTCACAGCTCCCCTCGTCCTGCAGCCAGAGCTCAATGAGGCAGAACGCTGACCCTACATTATTCCCTGGAGACGCGTGACCCAGCCAGCCCCAGAAGACAGTGACAGTGTGAAGGCAGAGAGAGCAACTACCTTCCCAAGTCCCCGCAGCCTCACAGTGCTCTCAGGTCACTCACACAGGTCACAGCAACCCACGGAGTTGAACGCTGACTCTTCTCTCTATGGCTACTCCCGGCACATGTTAACCTAACTTCCGTGCGGCGGGGGGCAGAGCTAAAGGTGGAGGCGAGGCAGAGCACATTTGCTCTAATTCTATTGGTCCAGGGGGCGCACGAGGTTGCGGCTATAGCGACTTAGGAAAACACACCAGCAGGGAATGAATGAGTGTGTTCCAGGTGCACTACAAGGTCCAGCTGTCGCCCCCTGATGGCAAACGGCGCTCCAAGCAGCTGCCTGGTGTGCCTGTGCCTTTAGGCGCCCCTGATCTGGGATGCTCCAGATGTTTTCAAAAATTTTCAACCAGTACCCCCTCTCTAATATACATCCGGATCCGGGTCAGATATCCGAGTTCAAACTTTTCTGATCCGAATCGGATATCCGACCTCAGTATCCGGGTATCTGGGCGGATTCGGTTATCTGGATAGAAAAACTGGAAGTGGCCTTTAAATTGCTTTAAAAACATTTTTTAGGGTAAATGAGGCATGTAGCATCATTATTTTTTAAAGTCAAACACTCATTGATTATGTGGGGACTTAAAATCCCCCCCCCCAAAAGGCTGTCAATTAACATCAGGACTAGGTTCCAGACAGCGGTCGTGCAGCCCACATTGTGTCCAAAGTTCAACCGCACAACTGGGACATGGCAGTTTTCAGCCCAGACACCTCCAAAAAATTATGCAGCAATTGTGTTTTGGGTTAAATATAGGTGATATTAGCACAGCAGCAGTGGCCTGTGGCACCCTGGGGGTGGGAGCAACAAAGGCAGCAGGAGCAGGGCAATGCAGCAGCAGCAGCAGATGTAACGTCTGCCAGGAGCATGCCGGACGTGGCACTTGGCAGTGGCACTTGGCACTTGTCATGTTGGATTTTGCACTTGGCACTTTGCACTTGGTACTTGGCATGTGGCAACTACTAGCGCTGACTGCAGTACTACAGTACTAACTACACAATAACACATTAATCCTATTCCTTAATCCCTAACCTAACCTACAGTGTTGCTTGCGAATCTTCGCCAAAGTAATTTTCGCATCGAAAATCCCATTTTCCCTTTCGTAGATTTTTTGTGAAAATAAGCTTACATTTTCGCATTTTTGCCCAATAGCGAAACTTAAAAGGAAAGTGCCATATTTTCGCCCAAATACTAAATTTCAAAAATAACTGCTATATTCAACATGTGCTTAGCATGAAAATTCGAAAATTGATAGGAAGTAAAGAAAAGGCCTGTAAGTGCAGCGCAGAGGAATCTGCAAGGCCGCACATGATAGAGTAGCCTGCCAGGAAGTGTAGGGTTAAGTTAGTGGGCAGAGGCTGGGAAGGAGTAGGCGGAGTGAGTAGGTAGTTTGAAGAAGGCGGGGGGGCGGAGTTAATCAGACGGGCTCGAGACGGAAAGCTGAGAGGACACAACTTGCCTGGCAGCATGGAGGATTTGGAGGCCTTAGTTGCGAGGATCCGAGCGGAAGCGGCGTCCAGGGGACCGGAGTGGGTCCAGCTTCAAATGGCGGCCATGGCGGCGGTTCCCAGCACGAGCGGCCAGCAACAGGAGCTGGGGCAGAGAACCTCCAGGCCACCGGAACGGCTCAGCCCAGAGCCGACCTCGAGGTCGCAGCGGAGGGGCGGGAGCCCGGTGAATGCACCTCCGGCGCCCCCTGCTGAGAAGGCAACGGCAGGTGGGTCAGCCGGGAGGTCAAACAGCGGGAAGGGCGGCAAGAGCGGCTCGGCGGGAGGAGGCAGAGGAGGAAGAGCGGCAGACATGGGGCCAAGACGGCGGCGGCGGCCTCTTCATACCAGGCCGCGCGCACCTCCAGCAAACAGAGAGGCGGTGGCAGAGCGAGCAGTGCGGGCACCTCCTCCTCGCAGAGCGGGGGGAAGGGGGCCAGAGAATCTTCCGCAGATGGATCTTCCGCCGGTAGAGGAGAGGAGACAGCGGCAGCCAGGTCGGAGGGTGAGCGGCCAGAGGACAGGGGCCAGCAACGGAGCAGCCAGGCAGACCACGCGGCACGCCAGTCGGGAGCGGCCGCTGGGGGGTCGCATGACGCAGCACCAAACCAGGATGGAGGGGCATCTGCATCGGCAGGATCCGGAGCAGCGGTCGGGCAGGTGGGAGTACCTGCGCCACCAGGTGAGGCCTCTAACTCTTTGAATGTTACCAGCATGTCATATGGGGGTAGTTCAGGGGTGCACGGGGGACAGGCACAGACTGGGGGGGGGGCTGGGGGGGCAATGCACAAGCAGTGATTATCCCGGCCTTGGAATCCTTCATGTCAGGGATGAGGAATTTGTTGGGGGGCCCCTCGGTAGCCCTGGGTTCACCTGTGGGGGCGTGGGCTGGCCAGGTACAGACACCAGTCTCCCCCTGGGTGGCCCCTCAGAGAGATCTAACACCGCTAGGTGGGGGAGGGTCAGTTCTGCAGCAACCAGCTGCAGCGGGTCCGGTAGTTTCCCAGGTTCAATCAACAGGGGTGCGGGCACCGGCGGGGCTGCCTAGCTCAGAAGTAGCAGTACAGACCATTGAGGTGGAGGTTTCAACAGCAGGGGAGGTGGACTCAATTAGGATGGCAGATGCGGCGAAATCGGAGATGTATGTGTGCCTTATGGGACCGTTAGGGATTCACCTGAAGGCGGAAGTTCGTGAACGCATCTGGAAAGGTGAGTTCGTGGAAATATTCTCGCTGTTGCAACTTGTCAAGTTCAACTTGGATAAGCTGAAATCCACCAAGTCTAAGAAAGAGGAGGAGGAACGGCGCAGGTATCGTTTGATACCACGCACGTTTCAAAACTGGTTGCAGGCTTTCGAGATTTTGGCTTGTGTGATCGGGGAGAAGAACCCTGAGTGCTGTTCTGTGCTCGTCTGTTATCAGAACGCAATCGGGGAGGCTTACAGGAGGTATGGGGGGGATGCCTGGCTCAAGTACGATGAGTTATTCAGGCAGAGAAAGGCGGTTCGGCCTTCAGTGTGCTGGAACCATAAAGACATAGAGCTCTGGATGAGTTTGATGATTCCAGCTACAGGGCAGCAGTCCTTTCGGGGACAAGATAGTACAGGTGTCACCGGTAAGGCAGGAAATAGGGCGAAGGGTTTGTGCTGGCAATTTAATGACGGCACGTGCAGATTTGGGTCCTCGTGTCGATTTAAGCACGATTGCTCAGGGTGCGGTGGATCACACCCAGCAGCAAGATGTTATAAGCAGAAGAAGGGCAGAGCATCGGATGCTGGGAACAAGAGGGAAGATCCCGGTGAGGGTTCAAAGGATGGAGCCATTCCTTTGTAAATATCCGCGATCCGAGGACGCATTGTTTTTGCGGCAGGGGTTTTCGGAGGGTTTTATTATACCTAGTCATTGTGCGGCAACGGGCGGGGGTTCACATAGGAATCTTAGGTCAGCTCTTGAATTTCCGGAGGTCGTTTCATCTAAGCTGGCGAAGGAAATGGCGGCAGGACGGGTAGCGGGACCGTTTAAAGATTGCCCACTGGAAGGTTTAATTGTTTCACCACTGGGGGTGGTCCCCAAAAAAAAAGAGCCAGGATCCTTTCACCTCATACACCATCTGTCTTTTCCGAAGGGTTCGTCAGTCAATGACGGTCTGTCGGGAGAGGACACGTCGGTAGTATATACGTCATTTGACGTAGCCCTGAGATGGGTTAGGAGGCTGGGGCAGGGTTCCCTTTTAGCCAAAACGGACATCGAGTCGGCTTTTAGGCTACTTCCGGTCCATCTCTCCAGCTTTCGTTTGCTTGGGATTGTTTGGGAAGGTAATTATTTTGTTGACCTTTGCCTCCCCATGGGTTGTGCAATTTCTTGTTCATTTTTCGAAAAGTTTAGTTGTTTCATCGAGTGGGTGGTGAAAGAGGTCGCAGGTGTCCGCTCAGTCATACATTACCTGGATGATTTCCTTTTTATGGGTGCGGCAGGTTCTTCTTACTGCCCTTCTTCCCTGGCAACAATGTACCAGATTTGTGATTCCTTCGGAATTCCTCTGGCATTAGCTAAAACGGAAGGCCCTACCACATCCTTGAAGTTTTTGGGGGTTCACATTGACACGGTGGCTATGGAATGCAGCCTTCCAATTGACAAAGTTAGGGATCTCCGGGCAACCATCCAGAAAGCAGTGGAGAAAAGGAAGATCACCCTGCGGGACCTTCAATCTCTGCTCGGCAAACTAAACTTCGCTTGAAGGATTATGCCAATGGGGCGCATTTTCTGCAGGCGCTTGTCTAACGCCACAGCGGGAGTTTCTTCGCCTCACCATCGCGTTCGGATGACGCGGGACATGAGGGAGGATTTAAAGGTATGGTTAACCTTTTTGCACGAGTTCAACGGCAGGTCATTATGGATGGAGGAAGAGGTGAGTAACTTTGACATCGAGTTATTCACAGATGCATCGGGATCGCATGGCTTTGGTATTTTTATGGCTGGCAAGTGGTGCGCTTCTCCCTGGGACCCTTCGTGGGTTGAGGCCGGGTTCACAGCGAACCTGGTGTTGTTAGAGCTGTTTCCGATAGTTGTGGCTCTGGAACTGTGGGGGGGTATCTTAACTAACAAACGCATTCGCTTCAATTGCGATAATTTGGGTGTAGTGCAGGCAGTGAACAAATTTTCAGCATCTTCGCCGCCAGTGGTTAGGTTGATGAGGCAATTGGTTCTGTTGTGTTTACGTTTCAATATTTGTATTTTTGCGGCGCATTTGCCCGGGATAGACAACATCATTGCTGATGCCCTCTCTCGATTCCAGTGGGACAGGTTCCGGGCAGCAGCCCCTTCAGCGGAAGAGAGTGGGGTTCTCTGTCCAGAGAGGATGTGGACGATTCCGTTCGGGCAGTATCACAACTGATTAGGAGGTCCCTATCTGAGTCATAATGGGCAGCGTACGCGCCAGTTTGGAAGGCATGGGACGCTCTGATGGCGCAAGTTGGGGGCTGCACTACGGATGAGGACCGGTCGTGCCTGCTCCTTTACTTTGTGGGGAATAATTTTGCGGAGGGCACATCTGCAGCGGCCATGTCAAAAAAGTTGGCGGCATTGGCCTTTTTGTTTAAGTTCAGGGGTCAAAGGGATGTAACCAGGAGTGGGGTCGGGTGGAAGGGATTCCAGGCGCCCAGTCACGTTTGAGGTTTTGAGTAAGGTGGTTATGGCCCTGCAGGGTGTCTGTTCGGGACAAAACGAGGTGGTGCTCTTTAGTACTGCATTCGTGTTGGCCTTTTTCGGGGCATTCAGGGTAGGGGAGTTGGTTAGCAAGTCAAAAGCTATGGGGGGAGGCATCCTCGCCGGCGACGTTGCGGTCCAGGACGATGGGGTGTCCATCACCTTGCGTCAGTCAAAAACAGACCGGGTGGGTAAAGGGAAGGTCATTACTCTTTTCCAGATCGGGGGCTTGTTGTGCCCCAGGGAAAATATTCTGCGCTTTCTGCAGATTAGGCCGCAATCGGCTCATGTTTTCCTTGTTCACACTGACGGTTGCCCTCTAACACGTTTCCAGTTTTCAGCTGTTTTGCGAAAGTGCTTAGTTAAGGCGGGCCTCCCCCCCGAGGAATTCTCCTCCCACTCTTTTCGTATAGGAGCGGCGACGGAGGCGGCGCGATGGGGCCTCGGTGAGGAGGTAGTCAAGAGGATAGGCAGATGGGATTCAATTAGATATAGGTCCTACGTTAGGTTACACTTGATTTAAGACTCCATTAGTGATGTTGATGGGGTTTTAGTTTGCTTTTCTTGTTCATTCTTGTTTTTCAGACAACCAGGCATTGGTGTGGATCTTCGGGCACTCCTACGTCGCTAGGGGTGCGAGAAGAGCTGCGGTTCGCCCTGAAGGGCGCCAACTTGGCTTCCCTAGGCAGGAGGTTCTCATTCGCTGGCTGGGTTTCCCAGGCATGTTATGGGCCAGGGTCTGGCCAGAGTTTAGCAGATACGCTGGGTGGGACAGAGCCCCAGACGTGCTCGTTTTGCACGTCGGGGGCAATGACATAGCTTCCAGATCAACCAGGGCCATCATTCGTGACATCAAATTTGATGTGTTACGACTGAAGCGTGAATTTCCTGCTACTATAGTAGTATGGTCTGACGTGGTAGCCAGGTCCTCGTGGAGATTGGCGAGGTCCGTTACCAAGATTAATAAGGCTAGGGTCAAGCTGAACAAGGAGGTGGCGAGGTTCGTGACGCAGAATGGGGGGGTAGCTATCAGACACGTTGAGTTGGAGAGTGACCTTCACTTGCTTCTCAGCAGAGATGGGGTTCACCTCAATGAGATTGGTACGGATTTGTGGGCCTTAGCAATAGAGGAGGGCATTCAGAGAGCTTTGAGGGTGTGGGCCTCTCTGCCGTGAGGGGTCACGTCGGTTCGTGGGTGGAGGTGTAAGGGCTCCGAAGGTTCGTGGTCTTTCTGGGGGGATTTGCCTCAGGTGCAAATCACCAGATTAGCATCTCAGCAGGTGATAGGAATTCGGTGGCATGCAGCCGTCCCTGAGCCGGTGACCGCGGCGGGGGCCGGTTATAGGCTGTCTGCCAGTTAATGTGAAATGCAAGGTGTTGGATACCTCGGATCCCTTACCTCAGCTCTCTAAAAAGTTATATGTTTATAATTTGGTATTTTGGTAAATAAACGGGCTGCTTTGGCCTATTAAATCCATGCTGGTGGTCGTGTGTATTATTTCAGGTTCATGGGGAAAGGTAACTGGGGAGGCTAGGCTTTGCTTCTATCAAGAAAAGGCCTGTAAGTGCAGCGCAGAGGAATCTGCAAGGCCGCACATGATAGAGTAGCCTGCCAGGAAGTGTAGGGTTAAGTTAGTGGGCAGAGGCTGGGAAGGAGTAGGCGGAGTGAGTAGGTAGTTTGAAGAAGGCGGGGGGGCGGAGTTAATCAGACGGGCTCGAGACGGAAAGCTCCCTCCCTCCCTCCCTCTTTGTTTTATACAGGTTGATACGAATCTACGTTGAAAAGGAGTGTTGATCTTCGTCATGGCAGCAGGAGGGGTAAGGGCTCCGAAGGTTCGTGGTCTTTCTGGGGGGATTTGCCTCAGGTGCAAATCACCAGATTAGCATCTCAGCAGGTGATAGGAATTCGGTGGCATGCAGCCGTCCCTGAGCCGGTGACCGCGGCGGGGGCCGGTTATAGGCTGTCTGCCAGTTAATGTGAAATGCAAGGTGTTGGATATCTCGGATCCCTTACCTCAGCTCTCTAAAAAGTTATATGTTTATAATTTGGTATTTTGGTAAATAAACGGGCTGCTTTGGCCTATTAAATCCATGCTGGTGGTCGTGTGTATTATTTCAGGTTCATGGGGAAAGGTAACTGGGGAGGCTAGGCTTTGCTTCTATCATGTCTTCTCTCCCCAAATTAGGTTGCCCATGATTCTTAGCTGCAGAATTGACCCAGGAACCATAACTACAACCAATCAGACAACAGACAGCCCCCTGAGAAGACTGTCTCTCTGACACACCTGCCTCTGTTGGGAAGAGTTAGTGGATGTGATAGGAGTAGAGAGAGCTTAGCTAGCTAGGTGAAATCAGCACAGCAGCAGTGGCCTGTGGCATCCTGGCGGTGGGAGCAGAAAAGGCAGCAAGAGCAGGGCAATGCAGCAGATGTAACGTCTGCCAGGAGCATGCCTGACGTGGCACTTGGCAGTGGCACTTGGCATGTTGCATTTTGCACTTGGCATGTGGCACTTTGCACTTGGTATTTTGCACTTGGCACTTTGCCAAGTGCCACGTGCAAAGTGCTACATGCTACGTGCAAAGTGCCACGTGCAAAGTGCTACGTACAAAGGCAATGTGCCACGTGCAAAGTGCCACCGGCCCCCATGCAAAGTGCCACGTGCCAAGTGCCACATGTCAAGTACCATGTGTCGAGTGACAGTCAGACAGCAGAGGAGAAGACACTTACTGTCACACTGGCACTGCTCAGCAGCACAGCAGTTCTGTAGTAAGCTAACACAATAGTACTACTACTAACAACTACTAGCACTGACTGCAGTACTACAGTACTAACTACACAATAACACAGTAATCCTATTCCCTAATCCCTAACCTAACCTACAGTGTTGCTTGCGAATTGTCGCCAAAGTAATTTTCACATCGAAAATCCCATTTTTCCTTTCGTAGAATTTTCGTGAAAATTAGCTTAAATTTTCACAGTTTTGCCCAATAGCGAAATTTAAAAGAAAAATGCCATATTTTCGCCCAAATACTAAATTTCGAAAATAACTGCTATATTCGACATGTGCTTAGCATGAAAATTAGAAAATTGATAGGAAGTAATGTCTTATCTCCCCAAATTAGGTTGCCCATGATTCTTAGCTGCAGAATTGACCCAGGAACCATAACTACAACCAATCAGACAACAGACAGCCCCCTGAGAAGACTGTCTCTCTGACACACCTGCCTCTGTTGGGAAAAGTTAGTGGATGTGATAGGAGGAGAGAGAGCTTAGCTAGCTAGTCCAGGGGTGTAGCAATAGGGGGTGAAGAGGTAGCCACCGCATCGGGGCCCTTTGGGATGGAGGGGCCCCGAGGGGCCCACCCTCAACCACAGTATTAGCTCCTTTTTGGTCCTATACTGATAATATTCACTTCTATAGATGATTAGAATAGTAGTGATCATTAACACACTGTTTCCCATCCATTTCTTGCACCTCTGACACTGTGGTTGTCCTTGATTGGTTTTGGTGTGGCGTATCAATTGAATTGTTATGTATAGAGAGCTTGGCGGGCCCCAATGCAAAACTTGCACTGCGGCCCACAGCTTCATGGCTACGCCACGGTTAGCTACTGCTCACCTATTTGCAGTCTACTGTGTGTTTGTGGTTTGAAAATTTCCACAAATACAAGCTACAGCAGGCTGGATTGTAGTTGTATTCTAAAACAAAAGTCTTTTTTAAAGGAGAACTGTAGTGAGAGCTATATGGAGGCTGCCATACTTATTTTCATTTAAGCAATACCAGTTGCTCGGCTGTCCTGCAGATCAATGTGGCTGCAGTAGTGTCTGAATCACACCAGAAACATGCATGCAGCTAATCTTGTCAGATCTGAAAATAATGTCAGAAACACCTGATCTGCTACATGCTTGTTCCGGGTCTATGGCTAAAAGTATTAGGGCCCATTCACTCTAAAGCGTTTTGCCGCAATTTTGGCAAAACGTTCAAACGCTAGCGCTTTTTAAAAGCGCTAGAGTAATAAAACCCTATGGGCCCGCTCTTACTTGGGTTATTTGCGCTAATTGCCGCAAATCGCTCAAAATCGCGAAATGCATACGCGTCGCCTGCCCCATTTTTAGGCGATTTCCCGGGCAATCACATTTCAGTGCTATAGAAGCACTAAAATCGATCGCGGAAAAATCGCCGCAGTGTTCAGTGATTTTCCTGCTGAAAAATCACTCACACAATTGCACTTTGAAGTGTGAATGGGCCCTTAGAGGCAGAGGATTAGCAAGATAGCAAGGCATCTGGTATTGTTTCAAAGGAAATAAATATGACAGCCTTCATACTCATCTCGCTACAGTTGTCCTTCAAAGGACAACTGTATTGAGAGGTATATGGAGGCTGCCATGTTTATTTCCTTTTAAGCAATACCAGTTCTCTGGCTATCTTGCTGATCCTCTACCATTAATACTTTAAGCCATAGACCCTGAACAAGCATGCAGCAGATCAGGTGTTTCTGATATTTGTGTCAGATTTCTGACAAGATTAGCTGCATGCTTGTTTCTGGTTTGATTCAAATACTACTGCAGCCAAATAGACCAGCAGGGCTGCGAAGCAACTGGTTTTGTTTTAAAAGAAACATTTTTTTTTTAATTTGTACACTGCCAGCTTCTCCTGACTTATGGGGGTGATGGTCACTCAGACCAAGCCACTGACCCCCCCCCCCCACCACCACCACCGCCGTCAATTTATGGAATATGTATACTGCTTGCTTCTCCTGACTTATGGGGGTGATGGACACTTTGATCGAGCTGCTGTTCCCCCCACCACTGTCATTTTATGGGATGTGTACATTGCCTGCTTCTCCTGGACCTGACTTATGGGGTAGTTGGTCACTCTGACCGAGCTGTTGCTCCCCTGGCACTATAATAATACTGACACGTGCACTTCATATAAAAAAAATAAAATAAATTATTCAATGTATATTGAGGCATTTAACCAAAAAAAAAACCAAAAACAAATGTATACTTCTTTTTTCCTTTCGTAACTTTAAAATTGATTTTCTCCAAAACTATAAGGTCTTTTTGAAAAATAATTTTTTACCCTTATACCCACTGATTTCCTTAAAACACTCTGCTAATTTGGTGATTCTAACTTGTAAGAGGGCTTTGCAATTTACCGCAAAATTTGCGGACATTAGGCAAAAATAAACGCTAAAATATTTGACGAATTTTTCGCTAGTCGAAGAGAAAATTGTACTTATTTCGAATAGGTAACCCGGATATCCGGAATCTGGATGAGCAGCCCTGCACGTTTTAACTAACTTACTAAATGCCAATATTGTAGGCATTATAAAAGGATGGCGAGGGTCCATAGAGGCAAAACTCATCAGACTTGGGATCCAAGAGAAAAAAAGATCACAATTCACGAGGTTTCTCTCTATGTTCACCCATATTAAATTCTCTTCAGATAATCTCCATTCCAAAATTCTTATTAGATATATGCTAACATACATCTTTACCCCTGGCAATAGTACTGTATGTTATCCTACGTCGAGATCTTGCCCCGATAAAACTCTGGAATAAATGGTTCCAATCCATGAACCAATTCCTAGGAAAGGACTAAGGCAAACACTGAAGTAAAAATAACAGTTTTGGCAGGATCTTTATTTTCAATATAGCTATCCTACCTAATATGTTAAAGCAGGGGAGATCCCAGTTTTGTGAGGATTTCTTGCAAAATGACATTATGGGCTTGATTCACAAAGTGGTGCTAACCTACTTAGCACGTCTAAAGACTTTTGAGTTTAGGCTTGATAATGGGGTTTTCACCAGCGTGCTAACAGTTAGCACGGCTTTGTGAATCAAGCCCTATATCTTGAATACAGTTATATAACTCTATATTGTCAGCACATATTCGCACCCCTAAATACTTAATCACTTGATTTTCCCAGATACAGTTTGAAAAGCTTAGTATTTCCGATCTTGTTTATACAGTACAACCTATGTTAAGGATTGTAGATTTTGGTTCATTTAGCTTATAATTAGAGACCACACTGTATGTATTGAACCACTTTAAACACGTTTTCTATGATTTCTCCGGGTTGGAGAGGGTAAGTAAAATATCATCAGCATAGGCAAATTTTTTTATCTCCTCCCTTCCACATAAGATACCTTCGATTTGGGGATCATCCTGTATACTCTAATTAGGGGTTTGAGACAGAAGTTAAACAGCACTGGGGAGAGATGGCAACCTTGACGCACCCCATTTGATAATTTAAAACTCTCTGATAGATACCCATTGATTTTTACTTTAGCCGATTGGTTGGTATGTAGTTTACATATTCTTTCTACAAAACTAGGACCAAGGCCTATCTTTCTCATTAAGTCCAAAAGGAAGCTTCTCGATAGCCTATCAAAGACTTTTTCTGTGTCTATAGTTACTAAGATTGCTTCCTTACCTTTGGACCTACAGGTATGGACCAGATTAACCGCTGTATAGATGTTGTCTTTTGCCTGTCTTTGTTTACTAAAGCCTATGTGTTGATGCCCCAGTACCATATCTTCAACCTTCTCTAGTCTCATAGCTCAGGGTGACCATATTTTGATTTCCAAAAAAGAGGACGATCACAACAGCATGTGGGCGTGGTCATGGGAGGGGCCAAATATACAAGACCTCAGAAGTGTGCTGTCCAACTTCGCGGGCATGGAGGGCCATTTTTTTTCCAGACCACATGGTGGAGGGCCAGCCGTCCACAAAATGCAATCAGATTTGTATAAGATTTCCCCACAAAATGCAATGAGATTGGCAACAGATTTCCCCACAAATGGAATCAGATTGGCAGCACATTTCCCCACAAATGCTATGTGATTGGCAGCATATTCCCCACAAGGGCAATGAGATTGGCAGCGCATTTCCCCACAAAATGCTCTTCCTGCCACCCTCAGCACAGTTGCTCCCACTCATGTCTGCTCGGTGTGCGTCACTCACCACATGACAGCTCCAGCTAAACACATACATCCTCTCCTCTTCCATCAGCCCCAGCGGCACGCACTGACTTGAGGCCCCCCTCCCCGAAATTAGTGGCACACAAAGCACAGCGCGCCACACTGAAAAATTGGGTGTGGCCAAGATGTGCTGTGGGTGGAGCCAAATACTAGCAAAATGCAGGTAGTCCTCGGTAACCATACGAGATAGCGTACACCAGGTGCCCTCAGTTTAGGTAGCGAACTATAGGTGCTGGAGTATAGGTAGCCAAAAAAATTCAAACTGATCACATGCTTCTCCGTGAGTTCCCCTAGACAGGGCCTTCCCTGACATTTAGTGACATAACTATGTACCCTGTAAAGCACCAGAGAAGACATATGTGCTGTATAAATTAATAACATTAAGGTAGTTAAAGAGAGTCTGAAGCATACAAAATTACCTCTTTTTTTTAGGCAGTCCTCTTCAGCATTGATGTCATAACTGAAACGCTGCTATTCTGGAGGCAGAGCTACAGCGCTAAGCTCTGCCTCCCCGGGCAGCAAAATCCACGACCTGGAAAGTCGTGGATTTTTGCCCTGGTATTTGGGGTGATTAAGGCCTCGTTTTGCTGCAGGATAGCGGCATTTCAGTTATGCCATTAGTGCTGAAGAGGACTGCCTAAAAGAAGATGTCATTTTGTAGGCTTCAGACTCTAAAGCTGGGTCTACACGGAGCGATGTGTCTTATCAATTGAGCCGCTGATGCTGCTCGATTGATAAGATCCGACAGGTCCGATCTCGATGCGGCCGATTCCCTGCTCGTTCCCCACGAGTGGACAATGGCAGGGAATCGAGCGGAAGATAAGCGGCGCCGGCGGGGATCGTGTCTGGCCTTCCCTGATAGATGGAAATTGAAGAACAGAGGAGGAGTTCCTCGCCAACACTTTTTACTGACCTCAGTTTTGGGGCGGTCACTACCTGGAAAGTAGGTGTGTTTAAGGCAGGGTTACCTCCTGGTAGTCAGGTTGCCACCCACAGACTCGGAGCAAGGAATGTACCAATTATTAATAATTTGTGTAATTCCGCCCCAGATTGGCGCATCACAAATCCGAGACTATATTTATAAGCCGCTTGCGATCCTGTATTAAACTAGGCTATACATGCCTAGTCTGTCGCATTCGCTCTACGCAGGTCGGATAAAGTGGATTCTCTATTGATTCTTGATAGCCAGAAAATTATAAATCATGTGAGTGATAGAACTGATTTCTGGGTATCAGGAAATGTGTTTGTTGTCTTTCTGTGCCAAACCTATTTTGAATTATTAATACATTAAGGATTCCTTTGTTTGAGCCTCTGAGTTTGGAGGGAATTTTTTTTATCTTACTGGTTGGATCTAGTTTCCTTGGGGAAGGCTGTGCCAGCAACTGGCCCAGCGGGAGGTCCGGCTAGGTGTGACATTCTTTCCTGACCTGACACAGGATGTGGGGGGAAGGTTAATGTACTCTCTGCAATGCTCTCAGAGGGGGAAAGAGAAAGGAAGGGCATTTTTTTGTACAGTTACACAACACTGACAGTAATGGCTGGACCATACGAAAATCGTTGCGATTTTGCGCACGACTTTCCGTAATATTCGTCACAGGGAGTGTGGGGGAAAGAGGACACATGCATGATTTTGTGGCAAAAGGAAGAGAAATGTGGGGAAGAGAAAAGGGGGGTATAAGAAGTGAAGGCATTGCAGAGGAGATAAAGACAGTCACACACAGTATGGGACAAAAGAAGAACAGCAGGGAGATCACACCAGGTCTGCAGCCTTCACTTGTCCCGTTTGACAGGAGCATGCTGATAAATGCAGATAAGGAGGGGGGCTGGGAAGGGACACTGGAAGAGGAGAGATTGGAGGCAGTCAAGCTAATCTAAACTGCCCCAGTTTACACAGTGCTGCTCCCAGAAGTCTGCTGTCAGCATTACCTGTATCACTGGCCACTGCAACACCAGAATGCCCTGCACTATTGATCCATTGTTCTGATCAGAATAATAAATCAATAGTGCAGGGCACTCTGTGTCACAGCAGCCAGTGATACAGGCAATAATGACAGCTAACTTCTGTAAACTGCAGAGTGAAGCACTGTGCACTGCTGCTACCTCTCCCTGCTAGCCTGCCAGTCAGAAAGCTTGCCAGAAATCCTTTCCCCTCACTCACCGTGCTGCTGCTGCACTGATCTCTTCTGGCCCGGGGGAAATCACTTTTCCGCAAACACAGGAAACTCACTCTTAAGATGTTGAGGCGTAAATGGACTGTGGCCACACTTGAGTCCTACATATCCAAAAAAGTTATCCCGTGGGGATTAAGGGAAAAAATTAAACCGTCAGGGCATTTGTTGAACCCGAGATTTTTACCGAAGTGGAGACAGGAATGTATAGAGAGGGGAGTAAGAACAATGCTTATGATGAAGGAAGAGGAGGCAATTCAGGTGCAGGAGTTACAGGAGGAAATCGAGGAGAGCCTCAAGCAAATGGACAGCTTTGGGGCTCACCCCGAGTTCGAAAAGTTCAATGCTCAACTGAAAAAAGAAATAGAGACCACTCAGAGAAAAATTAAAAATGTCAAGAGGGAGAAATTCCTGATTGACGTGGAGGAGTGGAGGGAGGGTGCTTACTTTGAACATCAACCTGGGCAGCCTAGAACGAGATCAGGGTCCAAATCTGGTGAGTCAGTAGGTTCAGGGAGGAGAGATTCCTCAGATAAATCTGTGGGTTTTTTAGACGACAGTGGCGAGGACGAAGAAAGAGGGGAGGAAGGGGGAGAGGCACAAAATGTAGTCAAAAGGAAAACACCAAAGATAAAGAAAAAGAACAGACAGAAAAAAGATCCAAAATCTATTCTGAAACGGGAACACCTGCCGAGGGCAGTCAAAATCAAGAATCAAGTATAGATGTGGGAGCTCATGAAGTGGCCGCCGTCCATGAGACGCTCAACATAGTCAATTTGTCGGACTTTAGGGTGGAGGAAGCACATAGGAAAGTACTTAATAGAGGATTGTCCTTTTGCCCCACGCATCATGGGGACCATTTTGAGGTGTACAAAGATCTGAGACTTTTTCTGCGGAGGGTCCAATTCAGAACAATGTGGGCTAAAAAGTCACAACAAACAGAGGAACGAACAGACATGTTAGAGACAGATTTGACAGTCTCTGACAGACAAGCTCTGATTGACTTAGAAGCCCTACTGGATACTAATATGGGTGAAACACAGGACACTGATGTACGACCGATTACTTACACAAATTTGAAACCGAGATCCAAGTATTTTCCTCCCTTGTCACTGAGCCCACATTTGAGGACGTTTGGCGAGGCAGTTGAAAGGGAACTGAGGTCCCTTAACTGGCAACCTACGGTACGTGGTAATTTATCGCCTGACGAAAAGCGTGCGCTTCAGGAGTTGCGACGTGATGATTCTGTTGTGGTGAGGTCCAGTGACAAGGGGGGTAATGTAGTGTTATGGGGGAGGGAACTCTATTTGAATGAGGTGTGGAGACAGTTGGGAGAACGAGATGTTTATAAAAAATTAACAACAGACCCCTTTCCTGAGATAGTTAAAAAATTAAATGGGAGACTAGATGAGGCATTGAAGCAAGGTGACATTAGCCATGATGAATGGAGGTTCATGAAGGTTGACACCTACAGAATTCCGGTGCTATACCTAATACCAAAGGTACATAAAAACACGGAATGTCCACCGGGAAGGCCGATTGTATCGGCAATAGGTGGCCCGTTTGAAAAGGTTACAGTGTTTCTGGATGAGAATCTAAAGCAATTAGTGGAGGAGTTGCCCTCCTATGCACGAGATACACGTCATGTGTTATACCTATTGGAGGATATACAAGTAGGCCCTAGTGACCTGCTGGTTGGTATAGACGTTGAAGGTCTGTATACCTCGATCCCACATGATGTGGGGTTGAGAGCAGCTGAGTTCTTCTTAAAGAACGTTGCTGGAATACAGAGAGGTAGGTGCCAGCTACTCATGGACCTTTTGGAGATGGTTTTGAATTGCAATTGTTTCAGGTTTGATGCTTCCTTTTACCGGCAGATCAGGGGGACGTCGATGGGCGCGACGTGTGCCCCTGCCTATGCGTGCCTCCATTTAGGCCTCTGGGAGCGCCAGGAGGTATATGCTAATGTGGCATTTGGGGCACACGCCGCGTCCTGGATCCGCTATGTGGATGATGTCTTCCTGGTCTGGAGGGGTACTAGGGAAGAACTGGCGGTTTTCCTGGATCATTTAAATATGAATGACAGGAATATAACCCTGACGCATACAGTTGACGAGAAGGAGATCAGTTTCCTTGATCTCGTCATACGAAAGGACGGTCACAGATTGACAACTACAACTTTTAGAAAACCGACGGCAGGAAACACACTACTCCATGCAACAAGTTTCCACCCCCCTGCATTGCTAAACGGCATCCCAGTAGGACAACTACTGAGAGTACGTAGGAACTGTACAAACGATGATGACTATGAAAGGGAAGCTTCTGACATGTGTGAACGGTTTAGGAGAAGAGGCTATAATGATGAAACCTTGGCTAGAGCTAGACAGAGAGCTGACGCAACACCTAGAGAAAGTCTTTTGACGGGAACCACACGTAAACAGAGAACTAGGGATAATCATGTAAGAATGGTGACGCAGTATGGCACGCACTGGAACCAATTACGAAAAGCAATGGCCAAACATTGGCATCTCCTACGGTTGGATCCTCAAATTATTGAGGCAGTAGGAGATTATCCTAAAATAGCGGCGAAAAGAGCGCCGAACCTTCGTGATTTGTTAGTCAAGTCGGAATTTCGAACGGTTACGCCGCAATCGACGCGAATGTGGCTCGGACCATCGATGCGACCAAGTGGAATGCATCGATGTGGACGGTGCAGTGTGTGCCACCTGAGTGACCGGGCAAACGACTTTCAGGACTCACGAGGACGGAGAACTTATGAAATACAAACATTTATGAATTGTGAGAGTAAATACGTAGTTTATATGATCACGTGCCCCTGTGGGTTAAAGTACGTTGGCAAAACGACACAGATGCTTAAAAAACGCATCCAGCAACATGTTTGCAATATAACAGGAGGAGATGAGACTAGTTCCCTAGGTTTACATTTTATGTTAAATCATGATAAAAACCCAGAAGGTCTAAGATTCAAAGGTATTGTCAAAATGCAGATTCCAGGGAGGGGAGGTGATCTAGATAGAAAGTTGTGCCAAATAGAATCCAGTTGGATCTTTAGGTTAGGCACTGTCATTCCCCATGGTTTAAACTCTGAACTTCCCCTGGCACCGTTTTTACCACAATAGGTCGTGACAGATTGTAATTGGGGGAATAGGTGTTACATGATAAGACTTAATTACATTACATGCAGCCAAAATACTGTCATAGTTTAGTTAGTGTGCGCCTGTGAATTGATTGCATGATCAACGCACGTGTGGGGATATTGTGAATGAAACATTGAAGTACATTGAAGTAACCCTGTCGCTACTATGATTATGAAGCAAAATGTGACTCCTCCACCTGTAAATTACTGACGGAGTGTTTTTGGGCCATGACAGCGATGTAATGGAGAAGTGGTGAAATATGGCTTTAAGGCAGCAAGGGGAGGAGCATGCAGATGAGAAGGGAACGTGGAGACTATTTTTATGTGAGTTTGAACAGCCGCCCACTATCATCTGACGAAGGCCGGTGGGCGGCCGATACTAGTGATGAGTGGAGCAGAGCGGTGACGTCACTTCCAGTTCCCCGACGGCAGTGTTTGTTACATGCTGGGAACGGAGATATCGAGCGGCAGGCTGGTGGACACTTGGGTCTTTGCAGCGCGGAGTGGATGGAGCAAAAGCGGGGAGTGCAATGAAAGGACTGTGATTCAGACCGGACTGGGGGAGCAGTACACAGAGGAGGTGGTGAGAGCCCTCAGTGGCAACCTGTGTTTGTTGCTTTGCACGGACTAACGCAGCGTCTGTAACTAACCACAAGCGCAGATCAAGCAAATCCCACATAAAGCCTGCCAGCGGGAAGGTTGTGTCCCCAAGGTTGTCAACACTTATTGCTGCAGACCACATGTGAGACATTGTTAAATCCGGAACACCAAGGAAATAGTCCCTTATTGCTAACCTGTGTGTGTAACTCCCGGGAGTATAAGGACTGCCTTACATGTGTGTGCATGCAGAGTGATGCGGGGGTTGAATGAGTGACACAGCCGGCTGTCAGTCAGCTTAGGAATTACACTGCAGATCTGCTCTTTTAATGGGATTTGGGGGGTTTTTGTACAAGCATTAGAAATTAAAGTTAATATGTTATTGCAGACTTTGGAGTATTGGAAATTTTGTACCGGGGGAAATCACAACATCCATAGCGTAACCAGATTGTGTCTCAGAGACACATTGAAAGTGCCGCTGTGTGGCCGGGACAGGAAGGGGGCGGGCCCCACATCCAGTACAGGAAGAAGCTGGAGGCTGTGGACTGAGATCTGTGACGCTGCCTGCTCGGCTGCTGCTATCATTTCAGAGCAGGCAGCGCTCTTACAACAGCGCCGAGCCTCTGCATCAGTCAGTGATATGCATGTCAGCTAGCTTGCCGCCCCTGTACCCAGGCATTTAAAAAAACCCGCCGGACGCCCCGGACAGGTCGGAAAAAGTGGACCTGTCCGGGGAAAAGAGGACGCCTGGTCACCCTACAATCTTAGAGTAAATTTTAACGTCACAGTTCCTTGTTTTGAAAATAATGCACTCTACAAAGTACATCACAACTGAGACCATGTCTAGTTGCTTTTTCTTTACCTATGCGGTGTATGCAGTCCAACTCTATATCACACTAGTCCTCTGAACCTATAAGACTCTTAAACATTTTTTGTATGACAGAAGGGAGTTCCTGCGGGGGGATGGATTAAGTTACTCCTCTAACTTTAATGTTATTTCTCCTCAATTCACATCCCAAAGCAATTGATCGTGAGTTGTCACGGTTCCATTCAGCTCCTTGACTTGAGGACTCAGATTCCATCTCTCTTTCCAGTGTTTCAATTCTCTCTAGCATCGCCCCCATCGCTTCCCTGAGTGGTCTGATTTCCTCCAAAACCCTCTTTAAATGTCAGCTGTAATGCTTCCACCATAGACGTTTGAATTCCCATAGAGAATTCTGTCAGAATATGTTTCTTAACCTGTTTTCTATCCACATACACATATTTTCCCTGCATCCTATTTGGCAGCACTAGGCTGTCGTGAGGAACAGTGTCAAAAGCCTTTGTCAAGTCTAGATAAAATACATCTATTGCTCTCTCAATGTCAACATTCACATTTCCCCCAAAAATGGACACTGTGTAAAATTGTAAATGAAAGCAGGATGTAATGATTCGCAAATTATGTAAATCCTATATTTATATAGCAAAAGGAGGAGAAGGTCAGCACTGCGAATAAGAGCTTTATTCACACTTCGGTGTCCATAGTGACAAGCTGTAAAATTGTGTAGCAAAAGTCACGTATTGTAAATATGCAGGCATGCGGGTGGGTGCAGGGGGAAGATGTGGCCCTGGCAGCTGTTTCGCAGCAAGTCGCTTCTACGGAGGCTAGGTAGACTTTGCTTCTACTATGCTGAAAGATTTCACTGATAGATACATTGATGTAAAAAGAAATTCAAAACAATTACTCACAGCCTAGGTTGAAGGCTGCACTTTTGTTTTCCTCACTAATGAGATTCGATGATTCACAGGTGAAAGATCCAGTATCATTCTTAGAAATGGGGCTGACGGTAAGATTGGAGGATGGGGAGGAAACACTTGTTGTTATATGATAATGAGGATCGTTGGATAATGGTTTTCCATTTAGTGTCCAAGAGAAGTGAACTTCTGTACCATCAGCTGAGCAGTGTAGATACACAGAATCCTCTTCAGCCCAAATAAGTGATTCTCCTGATGGGTTACTAGTCAGTTTCACGTTAGAGACATTAGCTGCAAAAAAGAAAATACAACAAGACAGAAGAACCTTAAGATTTGCTGCTACTGCTGGTGCAAACTTTCATCCAAAGCCTTTTATATTTAAGAGCTGGAATCTTCTTTGACCTCCGGGCCCTTCGGTTTCCTCCCACTTCCCAAAAACATACAGATAAGTTAATTGGCTTCCCCCTAAATTGGCCCTAGACTATGATACATGAACTACATGATATATACTTAGACATATGACTATGGTAGGGACTAGATTGTGAATCCCTCTGAGGGTCGGGACAGTTAGTGACAAGACACTATACTCTGTACAGCACTACGTAATATGTCGGCGCTATTTAAATACATAAACAAAATAAATATTTTACTATGACCTAACCTCTTCCTGTTCTCACAGAACCCCCACCCCTGCCTAACTTTATTCCCTTTGATGCTTACCTTAACCATCCTCCTAACCATATCTCCCCTGGCGTGCAACTAAGTCTTAACAGAAAGGCTGTTGTTTCTAAAACAGTGTGAGGTGATGATACATTTAGTAGGCTACCCTTCTTTCAGTTTTTGGGTGGTACAATAATAATAAAGTTTTTATGCATCCTAGTTTATGGGTTTCACATACCGTAGGTTTGGGATAATTGCATATACATATTAAAGAGGAACTGTAGTGAAAATAACATAATGAATAAAACTGTAACGATCGAAGATGTTACCTCTGTGGTGGAAAGCAGCGCAGCTGCTTTCACACCTGATGTCACCTCTGCGGCCACGCCATCCCGGGTGTCGTTTCCCGACTCAGGTGGGACAGGGGTCTCTGTTGCACAGCAGCTTAGGTCCACACGCCTGCGCATGGAGCAAAAGGACCTTTATGGGCGTAGGAGACAGATCAGCTGACATTGTGGTCAGCTGACTTCTACCTGTCAATCTATCTTGCAGGTTGGTTCAGCACCTTGGGCGGGGCTGCTTGAATCTGCCTTCAGTATTTAAACCTGGAGTTGTTACTCTGTCCTTGTCTGCTGTTGTGAATTCTAGTGTGTTAGCGCTCAGACCTTAGATTAGTTCCGGTGTGTTTTGATCTGGGAGGAAACCAGGGATTTCACACAAGACTAGGACTTTTGTTATTTTGTATATTGTAGTGAAGTTCCTGTTGATGATAGATGTATATGCAATAACTGCGATATATATCTATCTATAGTTAGCTCATTTGATTGTATTGATTATTACTGATTTCCTGTGTATGACTCTGGCTAAACTCTGACTCTGATCTCGTTTTCTGATTCCGTACTTCTGCCTATCTGCCTTAAAGTTGCTGAACCTCTGCCTGATTACCGATTACTCTTCTGCCTCACGATTCTGTTCTGAAACTAACCTCTCTGTTACTGAACCTTGCCTGTCTGACCATTCTACTCACCAGTGGTGCTCCCCACTGGTGAGGTGTGCTATTTACCCACCAGCACCTTTGGTGCGGTATCGCTACTTTTCCTTAAAGTGACCGATAGTACCTTGCCAGCTCCACTGGAAAGGTCAAGCTAAACTATTTGGTCACGAGCTCTGTTAATTGGATTGCCACTTAAACTGATAGTACCTTGCCAGCTCCTCTGGTAAGGTTTTTCCAAACTATGCAGTTGCTGTGATTGTTAGTACGTTCCCAGAACCCCCGTAGGTCTGGCCGTATTTAGCAGTGCCTTTCAGCTAGTGCCAGCCAGCACCTATGAAGGGGCCTAGCTTTATTGGTTTCTGAGGCTCATCAGCTCCTCTGATGAGCACTCGTTAATTACTCTTTATTCCCACCAGCTCCACTGGTGAGGAGTTCACTAGCCTGCAGTACTGTCTGAATCACCTGCTCCTTAGGTGATCGCTATTTGCAGTATTGTTTGTATCACCTGCTCCGCAGGTGCCCTCTTGGCTGCAGTACTGTCTTAAATCACCTGCTCCTCAGGTGATCACTAGGCTGCAGTACAGTCTGAATCACATACTCCTCAGGTGCCCTCTTGGCTGCAGTACTGTCTTAAATCACCTGCTCTTCAGGTGATCACTAGGCTGAAGTACAGTCTGAATCACATACTCCTCAGGTGCCCTCTTGGCTGCAGTACTGTCTTAAATCTCCTGCTCCTCAGGTGATCACTAGGCTGCAGTACAGTCTGAATCACATACTCCTCAGGTGCCCTCTTGGCTGCAATACTGTTTTAATCACCTGCTCCTCAGGTGATCACTAGGCTGCAGTACCGTCTGAATCACCCACTCCTCGGGAGATTCTATCTCCTCAGTATCTGTATCTCCAGCTTGCTGGGGGCTTGTACGCTATTATACTGTCAGTGTACTGATTGTGCCTCAGCAGTCTCTCAGGTGAGGTCTCGCAGAACTATTAAGTTACAGTCGCACCAAGCATTACACTCATAGCATCCTTGTGGCTATACTAGTATTATTGGTGATTCTGCAGATCACCACATAATCAGGTATAGCGTCTGCATTATTGGTGATTCTGCAGATCACCACATAATCAGGTATAGCGTCTGCATTATTGGTGATTCTGCAGATCACCATATAATCAGACGTCTGAGTTGCAGCACCCCACCGTTACAAAAACTGCTTATTTCTACAATATCCATGTATAGATTATTTAGTCAGTGTTTGCCCATTGTAAAACCTTTCTTCTCCCTGATTTACATTCTGAAATGTATCACAGGTGGTGACATCTTTAGTTCTGCCAGGTGATCTGTACGAAATGTTTGTTTACTAAGAGTTCTATGTGCAGAGGGAGATATTGCTTGCTTGGCAGTTGGAAAAAACAGTTATTTACCAAACTGTCAGGACCATGGTCATGACATCACACTGTGGGAGGGGTTTGACCACAATATCAGTCTTACAGACCCCATGATGATCTATTCAAAAAAAGGTAAATATTTCTCATGGGTAAGGAGGTAACAGCTGCTGACTGGGGTGAAGTTCAATCCCTGGTTAAAGTTCCTCTTTAACCACTTCAGTACCAGCAGCCTCTGCCCCCTTAAGGACCAGAGGCATGGCCGGATTTCTGGCAAGGCCACATAGGCCATGGCCTAGGGCACCAGATAAACAAGGGGTGGCCTGCAGACAGTGGGCATTATTTGCAGGGCATTATTTGCAAGTGTCCAAACAAATGAAAAGGATCAGGATAACTGCACTATTAGTACCAGCTGGCATCTGCCTGTGCTGTGCTACAGGCAGCTGCAGTCCAGTAACCAAACATTTGTGAACAGTGTGTGACTAGCAAAAAAACAGACTTTGTCCAATGACATAGCAGCAGCTGCAGGCAGTTACAGAAGGCCGGGTCTCACGCACTTGGTGTAGGGGATGAAAGGACCAGGGGCAGCACCAGCAAATAGTACAGAATACAGAAGGCAGCCTCTCACAGTATCCATTTCTTAATTATTGATTGGCCAGCGCTGTTACCCTGGAGACAGCAGTTGGTACAGGACTCACTTTTACATGTTGCTGACCCCACCCAATGTCCAATTGTGAGCCACTTTTGACTATGTGTGTGTGGTGGACAGCTCCCACCACCCCCATCACCTGTAGATCGCTTGATTGACCAGTTCCCCCGTGTGACGTGATTGATTCACTTCACGTTGAAAACTGAAAAGGAGACCTCGGCACTAGCCGCAATAGTGGACACCAGCGGCCCAAAAATATTGGGTGGGTGTGTGTGTGGGGCGGCTGGTAATAGTCGGCCTTGGGCGGTAAGAAGTACAAATCCGGCCCTGACAGATGGTGCTGGTCCCGTAAACCGCTGCTACCCGACGAATCGCCGCTAAAATCCGCCGCTTCCGACAAACATGCCGCTCTGTCCCCGCCGCAGGCTGCTCTCTCTGCCGTTAGTATGATGGCAGAGCGCTGTGCGCCGGTCAGGAGCCGCTTTCATTGGCTCCTGACCCTGTCACTCAATGTAAGCCAATGGGAATGGCTTACAGTAATGGCAGGGCCAGGAGCCAATGAAAACGGCTCCTGCCCGGCGCACAGTGCTCTGCCGTCATAGAGGCAGCAGGGCAGCACATTGCGGTGGGTAGAAAGCAGCGAGAGCGGCTGGGACGGACGGGGGCGCGCGGTCAATGGGACGTAGAGTTTACGTCCGGTCAGAACCGCAGCGCCCCCTGCCCACCGTAGAATCGTACTCGCTCGGTCCGCAGGTAGTTAAGCTATTGATTTCCACTTCAGCCATAAATAAGAGCTTCTCTGCTATGACATTCATTTTTTTAGTACATGCCACACACTTGCAAGCAATCACAATGATTTTTAATGCTCACCTGCCAGACTGAAGTGTAGAATATTGCTGGTCTCATTGTTTATCCAGTTTGAGACAGTACATGTGAAAGGTCCATCATCATTATCAGATACAGGGCTGATTGTAAGTGTTGAGTTACCCTGTGTGAGCTGGTACCGAGCGTTCTGAGGTAGTGGCGCCCCCTTCAGGCTCCATGTGTAGCTGACATCTGTGCCAAGAGCTGAACAAGTCAGAGATGTTGAATTAATTCCTGGCCAGAGATATCCGGATGCATTACTGGTTAGCCTCACATCAGAGACTGGCACTGCCAAACCAAAGACAAATGTGTGACTGACACAGAAAACAAGTAGTGAAATTACAATGCATTATTTTTTCTTCAGGAATACATATATTTTTAATAAGGAAAAAGAAATAGTCTTCTCCTCTTCTTGTCCTTTTCTGACCTTTGAATACTGAGGGCCCATATGCAATTCACTTTTTCACCTGAGTTTTCTCCTAGGAGATAATTTTTCATCTTCTATTTTATATAACTTTCCAGCACTTTTCAACTAAAAAAGTGCCAAATAGTAAATAAAAAAAGTACTATCAAAATTATTTTGAGTATTTCTTGCTTTCTGCTGGCTTAAAATGCATTTTATTGAAAAGTTTAAAAATATCACCCAGGAGAAAACTCAGGAGAAAAAGTGAATTGCATATGGCCCTGAGTCTCTTGTTTTGCTAAGTGTGCATATGTTTTCAACCATAGGCCTTAAGTCTGTGGGCCATATCATATGCAATTCACGTTTTCACCTGACTTTTCTCCTAGGAGATAATTTTTCATCTTCGATTTAAAATAACTTTTCATCACTTTTCAACTAAAAAAGTACCAAAGAGTAGTTGAAAAGATACTATCAAAATTATTTTGAGTATTTTCTTGCTTTCTGGTGGCTTAAAAGGCATTTTATTGACAAGTTTAAAAACATCACCTAGAGAAAACTCAGGCGAAAAGGTGAATTGCATATGGCCCTGTATGTTAGGTAATGTTAGGTAATGTTAGGTAAACATTTTGCTCCCAACTTCTAGTGCTCCAAATGTCAGACTATCAAAACTCAGAGGCCACTTTTTCACCTGAGTTTTCTCCTAGGAGATCATTTTTAATCTTCAGTTTAAAATAACTTTTTAGCACTTTGTAATGGGAAAAAAGTACCAAATAGTAGGTAAAACATTACTGTAAAAATATTTTGAGTATTTGTTTGCTTGCGGGTGGCTTAAAGAGACTCTGAAGTCTCTAAAAAAACTTATTTTTATTTCATAAATATGTTTAATACCTTAGCCCTAACTAAACCGCCGCATCCCCGCCGCTGTAAACTATCTAAATCCCCCCAAACTCGCCCCTCCCTCTCCATCACAAAATCCAAGACTCTCTTGGTCGTGGATTTTGCTGCCCTGTGCGCTTCCGTGTGAGGCAAAGCTATCAGCTGCAGCCCTGCCTCACACGCGTCTGTCAGTGGCAGATCTCCGCCTCTCCCCCGTCCCTCTCAGTGAAGGAAGACTGAGAGGGGCAGGGAGAGGCGGAGATTCACCGCTGACAGGTGCGTGGGAGGCAGGGCTGCAGCTCATTGCTCTGCCTCACATGGAAGCGCTCCCCGTAGTGTGCCCCGGGGAGTTTGGGGGGATTTAGATAGTTTAAAGCAGCGGGGCGGCAGTTTAGTTAGGGCTAAAGTATTAAACAGATTTGTTTAGTAAAAAGCTGGTTTTTTTAGAGACTTCGGAGTCTCTTTAACCCATTCGCGTTCCGTAGTTTTCACTTGAGAAATATTCACCTCCCATTCATTAGCCTATAACTTTATCACTACTTATCACAATGAACTGATCTATATCTTGTTTTTTCCGCCACCAATTAGGCTTTCTTTGGGGGGTACATTTTGCTAAGAGCCACTTTACTGTAAATGCATTTTAACAGGAAGAATAAGAAAAAAACTGAAAAAAATCATTATTTCTCAGTTTTCAGCCATTATAGTTTTAAAATAATACATGCCTCCATAATTAAAACTAACGTATTGTATTTGCCCATATGTCCCAGTTATTACACCGTTAAAATTATGTCCATATCAAAATGTATGGCGACAATATTTTATTTGGAACTAAAGGTGCATTTTTTCCGTTTTGCATCTATCACTATTTACAAGTTTAAAATAAAAAAAATATAGAAATATTTCATCTTTACATTGATATTTAAAAAGTTTAGACCCTTAGGTAAATATTTACATGTTTTTTTTTTATTGTAATGTTTTTTTTTTATATTAAACATTTTGATTGGGTATTTTTGGGAGAGTGGGATGTAAACAATTGTTTTATAATGTAAATGTGTGTTTAGTTTTATTTTTTTTACTTTTAGTTGTAGTTTTACTTTTTGGCCACAAGATGGCGGCCATGAGTTTGTTTACATGACGTCACTCTAAGCGTAACATACGCTCATAGAGATGCATGGGGGAGGTAACAGCCAGAAAAGGCGCAGCTTCCGAGAGAAGCTGTCGCTTTTTCAGCGGGGGAGAGGAATCAGTGATCGGGCACCATAGCCCGATTCACTGATTGCCTGGCTAACAAACCGCAGGCCGGGAGCGCGCGTGCATGCGCGCGATCGGCCGTGGGAGCGCACGGTAGCGCGCATGGTTCCTGGACATAGTCTCTACGTCCAGGATCTAAAATAGGTTAAAAGGCATTTTATTTTAAGTTGTAAAAATATCACCTTGGAGAAAACACAGGTGAAAAAGTGAATTGCATATGGCCCAGTGTATCTACTTTACTGTGCAGATAATTTACAATTTCAACTCATGCAGAGAGGGTCAGTGGAAAGTAATATCAGGAACATTTTTATGGTTTGAAAACAAATTGTTATTTAAGTGGATAATGGTCTGTACAAGTACCTGATAAAACCTGTTGAATAATGGCCACTTACATACAGTATACTGTAGATTTGAATGCCGTTAGTAAGCAGATGGTTTTAAACAATCTCAAAGTGATCTAAAATAATTGTTTAAATGTTTCAAAATTACAAAATGATGTTTGGTTAAAGGTGATCAAAGTTTTTCATATCTAATGTGCCATTCAGAAACCATTTGGTTTTAACTGAAAGCTATCCCAATTAATTCAGATGACAGCTGACAGCTCTGTACAAATGTGTCACTAGCCTAGAGGCTAGCGATGTGTCTGTTGCTATGGCTGTGGTGGTGGGAATCATTATATGGGATGAGGGACAATGCATGGTGGACAATACCACCATAAGTTCCCCTAATATCTATCCCCACATGTTTTGGGAGTAAATACCCCCAGCCCCACCTGTAATGCATAGATTTAAACAGGGCTTTGTAGAGGTGGGGAGGCTTTGCCACCCCCTCTAACAAAGCACCCATATCATATGCTGTGCAGGCTAGTATAGCCTAGGGTGGTGAAGACCCATGTGGGTTGGCTTAGCCATCTTGGCTACACAAGGCTTCATGGGTGAGAAGAGGCTAATAAAAGTTTTGTGGGTGGGGCATGTATTTTTTTAAAGTAATTATTAAAACAAAGGCATGACCTCTCACCCCTTAAGTTTCCTTTAACCCCCTTGTCCTTTATGCAGGTTGGTATAGCCAGAATGACCAAGCCATACGGTATAGGGCTCTGCCACTAGGGATGGTCGCTGGATTCCACGGAATTTATTATTCCGTGATTCCAGCCGGAATTTGGTCATTCCGGTCCGTTATGACGGAACGGAATTGCTATATCACTATGGCGGAATTTCCGCAGAAGAATACGAAATTCCGTGGAATTTTGCGGAATGCAAATTTTTTTCTCACCAAACTAATTTTTACCTACTAAAAGGTATTTCTGCTTGACAGACTTCCTTATTTCCCTCCCTCACTCCCTCCTCGCGGAGGGAGGAGGTCTTGTCTTCCAGGGAATTATAGGATTTCAAAAGCCAGCTTACATACAGTGGTGTGAAAAACTATTTGCCCCCTTCCTGATTTCTTATTCTTTTGCATGTTTGTCACACTTAAATGTTTCTGCTCATTAAAAACCGTTAACTATTAGTCAAAGATAACATAATTGAACACAAAATGCAGTTTTAAATGATGATTTTTATTATTTAGTGAGAAAAATAACTCAAAACCTACATGGCCCTGTGTGAAAAAGAAATTGCCCCCTGAACCTAATAACTGGTGGGCCACCCTTAGCAGCAATAACTGCAATCAAGCTTTTGCAATAACTTGCAACGAGTCTTTTACAGCGCTCTGGAGGAATTTTGGCCCACTCATCTTTGCAGAATTGTTGTAATTCAGCTTTATTTGATGGTTTTCTAGCATGAATCGCCTTTTTAAGGTCATGCCACAACATCTCAATAGGATTCAGGTCAGGACTTTGACTAGGCCACTCCAAAGTCTTCATTTTGTTTTTCTTCAGCCATTCAGAGGTGGATTTGCTGGTGTGTTTTGGGTCACTGTCCTGCTGCAGCACCCAAGATCGCTTCAGCTTGAGTTGACGAACAGATGGCCGGACATTCTCCTTCAGGATTTTTGGGTAGAGTCTAGACAGTAGAATTCATGGTTCCATCTATCACAGCAAGCCTTCCAGGTCCTGAAGCAGCAAAACAACCCCAGACCATCACACTACCACCACCATATTTTACTGTTGGTATGATGTTCTTTTGTTAAAATGCTGTGTTACTTCTACGCCAGATGTAACGGGACACGCACCTTCCAAAAAGTTCAACTTTTGTCTCGTCGGTCCACAAGGTATTTTCCCAAAAGTCTTGGCAATCATTGAGATGTTTTTTTTAGCAAAATTGAGACAAGCCTTAATGTTCTTTTTGCCTAAAAGTGGTTTGCACCTTGGATATCTGCCATGCAGGCCGTTTTTGCCCAGTCTCTTTCTTATGGTGGAGTCGTGAACACTGACCTTAATTGAGGCAAGTGAGGCCTGCAGTTCTTTAGATGTTGTCCTGGGGTCTTTTGTGGCCTCTCGGATGAGTTTTCTCTGCGCTCTTGGGGTAATTTTGGTCGGCCAGCCACTCCTGGGGAGGTTCATCACTGTTCCATGTTTTTGCCATTTGTGGATAATGGCTCTCACTTTGGTTCGCTGGAGTCCCAAAGCTTTAGAAATGGCTTTATAACCTTTACCAGACTGATAGATCTCAATTACAGTACTTTTGTTCTCATTTGTTCCTGAATTTCTTTGGATCTTGGCATAAAGTCTAGCTTTTGAGGTGCTTTTGGTCTAATTCTCTGTGTCAGATAGCTCCTATTTAAGTGATTTCTTGATTGAAACAAGTGTGGCAGTAATCAGGCCTGGGGGTCACTACAGAAATTGAACCACAGTTAAGTTATTTTTTTAACAAGGGGGGCAATCACTTTTTCACACAGGTCCATGTAGATTTGGAGTTTTTTTTTCTCACTAAATAATAAAAAACATCATTTAAAACTGCACTTTGTGGTCAATTATGTTATCTTTGACTAATAGTTAACGGTTTTTGATGAGCAGAAACATTTAAGTGTGACAAACATGCAAAAGAATAAGAAATCAGGAAGGGGGCAAATAGTTTTTCACACCACTGTACATTGGCCAGGAATCAAACCCAGGTCTAGTAGCTTGGTAGGCAGCTCTCCCCACCACTATACCAACACTACATGCTAAAGCCAGCCTAGCATGTACCATTATGGTATATCCAAGAGAAAAATGAGCTTGCTTAGGGATTTGTAGGATTTTAAAAGCCAACTCACATACATTGGCCAGGAATCGATCTCAGGCCTACCACTCTGTAGGCTGCTATCCTAGCCATTATACCTCCAACACTACATGCTGAAACTTCTTGGAGCAGACTTACTTCCTTCCTCCAAAAGACACACATACATCTCAATAAAATCATTCAACAGCAACTGTATGCACAGTCCTTGTGGTACACAGTCTCTTTGGCACAATTGGTTGGCACGTTTGGCTGTTAACTGGAAGGTTGGTGGTTCAAGCCCACCCAGGCATGGCCTTGCCTTTTGTGTTAAACAGTTGTCCGAAGAGAGCCCCAGATAGCTATGTAGATTTATATCTCTCTCTCTCTAGTAGGAAGCTTTCCGCAGATTGTATTTTCCACAATTTTGGGCGGAAATTGGTCATTCCATTCCGTTTGGTTGGAACGGAATTGCTTCTTCAATCCGGCGGCTTTCCGAAATTGCCTTTGAAATTCTGCCGTATTGTAACGAATGCGGAATAGTTTCCGTGGTCAGCGCACCGGATGCGCGCTGACACTGCAGAAATCCTCCACAAACTTGTAATTTGGAGAACCCAGGTTAGGTGCAATGCACCGGTAGAGGGCACTTCCCACCGGCAGATGGAGCTGTGGAGTGCAGACGAGCACTGCCTCTGCACTGCCACAGATGCCAGATGGGAATTGTCCTCTACCGGTGCATTGCACCTAACCTGGGTTCTCCAAATTACACGTTTGTGGAGGATTTCCACAGTGTCAGCGCACATCTGGTACGCTGACCACGGAAAGTATTCCGCATTCGTTACAGAATAACCAGCCAAACCGAAATTCCCAGGGTAGAGGGAATGTTCGATTTGCTTCAGATGTCACTGCCCATGGCAAGAGCGTATGTGGATCCTATTATAGGTAGGATCATTCATTATATTAAAGCAGTAAAAAAATCTGTGTATGTTCCTGATCTCAACCCATATGAGTGTTTATTGGATACAGGGTTGTTTGAACCTCCATTCGCTCCGTGGGAGAATGGGGCTTTGATGGAGGAATTTGAGTTTGATTGGAAATCGTTTTGAGATTTCTACATCGCAAAAAGTGAAGATATTCTGAATGCTTGTCTTGATTCTATGTATATTTTGATTGATTCTGATGAGTGTGACGAGTGTTTTGTGGATCCGGTGATTTGTGTGTGGCAGACGATTTTGGATGAATTGCACACCCACCAACCAATTGATCCCAATAAAGAGACACCGTTGTCTGATGATTATTCCTGCCTTTCTGGGATAAAGCAAGTGAGTTTAAACACTGTGCGACCTGAAATGAATAGGTGTGCCTCGTTTGTGGACACCTGTGTGAATTCTGATGGATTTTCTTCTGTTTGTTTGGAGTTTGAATCTGTGCGATCTGATGCCTGTTTCTCACATAATCCTGCTATGGGGAAAATTCCTAAACCTTGCAGCCTCAAAGGTAATGTTTTGAACACCTTGCAGTCTGCTCCACAGATTGCGGAGGCTTGCGCTTTGGAAGCATCAGTCTTGCAACCTAAAGCGATTTTGGATTCACAAATTTTGCGCGCTGACTCCTCGAATTCGACATGGTTAGCCGAGTCTAGGACAGTGCTTTGCTTTTGCGAGTCTGATTCTGAGGAAAGTGATGACTTTCCATCCTGTATCCTGGATGAGTCAGTATTAGACTCACTAGATATTCCTGTGCATCCTTGTCTTGATGTTGAAATTCAGTCTCAGCATATGGTAGAACCATTCCTGGGACATCTGCCCTGTCCGCAGAAGGTATTTGATTTTTGGCCCTGTAACATGGATTATTCAGAATACTTGTCAGAAAACTTGGGAAATGATATTTCAGAGGTCTTGTTTAATGTTTTGAAGGTTTCCAAGCTCCTCCTAAAGGGTGCAGAACTTCTAGGAGATGCCTCCTGCCCCCCAGATCCGTCTGAGGTTTTGCCCACTTCAGTGGGCATTTGTGAGAAAACGCGGAAGAGCCGCCGCAAGTACTCAGAGTAAGGCGGCTGATTCCGTGTCTAACATGGCTTCTGGCATACTTGGGCACGTGTCCACCAGCGGAGCGGAACGCGGAGAAACCGCCGCATGCCCAGTGGACAGGGCGGCGGAGTCCGCGTCTGATGCAGCAAACTGTACGCATAGGCCTATTACTGACACAGTGGCTGAACGCGGGGAAACCACCGCATGCTCGGATGGCGGTGCAGCCGGCTCCGCGCTCAAACAGGCTGATACATTGCAAAACATGTCTGGTGTGGCTGGGACTGATAGTCCACACAAGTTCAGAGAGGCAGAGCTTATATGACACTCAGAGCAGAGTCAGCTGACCAGGCCGGTCAGCTGACAAAACCAGCTGTTCTCATTGGTCCAGCACTTAGGGGAGGCGCTGGGAAGCGCCTTGGGTATATATACTGGGTGCTGGTCATTCCTCTGGTGTCTGGCGTTGCGATCACTACGTGGTAGCACTCAGACCTTGTCAGTATCTGTGTTCATTAGACCAGTTTCCAAGGTGTTGATGACCAAGGATTTCACACCTTAGTCTAGGAAACCTGTTATTTGTATTATATTCTAGATCAGTTTCCAAGGTGTTGATGGCCAAGGATCTCACACCTAAGATTAGGTATTGTTATTATCTGTTATGACTTTCTGCTTTCCTGACGACTCTCTTGATCTCTGATTTGGCACTTTGCTATATCTGATACTCTGTTGCTGAACCCTGCTTGCCTTAAGATTCCGTATCTGTCTCCTGTCTCTGTATCTGAAGCTGTCTGTCTGTTACCGACCTGGCCTGTCCGACCTCGAGAACTATCTTCCCTGTTGGGAGATAGTTTACAGACCTGTCAGTGACACTTCACCATTGGTGTCACTCACTCTCTGGTCCTTCCCACTCTCTACCTAGCTACGCCCCTTGGGGAGCATCAGACCATTGGAAGGAACCTGTTCTCTGAGCAGTATCTCCTACTGCCTAGCGCAGAAAAAGTGGGATCAGCGCATCACCAGGCCGCCTCTGAATGGCCTCAGCTCAGAGATGCGCTAAGCCCCCCCAGGAACTACAAACGCACCTTGAACCCAAACAGAGGCTCTGCATATATACCAAAGAAAAACTAACAAGTGGGAGCAGCTGACCAGAATTAAATCAAACATAGCAAAGAAATGAACAGCGCTACTTAAAAACAGATGAATGCTTACCTGCAAAAAAGTGCAGACCCCACTCATGGGATACAAATACACAATGAGCACACATACAACCTGTCTACCACTTGGAGGATGTTAGTTTCCACTAACAGCTTGCAATGCAATTTGTTAGGTACTCGTCCCTCCCACTGTCGAAGAAGTCTTTCCTCCATGGGAGGGGACCTAACACTAACTAAAACCTACCTATGCATATGCATAGCCTGGGCGCGCTACCAGTAAAATTAAGAATTGCGCAGAAAAAGTGGGATCAGCGCATCACCAGGCCGCCTCTGAATGGCCTCAGCTCAGAGATGCGCTGAGCCCCCCCCAGGAACTACAAACGCACCTTGAACCCAAACAGAGGCTCTGCATATACACCAAAGAAAAACTAACAAGTGGGAGCAGCTGACCAGAATTAAATCAAACATAGCAAAGAAATGAACAGCGCTACTTAAAAACAGATGAATGCTTACCTGCAAAAAAGTACAGACCCCACTCATGTGATACAAATACACAATGAGCACACATACAACCTGTCTACCACTTGGAGGATGTTAGTTTCCACTAACAGCTTGCAATGCAATTTGTTAGGTACTCGTCCCTCCCACTGTCGAAGAAATCTTTCCTCCATGGGAGGGGACCTAACACTACTGCCTAGCACCCTCGATTGGGGTTCTCTCCTCAAAGTATTACTGTTGCACCAAACACTCATATTACTCAGGTGTCCAGAGGTTAGAAATATATCTGATTATCGGTGATACTGCAGATCATCAATAATCGGGTATATAGCTGTATTTTCGGTGATACTGCAGATCACCGATGATCAGATCCTCTCTGTGTTACACCGATCGTTACAGAACGCCAGACCAAAAAACAAATGGACGCACACACTGACCATCTGGGCGCACTTGCCACTTCGGTGGATAACATCAACCAAGTGCTGGGAAGTCACAAGACGATGATTGACGCCTTGTCTGGTTCTTTACAAACCCTCCAGACGGCTGTGAATGAGGTGCGATCCCCTCCTAGCACAGACATACGTATGCCTGTACCTGAAACATTTTCTGGTCACAGATCTGACTTTCACAATTTCAGAAGTAGAGTGTTATCATACTTTGAGTTGAGACCTAGATCTTCAGGAACTATGGCCCAAAGGGTCACATTTATTAAGACCTTGTTATCAGGCGATTCCCAAACTTGGGCGTACAGTTTACCCGCCGGAGATTTAGCTTTAACCTCGGTAGATGAATTTTTTAAAGCCATAAAGCGATAATTTAAAGCGATAATTTACGACGATCCAGACATTGCCTCGACTTCTGAGCGGAAGCTCAAGATGTTACGTCAAGGCAAGAGTCCGGTCGAGGAGTATGCTGCAGAATTTAGGAGGTGGTCAGTTTCAGCCAGGTGGGACACCTATGCCCTTTTAGACTGTTTCTTATCAGGGTTATCAGATGAGGTCTCAGACCTTATGTTAAGTCAGCCCGAACCGAGAACCATCGATGAGGCCATTTCATCAGCCATTAGGATTGATCGCAGATTACGCTATCAAAAGCAGACCCGGGGTAGAAACAACATTAAAATGGTGTCCTACGCTGTGCCTCCTGTGACTCCATCTCCTCCGAGGACGCCATTTGATCCTCAAGCCCAGTGGAAGCCGCTGTATTGGAATAGCGGCGAATCGCGACGGCGGTGTTCGGACGCCATGTCCCTCATACTCCACTAATCCTTTCTTGGTAAGCTTCAGCTCCACATCTTGGTTGGATGGTTCTCATCCCTTTGCACCACACACTTTATACTCTGCACTTTTACTGGCGTTGTGTACACCAGTCTTGTTTGCACATTGCACTTTATATTCATCCTTTTTTCACGTACTGTTTGTACTTGTGTATTTTCCAACCTATATATTTGTTGCACTTCAGGACTTTCTGCACAATTTGTATTGTTGGCTGATACTGCCTATGTATATACTATGGTTTAATATGTTACAATTGTCATTTTTGTGAGGCAGGGGAAACGTAATGTGGTTACTGTTTCCCACTGCTCATTCAGTATTGTTTTGTGGAGTTACTCATTAGAGATTATATATATATATATTTATATATGTACATGGCGTTCAATATGTGTTTTTAGGTGTTTTTAATTTATTGTTTGAATAAAGATCATTATTATTGATACATGGTTTGGAGTGGTGCGGTGATTCAGGGAACTACTGTTCTCGTTAGTTGTTACTTTATATTGAGTTCCTTTCTGCACACTCTGAGGAATATGCTATTGTAATATTGTATTGATTGGTAGATGGTGCTTGCCCTTCCTGTGTGTCTTCCATCTCCTCCCGTCTCACCTCCACCCGAGCCAATACAGATTGGCCGGTCCAGATTGTCTCAAGTGGAGCAGAGACGTAGGATTTCTGAACAGTTATGTCTTTATTGTGCAGAGGGGGGTCATAGAGTGCGAAATTGTCCTAAAAAGTCGGGAAACGCTACTGCCTAGTAGTTGGGGGTAATACCCTAGGCGCACGACTCTTACCCCTAGAAGATAAACGGTTACTTCTTCCTTGTACGATTACATGGGAGAATAAATCTGAAGTCTCTGAGGCCTTCGTAGATTCCGGCTCAGCGGCTAATTTCATGGATTACGAATTTGCAAAGAGATTGGGTATCCCGCTTACCCCAGTAAAACCACCCATCCAGGTTACGGCAGTGGATGACTCCCCCCTGCAACGTAACCATCCTCTGTCTCAGACACCAGAGGTGGAAGTCACTATAGGGGTACTGCATAGGGAAAAATTACAGTTTTTTGTATTACACATGTCTACCTCCACAGTCATCCTTGGCATGCCATGGCTACACCTTCACTCCCCTCAGTTTAATTGGGCTACGGGTCAGCTAACCAGCTGGTCAGCCCATTGTTTCCATCATTGTTTAGTGAAGGTGACCTTAGGTCAGACCGGGATTCGGGTGGAGGGAGTACTAGAACAATATTCTGAGTTTTCGGATGTATTTTGTCCCAAAGCTGCTGATAAGTTACCTCCACATCGCCCTTTCGATTGTCCTATTGATCTCCGATCAGGTTGTATGCCCTCTAGAGGCCATCTATACAATTTGTCTGGGCCGGAAAACGTGGCCATGCAGGAGTACATCCGTGAAAACTTAGCCAAAGGGTTCATTTGCCCTTCCCGGTCGCCTGCTGGAGCAGGATTCTTTTTTGTTAAGAAAAAAGACGGAGGCCTTCGGTCATGCATTGATTACCGGGGTCTGAATAAGATTACAGTAAAAAATCGCTATCCATTACCTTTGATAGACGATTTATTCACACAGGTCACCAACGCTAAGATCTTCTCGAAATTGGATTTACGGGGGGTGCATACAACCTGGTGCGAATCAGAAAGAGCGATGAATGGAAGACGGCCTTTAACACACCCGATGGGCATTACGAGTACCTGGTGATGCCCTTCGGGTTGTGTAACACCCCGGCCGTTTTTCAAGAACTAATCAATGAGGTATTCAGGGAGGTGTTGGGTAAATTTGTTTTAGTATATCTAGATGATATACTTATTTTCTCAGACAACCTCTCCGAGCACAGGACTCACGTCAAGTTTGTGCTGAACAAACTAAGACTGAACATGCTTTACGCTAAATTGGAGAAATGCATTTTTGAGAAAACTTCTGTTGCCTTTTTGGGGTACATAATTTCCACCTCGGGTCTTTCTATGGACCCTGCTAAGGTCTCTGCGGTGTTGGAGTGGCCCCAGCCAGTGAGCCTGAAGTCCCTTCAGAGATTTTTGGGATTTGCTAATTACTATAGAAGGTTCATAAAGGGGTATTCCACAGTCATAGCACCCCTTAACAGTCTCACTAAAAAAGGGGCGGATACAAACCACTGGTGCCCTGAGGCTCTGGTTGCTTTCTCCACTTTTAAAGAGTTGTTTTGCTCTGCACCCATTCTGAGACACGTAGACACCTCTTTTCCCTTCATTGTTGAGGTAGACGCCTCAGAGGTTGGAGTAGGGGCTGTGCTGTGTCAGCGCTCTGGGTTGCAGGGCAGATTGCACCCGTGCGCCTATTTCTCTCGTAGGTTTTCACCAGCAGAGAAAAACTACGATATAGGCAACAGGGAACTTCTAGCCATTAAATTGGCCTTTGAAGAGTGGCGTCATTGGCTAGAAGGGGCAGAACATACTATTACGGTTTACACAGATCACAAAACTTTGGAATACATTGAGAGGGCTAAGAGATTGAGCCCCCGTCAGGCTCGATGGTCATTGTTTTTCTCGAGATTTAGGTTTATAATTACGCACACTCCTGGTAGTAAAAACGTTAAGGCAGACGCCCTGTCCAGAAGCTTTGAGCCAGAGACAGCACAGCCCTCAGACCCAGAGACTTATTCCACAGAAGGTTGTGTTGGCAGCCACAGAAACTTGGAAAGACTGGAGGGAGACTTTAAGCCCTTTCCAACAGGATGTTCCTGAGTGAAAGCCTGAGGGGGTTATGTTTGTGCCATTGCCTTTTCGCCTTCAAATTTTGCAGATGTTCCACTCACACAAGAATGCTGGACATCCTGGGGCCTCCAGAACACAGGACCTGGTTGCTAGGTGTGCTTGGTGGCCTTCATTGGCAACAGACTGCAAGGAGTATGTAAGAGAGTGTGCAGTATGTGCAAAAAGTAAACCCTCCCGTCTGGCACCTGTGGGAACATTGCAGCCTTTGCCTACCCCGAATGAGCCGTGGACCCACTTGTCCATGGATTTTGTGGGGGAACTTCCGAAGTCTGAGGGCATGTTGATCATTTGGGTGGTAGTCGACCGGTTCAGTAAAATGGCCCATTTTGTGCCCTTGAAAGGACTCCCCTCGGCCCAAGAACTGGCCGATCTTTTCATCATCCACGTTTTCCGACTACATGGTATTCCGGAAAACATAGTGTCAGATCAGGGAGTCCAATTTATTTCCAGATTTTGGAGGGCATTTTGTCATCAAATTGGCATGGAACTGTCATTTTCATCGGGCTACCACCAACAGACCAATGGTCAGACTGAACGAGTGAATCAGTCATTGGAACAATTTTTAAGATGTTATGTTGCGGATGCGCAAAATGATTGGGTCAAGTTCTTGCAGAATTTGCGCACAATAATTTGAAAAGCTCTTCCTCTGGGTTTTCGCCATTTCAGGTGGTTACTGGGAAGTTGCCCAAGTTCTCCCCATTGCCAGTAGCTTCCACTCAGTTTCCAGCTCTGGAGGCATGGCAAAGGTCATTTAGGGACAATTGGGGGATTGTAAAGAATAATTTGGAAAAAGCTTTTCAAAGTCAGAAAGGTCAAGCTGACAAGAGACGTTCTTTAGAGTGGAAGTTCCAACCAGGAGATTTGGTCTGGGTGTCCACCCGTCATTTGGCCCTGAAACAACCCTCGCCCAAGTTGGGTCCCAGGTTTGTGGGTCCTTTTCCAGTTACCAGGAAGATCAACAATGTTACTTATGCCATTGATCTTCCTGCCAGCATGCATGGGGTTAGATCTTTTCATGTGTCCCTGCTTAAGCCAGCAGTCCATGTGGGTGCCACTCCTCCTCCTCCTGTGATGGTAGCCTTTTACTACATGTAATTGACGTTATGTATGTTTCACCCTGGATTAAAAGTGAAGTTAAGCAGTGCCGATTCTCCTCTTCTCTATATCACACAATGGTAACTACTTCCACACATGTGAGGATAGATCCTGGGGGGTTTGGAATCTGGGAGGTCCCTTTAATAAGAGATATCCATCCCCTTCCAGATAATTGGGTATAGAGTGAGGATTTTGACCCCTACCTATTTATTGTCACACAAGTCTTTATTATTATTATTATTATTATATTATCATCTCCTTCTGTATACTCCTTTCTTTTGAACATTTCTATCTTCCTCTTCTTTCATCTGTCATCTTGGTTGAAGATTCACCCCCTGGCTTGTGTTTCCCTCTGCTACTGACACACCCACCGCTTACCACCACTACAGTGCTGAGCACCTCTACACACTCCCAACTTCCTGTCAACTATGGCAAAGTGCTGCAATAAGATGTTGCTGTTACCTAGTGCTATGTTGCCTTCTCAGGAAATGATCATCAGTTGAATAACAACTCATAGTTGCTGGTTATAGTATATTGATCAACAGTTTCAAAATCTAATATGCCCATGCAAAATGGGCTCCGTGAAACTGGCCTCCCTGCAATCAGCAGCAATAACAATTCCATCATCTTTGGTTAGTGCTAGATTTGTGCCCATTTGTGCAGCAAACATTATGATTTGTGCTGCCTTTAATTTTAAGATAATAGCAATAATTTGTTTCCAGACAATAACATTACCCAGCATCCATACAACAGTCTGCGGTGTGGTTAGATAGTGCTATGCTCGTGCTCATTTGTACCATAAAAATAATCATTCTACCTTTTACAATTTTTAAGATATCCAAGAAGTTTTTATAAAGGTCAACATTTCACTCAACATCCCCCCCACCCCCCTCCCCACCACCCACACACACACACACACACACACACACACACACACACACACACACACACACACACACACACACACACACACACACACACACACACACACACACACACACACACACACACACACACACACACACACACACACACCACAGCATTACAATGGATGGGTGAACTTTTGCAAACATTTGACCTTTATAAAAACTTGAATATCTCAAAAACTACAAAAGATTTAATTAGGTTTTTGTTTAAAGGAATCATCAGGCAATCTAGAGAAAATGAGATCTACCCGGGGTGCCCTCTGTTGGAGATGCCAAACTTGCCAGGTCGGCATCTTCTGCACCTGGCTGGGCGTCACTCGCGATCGTGCTCATGTGGTTTGGAGCATTCTGCAGTACACCCTGAACCACGTTTGCATGACAGCGAGCGGTTCTCATGCAGGTAGAGAAGATGCCGATCTAGCGAGGTTGGCATCTCCAATGGAGGGGATCCTGGGACACCAGAGTGGCGGAAAGGGACATATCGGCTGCCAGGGGCTGGAGGAAGCCCCGGGTAAGTAGATCTCATTTTCTCTATATTGCCTGAGGCACAAATAAGCACAGTTCAGCAGCAGGCTAGGTTTCATGCCGTAGGCTGTGGTATGGGGGCTGGGTGATGTTATTGTCCAGGAAAATAATTGCTATTATCTTCAAAACACAGCACGAATCTTAATTTTTGTGGCACAAATGAGCGCAAACATAACAATAACCCAACATTATGGAATTTTTATGTATGCTGATTGTGGGGGTGGGGGGTTGGCAGCTTTACAGAGCCTGCAAAATGTTTTTTCCATACCTCCAATTAAAATTTTTTGTTGTACTGGCATTTGTATATTTATCACATTTTTAAATGGCACGCGTTATTTACATGACAACAGCAAATATGGAGGCTTCTATATAAATAAAAACAAGTTCTGCTGTGTTCCTCTGAGTGCTTCCGCAGATCCATGATAAACATGAGCATGTAGTGGGGCACAGACATGCACTAGTCTCGGCAATGCAGTCCTTTCCCTGTGAATTGATATCAGTACACAGCTAATACATCACATTCATTCTCACCTGATACAGCCAGCTGCAGAATGTTGCTGGTGTTGGAGGTGACATTATTCTGGATGACACAGGTGTAGTTCCCACTGTCACTCACTGTGATTGGCTGGAAGTAGAGGGAGGAATCCCTGCAGGTCACATTACGCCCGGAACAAATATCCTTCCCGTCTTGGTAAAAGGTGTAACGAGTTATAGACTGATTACCGGCATCACAGTGGAGAGACACATAGGTACCACTGACAAGTTTATTATCGTTAGTGGCATAACTACTAAGGACAGGAGCACTGAGGGGAGCTGAAATGGAATAAAGGGATGTTAAACTACGCATTACAGTCCAAAAAAGTAAGAGGTTTAAATGTGTCACAGTATCAGATATACAACATAGAGAACTTTATTGCAGATATGAAACTATTATATACAGTTTACAGGTAGAAAAAAAACAACGTTTTGTAAAAAAATAATACCTTTTAATGATCTAGTCCCCTTCTTCAGGCATATTTCCAGATGTAGTTAGTGTATTTGGGAGAAGCAAAATATACAAAAAATCCCTGCAGGTGCACCACAAACACCAAGCTCAAAGTCTAAATAATTAATCAGGGATATACCAAAGACACGGAAGATCAAACATTGAAAAATTACTTTTTCTTTTTTATTTGCAAAAAGGTGCAGAAATATGTACACAAATTCTTTAATCACGTAAAAAAGTGCATATAATTGATTGAAAAAAAAGGCAACAACATCGATTTGTTTCGGGTTGGTAACCCTTCTTCAGGCCTTTAAATATATAGTGAACATCTGCACAGTTGGAATACAAGGTAGAAACTCATCTGGTCAAGTATAAAGCCATGCGGCTCTTTGTTTGATCTTGTGGTGGTCTGCCCTGGCTTTATACTTGACCAGATGAGTTTCTACCTTGTATTCCAACTGTGCAGATGTTCACTATATATTTAAAGGCCTGAAGAAGGGTTACCAACCCAAAACAAATCGATGTTGTTGCCTTTTTTTTCAATCAATTATATGCACTTTTTTACGTGATTAAAGAATTTGTGTACATATTTCTGCACCTTTTTGCAAATAAAAAAGAAAAAGTAATTTTTCAATTTTTGATCTTCCGTGTCTTTGGTATATCCCTGATTAATTATTTATATTTCCAGATGTAAGCTGAAATGCCCCTCAAAAGGAATCTATATAGGAGAAACAGGACAAAAGCTGCACACAAGAATGAACCATCACTGCTTTAAAATCAATGAAGGTAAAATGGACACACCAGTGGGCCAACAACTTCTGTGAACCAGGACACAGCATGCAAGATCTAAAAGTACTTGTTCTTAACCTCTTGAGGACTGCAGGGCTAAACCCCCCTAGTGACCAGGCAATTTTTAGTTTAAAAGGCCACTGCAGCTTTAAGGCCAAGCTGCAGGGCCTCACAAAATAGCACACGAGTGATTCCCCCCCCCTTTTCTCCCCACCAACAGAGCTCTCTGTTGGTGGGGTCTGATCGCTCCCCCCATGTTTATTTTTGTTTTAATAAATATTATTGTTGCCTTTTTTTAAAAAAAAAACCCTCTTCCTTTAAACCCCTTCCCTCCCTCGCTCCCTCCCTCCCCACAGCCGGCCAATTACGGCGATCGGCTGTCATAGGCTTCTGCCTATGAGAGCCGATCGCTCTCTTGTCCCCCAGGGGGACAGCCGTGTCACACGACTGTCCCCAGTGCAGCGCTGCTGCTGATCGCAGCGCTGCACAAAGTAAATAGACGGCGATCACGCCGTCTACCGGTCTCCCGAGCGGCAATAGCCGCTCGGAGACTGAAGGCGGGGCGGAGCTCCGCCCCCTAAGCAGGAGATCCGCGCGCAGCCTGCGCGCGATCTCCTGCAAAACAGAGCCCCAGGACTTTACGCCAATTGGCGTTAGGCGGTCCTGGGGCTGCCGCCGCGGCCACGCCTACTGGCGTGACGCGGTCGGCAAGAGGTTAAGGGTAACTTCAAAACTGATCAATCAAGAAAAATTTCTGAGTACAAATTTATGAAAATGTTCAAGACATTAACAGAAGGTTTAAATTGTGGAACAGGATTCATGACACCTTATGTAACATGATTGATTTGGCTTCATGATCTTCAGAAACCTGCTGGATTTCATGTATGGTTGCACTAACTCACTGGCTCCAGCCTGCTGATCACCTGACACCTAACGGAGATAAACAGTAACCAGCACAACTGTCATCTTCGTGTTTACCATTTATTAATGATTGCATCAGTGTTTTACTTCAGCTTACATCTGGAAATATGCCTGAAGAAGGGGACTAGATCCCAGAAAGCTTGCATCATTTAACTCTATTAGTTAGCCATTAAAAGGTCTTATTTTTTACAAAACGTTGTTTTTTTTCTACCTATATAATTTGTTTGGCTAACACGGTACAGAAACTTTTTTGCTACATACAGTTTACAGAAAACCCACAACAGTCTAAATGATAAGACATCAAATAACTGCATATAAATCCGTAGATTTACACTCAAGACCTACTGGCCTCAACCCATTCAGGAAAAAGAAGTTTTATGGGGTTTATTTCTTTAGTTGATTGGAATGTATTGCTCTAAGACCCTCATGGCATTAGGAGGGGACACATGTACAACCCTTTTCCTGCCTCTAAAAATGATTGGTGGTAGGCCAAATCCATACATTTTTATTTAACACTTTTCTTACTAACACTCAGGGGTCGTGTCCTGCGTGAACGCGGGTGGATGACGTCCACCTGCTTTTTTCAGAGGGTGGACGCCGTCCACCCTGGCATGTGTGGAGGGGAGCAGCACAGTGGAATGAGAGCTGTGGGGACAGCGGGGAAGGGGGGCCATCTCCCCCCTCCTTCCCTCACCTTAGGGCTCTCCATCCCTCGCTCTCCCCTCCAGAACTAATGTGTGGTGGCTGGCAGTGGGCGGGACTTATCTCTTCCTCGATCCAAGCGCTGGGTAAGATCTGCGGGCAGCTGCTCTGGTCTAGACCAGACCAGACTAGCAGCAGCGGATAGCTCCCTCTTACGCTGGAACGAGGAAGAGGTAAGTCCCGCCCGCTGCCAGCCGCCCGCACATTAGTTCTGGAGGGGAGAGCGAGGGAGGGAAAGCCCCAAGATGAGGGAAGAGGGGGGAGGAGATGGCCACTGTCCATCTCCACTGTCCCCACAGCTCTCCTTCCACTGCGCTGCTCCCCTCCTTCTGGGGCGACACCTGACTACCTATTCTGGGGACATATACCCCTGACTACATATACTGGGCACATATACCCCTGGCTACATATACTGGAGACATATACCTCTGCCTAAATATACTGGGCACATATACCCCTGACTACATATACTGGGCACATATACCCCTGGCTAAATATACTGGGCACATATACCCCTGGCTACATATACTGGGCACATATACCCCTGGCTACATATACTGGGGACTACTATACTCATGGCTACATATACTGGGCACATATACCCCTGGCTACATATATTGGGCACATATACCCCTGGCTACATATACTGGGCACATATACCCCTGGCTACATATACTAGGCAACTATACCTCTGGCTACATATACTAGGGACTAGTATACTCATGGCTACTTATACTGGGGACACCTATAGACCTGGCTACCTATGCTGGGGGTACCTATTTTGGGGGAACTGCTGTCAGATTATCGGGATTTTTGTGGAACCGTTGTTATTTATTTTGGGGAACAGCTGCCAGATTATGTGTATGTTAGGGGAACAGTTGCTGCCAGATTACGTGTATTTTGGGGAACTGCAGCCAGATTGTGTATGTTTGGGGGACCACTGCTGCCAGATTATATGTATTTTGGGTGTTGCGTGTATTTTGTGTGATCCGCTGCCAGGTTTCACGTATTTTGGGGAACTGCTTCCAAATTATGTGTATGCTGGGAGAACTGCTGCTGCCACATTGTCTATTTTGGGTGAACCACTGCCATATTATCTGTATTTTGGAGGAACTTCTACCAGATTGTCTTTTTGGTGAAATGCTGTCAGATTACATCTATTTTTGGGGAATACACTACGGCAGAGCTCAAAATTCCCCGGCAGACCTTTTACATCACTGCTAAGGTCATGTATAGTTGGCCGCACCCATGACCACGCCCACTTTAGGTTTGGCCACGCCCATCTTTTGGCACAACGCGCGTAGCGTAGGGGTTTTCAGGGTGAGTCCACTCACCTCTTTTCCCAGGACTAGACCGCTGCTAACACTCATATGCTCAGTGACTTTCAGAGACATATTAGGCTTGATTCACAAGAGTGCTAACTGTTAGCACATTTGTTTTTCACGTGCAATTAAACATTTTTGCGCGAAACCGTTATCGTTTTCGCGCGCAAACGCGAATTTTTGTGCGGAAACAGTAACGCTTTTATGCGAAAATTTGCGTTTGCGTGCGAAAACGACCGTGCTAACAGTTAGCACTCTTTTGTGAATCAAGCCCTTTAACTGCTTAGGGACAGGGCTGGGCCAAGGCAGAGGCGAGAGAGGCTCCAGCTTCTGGGCGCAGTGTAGGAGGGGCGCACATTTCACTCAGCTATCATTCCCCTATTGTGTTTGAAGCAAAGAAAAATGAAGATGGCCCGAACCTCCGATTTTAGGTTTGCAAACCGGGTTCGCAAACCTCCACGAACGTTCGCAAATGCAGAAAGAAATAAGAAAAAGGGATACATAGCAGTGACTGCAAGCCAGAAAACTAGGTATTAAGGTGTTGGGGAGGTTCTGGGCCCTGTGACCCTCTTAGTCTAATAGCAATCAGTGTGTGACAGCTGGGGTGGGAGGGATGGAGGGGCGCAATTTGGTGTCTCAGCCTTGGGTGCTGGAGGACCTTGTCCCAGCTCTGCACAAAAGTGATGGAAAAGATGTTTCAAGGGGTATAACACCTGGAGGGGGGCATGGATGAATGGGATAGATGCCAAACGTCCCAGGGAAAAATCTGAATTTGACGCAAAGCAGTGTTTTAAGGGCAGAAATTACATTGCATGCTAAATTGGAGGCATAAAGTGCTTTAAAACATCTTGCATGAGTATACATCAATCAGGGAGTGTAATTAGAGTACTGCTTCACACTGACACACCAAATTCACTGTGTAACGCACCGCAAACAGCTGTTTGTGTTGTGACGGCCATGTTGGACTGGTGCGCACCATGGCGAGAGTGCAGGCGATAGCGGTTTTCAAGCCCATATGGTCGCCAGGCTGAGGTAGCTCAATGACAGAACAACAGTGATTGTCCAGCTGATCCAATTTGGTCTGTCCACAATAAAGCAACGACCTTATTATCTTTGGTGTGCCACCCCATGAGACACTCATATAGCCGGTGGTCATTGCTTTATTGTGATACGCAAGCCCCTTCACTGCGGCAAGGTAACAATCACGAAGGGGATTACCTTTTGTTTTGTTTTGTTGTTGCAGCCGCAGTGCAGCTTGAAAAATTAGGCAGGCATGTACACGCATCAGAAAAATTATTATAGTGGCCGCTGCTAGCACCACCTGGAGTCCTGGACTCTTTTGGTGGTGGCGGAGAAGGCAGTCAAGCGGCCTGCAGGCAGAGATGCTGTGTGGGGACCGACTTGGTCTTGGAGCAGGCAGTCACACGGTGTGCAGGCAGAGATGCTGTGTGTGGGGACAGACTTAAACTTCAGGCCTGACTGTTTCTTTGCAGACCAGACAGCCATGGTCAGATGGACCCTTGACCCAACGCTGTGTGCCAGAGATGACATCACTCGCCTTTCAACATCACGGTACAGTTTGGGTATCGCCTTTTTTGAGAAATAATTGCATGATGATTATCTTACACTGCGGTGTGTGGCTTTGCTTTTGTGTGCTGCTTTTCCTCAGGTGGTCATGTCATTGCAGTTGCTTTTTCATCATATGCCTTCGTAAGGTAGTTGTCCCTACGTGGGTCTTGGTCTTTCCACGGCTCAATTTTCGGTGGCAGAGAGTACAGATGGCAGTGCTCTCATCTGAGGCAGAAACACAAAAAAATTTCCACACCGCTGAGCCCTGGGGTGATGGCACTTTGGTGGTGGTGGCCGACTGAGTGTTAAGTGGGGTGCCAGAATCAGAGCAGGAGGAGGAAGATATGTCACGCTTTCGTGCGGAAGCTGAGAAAGATGAGGTGTTCTGTGTTAAATAGTCAACTACGTCCTGACAATATTGAGGGTTGATGGCACGTGCCTTCTTCGGAACACTGTACTTTGGTCGAGGGCCGCACAAAATCACGACAGCACAACCTCAAACAGACCTGCCAGGTGGCCTGCCTCTGCCTTTTGTTTTGTCCATATTGGGCGGGATGAAGTGAAAGGTAGGCACTGATTTGACTAATACAATGTGCAGTCACACAGGTGCAGGTAACAGGTATGCACGGAGTGGTATATCACACTGCATGCGCTCAGCTCACGTAGGTAGGTGGGTGCACCGAAGTGAACAACAGGTAGGTATATGCAGTAATGGGTATTACATTGTGCACCTGTCACACACACAGGTAGTCACTGAATGTGCTTGGCCTGGCAGTGGCACACACAGTATGAATTATCAAGGCTGTCTATGCAACACAAGTGCTCAACTCGCGTAGGTAGGTGGGTGCACTGTGAACAACAGGTAGGTAGGTATATGCAGTAATGGGTATTACAATGTGCACCTGTCACACACAGTCAAATAGCAGGCAGGCACAATGACACTGCGTGCGCTCAACTCACGTAGGTAGGTGGGTGCACTGTGAACAACAGGTAGGTAGGTATATGCAGTAATGGGTATTACAATGTGCACCTGTCACACGCAGACAGGTAGCCGGACAGGCCCAATGACACTGCATGCACTCAACTCACGTAGGTAGGTGGGTGCACTGTGAACAACAGGTAAGTAGGTATATGTAGTAATGGGTATTACAATGTGCAGCTGCCTGTCACACACACAGGTAGTCACTGAATATGCTGGGCCTGGCAGTGGCACACACAGTATGAATTATCAAGGCTGTCTATGCAACACAAGTGTCAGTGGGACACACACACACACACACACACACACAAATAAATAGATATAAAGAACAAGATTAGCTCTCAAAAGAGCTGTTGTGGGGTGCTTTTTTAGCAATAAGAATCAGCAAGGAGCAAGCTAAGAAGTCTACAAAAGCCTAACTAAGCTTTCCCTATGAGAGAGTCTTCTGCAGTTTTTCCTTCTCTAATTAATGCAGGCACGCGAGTGAGTGAAATCCCTGACTCAACCTGCCTTTTATAAGGCTGGGGGGGGGGGGGGGGGTCAGTGTCTCCAGGAGGGAGTGTAGCCTGATTGGCTACAATGTGCCTGCTGACTGTGATGTAGAGGGTCAAAGTTGACCCTAATGATGCACTATGGGGGCGAACCAAACTTCCAAAAAAGTTCCCGGTTCTCCGCGAACGTGAACCACGGAAGTTCCCTGGCGAACCGTTCGGGCCATCTCTAAAGAAAAATAAGAAAAGGGGATACATAGCAGTAACTGCAAGCCAGATAACCAGATACAGTGGTTTGCAAAAGTATTTGGCCCCCTTGACGTTTTCCACATTTTGTCATATTACTGCCACAAACATGAATCAATTTTATTGGAATTCCACATGCAAGACCAATACAAAGTGGTGTACACGTGAGAAGTGAAACAAAAATCATACATGATTCCAAACATTTTTTACAAATAAATAACTGCAAAGTGGGGTGTGCATAATTATTCAGCCCCCTTTGGTCTCAATGCAGTCAGTTGCCCATAGACATTGCCTGATGAGTGCTAATGACTAAATAGAGTGCACCTGTGTGTAATCTAATGTCAGTACAAATACAGCTGCTCTGTGATGGCCTCAGATTTAACATGATGACTAAAATGTATAAATGTCTAACAGTGTGCCAGCAATTAAATTAATAACATTCCATGACACAAAAGGGTGAGAGCCCTGCTCTTGCGAGCTTACAATCTAAAGGAGTGGGGTGGAAACAAGAGGTGGGGAAGTATACAGTATATGTACCGGCAGTGCGTAATTAGGTTATTTAGTGGGTGCATGGCCTACGCTAGAGAATATGCTTGTCGGAAAAGGTGGGTTTTGAGGGAGCGTTTAAAGATTTCAAAGGTGGGAGAGTGGTGGATATGTTGTGGAAGGGTATTCCAGAGGAGGGGTGAGGCAAGTGAGAAGTCTTGTACACGTGAATGTGAGGAGATAATTGGTGGTGTACACGTGAGAAGTGGAACGAAAATCGTACATGATTCCAAACGTTTTTTTACAAATAAATAACTGCAAAGTGCGGTGTGCATAAGTATTCAGCCCCCTTTGGTCTGAGTGCAGTCAGTTGGCCAGAGACATTGCTTGATGAGTGCTAATGACTAAATAGAGTGCACCTGTGTGTAATCTAATGTCAGTACAAATACAGCTGCTCTGTGACGTCCTCAGAGGTTGTCTAAGAGAAATTTGGGAGCAACAACACCATGAAGTCCAAAGAACACACCAGACAGGTGAGGGATAAAGTTATTGAGAAATTTAAAGCAGGCTTAGGCTACAAAAAGATTTCCAAAGCCTTGAACATCCCACGGAGTGCTGTTCAAACGATCATTCAGAAATGAAAGGAGTATGACACAACTTTAAACCTACCAAGACAAGGCCGTCCACATAAACTCACAGGCCGAACAAGGGGAGCGCTGATCAAAAATGCAGTCAAGAGGCCCATGAAGACTTTGGGCGAGCTGCAGAGATCTACAGCTCAGGTGGGGGAATCTGTCCATAGGACAACTATTAGTCGTGCACTGTACAAAGTTGGCCTTTATGGAAGAGTGGCAAGAAGAAAGCCATTGTTAACAGAAAAGCATAGGAAGTCCCGTTTGCAGTTTGCCACAAGCCATGTGGGGGACACAACAAACATGTGGAAGACGGTGCTCTGGTCAGATGAGACCAAAATTGAACTTTTTGGCCAAATTGCAAAACGCTAAGTGTGGCGGAAAACTAACACTGCACATCACTCTGAACACACCATCCCCACTGTCAAATATGGTGGTGGCAGCATCATGCTCTGGGGGTGCTTCTCTTCAGCCGGGACAGGGAAGCTGGTCAGAGTTGATAAGAAGATGGATGGAGCCAAATACGGGGCAATCTTGAAAGAAATTCTCTTGGAGTCTGCAAAAGACTTGAGACTGGGATGGAGGTTTACCTTCCAGCAGGACAATGACCCTAAACATAAAGCCAGGGCAACAATGGAATGGTTTAAAACAAAACATATCCATGTGTTAGAATGGCCCAGTCAAAGTCCAGATCTAAATCCAATCGAGAATCTGTGGCAAGATCTGAAAACTGCTGTTCACAAACGCTGTCCATCTAATCTGACTGAGCTGGAGCTGTTTTGAAAAAAAGAATGGGCAAGGATTTCAGTCTCTAGATGTGCAAAGCTGGTAGAGACATACCCTAAAAGACTGGCAGCTGTAATTGCAGCAAAAGGTGGTTCTACAAAGTATTGACTCAGGGGGCTGGATAATTACGAACACTCCACTTTGCAGTAATTTATTTGTAAAAAAATGTTTGGAATCATGTATGAGTTTCGTTCCACTTCTCACGTGTACATCACTTTGTATTGGTCTTTTACATGGAATTCCCCAAAAATTAATTCATGTTTGTGGCAACTTCAAGGGGGCCAAATACTTTTGCAAACCACCGTATTAAGGTGTTGTGGGGATGGGGGCCCTGGGGTGCCTCTTATTTTAATAGCAATCAGTGTGTGACAGCTGGGGTGGGAGGCATGGAGGGGCACACTTTGGTGTCTCTGCCTTGGTTGCTGGAGAATCTTGACTCACCTGTGCTTGGGGACCGCACTGATTTTTAAAACAAAGTGTTTAACTTACCTGGAGCTTCTGCCAGCCCCTTGCAGTCTTCCTGTCCTGCGCCAGTCCTTCATGATCCTCCATTCTCCCTCTGCCAGCTACTTTCATTATGTTGATACCGTCGACTTGTACGTTGACGGCAACTGCACCTGCGCGCCCTGAGCTACACATATCTTTTTCCATGATCCAGCTGTAATAGATGCTATTGCGGGCTGGAACATGGAAAAAGATATGTGTGGCTTGGGGTGTGCAGGTGCAGTTGCCGTGTTGGCTGTAACAAAAGTAGCTGGGGGCGGGAGAATGGAAGATCGTGGAGGACGAGCACGGGACTGGAAGGCTGCACGGGATTGGCAGAAGCCCCAGGCAAGTGAAACACTTTGTTTTAAAAAGATATTCAGTTCCGCTTTACTGTAAGGACCAGAGCTTTTTTTTTTCATTTTTCCCCTTTGTAAACACTGTGATTGGCTCACAGTGATAACAGGGTCAGTAGCCAATTAAATTGAAAAGTAATGAGATTGGCTCCTGACCAGCATACTGAGCTCAATAGTCATTAGGTAGCTGAGCTTTAGCAGCATTGGGATGGGAACACACCATTGTGTCCAGTGTGATGGAGTCGGTGTAGTAAAATCAATGTCGTAACAGGTTTAAAGTGGAATTGAAAAAAGGAAAGAAAAAAAAAAAGTTTCACTTGCCTGGGGCTTCTGCCAGACTCTTGCAGCGGCCCTGTTCCCTGCATCACTAGCAAATGATCCTCCAGTCCCCTGCCACAGCTCCATTTCTTTACTTACAAGTCGATGGCCACTGTGCCTGCGCGGCCCTGGCTGCACGCATCCTAGGTCACGCTCAGGTCACCGGGAGAGTCAAGTGCAGACGCAGTGTGGAACAATCTCTACTGCACCTGCAGTACGCTCCCAGTGACGGAGTTGGCACAAAGTGGCTGCAGGGGGCTGGCAGAAGCCCCAGGTAAGTGAAACTCTTTTCTTTTTAATACTTCAAGTTTCCTTTAAGCTGTCATAAGTGTGGCACAGATTTTACAACATCAAAGATAAAGAACCAGATGTTGGCACTGCAGCATATGCAGGAGGGTTGTAATAGTACCATCCAGGATCGGCTGGTTTCTCAGTATCATGCTATGCATTAGTGATGCTCGGATACCCCTTTTTATAATTCGAGTTTGGTCGAATTCGAATAGTAAATTATTCGAATTCGGTCGAATATTCGAGTCGAATATTTTTTACTATTCCATTCGACCTCGGACTTCGACCTCACTATTCGAGTCGGTATTCGAGCTCATTATTCGAGCTGACTATTCGAATTGGCCTTAAATAGCTTCCAACACTTGTTTTGAGGGTGAATGATGCAAGAAACATCTTTTTTTCCAAGTAACAACAGCAAGTGATTATGTGGGGATGTTCCTTTAAAAAAAAAAAAGGTGGAAAGAGAAGTTGTGTCCAAAATGTTGTTCAGTACTGTATATCCTCCTCCTCCTCCTCCTCCTCCTCCTCCTCCCCCTCCTCCTCCCCCTCCTCCTCCTCCTCCTCCTCCTCCTCCTCCTCCTCCTCCTCCTCCTTCTTCTTCTTCTTCTTCTATATCGTCTTCTTCTTCTTCTCCTTCTTCTTCTCCTTCTTCTATATCGTCTTCTTCTTCTTCTTCTTCTTCTTCTCCTTCTTCTTCTTCTCCTTCTCCTTCTTCTTCTTCTCCTTCTCCTTCTCCTTCTTCTATATCGTCTTCTTCTTCTTCTCCTTCTCCTTCTTCTATATCGTCTTCTTCTTCTTCTCCTTCTTCTATATCGTCTTCTTCTTCTTCTCCTTCTTCTATATCGTCTTCTTCTTCTTCTCCTTCTCCTTCTTCTATATCGTCTTCTTCTTCTTCTCCTTCTCCTTCTTCTATATCGTCTTCTTCCTCTTCTCCTTCTCCTTCTTCTATATCGTCTTCTTCTTCTTCTCCTTCTCCTTCTTCTATATCGTCTTCTTCTTCTTCTCCTTCTCCTTCTTCTATATCGTCTTCTTCTTCTTCTCCTTCTCCTTCTTCTTTATCGTCTTCTTCTTCTTCTCCTTCTCCTTCTTCTATATCGTCTTCTTCTTCTTCTCCTTCTTCTATATCGTCTTCTTCTTCTTCTCCTTCTTCTTCTATATCGTCTTCTTCTTCTTCTCCTTCTCCTTCTTCTATATCGTCTTCTTCTTCTTCTCCTTCTCCTTCTTCTATATCGTCTTCTTCTTCTTCACTTATTTCTCTTTTATATTTTTTTTTTTAAAGAAATGCAGCTATTTTTGAGCGTAATAAATAGCTGGTTGCGCACGCATGTTGGAAGCGCCATTGTATGTGCTCCTTGGCAGTGGAAACACACAGACAGCAGGAGGTAAATTCAGCAGCAGGAGGAGGAGGATGATTGTGTGGCAGCAGGCAGTCAATGAGGCAGGCAGCGAGACGAGACATAATAGGCTGTGGTACCTAGCGGTGGTACCAGGCCGTAAATACACAGCATGAGGTTCCAGACAGCGGTCGTGAAGCCCACATCATGTCCAATACACAACTGGGACAACACAGTTTTCAACCTGGACACCTCTAAAAATAATTGCACAAAATAAGAAGCATAAGAAGCACACAACCTCTAAAAATAATATCACACAGTATTAATAAAAAGTATATATAATTTTTTGGTTTTTTTAAAGAAATGCAGCTTTTTTTGAGCGTAACAAATAGCTGGTGGCGCACGTATGTTGGAAGCGCCATTGTATGTGCTCCCTGGCAGTGGAAACACACAGACAGCAGGAGGTAAATTCAGCAGCAGGAGGAGGAGGATGAGTGTGTGGCAGCAGGCAGTCAATGAGGCAGGCAGCGTGACATAATAGCCCTGGTACCTAGCGGTGATACCAGGGCTGTAAATAAACACAGCAGGAGGTCCCAGACAGCGGTCGTGCAGCCCACATCGTGTCCAATACACAACTGGGACAACACAGTTTTCAACGCGGGCACCTCAGAAAAATTAAACCTTTTTTTTTTTTTTTTTTTTGGTTTATTTGTTTTGTTTTTTATGGAAAATTACACAGACAGATATAGCTATTGTTTGACGTAATAGCTGGTGGCAGAGTGGCAGCAGAAGGTAAATCTGTGTACCCTGGCAGTGGGAAACACAGACAGACAGCAGAAGGGCAGTACACAGCAGCCCACTGTAGGTGTAAAATGTGTGGCTGCAGGCGACGTAATAGTCAAAGTGAACCAGGCTGGCTTAGTGAGCAGGAGCCAGGAGGTGGTAAAGGGTGGTAAGGCACATTAACGATGGTTCTTCAGTTCATGTCCCCCTCTCGCCGACAACAGGGGCCAGGAACTCGCCTTCCACCCACGCCTGGTTCATCTTGAGAAACGTCAGTCTGTCCACAGACTTGTGAGACAGACGTGAGCGTTTCTCGGTGACCACGCCACCAGCTGCACTGAAGCAGCGCTCGGACAGCACGCTGGAAGGGGGACAGGACAGCACTTCCAGGGCGTACTGCACCAGCTTGCTCCAGATCTCCAGGCGCTTGACCCAATACTCCATGGGATCAACAGGGGCATCGCTGTCAAGCCCGCTGTAGGACCCCATGTAGTCAGCCACCATTCGGGTCAGGCGCTGGCTGTGACCGGAGGAGGATGCTGCTGCATGCACCTCCTCTCTAGTCACTGCTGCCGGAGCCTCTACAGTCCTGTAGAGCTCGTTGCTGAGAGACAGCAGGTCTGTGGGGTGCTTGCTGCTGGATGCAGGCACCTGCTGCTGCCTCTGTGCTGGCTGGACAGTGGGGGTGGACGGCTTCCTCCAAGCGCTCAACAAGGGCCTGCTGCAAGCTCCTCATTTGTTGCGCTGGGTCTCCTCCTGCAGGCGGCAGGAACTGGCTCAACTTCCCCTTGAGGCGTGGGTCCAACATCATGCTGATCCAGATGTCCTCCCTCTGCTTCATCTGGATCACCCTGGGGTCCTTGCGCAGGCACGTCATCATGTGCGCTGCCATTGGGAAGAGGCAGGCCACGTGTGCTGGCACATCGACGGCAGTGCTGTCCTCATCCTCCTCCTCTGCCTCCTCAGCCTCATCCTCTCTCCACCCCCGCACCAACTCAGCTGCTCTGTGCTGATCCCCCTCATCAGCAGCAAGGTCAGGGACCTCCACCAAGTCCTCCTCCTCCTCCCCCTCAGAGGTGGACTGTGCAGCTGCATAACGCTCCTGCTGGTCCAAGGCTGCCGCTCCCTGTTCCAGCAAAGCATCGAGGGCCCTGTTCAGCAGACAAACCAGGGGCACCCACTCACAGACCATAGCATGGTCCCTGCTCACCATGTTAGTGGCCTGCAGAAAGGGAGCCAGCACTAAGCACACCTGCTGCATGTGCCTCCAGTCATCATCGGGGACGATGGTCGGGATGTTGCTGGTCCTGTCCCTTCTCTGAGCGGCGGAAACAGTGGCTTGGGCAAGGTACTGGTTGACAGCGTGCTTCTGTTCAACCAGACGCTCCAACATCGCCAGGGTGGAGTTCCAGCGAGTCGGAACGTCAAGGATCAGCCGATGGCGTGGCAGCTCCAGCTCCTTTTGCACGTCTTCCAGGCTCGCACAGGCTGCAGCCGAGCGCCGGAAGTGACGCACAACGTTCCTTGCCGTTTCCAGCAGTTCCCCCATCCCCTGGTAGGTGCGCAAGAACTTCTGCACCACCAGGTTCAGCACGTGCACAAGACAGGGGATGTGGGTCAGGTTTCCCCTGTCTATTGCGGCAACCAGATTGGCCCCATTGTTGGCCACCACCTCTCCGACTCTGAGGCCTCTGGGGGTCAGCCAAATCCTCTCCTGCTCCTGGAGTTTGGCCAACACATGGGTTGCCATCAGTTTGGTCTTCCCAAGGCTGACCAAGTGCAGCAGCGCTTGGCAGTGGCGGGCCTTCACGCTGCTGCTGAGGCGGGGGGTTTGGCCAGGTGTGCCGGAGGATGGCAGAGGATCGGAGGAACCTGCTGCAGTTCCCCTGACCCTGCGGGGTGGCACCACCCACTGTGTTGCTGCTGCTGCTGCTGTGCCCGCTGCTGCTCTCCCATCCTCACCCCCTTCCACCAAGCTGACCCAGTGGACAGTGAAGGACAGGTAGCGGCCTGTCCCGAAGCGGCTGCTCCAGGAGTCCATGGTGACGTGGACCCTTTCACCAACCGCGTGCTCCAGCCCTCGCTCCACATTGGCCATCACAAAGCGGTGCAGTGCAGGAATGGCCTTGCGGGCGACGAAGTGTCTGCTGGGGAGCTGCCAGTCTGGGGCTGCACAAGCAAGCAGCGCACGCATGTCGCTCCCCTCCTGCACGAGCGTGTACGGCAGGAGTTGGGAGCACATGGCCCGTGCCAGCAAGCCGTTCAGCTGCCGCACGCGACGGCTGCTGGGAGGCAGAGCCCTAACTACCCCCTGGAAGGACTCGCTCAAAAGGCTCTGGCGTGGCCTTTTGCTGGCACGGGAATCAGCAGACACAGCAGAGGAGGCCACTGAGGACTGGCTGCTAGAACAGGCCTCAGTGTCGGCGGCAGGAGTTGCAGAGGGGGGAGGAGCAGTGCGTTTCCGCACTCCTGCTGGTGCTGCTGGAGGAGCAGGAGGGCGGGTGGCTGCTGTTGCTGCTGCTGCTGCTGAAGGCTGTGCAGTGATGGGTGTGGTGCCACTGCCAGCACCAGATGCCTTCAGCCTCTGGAACTCCTCATGCTGGTGGAAATGTTTCGCAGCAAGGTGGTTGATGAGCGAGCTGGTGCTGAACTTTAAGGGGTCTGCACCTCTGCTCAACTTCCGCTGACAGTGGTTGCAAGTGGCGTACTTGCTGTACACTGTGGGCATGGTGAAAAAATGCCAGATTGGTGACAAAAACAACCCCCTATGGCCTGGAGCCGCTGCTGCCTGTCTCCCTGTGGTGGTTGGGGCGGGGGCTTGGGTGCAGCTGGTGGTGGTACTGGCAGATGCTGCTGCTGCTGCTGCTGAGCCTGAGACACCAGCAGGCTGTGGGACCTGCCTACTGCTGCCAATGCTTGCAATGATGCGCCTCCTTGCAAGGCCCACAAGCGCATCCTCCTCCTCCTCAGAGCTGCTGATGACGACATCCCCTGGAGCTGGTGGCACCCAGTCTTTGTCTGTCACCGTGTCATCATCATCCTCCCCCTCCTGAAACATGTCCTGCTGGGATGATGACCCCCAAAACTCCTCTCCTGATGCATGGATGGGCTGTTTGACTGTCGCCACAGTCTTGCTGTCCAATCCCTCCTCCCCCAAAGTGCCCATCAGCATCTCCTCCTCAAAATCGCCAACAGCAGCAGACAATACCCTGATGGTGCCTGGGGTCAAAAAACTGCTGAGTGACAGGTCGGCGACTGACGGTGAACTGGCCTCCTCCCCAGGCCCTGCTGGGCGGCTGCTGCGAACAGGGGTGGTGGTGGTGGTGGTGAGGGTGGAGGCCTCGGATGCAGAGCTGATGGCGGGCTGCTCATCCTCTGTCATCAGTTGCACCACAGTGGCTGCATCCTTTTCCTCAATGGGACGTTTCCGACCCGGCTGGAGGAAAATCGGAGCAGGTGCTACACGCTGCTGCTGCTGTGTCTCTGCAGCGTGAGTTGCAGATGCTCCTGCTGGGCGACGCCCAAGGCGTCCACGGCCAGTGGCTATAGGAGGAATGTTAGCCACTGACGCTGCTGCTGCTGCTGCGGAACTGTGCATGGTGGCGCGGCCGCGGCTTGCCACAATGCTGCTCCCTCTCCTCCTGATTCCCTTGCTGCCCTTCCCCTTGCCCAAACCGCGCTGGCTGCCACTTCCAGACATCTTAGATGTTTTGGGCGTAAACACAAAAGTTTTTAAAAAGGGCGGGTGAAAAGTGGGGTACTTTAATGGAGTGGGTTGGTGGGTGAGGTGACACTAATCACTAAGTGATTAGATCGCTAACTGATTAGTACAGTACAAATACAAAATACAATAATCGGTAATCAGTAAGTGTGAACAGTGAACAGTGAGTGTGTCCCCTAGTACACTAACTAGAAAATACAATAATCAGTAGTAATCAAGACTAAGGAAATAGAGTGTGTGTACACTACAGACAGTGAGTGCACGCACGCGCACACACGCGCAGGAGCTAGCCTATGAACAGTGACTGAGTGAGTGTCCCTAGTACAGTAAGTAAGTAGTAACAGTCAGGAAGTACAACTAGAAATTACAATAATCAGATTAGTAATCACAAGGAAATAGAGTGTGTGTACACTACAGACAGTGCACGCGCACACACAAGCAGGAGCTAGCCTATGAACAGTGACTGAGTGAGTGTCCCTAGTACAGTAAGTAAGTAGTAACAGTCAGGAAGTACAACTAGAAATTACAATAATCAGTAGTAATCACAAGGAAATAGAGTGTGTGTACACTACAGACAGTGAGTGCACGCACGCGCACACACGCGCAGGAGCTAGCCTATGAACAGTGACTGAGTGAGTGTCCCTAGTACAGTAAGTAAGTAGTAACAGTCAGGAAGTACAACTAGAAATTACAACTTAATCAGATTCAGTAATCAGTAGTAATTAGTGTTGGGCGAACACCTAGATGTTAGGGTTCGAGAACGTTCGCCGAACATCGCCGCGATGTTCGGGTGTTCGCGCCGAACTCCGAACATAATGGAAGTCAATGGGGACCCGAACTTTTGTGCTTTGTAAAGCTTCCTTACATGCTACATACCCCAAATTAGCAGGGTATGTGCACCTTGGGAGTGGGTACAAGAGGAAAATAAATATTTGAAAAAGAGCTTATATTTTTTGAGAAAATAGATTGTAAAGTTTCAAAGGAAAAACTGTCTTTTAAATGCTGAAAATGTCATGTTTCTTTGCACAGGTAACATGCTTTTTACCGCCATGCAGTCATAAATGTAATAAAGAGAAGAGGTTCCATAAACAGGGACCGGTAACGCTAACCCAGCAGCAGCAGCAGCACACGTGATGGAACAGGAGGAGGCGCAGGAGGAGAAGGCCACGCTTTTTGAGACACAACAACCCAGGCCTTGCATGAGGACAAGAAGCGTGTGGATAGCATGCTTTTTACCACCATGCAGTCATAAATGTAATAAAGAGAAGAGGTTCCATAAACAGGGACCGGTAACGCTAACCCAGCAGCAGCAGCAGCACACGTGATGGAACAGGAGGAGGCGCAGGAGGAGAAGGCCATGCTTTTTGAGACACAACAACCCAGGCCTTGCATGAGGACAAAAAGCGTGCGGATATAGCAATGCTTTTTGCCGCCATGCAGTCATAAATGTAATAAAGAGAAGAGGTTCCATAAACAGGGACCGGTAACGCTAACCCAGCAGCAGCAGCAGCACACGTGATGGAACAGGAGGAGGCGCAGGAGGAGAAGGCCACGCTTTTTGAGACACAACAACCCAGGCCTTGCATGAGGACAAGAAGCGTGCGGATAGCATGCTTTGTACCGCCATGCAGTCATAAATGTAATAAAGAGAAGAGGTTCCATAAACAGGGACCGGTAACGCTAACCCAGCAGCAGCAGCAGCACACGTGATGGAACAGGAGGAGGCGCAGGAGGAGAAGGCCACGCTTTTTGAGACACAACAACACAGGCCTTGCATGAGGACAAGAAGCGTGCGGATAGCATGCTTTGTACCGCCATGCAGTCATAAATGTAATAAAGATAAGATGTTCAATAAACAGGGACCACGCGGCAACGCTAACCCAGCAGCAGCAGACGTGATGGAACAGGAGCAGGCGCAGGAGGAGAAGGCCAAGCTTTTTGAGACACAACAACACAGGCCTTGCATGAGGACAAAAAGCGTGCGGATATAGCAATGCTTTTTGCCGCCATGCAGTCATAAGTGTAATACAGATGAGAGGTTCCATAAACAGGGACCGGCAACGCTAACCCAGCAGCAGCAGCACACGTGATGGAACAGGAGCAGGCGCAGGAGGAGAAGGCCATGCTTTTTGAGACACAACAACCCAGGCCCTGCATGAGGACAAAAAGCGTGCGGATATAGCAATGCTTTTTGCCGCCATGCAGTCATAAGTGTAATACAGATGAGAGGTTCCATAAACAGGGACCGGCAACGCTAACCCAGCAGCAGCAGCACACGTGATGGAACAGGAGCAGGCGCAGGAGGAGAAGGCCATGCTTTTTGAGACACAACAACTCAGGCCTTGCATGAGGACAAAAAGCGTGCGGATATAGCAGCAATGCTTTTTGCCGCCATGCAGTCATAAATGTAATACAGATGAGAGGTTCAATAAACAGGGACCGGAAACGCTAAACCATCCCAGATGTTCATTGGTCATGTTACTTGGTTGGGGTCCTGGGGTGTTGCGTAGTCGTTTCCAATCCAGGATTGATTCATTTTAATTTGAGGCAGACGGTCTGCATTTTCTGTGGAGAGGCGGATACGCCGATCTGTGACGATGCGTCCGGCAGCACTGAAACAGCGTTCCGACATAACGCTGGCTGCCGGGCAAGCCAGCACCTCTATTGCGTACATTGCCAGTTCGTGCCAGGTGTCTAGCTTCGATACCCAATAGTTGAAGGGTGCAGATGGATTGTTAGACACAGCTACGCCATCTGACATGTAGTCCTTGACCATCTTCTCCAGGCGATCGGTGTTGGAGGTGGATCTGCACGCTTGCTGTTCTGTGGGCTGCGGCTGCATGGGTGTCAGAAAATTTTCCCACTCCAAGGACACTGCCGATACCATTCCCTTTTGGGCACTAGCTGCGGCTTGTGTTGTTTGCTGCCCTCCTGGTCGTCCTGGGTTTGCGGAAGTCAGTCTGTCGGCGTACAACTGGCTAGAGGAGGGGGGGGGGGATGTCAATCTCCTCTCTAAAGTCTCCACAAGGGCCTGCTGGTATTCTTCCATTTTGACCTGTCTGACTCTTTCTTCAAGCAGTTTTGGAACATTGTGTTTGTACCGTGGATCCAGAAGGGTATAAACCCAGTAATTGGTGTTGTCCAGAATGCGCACAATGCGTGGGTCGCGTTCAATGCAGTCTAGCATGAATTGAGCCATGTGTGCCAGAGTCCCACCAGAATCCTCATCATCCTCTTGTGAGCGTTGTGATAGTTGTTGTGATGCATCATAGTTGTCACCTTCTTCCTGGTCTGCTTCTGCTGACCATTCGCGCTGGATTGTGGAAGTCCAACGTGCACTGCTCTGGCCCTCGTCAGTGGTGGCAGGAATTTCCTGCTCCAACTCCAGCTGTTCCTCCTCCTCTTCTTCGTCATAGCTGCTGGGGCCAGCGTTTCCTGAGGCGGATGGCCTGATGTTGGTACCATCACGCTGATCGTTTTCTCCTTCAGATTCCCCCAGTTGCATCATGACAGCTGTTCCTTGATTTTCAACATTGACCTCTTCAGTAAACACAGCAGTGGTATGGTAATGCTGACTGAAGAGTTGTCACTGCTCACAAGCAACGTGGATTGCTCAAAATTTTGGAGGACTTGGCAGAGGTCCAACATGTTGGCCCAATCGGATCCACAAAAGTTTGGCAGCTGGCCGGATGCGCCTCGGTACTGTGCCGTCATGTACTGGACCACTGCACTCTTCTGCTCGCAAAAGCGGGCTAGCATGTGCAGCGTAGAATTCCAGCGCGTAAGGACATCACACAGCAAGCAATGGTGGGGGAGATTGAAGCGCTCCTGCCTCTTGGCGAGTGCCCCCGAAGCAGTACTGGAATTTCTACAATGTTTGGCCACTCGTCGCACCTTCAACAGAAGATCGGCCACGCCTGGGTATGTCCTCAGGAACCGCTGAACTACTAGGTTCATCACGTGCGCCAGGCAAGGGATGTGTGTCAGCTTAGCCAACCTTAAAGCGCGAATGAGATTACTCCCATTATCACACACAACCATGCCCGGTTTCAGGTCCAGCGGTGCCAGCCACAAATCCGTCTGTTCCTTTATTCCTCTCCAAATTTCCTCCCCTGTGTGCTGCTTATCCCCAAGGCAGATCAGCTTCAGCAACGCTTGCTGACGCATGCCAACAGCTGTGCTGCACTGCTTCCACGATCCTACTGCTGCTGGGTTAGCGTTTCCGGATGAGGTACAGCTTTGAGATGCGTTGGAGGAGAAGGAGTCAGAGAGGTAGGTGCTGCTGTTGTTATCCAGTGGGAGGGACGGCGGTGCAGCTGTTTGCGGCGTGGGCAACACCCGCGCCGTAGCAGGTGAGGAATCGCTGCCAGGCTCCACAGGGTTCACCCAGTGCGCGGTAAGGGAGATGTATCGACCCTGGCCGAACGCACTAGTCCAGGTGTCAGTGGTGAGGTGAACCTTGCAGGCAACGGCATTCTTCAAGCTTCGGGTTATTTTGCTGACCACGTGCTCATGCAACTCAGGCACTGCAGAGCGCGCAAAGTGGTAGCGGCTGGGAACCACGTAACGTGGGATGGCCACTGACATCATGCCCTTGAAGCTGTTTGTCTCCACCACTCGATATGGCAGCATTTTGCAGGCCAGAAGCTTGGCTATGCTGGCTGTTACTGCCACGGCCCAGGGGTCATTTGCTGGCAATTTCCTCTTGCGCTCAAACATCTCCGAGACAGACAACTGAACCGTAGGGCTGCACACTGAAGGGCTGTTGGTTGTTGTGTTTGATGAAGACTGGGAGACCTCAAGATCACTACTCCGGAAAGTGACAGTGTCAGCGTCATCTGATGTTTGTGAATGTTGTGAACCACGCAATGGCTGGGCTACTGCTGCTGCTGAGGCGGGTCTGGTGGTGAGTCTGGTGAACCCAAGGTAGGCAGTGTTGCTGGTACCCTGTCCTGTCGAGTTTGCCCACAGAGTGGGATGTTTGGATAGCATGTGGCGGCTCATGCTGGTGGTGGAGAGGTTGTTAATACTTTTCCCCCTGCTCAGGCGGGTCTTGCACACCTTGCAAATCGCCATGGTAACATCCTCAGTGCAGTCTTCAAAGAAAGCCCAGACTTTGGAGCACCTGCCTTGCTGGCGATTTCTGTTTGCGCCTCTTTTGCCTCTCACTTGAACTTCCATGAACTCCACAACTGGCAGTTGTGTGCGTGGTGTCGCTGCCGGTTGTGTCAGCTTTGTGCCCACTGGCTCCTTGTAACTGGCTGAGGACTCGGACCTCGTGCGTGATGTGCTGGTGCTGCCTAACCCACTGCTGGACGCTTGAGAGGTCATCCAAGTAATTATCTGGTCCTGTTCTTTTGGATCTGTGAGGGTTGTTGTCCTGGACAACATGGGCGGTATTGAGTGGGTTTTCTTGGGTGCTCCCCTGTGGCCTGTACGTGAACCGTCAGGGGAAACACCTCTTCCCTTGCCCCTTCCTCTTTCACCGGATTTCTTCCTCATTTCACTTATCCTTAAAGTACACGCTGACTGGCAGCAGTACAGTGGCAGTACAGAAATGCTATACAGTGGTGGGTGAGCGGTGTACCACTACTGCCAGCAGCGACACAGAGCACAATGCTATACAGTGGCGGGTGAGCGGTGTACTACTGTTCCCAGCAGACACAGAGTGGCAGTAAACACAATGCTATATAGTGTGGCTGAGCGGTGTACACACAGTGGCAGTAAACAATGCTATATAGTCTGGCTGAGCCGTGTACACAGAGTGGCAGTACACACAATGCTATATAGTCTGGCTGAGCGGTGTACACAGAGTGGCAGTACACACAATGCTATATAGTCTGGCTGAGCCGTGTACACAGAGTGGCAGTACACACAATGCTATATAGTCTGGCTGAGCGGTGTACACACAGTGGCAGTACACACAATGCTATATAGTGTGGCTGAGCGGTGTACACAGAGTGGCAGTAACCACAATGCTATATATACCGTGGCTGAGCGAGGTACACAGTGGCAGTACACACAATGCTATATAGTCTGGCTGAGCGGTGTACACAGAGTGGCAGTACACACAATGCTATATAGTCTGGCTGAGCGGTGTACACAGAGTGGCAGTAACCACAATGCTATATATACCGTGGCTGAGCGAGGTACACAGTGGCAGTACACACAATGCTATATAGTCTGGCTGAGCGGTGTACACAGAGTGGCAGTACACACAATGCTATATAGTCTGGCTGAGCGGTGTACACACAGTGGCAGTACACACAATGCTATATAGTCTGGCTGAGCGTTGTACACAATGCTATATAGTCTGGCTGAGCGGTGTACACAGAGTGGCAGTACACACAATGCTATATAGTCTGGCTGAGCAGTGTACACAGAGTGGCAGTAAACACAATGCTATATATAGCGTGGCTGAGCGAGGTACACAGTGGCAGTACACACAATGCTATATAGTCTGGCTGAGCGGTGTACACAGAGTGGCAGTACACACAATGCTATATAGTCTGGCTGAGCGGTGTACACAGAGTGGCAGTACACACAATGCTATATAGTCTGGCTGAGCCGTGTACACACAGTGGCAGTACACACAATGCTATATAGTCTGGCTGAGCGGTGTACACAGAGTGGCAGTACACACAATGCTATATAGTCTGGCTGAGCGGTGTACACAGAGTGGCAGTAAACACATTGCTATATATAGCGTGGCTGAGCGAGGTACACAGTGGCAGTACACACAATGCTATATAGTCTGGCTGAGCGGTGTACACAGAGTGGCAGTACACACAATGCTATATAGTCTGGCTGAGCCGTGTACACACAGTGGCAGTAAACAATGCTATATAGTCTGGCTGAGCCGTGTACACAGAGTGGCAGTACACACAATGCTATATAGTCTGGCTGAGCGGTGTACACAGAGTGGCAGTACACACAATGCTATATAGTCTGGCTGAGCGGTGTACACACAGTGGCAGTACACACAATGCTATATAGTCTGGCTGAGCGTTGTACACAGAGTGGCAGTAAACAATGCTATATAGTCTGGCTGAGCGGTGTACACAGAGTGGCAGTACACACAATGCTATATAGTCTGGCTGAGCCGTGTACACACAGTGGCAGTACACACAATGCTATATAGTCTGGCTGAGCGGTGTACACAGAGTGGCAGCAAACACAATGCTATATATAGCGTGGCTGAGCGAGGTACACAGTGGCAGTACACACAATACTATATAGTCTGGCTGAGCGGTGTACACAGAGTGGCAGTACACACAATGCTATATAGTCTGGCTGAGCCGTGTACACACAGTGGCAGTACAGACAATGCTATATAGTCTGGCTGAGCGGTGTACACAGAGTGGCAGTAAACACAATGCTATATATAGCGTGGCTGAGCGAGGTACACAGTGGCAGTACACACAATGCTATATAGTCTGGCTGAGCGGTGTACACAGAGTGGCAGTAAACACAATGCTATATATAGCGTGGCTGAGCGAGGTACACAGTGGCAGTACACACAATGCTATATAGTCTGGCTGAGCGGTGTACACAGAGTGGCAGTAAACACAATGCTATATATAGCGTGGCTGAGCGAGGTACACAGTGGCAGTACACACAATGCTATATAGTCTGGCTGAGCGGTGTACACAGAGTGGCAGTAAACACAATGCTATATATAGCGTGGCTGAGCGAGGTACACAGTGGCAGTACACACAATGCTATATAGTCTGGCTGAGCCGTGTACACAGAGTGGCAGTAAACACAATGCTATATATAGCGTGGCTGAGCGAGGTACACAGTGGCAGTACACACAATGCTATATAGTCTGGCTGAGCGGTGTACACAGAGTGGCAGTAAACACAATGCTATATATAGCGTGGCTGAGCGAGGTACACAGTGGCAGTACACACAATGCTATATAGTCTGGCTGAGCCGTGTACACAGAGTGGCAGTAAACACAATGCTATATATAGCGTGGCTGAGCGAGGTACACAGTGGCAGTACACACAATGCTATATAGTCTGGCTGAACGGTGTACACAGAGTGGCAGTAAACACAATGCTATATATAGCGTGGCTGAGCGAGGTACACAGTGGTAGTACACACAATGCTATATAGTCTGGCTGAGCCGTGTACACAGAGTGGCAGTACACACAATGCTATATATAGTGTGGCTGAGCGAGGTACACAGTGGCAGTAACCAATGCTATATATAGTGTGGCTGAGCGAGCGGTGTACTATTGTTCCCAGCAGCGACACACAATGACTGGGGGGGACCCTGGCTAGCGTGGCTGGAGAGCGAACTACCCTGCCTGCCTACCCAAAGCTAAACCCACAGACAAATGGCGGAGATATGACGTGGTTCGGGTATTTATTTACCCGAACCACGTGACCGTTCGGCCAATCAGAGCGCGTTCGGGTCCGAACCATGTGACCCGTTCGGCCAATCACAGCGCTAGCCGAACGTTCGGGGAACATTCGGCCATGCGCTCTTAGTTCGGCCATATGGCCGAACAATTTGGCCGAACACCATCAGGTGTTCGGCCGAACTCGAACATCACCCGAACAGGGTGATGTTCTGCAGAACCCGAACAGTGGCGAACACTGTTCGCCCAACACTAGTAGTAATCACAAGGAAATAGAGTGTGTGTACACTACAGACAGTGCACGTGCACACACATGCAGGAGCTAGCCTATGAACAGTGACTGAGTGAGTGTCCCTAGTACAGTAAGTAAGTAGTAACAGTCAGGAAGTACAACTAGAAATTACAATAATTAATCAGTAATCACAAGGAAATAGAGTGTGTGTACACTACAGACAGTGCATGCACACACACACACGGTCACACGCAGGAGCTATGAACAAACAGTGACAGTGAGTGTCCTAGTACAGTTATATAACTACAATACAAAATACAATCACTCAGTAGCTAGTAAAGGACAGCAGAAATACTGGTATAGATGAGAAATAAACTAACAGAGGACAGGAGAGAACAGCTGAGCTGCCCACACAGGCAGGCCCTGAGGCCTAAAGTTGTGTAAGCTTGCCTGCAGCAGCTGGCTCTCTAGTAACACACAAGCTACTAACTAAAATACAATGTCTATCTAACTAACAACAATATAGGTGTATATAGGAGGTGTATGTGAGCAAAAAAGCTAGGTGAATGACCACAATAAAGCTCTTGCTAAGCCAAAGCACAAAGGAGCAGATCTCTCTCTGTACAAAGTCAGGCAAGGACGGAAAAACCTAACATGGCGGCCGCTATTTATAGGGTAGGGGCTGGCCAGGGTCCCCCTCAGTGATTGGCTGCCGTCAGAGGGCCTGGGAGCCCTCTGATTGGCTCTGAGGACATCAATCTGGGCTATGACGCTATTCGAGCTCGGTATTCGAGCTCGAATAGCGCTGTTAGCTCGAATAGCGCGAATAGTGAATGTGCTATTCGAGTTCACTCGAATAGCCATTCGAATATCTCCAGCTATTCGGAGCTCGAATACCGAGCTCGAATAGCTGAAAAAGAGCTCGAATATTCGAGCTACTCGAATATTCGAGCTCTGTTGAGCACCACTGCTATGCATGCTCTCTGACATCAAGGATTGAATCAATAGATAGGAAAAAAGGGCAGAAGTCAGCACTGCAAGCAATATTATTTATTTCATGTAAAATGCATACAGCAGTATCAGAAGGTGCTATCCAGTGCAGTAGATAATCAAGTAGATGACTACCTACGTATAGATCCTACCTACTTGAAGATATCGGCGCTATATAAATCTTACTACTATTATAAATGCAATAGTTTGGATGTTTGTTAATCATGCTGTAACGATTAGTCTCAGTAAGAAACAGAGTTCTGATTATTAGGTGATCTGCAGTATCACCTATAATACAGATGGATACCTGATTATATGGTGATCTGCAGAATCACCAATAATACAGATGGATACCTGATTATATGGTGATCTGCAGAATCACCAATAATACAAGTATGCCAGACAGCTGATGTGATAGCTAACAGTAAAGTATAGTGCTTGGTGCAACGGTAAGAACTGACAGTTTGCAATACCTCACCAGAGGAGCTGGTGGGTCTTAACAGTTCAGAACCCCTCTGGTGAGAGTAGAGTGGTCAGGCTAATCGAGTTGGCAACAGACAGGCAGATAAAGTACAAAATCAGGAGGCAAAGACAGGAAGGTCTTAACAGGCAGAGTCGGCAGCAAGATCAGATGGGCAAAGGTACAGAATCGTAAGGCAGAAGAGAAGTCAGAACGAGCCAGAGTCATACACAGATAAATACAGTCTTTAATGATTTATAATTATAGCTATCAAAGGTCTGAGAGCTAACACGAAGTATTCGCAACAGCAGACAAGTTACGAGTGAATCAGCCTGGCTTAAGAAGCAGAGGAGACCCCTCCGGCACGCCTACTCCTCTGAGCCAATGAGGAGTGGCGAGTGTCTCCTCTGACGTCAGCCGACCGGCCGGTCAGCTGACACGCCTCCTCCCCGCATAAAGGTCCTGTCTGTGCGCGCACGCACGTGACAGAACCACCCTATGTGCAGCTGACAAACCCGTTCTCGGCATGCTAGACGCCCCAGACACGGGTAAACTACCAGGCAGGGAGATGGATGCAGCTGCAGTAGTAGCGCTGTCTACCGCAGCCGCCTGTCCAGAGTTCATTACAGTACCCCCCCTTGAGGCGTGGACTCCGGACACATCCTGCGTGGTTTCCCAGGATACAACTCATGGAATTTTTGTTTAAGTTCCTCCGCATGCATGCGATGGTCTGGTACCCAGGATCTCTCTTCAATCCCATACCCTTTCAAATGAACAAGGTACTGTACTGAGTTACGCACCCACGTGAGTCCAAAATTTGCTCAATCTCATACTCAAGCTCACCATCAATCACCACAGGGGGGGGGGGAGGAATCCACATGCACAGCTGGCTTCAACAGAGACACGTGAAAAGACTTTACACCTCTCATACTAGATGGCAGTGCAATCACATACGTCACATCATTGATCTTTTTGGACACGGGGTATGGGCCAAAAAATCTGTGGCCTAATTTTGCCGAGAGTTGTTTCAGTGCCAGATGTCGAGTCGAAACCCAGACCATGTCCCCTGGAACAAACTCCCATTCCACTGACCGTTTCTTATCCGCCTGTCTTTTCTGAGACTGGAAGGCCTTTTCCAGGTTATTTTTGACCATAGACCAGATTCTTTTTAACGATCCCTGACACTCCTCCAGAGTAGGGAAAGGAGAAGACACCACCGGTATCGGGGAGAATTTAGGAGATCTTCCCGAGACCACCTGAAAGAGGGAAAAGCCTGAAGAGGTACTTTTCAAATTGTTGTGTGTGAATTCCGCAAATGGCAGGAACTTCGCCCAGTCCAATTTTGTATCTGCCACATAGTACCTAAGGAATTGCTCAAGTGACTGATTAACCCTTTCAGTTTGCCTGTTGGTTTGTGGGTGGTAGCCCGATGAAAATGACAGGTCCATCCCAAGATAATGACAAAAGGCTTTCCAGAATTTGGACACAAACTGGACTCCCCTATCTGACACCACATTTTCTGGGATGCCATGCAACCAGAAGACGTGCTGAATGAAGAGATCAGCCAGTTCCTTGGCAGAGGGGAATCCGTCCAGAGGAATGAAATAAGCCATTTTGCTGAACCTGTCGACTACCACCCAAATGACCGTTTTACCCTCGGACATGGGGAGTTCCCCCACAAAGTCCATAGACAAATGAGTCCATGGTTCCTTAGGTACTGGCAATGACTGCAGAGTGCCCACAGGAGCCTGACGGGATGGCTTGTTCCTAGCACAAACAGAACAATCTCTCACAAACTCCTTACAGTCTCGTGTCAGAGAAGGCCACCAGACACATCTGGAAAGCAGATCCTGTGTTCGAGCCACCCCAGGAGGCCTTGCATTCTTATGAGCATGAAATAACTGCAAGATCTGCAGGCGAAAAGGAAGTGGTACAAACAGAACCCCATCAGGTTTCCCCTCAGGAATATCTTGTTGATAGAGGCCTAGAATGATGGACCAATCTTCCCATGTTTCAGTAGCTGCCAACACCACCTTCTCTGGTAGAATGCCCTCAGGGGTTGTTGGCTGAATTGTCTCGGCCTCAAAGCATCTAGACAGGGCATCTGTCTTGACATTTTTACTACCTGGCTTGTAGGTAATGATAAACCTGAATCTCGAGAAAAATAGAGACCAGCGAGCCTGTCGAGGGGTAAGTCTCTTTGCTCCCTCGATATACTCTAAATTTTTATGGTCTGTATAGACTGTGATTATATGTTCCGCCCCCTCGAGCCAATGACGCCATTCCTCAAATGCTAGTTTAATGGCCAAAAGCTCCCTATTTTCAATATCGTAGTTTCTCTCAGTGGGGGAGAACTTCCGCAAGAAAAATGCACAGGGATGTAGTCTACCCTGGAAGCCTGAGTGCTGAGACAGTACCGTCCCAACCCCAACCTCTGATGCATCCACCTCTACAACAAAGGGAAAGGAGATATCTGCATGTCGTAAGATAGGGGCGGAGCAGAACAGCTTCTTTAATGATGAAAAGGCAGAATGTGCTTCTGCTGACCAGTGATAAGGATCCGCCCCTTTCTTGGTAAGCTCAGTGAGGGGTGACACCACAGAAGAAAATCCCTTGATTAATTTTCTATAATAATTGGCAAAGCCCAGAAATCTCTGGAGTGCCTTCAACCCCAAGGGCTATGGCCACTCCAAAACGGCAGAGACTTTGGCAGGATCCATGGAAAGCCCAGAGGTAGAAATGACATACCCCCAAAATCAATGGATGAACAGATTTGAATGAAATTTGGCACACACATAGTACATTACCTGGAATAACATATAGAATACTTTTTATCCCATAACCAAAAAGTGGGTGGAGACAAATACAAATTTTACTGGGAATATGTAAATGGCAGCCATTCTTACACTGTTAATGGCAGTGTTCTCAAACTTTGTACAGTTGGTCACTGGGTGACTGTGATTCATATTCAAAAAAGTGGGTGAAGCCTACAAAAGCCAATCAAAATTCACCTATTGATTTTCAAGAGGAATATTTAATTGCTACACGAACAAAACGTTCCCGTCAGAACTCGACCCTCCAAAGTGCATAGTAGTGTTTTTATTGCATTTCAATGGCAGCGGTACAACAGCAAAACAACAGCATGACGTTTCGGGCAAAGGCCCTTTCTCAAACCTGGTACAGTTGGTCATTGGTTGACTGGGGTTCTAATTCTGAAAAGGTAGTGGAGCCACCAACAGCCAATCAGATTTGTTTCATTTCAATGCAAAATATTGATACTAAAAAGCTAACAAACTTGGTCATTGAGTAATTATGTGTTAGGGTTATACAAAGTGGGTGGAGCCAACACCAGCCAAATACATACCCGGGCAATGCCGGGCCATCAGCTAGTACTAAATAATAAAAGATGCATTTTGACTCTGATCTGGATTCTTTTTCTTCTTGTGCAGAATTCAAATTAATATTAGTAAAACATTAAAAAGATAGAAAATTGAAAGAGGAGGTAAAAAAGAGGCTGAAAAAACTAGGAAAAAGTATGCAACACATAGGTATAAGATACAAGAGTAGGGGCAGAAATAAGAATAGCAATAATTAATTTTCTTACATTTAGAAACAACATTTACCCCTCCACCCACTGCAACAATATTAATGTAACGATCGGTGTAGCAACGCAGATGTCTGATTATATGTGATCTGCAGAATCACCTATAATACAGACGCTATACCTGATTATGTGGTGATCTGCAGAATCACCAATAATGCAAGTATAGCTAACAGGGTAATGCAATTGTGTATAGTGCTTGGTGCAACAGTAACTGAACAGAACTAGGCCTCACCAGAGGAGCTGGTGGGCACTATAATACACAGTAACAGATAGTTTGATAGAACCTCACCAGAGGAGCTGGTGGGAACTATTAGAACACAGTTACTGACTAGTTTGGCAGAACCTCACCAGAGGAGCTGGTGGGTACTATTAGGACACAGTAACTGACTAGTTTGGCAGAACCTCACCAGAGGAGCTGGTGGGAACTATTAGAACACAGTAGCTGACTAGTTTAGCAGAACCTCACCAGAGGAGCTGGTGGGAACTATTACAACACAGTAACTGACTAGTTTGGCAGAACCTCACCAGAGGAGTAGAGTTGGGCCGAACCTCCGATTTTAGGTTCGCGAACCTGGTTCGCGAACTTCCGCGGAAGGTTCGGTTCGCGTTAAAGTTCGCGAACCGCAATAGACTTCAATGGGGATGCGAACTTTGAAAAAAAAAATAATTATGCTGGCCACAAAAGTGATGGAAAAGATGTTTCAAGGGGTCTAACACCTGGAGGGGGGCATGGCGGAGTGGGATACATGCCAAAAGTCCCGGGGAAAAATCTGGATTTGACGCAAAGCAGCGTTTTAAGGGCAGAAATCACATTGAATGCTAAATGACAGGCCTAAAGTGCTTTCAAACATCTTGCATGTGTATACATCAATCAGGTAGTGTAATTAAGGTACTGCTTCACACTGACACACCAAACTCACCGTGTAACGCACCGCAAACAGCTGTTTGTGTAGTGACGGCCGTGCTGGACTGGTGCGCACCATGGCGAGAGTGCAGGTTTTGGTGGCTTTACAGCCCATATGGTCGCCTGGCTGATGTAGCTGAATGACAGAACAGTGACTGTCCAGCTGATCAAATTTGGTCTGACCACAATGAGGCAACGACCTTATTATCGTGGGTGTGCCCCCCGAGACACTCATCTAGGCGCCGGTCATTGCTTCATTGTGATACGCAAGCCCCTTCACCACGGCAAGGTAATGATCACGAAGGGGAATGGGCGCATGTACATGCCTTTTCTTTTGTTGTTGCAGCTGCCCGCAGTGCAGCCAGAAAAATTAGGCAGTCATGTACACGCACCAGAAAAATTATTACAGCGGCCGCAAATTCAGCAATCCGCCTGGAGTCCCGGACCCTGTTGGTGGTGGCGGAGAAGGTAGTCAAGCGGCCTGCAGGCAGACATGCTGTGTGGAGGGACTGGGAGCGACTTAGTCTTCTTGGGGCAGGCCAGGCAGCCAGTCACACGGCATGCAGGCAAAGATGCTGTGTGTGCGGGGACTGACTTAGTCTTGGGGCGGGCAGCAGCCCTCCGGGATCCATGCCTCATTCATTTTGATAAAGGTGAGGTACTTAACACTTTTGTGACTTAGGCGACTTCTCTTCTCTGTGACAATGCCTCCAGCTGCGCTGAAGGTCCTTTCTGACAGGACTAAACAGAACAGGTATACTGCGGGTTCACAGAACAGGTATGCAGTGGCAGGTTCACTGAACACAACAGGTATGCAGTGGTGGGTTCACTGAACAGGTATACAGTGGCGGGTCCACTGAACAGAACAGGTATGCAGTGGCGGGTTCACTAAACAGAACAGGTATACAGTGGCGGGTTCACAGAACAGGTATGCAGTGGCAGGTTCACTGAACACAACAGGTATGCAGTGGCGGGTTCACTGAACAGGTATACAGTGGCGGGTCCACTGAACAGAACAGGTATGCAGTGGCGGGTTCACTGAACAGGTATACAGTGGCGGGTCCACTGAACAGAACAGGTATGCAGTGGCGGGTTCACTAAACAGAACAGGTATACAGTGGCGGGTTCACTAAACAGAACAGGTATACAGTGGCGGGTTCACAGAACAGGTATGCAGTGGCAGGTTCACTGAACACAACAGGTATGCAGTGGTGGGTTCACAGAACAGGTATGCAGTGGTGGGTTCACAGCACAGGTATGCAGTGGTGGGTTCAATGAACAGGTATACAGTGGCGGGTCCACTGAACAGAACAGGTATGCAGTGGCAGGTTCACTGAACAGGTATGCAGTGGTGGGTTCACAGCACAGGTATGCAGTGGTGGGTTCACTGAACAGGTATGCAGTGGTGGGTTCACAGCACAGGTATGCAGTGGTGGGTTCACAGCACAGGTATGCAGTGGTGGGTTCACAGCACAGGTATGCAGTGGTGGGTTCACAGCACAGGTATGCAGTGGTGGGTTCACAGAACAGGTATGCAGCCAGACAGGAACAAGTTAAGCCTAACTAATCTTTCCCTGAGAGACAGTCTGCAGCAGCTCGCCCTACTCTCACTAACGCAGGCAGCACACGAGTGACCGTAATGGCTGCCGCTGCCTGCCTTATATAAGGGGGGGTGGGGGTCCAGGGGCATGTGTAGCCTAATTGGCTACACTGGGCCTGCTGACTGTGATGTAGAGGGTCAAAGTTGACCCTCCATGTGCATTATGGGGCGAACCGAACTTCCGCAAAGGTTAGCATGCGTGACGCGAACGCGAACCACTGAAGTTCGCATGGAACCGTTCGCAGGCGAACCGTTCGGCCCAACTCTACAGAGGAGCTGGTGGGTACTATTAAAAGAACACCTCACCAGTGGCAAGGGCCCACTGGTGAGTAGAAAGGTCAGACAAGCTAAGTTCGGCAACTGAGAGACAGATACAGTACAGAATCAGTAGGCAAGAGAGTAGTAAGTATTCAGGCAGAGTTTCAGCAACGAGATCAGATGGGCAGAGGTACAGAATCAATAAGCAAGAGCAGAGTCAGAGGTTAGCCAGAGTCATAAACAGAATATCAAATATAGAGTAATACAATAATCCTGGTCTTGTGTGAAATCCCTGGTTTCCTCCTAGATCAAAGCACACCGGATACAAGTCTAAGGTCTGAGCACTAACACGTATGTATTCGCAACCGCAGACAGGTTGCGAGTGAACAGAGAAGGCTTAAGAAGCAGAGGAGACCTCACAGCCGTGTCCACCACAATTAGCCAATCCAGAGTGGTGTGTGTCCCCTCTGACGTCAGCCGACCAGCGGGTCAGCTGACGCGCCTCCTCCCAGCATAAAGGTCCTGTCTACGCGCGCAGGGCCGTGCGATACAGCAACCCTATGTGAGAAAGACAATTCCGTCCTCGGCGTGCTAGACGCCGATGGAACGGAAAACACCCCTGAACAGGGAACCGAGCCGGCTGCGGAGACACCTGGCGTGCCCGCAGCCGCAGATGTTACAATTAACAAAGGAAATTAAGTATTGCTAAAACATTTTAAGAAGGTGAAATTTCCTTCTAAAACTGTTCTAAACCAGGAGGAAATAGGAAGGATTCTGTAATGAATAGCGGAGATGCCGCCGCATGGGAGAGCGGCATGGCGGCTATCTATGCGTCCCAGCCGGCGGCTGCTGCCGCGGAGAAGCGTGATACTGCCTTGCCTGGTCCTTGTAGTGCACACAGATGGAGAACTATGTGCGCGCCAGGCGACAGGACCTTTATGCTGCTAGAAGGGGAGTCAGCTGATCATGCCGATCAGCTGACTCCAGCTATGCTCCGGATTGGCTGAGTGACTGGGGCGGCGCTGTGGAGCACTTTTAGTATATATAGGACTCGCTTGTCACTTGCAAGTTGTCTGCTGTTGCGAACATTTATGTGTGAGCGCTCAGACCTGAGTCAGATCCCACAGTGTGTTAGAACCAGCCGGAGCTGGGAATTCACACTGAGTCAGATTCCATTGATAGCTTTAAAGTACTATTGTTTGCTACTGTTTATGTGTTAGACTAGTTCCCAGGTGTTGAGACCAAGGACCTCACACCTAAAGACTAGGAGTTGCTATATTGTTACTATCATCTGTTAGACTAGTTCCCAGGTGTTGAGACCAAGGACCTCACACCTAAGACTAGGAGATTGCTATATTGTTACTGTCATCTGTTAGACTAGATCCCAGGTGTTGAGACCAAGGAACTCACACCTAAGACTAAGATTGAGAGAGATTTCTGTTACCTGTTATGACCTTTGGCTTTCCTGACTACTCTCCTGCCCTCTGATTTGGTACTTCCGCCCATCTGTTTACCTGTTGCCAACATTGCTTGTACCTGGATACCGGATCAGTCTTCTGCTTCTGTACTTTGTCTGTCCGTTTGTTGCTGACCTGGCTTGTCTGGCCTTTCTGGCTGTCACCTAGCCCCTGGGTGATCAGCCTTACTGTGTGCCTGTGACGCCTGCTCTTCAGGTGTTTATTAGCTGCTATATCAGGCCTATGGTCACCAGCTCCACTGGAGACCATCATGCAGCACAGTCAGTGGGTCTCTACCTATCCAAGGCCCACTGGCTGCAGTACAGTCTGATTCTCTACCTCTCAGAGAACCCTTGGCTGCAGTACAGTCTGATTCCCTGCTCCTCAGGGAATCCCTAGCTGCAGACCAATCATCATCATTATTACTCTAGACAGTGATCCCTGCTCCTCAGGTATCCACTGGTTGCAGTACAGCCTGATTCCCTGCCCCTCAGGGAATCCTAGGCTGCAGAAGTGTTTGTATCTCCCACTTCTCGGGAGATAATCTCTCCAATTACTGTTGCACAAAACACTATATCACATTGGGTGTCCTGTGTCTAGCTATACTAGTATTATTGGTGATTCTGCAGATCACCATATAATCAGGTATAGCATCTGTATTATTGGTGATACTGCAGATCACCAATAATCAGAAAAATCTGTGTTGCTGAGACCAATCGTTACAGATTACCTGAATTGGTGCGACCTGTGAGAGACTCCTCTGAGAACACAGAAAAGTAGACTCACAATTGTATTTTATGGCTAAAATAGCAGCAGTCAGAGCAATTAGGGTGGGATGGACTTAAGATGTCAATCAGTCCAGATACTCCTGCTTCATTAAAAAAAAAAAAAAAAAATCTCTCACAGTATACCTCCTGTCTGGGCTTTACAAGGAAGAGATGTGACTAACAACTGTGAAAGAAAACTTTAATAAAGTTATGTGGGCAAAAGAAAAAAAAATCAATGCATGCAGTGCAAGCTAAAAGCTCATCCTTCGGTGTGGCAGCTTTGCATGGCATGAGTTCTACCACAGATTTGCACTTTTCTACCAGTATGACATTTTTTAAAATTCATGCAAAACTAGTGTACAAGACTTCTCATTTTGTAAGTAGAGATTGAATTTATTCTCAGAACACATGCAGATTACAATTGTGATGAAATAGGTAGGAAATAAGAAGAAAAAGACGGATGTAATTGTTTTGATAAATCTGCCCCCTTGTTTGAACATATGTCATCAGATACATATGACTTCAGACCAGGGGCAAACCCAGGATTTTCGGAATGAGATAGGGGGGGGGGGGGGGGGGGAGGGTAGATATTCCTGAAAGGTCTCCCACAGCCATCCACAATATAATAATATGGTAGGACATCATTCTGGGTACACCACTATGCAATTTCTTGTCCGATTGATTGGATCTGACAATTTATCTTCAACATGTTCAATCAGAAGCAGTTTGCATACAGATAATAATGACAGCTGACATCTGTAATGAAGGGGAAAGTGAAGCCTTCTGCAAGGTCCCGACTTAGTTTTTTACTGGCACACAGCAGGAGCAGAGGGCTGTGCTCGTACCTGGCTCTGTGCTCTTTCAAGTTCCCCAGAGCTGTTCCATGCTCTGTGCACACGCTGCTGCTCCATGCTCTGTGCACACGCTGCTGCTATATTCAAAGTCAACTGTAGCAGGGAAAGAAAGGGGGCACGGCAACATATAGTGGAGGCAGCAGCATGGTTGGGTGAGCTGCAGGATGCCTGCTGACATTCTGGTGTCTCAATTTGTGCCTGTCCCCAGACACTGCAATGGCCCTGGTCTGAGGGGGGGATTCTAGGCACCATTACCCCCCCCCCCCCCCCAACTTGCCTATGCATAACACAACATAATTTGGCGACATACCAATCACAGTATAAAAGGGCAGGCAGGAATCCGGGTCAGACAGAATATAGTTTTGGCAACAGAATACCAGAACCAGATACAGGAATACAATAACACCAGAGAACCAGGATTGTCCAGATACTCAGGCCTGTGAGCACGAAGTCCTGGCACAGGTTACTTCTTACAGGGATCTTATATAAGGAGGACACACCTGCTGCATGATTGAAATGCAAGGCCGGTACAAAGCAACCCTTGCAATGGCAGAGCTGTTTTCAGACAGCATAGAGCCACCTAATGTTGGAACAGTAAATGTCCAGGACATGCAAAGTCCCCAGAGGCACCTGCTGGGGGAATAATGTAAGTCCATGAAAGTTCAAGTCAATGCTGCCACCACCAGCAGGCAGAAAGTGACAGAATGTAACTCCTAACATATAGAGTTTATGCAGGAAATTGTTTTACTAGCCTAGAGCTACATTCTGGGCTATAAAATAGATGCTCATAGGATGAGTAAGTGTACTTCCTCTGGAGATAGCAGTACACCAGGAATACCCTGTTCATCATCAGAATTGCATTCTCCTGCACCAGAATTTAGACCTAACACTGGGTAAAGTACATTTTCTGTTTTATTACCTTTTATTTTGACAAGCAAATATCTTGTGTGTAATTGTCAACATACTTGGCATTTTGCTTTCCCTCCCCTTCATGATTTTTTTTTTTACTGGCTATCTTTTTTTTGGGCTATAAAATGTCTGATAAGGCAGATAGCTATGTAAAGCAGAGCCAAGATGACCTGCTTAATCTATGTAAGCACAGAGACATTGAGACAACCAGGAGCCAGACCAAGAAGCAGCTTGTCTGTGCCCTCTGTGAGTATGATGAGGCAGAGCAAGCCCATGGTCCAACGCCAGCAGAAGCAGCTCGCAGCAGGTCAGAGAATGTATCATCCCAGGATGACTTACCTAACCCTGAGAGGGCATCTCTGGAGGCCAACCTGGAGCTTCTGGGCTCAATTGATCCAGTACTGCACGTAAAGCTGATCCTGGAACATCGACACGCAGAAAGGGAACATGCTGAGCATCGACACCAGGCAGAGAGGGATACAGCTCACCAGTCCAGCTACACCAGCAGGAGCTGGGTAAACTTCAGTATCAGCAGAATAGGTCTGCTGCATCCGCAGAGTACAGGGAGGAGTGAGTCCATAGAATCCCCCTGGATAAGTTCCTCTCTATAGACAATGACTCTGATATAGGCACCAGGGATGCTCATCCGGATTTCAGATATCCGACCATTTTTACGTTATTCGGCCAAATCCAGATTCCAGATAGTTGCGCCCAAATCCGGATAGCTATCTGCGGATAGTTTGACGCATGAACCAGATATCCGCGGATTTCTACCAGATATCTGAATCCGATTACTATTTCAATAGCAAAAAGCATCACTCACTCCCCTTCCAGGGATTTGTAGGCTGTCAAAAGCAAGCTAACATACATTGGCCAGGAATCGAACCCAGGTCAACTGCTTGGAAGGCAACTATGCTCACCACTATACCACCAACACTACATGCTAAAGCCAGCCTAGCATGTACCATTGTGATATATCCAAGAGAAAAATGAGCTTGCTTATTTGCCTAACTTGCTAGATAAAAGCAGTGGGACACTGCTTACAGGCTTCAATTCAAGACTTCAGAATCAGAAAGATCATGTGCCCCCCTGGATGATGCTGGTGTACCCCACACAGCAAATGACAGCAATTTGAAGTCTGGAAGATTCCAGGGCAAGGGTGGGAAGGATGAAAAGCTAGGTGGCCATGCAACCCTTCCTGTGAATTCTTAGTTGTAGGAAAAAGTGGCGTTAAACTTTTTGGAGCAGACTTACTTCCTCCCTCCAAAAGACACACATACATCCCCATAAAATCATTTAGCAGCATCTGCATACACTGTCTCTGTGGTGCAATCAGTTAGCACATTCAGCTGTTAACTGAAAGGTTGGTGGTTCAAGTCTACCCAGGTATGGCCTTGCCTTTTGTGTTCAACAGTTGTCCGAAGAGAACCCCAGATAGCGATTTAGCAGCAACTGAGTGCACAGTCTCTGTGGTACAATTGGTTAGTGCATTTGGCTGTTAACCAAAAGGTTGGTGGTTCAAGCCCACCCAGGGATAGCTTTGTGTTTTGTGAAGGGAACCAATGTACCCTTCTTAAACTTAAAGACTGTATACGAATGTAAGTAGACTGCAGAGTTGCGCAGCGGAAGTGTGCTGGGCCCATAATTCAGAGGTCGATGGATTGAAACCATCCTCTGCTAGGCATTATTTCATTCTTGCACCTCACTTTATCGCATGGGCAAAACGGTTTCCATAGCCCTGTAAGAAAAAGTGTAATAAGGGCCCTGCCGTAACATAGATATTACGGTAGCTAAGACTACTCCTGGGCCTTTCTTGTAGTTGAAGAGATGAGTGAACTGGCTGGCTTCAGCCTGTAATGCTGGTGGTATAGTGGTGAGCATAGCTGCCTTCTAAGCAGTTGACCTGGGATCAATTCCTGGCCAATGGTGGTATAGTGGTGAGCATAGCTGCCGTCCAAGCAGTTGACCTGGGTTCAATTCCTGGCCAATGTATGTGAGCTTGCATTTGACATCCTACAAATCCCTGGAAGACAAGATCCATGAACAAGGAGGAGGGTGTTTTTAATGTACTATAACGTTTTGAAAGCATTTTAAAGGGCACTTCCGGTTTTAATATCCGCATATCCGAATAGCTCGGATGTCCGCGGATAATGGGTCCGGATATCCAAGTTCACTTGGATATCTAAAAGGTCGGATTCGGATATCCAAACCGGATTTGGATAGCTGGGTATCCGGATCTGAATCAATTCGGATTTTAAAAAGTACTATCAGAGCATCCCTGATAGGCATTTTCCAACAAGGATTTAAAAGGACTTGCAGTCAGTAGGGGATACTCAGAGAGCAGTGGGTAAGGCATCTCACCCAGGGATGAGAGGCAAGGCCCTGGAGGCATTTGTGAATCTTTCACAGGAGTAAGAAGATGACTTTGAGGTGATTAACCAAGCCATAGCTAAGAGATACCACCTCACACCAGAGGTGCATCAAAAATGCTTCAGGACATTGTCGTGAGGTCCTAATCACAGTTACTTGGATCCTGCCTGCAACCTGCGCACTGCATTCCAGCAGTGGTTGAAGGGACTGTCAATTAGATCATTTGATGCCCTGCAGGACATGATGATCAAGGACCAGTTCCTCCACACTTGTGCTGCTGAGGTCCGGCTGTTCGTGCTGGATCGAGAGCCGAAGACAGTGGATAAGACTCCTGAATAATTTGCATTGAAATAAAATAAATCTGATTGGCTGTGGCTCCACCCCTTTTCTGAATTTGAACCCCAATCACCCAATGGCCAACTGTACCAGGTACAGGTGATTAACAGTGCAAGAATGGCATCAATTAAATATTCCCCTTAAAGATTAATAGGTGGATTTTGATTGGCTTTTGTAGGCTCCACCCACTTTTCTGAATATGAATCTCAGTCACCCAGCGACCAACTGTGCAAAGTTTGAGAACCCTACAATAAACAGTGTAAGAATTACTGCAGTTTACATTTTCTCAGTGAAATTTGTATTTGTCTCCGCCTACTGATGACCGGGCATTGCCCAATTATGTATTTGGCTGGTGTTTGCTGCGCCCACTTTTCCTAACCCTAACACACAATTACTCAATGAGCTTTGCGGTCTTTGGCATCAATAACCTGCATTAAAATGAAACAAATCAGATTGGCTGTTTGGGGCTCCACCCCCTTATATAAATTTAAACCCCAGTCACGCAATTATCAACTGTACAAGGTTTGAGGCTTGTGCCATTAACAGTGCAAGAATGGCAGCAATGAAATATTCCCCTGAAAAATCAATAGGTAATTTTTGATTGTTTTTTGTAGGCTCCACCCACTTTTCTGAATATTAACCCCAGTCACCCAGTAACCAACTGTGCAAAGTTTGAGAACCCTACCATTAACAGTGTAAGAATGGCTGCTGTTTACATTTTCCCAGTAAAATTTGTATTTGTCTCCACCCACTTATGACACTGCGTTGCCCACTTATGTATTTGGCTGGTGTTGGCTGTGCCCACTTTCCTAACCCTAACACACAATTAATCAATTACTCAATTACCACGTTTGTGAGCTTTGCGGTGTGTGGCAACAATAATTTGCATTGGAATGAAACAAATCTGATTGGCTATTTGTGGCTCCACCCCCTTTCTGAAATTGAACCCCAGTCACCCAATGATCAACTATACCAGGTTTGAGGCTTGTGCCATTAACAGTGCAAGAATGGCAGAAATGTAAATATTCCCCTTGAAAATCAATAGGTAAATTTTGATTGGCTTTTATAGGCTCCAACCACTTTTCTGAATAATAATCCTAGTCACCCAACGACCAACTGTGCAAAGTTTGAGAACCCTACCATTAACAGTGTAAGAAAAACAAAAGTTTGCTTTCTTAAAACAGAAAGAATTTGCAATAATTCAGGTTGGAGTGAGCTTGAGATGTCTCCCAGTGCATCACCGCTGAATATATGCAAATTAACCATTGTCACTCTTATAAGCTAAACACACCTCCAGAACCGCTGGAATGCAATGATGTGTCAGCTTGTTAATTTGTACAGACCCATAATAATCCAACAGGCATACAGACTGTTTTGGATTTTTTTTTTTTTAAGCCTTTCAGATTAAAATCACTTAAAAACCAGCCCTCACGCGGATATCTTCATCAGGTTGGCAGCGATCTTGCCCTTCCTTCACTGTTCAATCATCATGCCGGCTTTTATTAAGTCTGTTCTTTATCAATAAAAAGAAAACAAAACATTTTAGAGCAATGAGCTCCACTCCTTTTGCTTCCACAATTCTTGTGCCTTCTCCTCTCCAACACCTTTTTTTCCCGCCAGGTACACCACATACAATCTTGCTAAGAAAATATTGCACACTGCTTCCAGTGACAACTCCTCCTTCTGGAATACTATTAAGTTTCTTGCATCCCACAAAACTTCCTTAAGTACAGAGAACACAATCCACCCCTTCCTATTCTTCTCCTTTGCACCCAGTGACACTCCACCCATCACCATTGAAAGAGATGTGACCCTAACCTCCACCACCACCTCTAAAAATGTCCTCAACTTCCTCCGAAAACCCTTTGCAAAATCACAATCCCAAAACACGTGGTCCACATCCTCTTCCCCTCCACACCCTTCTCTTGGGCACCTTCCTGAGGGAGTCATACCCCTCAATTTGCAAAAAAACCTAGTAGGGAGCACTGACACCAGAGCCATCCAGACAACATCTTCTTGCCTGTTTGTTATTCCTTTAATACTCATTCTTTTCCATACTGTCTCCGCTTGTGCACTTGTCATTCCTTTTATATAACATATTATATAATTTCTTGTGATCCATTTTTTTATATTCTGCTTGTTTATGTCTGTTATGGCTGCTCCTGCCATATTGAAATTGTCCAGAATTTCTTTAACTTTTTGGTAGCATGATGTAGTAGTGAATGCAACAGGCTTGCTCAAATCCTTAGCGACCCATCCCAACCTGTTCAACAACCATCCTCCCAAGTACCTCACAAAATCCTTCACCCTCCCCTCTGACTCCAACACTCTACGGACAGACACCAGATAGTGCAGAGACAGAAAAGAAGCAACATCAGGGAAGTCCCAACCACCCAGAGACACACCCTTGTGAACCGTCATCCGTGCCACCCTCTCCATCTTTGAACCCCAGAAGAAAACAAACAACATTCTCTACACCTCTTGCATCCATCTTTTGCCAGGAGGCAAGACCAAACAAAAATACAACAACAACGGCAATATCACAGCTTTCACCACCAACACTTTCCCTGAAAAAGACAACTTCCGCAACCTCCACAAGTTCAACTTTCTTATCACTTTCCCTTTCACTTCATCCAAAGTCTTTCTACCTTTCATCTCTGCATCAAACACCACACCCAACACCTTGATCTCCTGACTCACTAGCACTTTCTCCACATGCAAAGGTACAGGCCTCCCAAAGGAAACCAGTTGGGACTTCTCCCAATTCACAGCCATTCCAGACATTCCACAAAACACCTTCACATGCAAATTCACCCTGTCAATATCAGCCTGTGACCCACCCACAAACGACACATCATCCATATAAGCCAAATACTTCACCTGCTCTCCACCACCACCTGGCACAACAAACCCTTTCACCACTTTATCCCGCTGGACATACCTCAGCAAAGACTCCACCACACAAATAAAAGCCATAGGCGACAGCGGACACCCCTGCCTGACTCCGGACAAAACGGGGAATGACCTGGACAAAACCCCATTTACCAAGACATGGCTCGAAATTCCAGTGTAAAAACATCTAATAACTTTCAGGAGACAATCAGGGACCCCTAATTTTGCCATCACCCTGAACAGGAAGGAGTGTGATACTCTATCAAATGCTTTTTCCAAATCGATACCCTCAATGACCATCGGCACTTTATTTTCCTGTGAAAAATTAATCATGTCCCTTAATAAAACCAGGTTATCGGCGCTTCTTCGACCGGGGACCGCACAGGTCTGCCCCTCTCCAATCATAGATGCTATCACACTCCTTAACCTGTTTGCGACCAATTTTGCCACTATCTTGTAGTCCACATTCAACAGCGAAATCGGCCTCCAGTTTTTTATCAATTTTTTGTCTCCTTTCTTATGAATCAGGGTGATGACTCCCTCCCGCATTGATGGGGACAACCGCCCAGAAGAAAAAAACCTCCTGGACCACCTCCACCACTTCCCCACCAATGATAGGCCAGGCCCACCTAAAAAACTCCACTGGGAGCCCGTCCTTCCCTGGAGTCTTGCCTGTTTGCATGGCACCCACTGCCACCCATACCTCCTCTGTGGCCACCAACTCTTTCAACTGCTGTACCTCCAATGGATCCAAACACTCCTCCAACACCTCATCACAATAGTCTTCCATCTCCACCTGTGACACAGCATTCCCTCCTCCATACAAATCCACATAAAACCTCCGCACCTCTTCCATCACCTCGGAACCAACCACTTCCCTTTCATCCACCACCACTGACTCTAATACATCTCTACTGGACACCACCTTCTTAAAGAAGAAACGGGAGCAAGACTCCCCCTCTTCCAAATCTCTCACTTTCGCCTGAAACACAATCCTCTTCCCACGCTCCGTCAACATTCTCTTCATTCGCTGTCTTGCCTCCTCCAACTCTTCCTCCACCTCATACCCCCATTCCTTCATCTTCACCAAATACTGCAACCTTACTTTCCAACTTTCTTCCTCCTCTTTCTGCAAACATCTCTTCTCATACGCTAGATTCCTGAAAAAGCCAGAAATCCTCCTATTCACCCAATCCCACCATTCCAACAAATCCACAAAATCTCTCTTCCTGCGCACCCATCCTGCATATTCCACCCTAAATCTTTCAAGTACATCCACATCCTCCAACAACTCCACATTCAACTTCCAGACTCCCTTCCCAAACACCACTCTCTCCGACACTTCCAGGGAACAAAGAATGGCTCTGTGATCAGAAAAAGTGACCTGGTGAAAAGAGACAGCAGAAACCAACACATACCTAGAAAGTAAAAAGTAATCTATGCGTGACTTAACCGTGCCCGAATCCGAAAAGTAAGTATATTCCTTGTCCCTACTGCCTGCCGCCAAAGCTGCATCCTGCAGTCCAAAATCTGTCACAATCTGGTTGAGGATCCTACTGGTGGAGTCCAGCTTGGTCTCTCCTGACCCCACTCGATCCCCAACCGATCTTATACAGTTCAAATCGCCGGCCACGATGGTCTTAATGCGGCCTGGCAGATTGAACTTAAGCACCTCCAAGAACTCTGCCCTCTCTTTTTTGTCTGCAGGAGCGTAACAGTTAAAAAGACGGTACTGGGAGCCACAAAAATCAAAATTCACAACCATCAATCTCCCAGGAATGATGACAGCATGTGACAAAACCTTAATGCTAGGATTATTAAACAGCACGCCAATGCCCTCATTCCTACTCTGGCAGGCAGGGGACCAGATGGCATTGCCCCCTGCCCATTCCCCAGAGCCAGGTACCGTCTTCAATATACACTCCTGCAGACAAAAAATATCCGCCCTAAAATTTGCGAGGTCCTGCAGGACTGCAGCCCGGCGGTATGAGGAGCCGATCCCCCTCACATTTACAGACAGCAGGGACAGCACCATCACCAAAAGACACCACGTGAAAAGCAACCTACACTCAGCCATCTTCATTTCTTAGGTGCTCTGGGACTCTTCCGTACACCCATAGTGGTGGGCTCCTGCTTTGTCTTTCTATTCCTCTTCTTTCTTTGTTTTTTTGATTCTGCTGTGTTCCAGTCCTCCGGACCAGAATCCCCAGCAGTACTCGGTCCCGGTGTCTCCGGGTTAACTCTCCTAGCTGGCCTAGTGTTTTTCCAGCTAGTAGGCTACTAGGCACAGGAGACTGGGTCACATCCACCTTTAATTCACCCTCAGAAGTGTCACTGACGATCCTCATTTTTGTTACACGGGTGTCATCACTTTCAGACTCAGTCACAGCTTCTTTCCTCTCTTGATAAGGTGGTAGATAATCACTATCATTCTCCTCTATCTCCACCTCTTTTTCACCTTCCACCTTCCCAGGGTCTGTCAGGTCCATTTCAAACTCCTCCTCCTCATTTGCATTAACTCCACCTCCCTCCTCTGAGATCATGACTGACATGCTGGCTGATTTCCCTCCTTTTTTTGAACTTGGGGAGTCGTTATTTTTGGAGGGAGATGAGGCAGTCCCTTGCTGGGATCTCCTCACTGCATTGTCAGCTTTTGGGCTTTTACTGGATGCAGGGCTGGGGTTTACTGGCAAACTTTTAAGTTTCTTCTGCGAGAGAGCAGAAGAAGGGGTGGGCTTAGGAATCTCTGGCGGTTCAGCTGACTGCACAGCTGTTTCCCCGCCTGCATTCCTGTTATTCTCGCCGACTGAGCTGGCATCAGCAGCTGTGGCACTACTGCTCCCAGCGGACCTACGGCTACTAGCATCCATGGTGGGCAGCTGGGAGTCTCTGCAGGGTTCAGGCACATCTGCCTGGCTTTCTGGGACCAAGGGGGCGGCTTCTGTACTGGTGGCAGGGGTCAGGGAAGCCTCAGAACGCTCTCCATTGTCGCGCTGCGGGCCCCGCTCAGCAGAAACTGAGCAAGTGACGTCACCGGCGTCAGGGGAATCCCGATCAGCTGGAGAGCCGGGCACTGCTTCGGGGAGCCTCTCCGGGGGGGTTTCAGCCACAATATCACTTCCTTCAGCCCCAGCCTCTCTCACCACAGCGGGGGGACACGGGACAACACCAGGTACACATACATCAGCCTCTCCAGCCTTGCTCCCTGCCACGTCAGCAGCAGCCTTCTTACAGGCAGGAGCACCAGCGTTCTGCTCAGCGGGGGGGGACACTGCAGAAGGAGGCACAGCATCCTCTTCACCCCCACTCCCCACTGCTTCATCATCATCATCCTCATCCACATGCTCAGCAAGTTTCCTTTTCTTGACACGCTGCAGCTTTGGCATCTCAGCCTGCTCAGCCTGCAGCATCTGGGAGTCAGTGACCTCTTCAGCAGAGGGGACAGGGGGGATCACAGTAGCGGTTGGACCCGTTTGAGCAGCACCGGCGCCCTCTCCAGCTACCTCAGAAAGGGGAGCTTCGGCATCAGCCTCAGCGTCCCGGGGCTCCACACGGGTAGCCAGTGACCACCTCCTGCCCCTGCCATAGGAGCCAGCAGCAGCAGCATAGGTATATATGCGGGTGTTCCCCCGCTTTTCACATTCTTTGGCCAAGTGGCCCGCTAGACCACAGAAGTCACACACCTTCACCTTTTAACACTTGGAGCCTGGGTGAACCGACTCCTTACAGTGCCTGCACCTCTCCTCAGAGTTGCAGCTGCCAGCACCGTGCCCAAAACAGTAGAGCGTCTGCCCAGTGTAAGTGATATAGCCTCTCTCACCGGCAATGGAAAAGACAGGGGGTGGGTGAACCACATCATGCCAGCTCCCTTCCTGCCTCTTGAACTCCACATTAAATCTCATCTTGCTCCTATAAACACCGATGTGATTATAGATCTTCTCTGCCCAACTCACATCTCTGAAGTATCTCTGCAGAAACAATCTCACAACATCAGGCTCCACAAACGGGTTATACATGTGAACGTACACTTGTCTTGCTTTTTCATTAAACAGCGGTGTAACTGACTCCAGCCACTTAACAAAATCCTCTCTGCTCTCTCTATAGTCTGCCAGAACCCTTAAAGCCTCTTCCTCACTATACATTGTGACATCATATGCTCCTTGTGCAGGAAAATCCTGAATCTCAAACAAATTATTCTTTGTCATCTTCAACCCCTTCACCAGTACTTTGTCAATAAACGCCTTCGGTCCCTTACTCCTCCATTCCGCCTTCACGATGAAGCGTATTGAATTACGCAGCTTTGGCATACCTCCTCCACTTGATGCAGCTTCCATCCTCTCCTCGTTTATCGAGGGCCCCCACAAGGAGGACCCTCAGAATACCTTCCGTGCAAGGCCAAGTAAAGTAACTCCACCTAATCTTCGCCAAAAGTCCTAGAAGCCACAGACTGTTTTGGATTGTTTGATCCTCATCAGTGCATGGCATAGAGTCATTTGGCTCTATGCACTAGGGCTTGTAACACCGAGAGGCACAGACTAACCAGCAAGCTCATGGTGACCCAGAACTCATTGGAGTGTGTAAGGGACTACAATGGTCCTAAAAGCCCCCTTACTAAGATGTTAAGAAAAACAAAAGTTTGCTTTCTTAAAACAGAAATTTGCGATAATTCAGGTTGGAGTGAGCTTGAGATGTTTCCCAGGGCATCACTGCTGAATATATGCAAATTAACCATTGTACCCTTAGAAGCTAAACACACCTCCAGTGTAATAGTGTAAGAATGGCTGCAGTTTACATTTTCCAGTGAAATTTGTATTTGTCTCTTTTTGATTATGGGAATAAAAAGTATCCTATACTTTATTCCAGGTAATGTACTATGTGTGTGCCAAATTTCATTCAAATCCGTTCAGCCGTTTTTGCGTGATCGAGTAACAAACATCCAAACATCCAAACATCCGAACCTTCCCATTTATTATATTAGTAGGATTTATCGGCAGAATGTTGCGTCATTTTTCTCCCTGCGCCATTTTCAGATGGACCCGTTGATATCCTGTGTTTAGCTTGGATTGCGTCATCTCCTGCGAAGGAGCGGCGAATCCTTCTAGTCCTGTTCTTGCGAAGTAGACCATCGCTGCGGTCGCTATTGGCTGCCTCCATCCAGTCTGTCCTGTTTGTGAATGCTTGCTGTCACTGAGGAGTGACTAGATTAGCAAGCGTTCATTCTGTCGATCTGTCCTTTTCTCTCTAAGTTCTGGTTAAGAACGCTCAGCGCTGCTTTTGCGCTGAGCAAACTTTGTTAAGTGTCATTGTGGTTGCTCGGAGCTATGCCTGCTCTGTGCGCCACATATTCTGCTGGAGTCAGTCCTCTCCTCCACCAGTGCGTTCGCACTATACCCTGAGATTCATAGTTTTATGCCTTGCTTGCGTCTTGTGCGTGTGTTTCCTTTACGTCAGAATGTGCATTGCGCACTGACTGTAGAGGATACACCGCCAAGCATTACAAGAACATTCCCAGTAAGACTATGGCTGTCAAATGAGTTAGGGCATCACCCTAGCCATTCCCATGGCATGGCTTCACCTAGACTGGGGGACTGGCTGCAGAATTAGAGAAGTTTGGGTAACAGATGCCATCCCCACAAATGTTTTGTTGGGTACTAACCTTGGACAATTAGTGGCTCAGTATGAGCCCAATCCAACCCCCTTGGAGCCTGCATTCTCACCAGAAGTTCCAGACTTATGTGAGGTACGGTTTAATAACTCGGTGCATTTGGGGGGGGGGGGGGGTGCTGGAGAATCTTCAGGGACCTTAGGTATAGGCTACCAAAGTTATAGGCTAGAATTTACACAGCTATTTTTTTTAATAGCCTAGAGCTACTGTAAATTCTGGGCTATAAAATAGATGCTCATATGATGAGTAAGTGTACTTCCTCTGCAGATAGTGCTAACTAAGCTAGGAATATCTTGATCTATTGTCAGAATTGCATTCTCCCACACTAGGAATAAGCAAATGTCTTGTTCTGTGTCTTTGTCATTTTTACTATTGTTTTTGTGAATACTTTTTTGTATATAGTCTTTCTGCATTTGTTCCACTGTTTGGAATATTAAATCTTTCTTTAATAAGTTAGTCGTCTGTGTACTACTAAGCAGAGAATGTACTTCTCCTAGAGAGACTGCACAGCAGGGCCGGATTACCGACCAGGCAACAAAAGCAGTTGCTTGGGGCCCCATTCAGAGTCAAAGGGTCCCATCAGCAAATAAACCAGCCCTCGCCATCCTGTCAGCGGTAAAGGAACTCTGAGCAGTGCAGTAACTATGGAAAGATGCATATCATTTTAAAGCTCTCTTTCTCCTCTTTCCAATGATATATAAACCGCCACCCTATGCCTTTTAGTTTTCAAAATTGTCGCAATCGAAATCGCGGCCACGGCAATTTCGATCGCGAAAATAGAGAAAGCTAAAAGGCGTAGGGTGGCAGTTTATGTATCATTGGAAAGAGGAGAAAGAGAGCTTCAAAATGATATGCATCTTTCCATAGTTACATTGTATTACACAGGACGACTTTTCTCCAAAGTCAGCAGCTCGATTCAGCACAATGCAATGAAATATAAGGAACCCAGGGGGATATACCGTCTTTCCCCGAAAATAAGACAGTGTCTTATATTAATTTTTTCTCTAAAAGATGTGCTAGGGCTTATTTTCAGGGGATGTCTTATATTTCTATTAGGAAGTGTCTCTCAGCGGAACATTTCCTGTTCCTTTGTACTGTGATGCTCATGGATTTGAAAGTATGGTACTGTACTGATCAGGCACCTGCCCTGTCTTCCCTGCACACAGTTTACCAGATTATAATATACCTTGCTGTGTGCTGGGATGACAGAATCAGTGCACTGCACCACTGTGTCCCTACTTACTGGCTGGCTCTTCCTCCTCTTTAGCTTCCGCTAGGGCTTATTTTCAGGGTAGGGCTTATATTTCAAGCATGCTCAAAATTCCAGCTAGGGCTTATTTTCAGGGTAGGTCTTATTTTCAGGGAAAGAGGGTAATTACAAACATCATGCTGGTAGGTGTGAGGATGTAACTAATTAGTTGTGGGTATGCTTAAAGGCATACCCACAGGCACTGCTCGGAGTCCCTTTAAGGGCTCTGCCCCTGACACAGGAGACCAGGGTTCGAATCTCAGCTCTGCCTGTTCAGTAAGCCAGCACCTATTCAGTAGGAGACCTTAGGCAAGCCTCTCTAACACTGCTACTGCCTATAGGGCACATCCTAGTGGCTGCAGCTCTGTCGCTTTGAGTGATATGAATGTTATTTGTCTTTTCTTGTCTTGTCAAATGATGCCGTGCGCTGCTGATTGTCTTCAGAGCCAGGCTCTCCTCCTAGGTCCCCCTCCTGCTACTGTGCGCTCTGCCACTGCCACTCCTCCCTCCTTTCCCACAGAAAACCACATCTGCAGCAAGAATGATAGCAGCAGATGGCAAATGCTCACTCACCTATCCATGATCCAAGCGATAGAGATCCCGTCATCTGAAACCCATCTGTCTCTTCTACAGTGCTCTGAACTTCCTGATTCTCAGATCAGACAGGAAGTAGGAAGTAGTAATAGTAGTAGCAACAGAGCGGCAGCACTCTAGAGGAGACAGATGGGCTCCGGATGACGGGACCTCTATTGCTTGGATCGCAATAGGTGAATGTGACAGTGCTGATCGTAATGGAAAAATCTACGCTTACGGGTCATTACGCGTAATTCTACGCTATTACGCATTACGCAATTACGGTTACGACGTACTACATTATCTACGGGTCATCTCTGTACTTACGCGTAAGGGTACCGTAATGTATGCGCTTACGATATATTGTTACGTGTACTACGGTAATAACCACCGACGCGTACGTTTTGACGCATGCGGGCGAGCATGTACGCAATAGCCGCCTATCACTATGGTAGCTATTGCGTAAATGCGTCAGTACGTACGCGTACGTATGCGCTCCTTCATAGGCTGTGATTGGCTAATGCGTAAAAATCAACAGGAAGCTGTAAAAAAAAGACAGACTCGTGGGAAAGACCTGGACACCACACAGACTTTTATTGCAGCCTGCAGGGAGTCCAGGGCACATCCACAATGCCTCCAAAAAACCCACCCGAGTTAAAAAAGGATGGTGATTGAGGTAAGCAATGTATTTTGAACAAAATGCATTTATTTGGTATTGTTTCTATGCGTTTATTTATATTTTAATTTAAAAAGTGTATCATAGGTGTTGCAGAGGGTTTTTTATTTTATTTGTCACTGTAACTTTGCTTGTACCACTACTGTTAAAGGGACTGCGAGCTACGCGTCATGACGTGACAGTCCTGCGCATACGTGGGTTTACTGCGCATGCGAAGGACTGTCATGCCGGCCGCCGTCATGACGCGTATCGGCTGACATAATGACGTGCCTCTTCCTATACCAGCAAGTGTGGGGGCGACGCTTGGCTGAGTGTCGCGGCTGAGTCCCTTTAATAGTAGAGACACATTCACACTGTATTTTTCTAAATGTTAGTGATATTATATTGTAATAGTACAGTAAACTTACGTTACACTCATTGCACGCCTGAACAGTAAGTCTAGGAACCCACTAAAAAACGCAAAACGCTCCCGCAGACGCTAGCGTCTTGTTTTTTTTGGAGCATTTTGCAAGCGGTTGTTTAGCGGTTTACGTTAGCGTTTTTTGCACGGTTTGCGTTTTTTGTATGGGAGTTCCTAGCGTCTACAGTGTTTTGTGATTATTGATTAGTGTTCTGAATTTTTTTTTTTTTTCTGGACAAAAAATGCATTGTGGGAATCATAAATGCATTTTTTGTTCAGCGCTTTAAAAACGGTAAACGGTTTCAGCAGCACTCCAATATTTTCATCTGCTCATGAACGGACATTTTGTTAAAGGACTTCCGAGGCCAAAAAGAAAAAAATGACACTATACCTTTTTAATATCTGAATCCACGGAGGATGTCCAGCGCGTCCTCCGCACCGTACCGCCGTCATTGCAGCCCTTTTCGTTCCCCCATGGCTCGGCCCGACCCCACTGAACGGGTCGCATGTATTTCACAAGTAAGATGGCCGCCGCCTTGAGCCGCGGCTGCGCAGTACGCTTTGCCGCGAGTGCGACTGCGCAGCCTTTAGCCCGCCTCCCGTACCCAGTACGCGGTGGGAGGCGGGCTAAAGGCTGCGCAATCGCACTCGCGGCAAAGCATACTGCGCAGCCGCAGCTCAAGGTGGCGGCCATCTTACTTGTGGAATACATGCGACCCGTTCAGTGGGGTCGGGCCGAGCCATGGGGGAACGAAAAGGGCTGCAATGACGGCGGTACGGTGCGGAGGACGCGCTGGACGTCCTCCGTGGATTCAGATATTAAAAAGGTATAGTGTCATTTTCTTCTTTTTGGCCTCGGAAGTCCTTTAACATGTTCACGAACACAAATTCACAATATTTACCAATCACATTGGCTATCATTCATAAGGCTGGTTTCACAGTGGGACGTTACAGGCGCACGTTAGAGCAGCCTGTAACGCAGCCCACCGCACAGTAATGAACAATCAATGGGGCTGTTCACAGTGCGGACGTTGCGTTACATTGTAACGCTGCGTCACAAGACAACGTACTGCATGCAGTACTTTAGACGCGGCTGAGCCGCGTTAGACTGCTTGCACATGCTCAGTAATGTTGGGGATGAGCGGAGAGCGGCCAGGCACATGGCTAATTAATATGCACTGCGCGTTGTGACGTGCAGTGTTTACTTCCTGGAGCATCCGCTCTGTGCGGCGATTGGCCGGCGGGACCACGTGATGCCGCATGCGCACAAGAGTGCGCATCACGGCATCACTGACGCCAGAGTGAGCTGCACAACGCGGCTCACTCTGACGTCCAGATCCAGCACCACCAGGCGTTGAGTTAGGGGAACGTTATGCGACCTTAACGCCCCCTCTAACGCAACGTCCTGGTGTGAAATTAGCCTCAAGCATTCCTGCATGCGCAAATTCTGAAAACAGCTGACTTTACTGAGCACTTAGCAAAATGTGCATTCATATAAAGGCTGTTTCCGCATCAAAAGCTGTCATTCCCGAGCACAGCGATAAATTACCGCCTTGTGCGGTGATTATCTAAAAAAAGGTAACAAAATGTCAATTCATAAAGATTAGACCAAGCGTTATGCGGACGGGCATTACCGCTCCCTAGGAAGTAGCGATAAGCATGTGGAATACATGTAACTGAATGGGACACAGACCTCCCAAGCAGCAGCAGAGAGAGCAGCGCACGGAGGGACTCGGGCAGCTTCTCTGTTTCCGCAAGCCTACCACCAGGCTTTTTCGGGGAATCACCGCACTTACAGTATATCGCTAGAGTTGGGCCGAACCTCCGATTTTAAGTTCGCGAACCCTGTTCGCGAACTTTCGCAAAAGGTTCGGTTCGCGAAAAAGTTCGCGAACCGCAATAGACTTCAATGGGGAGGCGAACTTTCAAAGTTTAAAAGTTTCTATCAGCTGGAAAAATGATAGAAAACATGTCTCAAAAGCTCTAATACCTGGAGCCACACCTAATTGAGTGAAATACACATCTCTGCTGGAGGACCCACCCCCTCCCTCCTCCAAGCAAGGTCCTTTATACCATTTGCCTATCTACACTAATTAGTTATGGGACAGCTGCCTACACACTCTGCTAGGAAGATTTTAATCTCCCTCCTCCCTCCTCCCTCCTCCATCCTCCCACCTCCCACCTCCCTCCTCCCTCCTCCCACCTCCCACCTCCCACCTCCCTCCTCCCTCCTCCCTCCTCCCCCTCCCCCCTCCCCCTCCCTCCTCCCCCCTCCCTCCTCCCACCTCCTCCTCCTCCTCCCTCCTCCACCTCCCCCCCTCCCCCCTCCCTCCTCCCACCTCCCTCCTCCCACCTCCCTCCTCCCTCCTCCCTCCTCCCACCTCCCTCCTCCCTCCTCCCTCCTCCCTCCTCCCACCTCCCTCCTCCCTCCTCCCTCCTCCCACCTCCCTCCTCCCTCCTCCCACCTCCTCCTTCCTCCTCCTCCCACCTCCCTCCTCCCTCTCCTCCCTCCTCCCTCCTCCCTCCTCCCCACCTCCCTCCTCCCACCTCCCTCCTCCCACCTGAAATTGCTGGCCTGAAATTGCTGGCCTGAAATTGCTGGTTCAGGCCAGCAATTTCAGGCCAGCTTCAGTTGGTATAGTGGATAGTGTGCTTGTCCACCATACGTTGAGACCCAGGTTCAAATCCCAGCCAATGTGAGTTGGCTTTTATGCTACAAATCCTTAAAGGGAACCTAAACGGAGAAGGATATGGATTTTTCCTTTAAAATAATACCAGTTGCCTGAATCGCCTGCTGATCCTGTGTCTCTAATACTTTTAGCCACAGCCCCTGAACAAGCATGCAGATCAGGTGCTCTGACTGAAGTCAGACTGGATTAGCTGCATGCTTGTTCAGGGTGTGATTCAGCCACTATTGCAGTCACAAAGATCAGCTGGACTGCCAGGCAACTGGTATTGTTTACAGGAAACAGCCATATCACTCTCTTTAAAGGAGAACTGTAGTGAAAGGTATATGGGAGGCTACCATATTGATTTCCTTTAAGCAATACCAGTTACCTGGCTATCCTGCAGATCCTCTGCCTCCAATACTTTTAGCCCTAGACCCTGAACAAACAACAGTTTGACATTTTGTAAGATCTGACAAGATTAGCTGCATGCTTGTTTCTGGTGGGATTCACACTACAGTGGCTGGATAGTGTACTGGTTAAGGCCTCTGCCTTTGACATGGGAGACCAGGGTTCGAATCCTGGCTAGGTCAAGTACCTATTCAGTAAGGAGTTCAAGGCAAGACTCCCTAACACTGCAGGGTGGCCTCTTGAGCACGTCCCTGTGGCTGCAGCTCTTGAGCGCTTTGAGTCTGACAGGAGAAAAGTGCTATACAAATGTTTGGATTATTATTATTATTATTACTGCAGCCAAATAGATCAGCAGGGCTGCCAGGCAACTGGTATAGCTTAAAAGGAAATCAATATGGCAGCCTCCATATACCTCTCACTACAGTTCTCCTTTAAGCAACCTAATGGTTCTATTGCATTGAGCATTAATGGTACATTTTCGGCTAGCTTCACTTACTACTGTAGTGGTACAGTGCTTAGGGTGACGTGTCCACTACACAGTGAGATCTGGGTTCGATTCCCAGCTATGGTATGATGTATACTGGCTTTTAAAGTAGTATAATTCCCTGCCAGAAGAGACCCTCCTCCCTCTGGTAGGAGGGAGGAGGGAATAGGTTGAAGGGTTGGTGGGAGGAGGGAGGAATTAAAACTCTTTAGCAGAGTGTGTACCAGCTGTCCCATAATTAATTAGTGTAGGCAGACAACTGAGTCAAATGGTATAAAGGACCTAGCTTGCAGGGAGGGTGAGCGGGGTCCTCAAGCAGTGTGTTTGACCATAACATGGCTGCTGACAGTGAAATGGAGGGTAAAAATTTTGTTTTTGATGCGAACTGGGCGAAGCGAACTTCCGCAAACATTCGCCTGCGGGGTGGCGAACGCGAACCACCGAAGTTCGCCGGGAACCGTCGCCGGCGACCGTTCGGCCCAACTCTATATATCGCAACTGGCAACATTTGTATGAATGACCACCAGAAGTCTATAATACCGAAAGCGGTACTTTCCCGCACGGATTTTGTTACCAACCACACTTTCATGAATGATAGCCTAATGGGTGGAAATTACATTTGCCAAAGGATGGGGGACCAGATAAGTAGGGGTGGATACTTATATCATTTTTATAATGTTGAAACATTATGATTTAAGTAAAGTTAATCCTAATTAAAAAATGTATAATCCATACAGTGCTCATGAATACTGTCAATTTTTTTTCAGGAATTTACAAGAGGCCGATATGACCTGGTGGTGGGGAAGTACAAAAAGCGGGTGGTGAGGAGGGTCCAGTTACTGCTGAGGACCCAATTCAGCAGGAACTTGAGGGTGAAGCAGGTCCAGATGATGTGGAGCGACCTGAAAAGGAGGGACAAAGAGCTCGTCAAGAGCATTGCGGAGCCCTGTCATGTAAGTCAGCAAACTACTAGTTTATGTATGTGTATCTTGGGTTTTTATACTGTATCTAATTATACTATAAAAATACCTTGTGCAGTGAATATTATAATAGAGTTGTGTAGTACTATATACGGAAAAATTATCCGTTTAATATTCACAGATGAGCTCATCACTTTTTCCACATTTTGTTTCGTATGGAATAATTCTAAAATGGGTTACCTAAATTATTTTTTGTGCTCCTGCCTCCTGTGTGTTCATAGTGATGATATTTGTGCAGTATTTGCTGAGTGTTTTGTTTTTTTTGGAGCATTTGCAAGCGGTTGTTTAGCGGTTTGCGTTAGCGGTTTTTGCACGGTTTTGCGGTTTTTGTATGGGAGTTCCTAGCGTCTACAGCGTTTGCGATTATCGATTAGTGTTCTGATTGGGTGTTTTTTTTTTTTTTTTTATTATTTTCTGGACAAAAAAAAGCATTGTGGGAATCATAAATGCATTTTTTGTCCAGCGCTTTAAAAAAGGTAAACGTTCCAGCAGCACTCCAACATTTTCTATTGGAAGCGGTAACGCACCCGAAATCGAACATAGAAAACTGCGACCGCTGTAGTGGAATTTGGGCCACCCATTAACATTACCATAGCATTTTGCGGATCGATAGCGGTGCACAAAAACACTCAAAACGCGCATAAAAGCGCTAGTGGGTTTGAGCCCTAAGAGTATGGGCCCTTTCCACTGCAAAACACAAACGTAAACACGTTATTTGTGCAATGCATCTAGATATTTTGATGTAAATGCTTTAGTGAGTTTTTTATGTGTTTGCTTTGCTTTTTTACTGTGGCTGAAAAGTGTTGTATTGATTGAAAAAGAAAAAACACAAAACGCATCGTAATTGCGCAGACATGCACCTGCACTATTGAATTTGGAAAAACGCATGCGTTTTGCATTTTTACCAAAAACGCAGCTAGTGGAAAAAAGGGCCTTATATCATACTTTGTGGAATGCAACTTCATAACCACTGATGATCACCTGGTATTTTTACAAGGATTTGATAGGTGCTATCATCCATCAGGCTCTTTGGTCCTCTCCATGACCTTGGCAACTGCCAAGGTTTGCCTTGTGGATGATCCGGCTGTGGTGCATAGCCATTTTAAGATCTCTCCAGAGTTATTAAATTTTATTGATGCCTATGCTCTTGCTTGGCCTCTCACTCAAGGGCATACATACGCAGAGTTGTCTCAAAGCCACTCCTTTGATATATTTGCTGTGTGCGGAGGGGCTTATTCCTACTAAAGATGAACCATTGCCCCAGTCTACGTTCAGGAGCGCTCTTTATATCCTATCCTATGTATATTTTACTGTATTTAAAGCGAATGGGTACCAGTTTTACAATAAAAAAGTCAGATACTCACCTAAGGAGAGGGAAGGCTCGGTCCTAATGAGCCTTCCCTCTCCTCTCCCGGTGCCCTCGGTGCTGTGCTGGCTCCCCCGTTCGCATCTGCCAACGCAGGGAATTCGGAGGTTTTCGGGAGTACTCCATACTCCATACTACGCATGCGCGAATGCGTCAGAGTGCGCATGCGTAGTATGGATTGGCCCATCTTCGGGAGCCTGATTGCTCCCGAAGGCTTCCGAAACCTCCCTTCGGCGGTGGAAGTGGCAGTATTTGACCGAACTGGTCGAATACTGCTACGGGGGATCCTGCGCGGGACCGGGCACTGGGAGAGGAGAGGGAAGGCTCATTAGGACCGAGCCTTCCCTCTCCTTAGGTGAGTATCTGACTTTTTTATTTTTAAAGTGGTACCCATTCACTTTAAGAGTCATATTCTTTCATGTCCAATAAAGAAATAAACGGTATTAGAATTTTTCTTTTTTCTGTGTTTAAACACTTCACATCCAGACCTTGTTTCCCCCTCATGGACCAGTGCAATTATAGCCAGATGTGCCCTCTGGATTAGTGTGTGCACTCAGGATTAGTCCCCCCCCCCCCCCCATTATAGCCAGATCTGCACCCAGTATATTTTTTTTAAATCCAAAATGGGTATATGTATCCACATTATTTTATTAGTCACCCCAGCTGCACATTTTAACACCTCACCCCACCCCTCACCAGGGGTCCTCAATCCCCCAGTATGGATAGTCAGATATCCCCCACCCATTCAGGCAGCCCCCTTTGTGGGTAGATCGCAAGCCGTCTCTCTCACCTCACCTCGTTCCTGCGATCAGGCTGCAGCCTGAGCCTCCGTTCCCCGCTCTACACGCAGCCCGGTGATGCCCTTAACTGGGTCTGGGCTTGATGACATCATCAAGCCGAGATTCGGATATTCTGCATCACGGGGCTGGCTGCAGAGCGGGGAACGGAGGCTCGGGCTGCAGCCTGATCGCAGGGACGAGGTGATGTGAGAGAGACTGCCAGCAGTTGGATACACCAGCAATTAAAAAAAATAATGAGTTTGAGTAAAAACTTAATACTTTTTACCTATTTCATGACATAGTTCGTTCTCATTATATTATTTATTATTCTTTATTACAGCTGGATCTGCTTCTCATCCCCCACCTGCACAGCAAGGCCCAGGACATGCCCCCAGACAGGGCAGGACCCCACCGTCTGCTGCGCAGCCCCAGGACCTGCAGGAAGGAGATGCCCCTGGACCCAGCACCTCCCGGTCTTCCTCCCCAGGCCCCTCGTATCGCAGCCAGCGAGTGGCCAGGCGATTTGCTGGAAGCCTCCAAACTGGTAAAAATATTGCATTGTATAATTAATAGGTTTTGGATCAGGATGATACCATTTATTGGCTAACTTCAAAAAACTTAAAAGAGCATGCAAGCTTTCGACTGTAGACTAGAGTCTTCTTCGGGCTTAAATCCTGAATGCTTACAAACAGATGGAATGGACAGCTATATACATGCAGCATCCCAAGGGGATACATAATTTTTTTTTACACACACATACATGTCATTAAGATGCCTTAGTTAGGACACGTGTCAAACTCCAGTCCTGGAGGGCCAGATCCATGCCAATGTTTAGGATGGACTGAGAAAGAGAGGAATGTGTTGTACCTGATGGAACACACCTATCCTGATGCCTGATGCAGACCCATCAATTTATTTGAGCTGTGCCAAAAATTTGTGAGGATCTCGGCCCTCGTAGGACCGGTTTGACATCCCTGCCCTAGGGGAAACAGAGCAGAGTTAGTTAGCTGAGAGTACTGTGTAAACAAATGTGTTATCTCAGCTAACTAACTCTGCTCTGTTTATCTCAGCTAACTAACTCTGCTCTGTTTAAAAAAATGTATCCCCTTTTGGGATGTTGCATGTATATAGCTGTCCATTCCATCTGTTTGTAAACATTCAGGATTTAAGCCCGAAGAAGGCTCTACAGTTGAAAGCTTGCATGCTCTTATTCTTTTAAAGGCAACCTACACTGAGAGGGATATGGGTATTTACTTTTAAACCATACCAGTTGCCTGGCAGTCCTGCTGCAGCCAAAGAGATCAGTAGTGGCTGAATCACATACCCGAAACAAGCAGCTAATCCAGTCTGACTTCAGTCAGAGCACCTGATCTGCATGCTTGTTGAGGGGATGTGGCTGAAAGTATTAGAGACACAGGAGCAGCTGGAGAGCCAGGCAACTGGTATTATTTTAAAAGGAAACCTCCGTATCCTTCTCAGTTTAGGTTCCCTTTAAGTTAGCCAATAAATGGTATCATCCTGATCAAAAATGTCTTGCTTTTTTCTGATGGCTAACACGGTACAAAACTCTACTGCTTTCACTGTATAAGTAATATCTCATATTAGGTTAACTACAGTCAGGTCCATTTCCATTACATGCGGTACGATATGGCACACCGCGGGTGTCCTGAGACCATTGCACGGTAATGGTATAGTTTCTATTGCGTTCAGGTTCTGCGGAGCGGTGTAGACTGATCCAAGAATCTTCAGCATGCTGCAGATTCTCGCAGGGCTGCATCTGCGTCCCATCTCCTGTAATCACTTCTGCATTGGGAGATGCGGAAGTGATGCAGCGAGGTGGCCACCTTTGCATTACTTCTATGGTGGAACAGGGCCCTAAATGTTATTGTATAAGCTTTACATTACAGGTTTCTTTTCTTTTTTTTTTGTTTACATGTAAAATGTATAATCATTGTATCAATCAGGTTAACCTATTTTCCCTATTCTTTCCACAGTTCCACTTTCCACTAACTTACTAGTGAGACGGGAACTAAGGAGGCTGAAGGCAAGGGTGAGGAGGCATGAGAGAGGAGTGCCGGTCCGGGAGTTCAATCTCCTACAGCAGCAGGTCCTGGAGCTGCGGGAAAAATCGGCCCGGCAGGACGAGATAAATGCCCAATTAATGGGCACCGGGGGCAGGCGTGATGCCTAATATTTTATACATAATTATTGTAAAAATGAAGCCCTTTTTTTTATTACATTATTTTCACTGGAGTTCCTCTTTAATGACAGTATGTTTGTTTAAGCTGAAGTTCCCCTTTAAAGTTTTTTTTTTTTTTTTCCATTATTTTTTTACAAAAAAAAAAATAATTTGCCAGTTGCAAAACAAAAAAAAAATATATATATATACACGTGACGTTGCAAACCCAAAAAAATAAATGTTTTTCATAAACAAGTATACGTTTCTTCTCTTTTGTTGTACGATCTCTGACACTGACACATAGGGCTCGATTCACAAAGCGGTGCTAACCCAGTTAGAGACTTTAGGCATGATAACCATTGCACCACTCTGGTGAAAAGCCAGTTTAGGTGTGATAAGTTTAGGCATGATAAGTTTAGGTGTGATAAGTTTAGGCATGATAAGTTTAGGTGTGATAAGTTTAGGCATGATAAGTTTAGATAAGTTCAGATCGCTTGCAAAGTCCCGCACGCAAAGCAGCGCTATTAAACTTTATACGAAGTGCACCAGTCTTTGCTAGCACAAAACTTTTGATCAGCTGTGCACTGCGGTGCTAACGCAGTTGGCGCTTAAACTTATCATGCCTAAACTTATCACACCTAAACTTATCATGCCTAAACTTATCACACCTAAACTTATCACACCTAAACTTATCATGCCTAAACTGAGTTTAGGCATGATAAAGGGCTTTTCACCAGGGTGCTAACTGTTAGCACCGCTTTGTGAATCAGGCCCATTGTGTTGGACTAAATAATCGCAAAAGAAATGCAATGACATTGTTAGTACAATGCATTTCTGAAACATATTTTTATGCAGAATGCTTAGTTGTATGTGTCACATTGCTTGTGATGCAATCCCTTCATTTTTTAGATCTTCAATGTCCAACACAAAGCACCAGTGTGAAAAATTTACAGTGTGAAGAGTATGGGCTCGATTCACAAAGCGGTGCTAACCCAGTTAGAGACTTTAGGCATGATAACCATTGCACCACTCTGGTGAAAAGCCAGTTTAGGTGTGATAAGTTTAGGCATGATAAGTTTAGGTGTGATAAGTTTAGGCATGCTAAGTTTAGATAAGTTTAGATCGCTTGCAAAGTCCCGCATGCAAAGCAGCGCCATTAAACTTTATACGAAGTGCACCAGTCTTTGCTAGCGTTAAACTTTTGATCAGCTGTGCACTGCGGTGCTAACTCAGTTGGCGCTTAAACTTATCACACCTAAACTTATCACACCTAAACTTATCATGCCTAAACTTATCACACCTAAACTTATCACACCTAAACTTATCATGCCTAAACTGAGTTTAGGCATGATAAAGGGCTTTTCACCAGGGTGCTAACTGTTAGCACCGCTTTGTGAATCAGGCCCTATATGTAGCAATTATTCATTGCTTTTTAGTTCTCTTTTACAGCGCATGCGCCGGCTCAGTCTCCTCTAATTTCTTCCTCCCTTCTGCGTGGCCCGTGTCATAGTGCACGGAACTATGATGCGCTGCAGAGAGTCGTAAATAATTAGAGGAGACAAAGCCTGCGCATGCGCTGTAAGGACACGCAGACATCATTTTTCAGGTTGCAGCTCTACTTTCTGTAGGAGCTATGATTTCAATAGCATTGAGAGCGGGCATACCGGGATGGACAGGGATTAAGAGAGGGAGTGTATACTCTTCATATACACCTGGGTATACTTTTTTTTTTTGGGGGGGGGGGGGGGGTTTGGACTGGTTTGCAGGCTTTAAAATACTTACCAAGCCTCCAGCAACGTTTTGTAGCCTTTCTGAAGCTCCTAGCATGCTCCTAGTGGTTTTCCGACGTCCTCTGTGCACGGCAGCAGGCGTATCACTTGACTCTAGGCAGGTCAGGTAACGCGCCGGCTTCCATGCAAGGAGGATGGCAGAAAGCCACTAGGAGTTTCAGGAGGGCTGCAAGATGCTGATGGAGGTTCAGTGAGAATTTTGGAGTAGGTGTGTGTTCTTTCTGCTGGCGGTTCAAGCAACCGACAAGGACATGAATACGGCATCAGGTGGGGGATATTGGGGACATATATATATATACCTGAACCCCTCCCACCCACCCCCCTGTAAATCATAGGTAACCATACCTGAACCCCTTCCACCCCCCCCCCCCCACTAATTCATAGGTAACCAGACCTGAACCCCGTCCACCCTCCCCCCAGAAATTCATAGGTAACCATACCTGAACCCCTTCCACCCTCCCCCCAGAAATTCATAGGTAACCAGACCAGATATTCATAGGTAACCAGACCTGAACCCCTTCCACCCTCCCCCCAGAAATTCATAGGTAACCATACCTGAACCCCTTCCACCCTCCCCCCAGAAATTCATAGGTAACCAGACCAGATATTCATAGGTAACCAGACCTGAACCCCTTCCACCCTCCCCCCAGAAATTCATAGGTAACCATACCTGAACCCCTTCCACCCTCCCCCCAGAAATTCATAGATAACCAGACCTGAACCCCTTCCACCCTCCCCCCTGTAAATCATAGGTAACCATACCTGAACCCCTTCCACCCCCCCCCCCCCCCACTAATTCATAGGTAACCAGACCTGAACCCCTTCCACCCTCCCCCCAGTAAATAATAGGTAACCAGACCTGAACCCCTTCCACCCTCCCCCCAGAAATTCAGTTGTTTATTTTTTATTTTTTTGGGAGTGCTCCATGACAGTGGGAACACTGCTATCTATAATCAAAAGAAGGTGGTACATTATAATAAAAAGTGTGGAGCACCCTAACGGTGGGGACACCCAAGAAATTGAACAGGAACAGGTGATTTTTTTTTTTTTATTTTTTTTTTGTGGAGTGCTCCCTGACAGTGGGAACACTGCTATCTATAATCAAAAGAAGGTGGTACATTATAATGGAAGCAGTAGATTTGGGCGCATGAGACAAGTGGACAAAAAGGGCGCCCCATTCACTTCCATTATAAATATCGTTTAATGGGCGCCGAACAGGGAAAAAAAGGCGCCGGAGATTATTAACGTTTTAACAAAGGCGCCCGGAGATTTTTAAGGATTTATAACTATGTTTGTGATGATTTAACTTTACAAAATGAGCCCGTGACGAATAACGTTTATGAAGATACTAAATCACTATTTCTAAAACATTTCTAAAACATTATTATCCACCCAAAAAAATTATTTACATTTTTTTATTTACATTTTTTATTTATTAATGTCTGTGAAACATTATTATCCATAGGGGTCTTAGGTTTAGGCACCACCAGGGGGGGCCTCAGGTTTAGGCACCAACAGGGGGGTCTTAGGTTTAGGCACCAACAGGGGGGTCTTAGGTTTAGGCACCAACTGGGGGGTCTTAGGTTTAGGCACCAACAGGGGGGTCTTAGGTTTAGGCACCAACAGGGGGGTCTTAGGTTTAGGCACCAACTGGGGGGTCTTAGGTTTAGGCACCAACTGGGGGGTCTTAGGTTTAGGCACCAACAGGGGGGTCTTAGGTTTAGGCACCAACAGGGTGGTCTTAGGTTTAGGCACCAACAGGGGGGTCTTAGGTTTAGGCACCAACAGGGGGGTCTTAGGTTTAGGCACCAACAGGGGGGTCTTAGGTTTAGGCACCAACTGGGGGGTCTTAGGTTTAGGCACCAACAGGGGGGTCTTAGGTTTAGGCACCAACAGGGGGTCTAGGGGTTAGGGATAGGTACAGGGAGGGTTTTTAATAAACGTAAATATAAGTTTCACTTTACAAACAGGGAAGATTAACGTTTTAAGAATTGCCGATCTCATACACATTATTTAGTGATTTATAAATTCTTAAAACACTATTTGTAAACAAAATTCTACACAATATTTCTATAAACGATATTTCCATTTAACGTTTATACCACGCGCCCTTTTTTCCCGACGCCCTTTTCGTACGTACGCCATTATAATAAAAAGTGTGGAGTACCCTAACGGTGGGGACACCCAAGAAATTGAACAGGAACAGGTGAGTATTTTTTTTTTTTTTTTTTTTTTGTGGAGTGCTCCCTGTCAGTGGGAACACTGCTATCTATAATCAAAAGAAGGTGGTACATTATAATAAAAAGTGTGGAGTACCCTAACGGTGGGGACACCCAAGGGATTGAACAGGAACAGGTGAGTATTTTTTTATTTTTTTTTTTATTGTGGAGTGCTCCCTGACAGTGGGAACACTGCTATCTATAATCAAAAGAAGGTGGTACATTATAATAAAAAGTGTGGGTGGAGCACCCTAACGGTGGGGACACCCAAGAAATTGAACAGGAACAGGTGATTTTTTTTTTCTTTTTTTTTCTTTGTGGAGTGCTCCCTGACAGTGGGAACACTGCTATCTATAATCAAAAGAAGGTGGTACATTATAATAAAAAGTGTGGAGTACCCTAACAGTGGGGACACTCAAGAAATTGAACAGGAACAGGTGAGTATTTTTTTTTTTTTTGTGGAGTGCTCCATGACAGTGGGAACACTGCTATCTATAATCAAAAGAAGGTGGTACATTATAATAAAAAGTGTGGAGTACCCTAACGGTGGGGACACCCAAAAAACTCAACAGGAACAGGTGAGTGGTAATGTATTTTTTTTCCGGTGTGCTCCCTGACAGTGGGAACACTACTATCTATAATCAAAAGAAGGTGGTAAATTATTTAAAAAAGTGCGATGCACCCTAACGGTGGGGACATCAAGAAACTGAACAAGAAAAAGGTGAGTCAGCAGAAGCCATTTTGGTGGCAGGTAGTAGGCAAAGTCCTAGCTTGTGGCCCTGAGAGGAGCAGCGGCTCAGTCATATAGTAAGTTGACCATCACCCTCAGTAAGCCCAAGCCATTTTGGTGGCAGGTAGTAGGCAACGTCCTAGCTTGTGGCCCTGAGAGGAGCAGCGACTCAGTCATATAGTAAGTTGACCATCACCCTCAGTAAGACCAAGCCATTTTGGTGGCAGGTAGTAGGCAAAGTCCTAGCTTGTGGCCCTGAGAGGAGCAGCGACTCAGTCATATAGTAAGTTGACCATCACCCTCAGTAAGACCAAGCCATTTTGGTGGCAGGTAGTAGGCAAAGTCCTAGCTTGTGGCCCTGAGAGGAGCAGTGGCTCAGTCACACAGAAAGTTGACCATCACCCTCAGTCAGCCCAAGACATTTTGGTGGCAGGTAGTAGGCAAAGTCCTAGCTTGTGGCCCTGAGAGGAGCAGCGGCTCAGTCATATAGTAAGTTGACCATCACCCTCAGTAAGCCCAAGCCATTTTGGTGGCAGGTAGTAGGCAAAGTCCTAGCTTGTGGCCCTGAGAGGAGCAGCGGCTCAGTCATATAGTAAGTTGACCATCACCCTGAGTAAGCCCAAGCCATTTTGGTGGCAGGTAGTAGGCAAAGTCACCGGAAAGGTGGAAGACCAATAAACAAAACAGCAGCAACATCAGGGACACCAGTAAACATAGCAGGACATAGCAGTGCTCCATGAGGGTAGGAACACTGAAATACTTTTGCAGCAGGAGCAGAAAAAAATGAAATTGTGCAGTGCACTGTAACGGTGTGAGCAACGATATCAATATTTTCTTTTTTTTTGGGGGGGGGGGGGGGGGGGTTAACCATAGAGCTCCATAAAAGTGGGAAGACTGCTGTACCTTTGAATCAAATTGTGCAGTGCACAATAATGTTGGGAACACAACTGAACATTAAATATTTAATGTTATCTTATAGACACATAGGTATATCAGAGGGAGTTGAAAGCGATCTCATTCAGTTTCTGTCTCTGAGGGCAGGGGCTGAGTATTCACCATCAATCCAGGACTGATTCATTTTTAAGAAGGTCAGTCTGTTCACTGAATCTGTAGACAAACAGGATCGCTTTTCAGTAACCACCCCACCTGCCGCACTGAATGCACGCTCAGAAATGACGCTGGAAGCCGGGCATGCCAGAAGTTGAAGCGCATACTGCGCCAGCTCGGGACAGGTTTCCAGTCTGGCGGACCAAAATTCCATAGGGTCCTCTGTACGCATACTGTCAGATGCACCAAGTGACCCCATGTAATCACTGACCATGCGGCTCACCCGCTGGTGAAAACTTCCTTCTACTGTTCTTGTTGTTATTGTTGGACGCTCAGAGAAGTAAAAGTTTCTCATTGCTCCAAAAAGGTCTCCAGGAAGAATGGGTCTGCTAGGCTCAGCTACTTGATGGGTGCGATGAGGGGGGATAGCTGTGATCTCAGACTGTGGAAAGGCCTCCTGCACATGACGTATTAGGGCCTGCTGCAGCTCACGCATCCTCTCCTCCTGCCGGCTTGCTGGAATGAACTGACCCAGTTTCCCCTTGCATCGAGGGTCTAACAGGGCGGCCAACCAGTAGTCATCCCTCTCCTTAATGTTTTGGATCCGGGGATCTCTGCTTAAGCATTTCAACATATGAACAGCCATGGGAAAGAGATGAGCCTGCGCCTCCAAATCATCCGGTCTGCTCAACACATCAAAATCCTCTGACTGATGCTGCTGCTCGTCCTGCCTTCCAATGTCTACCCACCCATGAACCACAGATGCCGCACTGGCCTGCTCTCCCTCCTCACAATGGTCAGGCACCTCAAGTAAGTCGCGCGTGAAAGTAAGCTCCTCCTCCTCATGTGCCTGAGTCTGGGTGGCTTGGAGCAAGCTTTATTGTTCAAGCTCATCAAGCGCATCCTCCCCAGCTGCCATCAGGCTACTCAGACTCTCGTCCAGCATGTACACGAGAGGGATCACTTCACTGATACAGACTTGTGCCCCACTTACGAATGTTGTAGCCTGATCGAATGGGGACAAGACACGGCAGACTTGATACATCAGCCGCCACTCTTCCTGGGTGAATCGGGCAGGTGCGCCCTGGGTGCCATGTCCTCCTCGGAGGTACTCTGCAACCGCCTTTTTCTGCTCGCACAACCTATTCAGCATGCGAAGTGTGGAGTTCCACCGTGTTGCACTGTCTGCAATGAGCCTATGGGGGGGGGGGCAGGCCATGTTTCTCCTGCAATTTAGACAGCGAGTCTTTGGCATTTGAAGAATAACGTAACTTCGATACAACTCTTCTTGCATGCTGCACCACATCACTCAAACCTGGGTAGGTGTGTAAAAAGCGCTGCACCACCAGGTTGAGGATGTGGGCAAAACATGGCACATGGGGGATGTTGCCCTGATTCAGGGCAGCAATCAGATTTGCTGCGTTGTCACATACAACATGACCAGCCTGGAGTCTTCTTGGGGTCAGCCACTTCTGCACCTGTCCGTTGATAATGGCCAGGACATTTGGTGCAGTAAGTCTCTGCTGCTCAACGCTGACTAAGCCCAGAACCGCCTGACAGCGTCGATGTACCACTCTGCTGTGGCCAGTCCCACGGGCAAGCTTACTGGGGGCCTCAGCTGTAGCGGTTGCGACATGAGTAGAGGAAAGTGTGGAAATGTTCCCCTTGACACCACGGGGCGGCGCAACCAGCTCATTGGCCACCCCAGGACTGGAACCCTCCTGTTGACATTGGAGGGTGACCCAATGTGCCGTAAAGGACATATAACGTCCCTGGCCAGGACTGCTGGTCCAGCAATCCGTCGTGAGATGTACCCTGTTGCCTACAGAATAGTCAAGGGACAGGGTCACATTATCCACAGTGTGGCGATACAGGTCAGGTATTGCTGTTTTAGCAAAAAAATGGCGGCTGGGGATCCGCCATTCTGGTATGCCAAACCTCAGCAGCTCGCGAATGGCTGTACCCTCCTCTACAAGACTGTAGGGCAATAACTGCTGGACCATAGCCTGTGACAGCAGCCCATTCAGCCTCCGGATCCTGCTGTGATGGGAAGGCAGTGGCTTTGTCGACCTTATCGACTCAGTAATTAAGGGCTGGGTGCTGTGAGCCACTGACGAGAAACGTGCAATTGAGGTAGCTGACATGTGGCCTCTACTGCCAGACTGTGTTGCGGAGTGAAGGCAGGGGGAAGGGGTGCCGATGTCAGAACCTGAATGGGAAGAAGGATGGGGCACTGTGCGGGGTATTTTACCCATTGCTTCCTGAACAAGCTGATTTTCTCTCTTATGCTTTTTTATGTGGGAGAGTGGTCCACCTGTGCCCGCTCTTGACAAGTCCTTCCCTAAACGCACCTTATGACCACAAATGTTGCATATGACAATGTGGGGATCAGATTCATCAACGGTAAAGTACTTCCAAACTGGGGCTTTCTTAGATGATTTTTTAACTGGTTTTTCAGTATCAGGCACAACAATTTGGGAAAGGGTGCTTTCAGATGCAGGCTCAGGCTGTGGCTGCTGCCTCGTTTGAAAAAGCCTACCAGAGGAGCCACTGCTTCCACTAGGTCTCACGGTATGCTGATGCAACCTCTGCGGCTCTGAATCATCTGAGCTGGCATCATCATGATGTTCAGGCGGGGCATAGTCCCTATCCAGATCATCGTCACTACATCCCTTATAAGAACCCAGCTCATCATCATCAGGATAATTGGGAGAAAGAAGGTTGGGAGAGCCCTCATCCTGGATGTTATGTTCTCCCATTGAGGACTGAGACTGATCGCGGGCATGGTACAAGTTGTCATCATGATCATCACCCGCCAATCCCTCATCGATAACATTGTGAGGTTCATTAAAAAAATTCTGGGCATCAGACTCTAGGTTTATGTCGGACTGCAAAAGAGCTTTGTCCATAAGGTCTGCAATATGTGCAGTATATGGAAGTGAAGGCTCATTTTGGATGTTGGTGGCAGATCTTTGAGCAGGCATGGGTGTGCTGCTGGTACTGCTGCTACTCTCCAGGGCCTGAAGATTGGGGGACTGAGAACCGCTATCTCTCGTCACAAACTCCACAATATCATCAGCCTGGCTCTCCATAATGGGGCGTCGTGGGCCCTTCATCATCCTTGAATCGCGAATAAGGTTGTAGACTTTTTTTGGAGTTACATCTTCACTCCTCACTGTGCCTGTTGAGGATTGGCCACTACCTCGCACTGATTGTCCACTACCAACTGACTGTCCCCTGCCAGTTTTGGGCTGACCCCTGCCGGGTACAGTGCTTCCCCTGCTTGGTGCAGAGCGTCCCCTTCCTGCTGTGAAATAGGGATGTACTTTTTGGGCTGCTGGTTCTTCATCACTGCCTGTCAAGGTGTCAAACAAACATCTTTTTGCAGTGGGTTCAATTCCTCGGCCACGGGTACGGCCTGCTCCACCTCTGCCAGACATTGTAGGGAATATGTTCAGCAACTGACAAACGTTATTGTTTTATTGAAATGTGGGGGAAAGTGACAAATGATAAACGTATAAAAGAAAAGAAAAATAAATCAAATTAAAATTTCAATGTAATGAGGGAGGAGAGGACTGGAGAGCTAGTCCAAATTATATATCAATTGCTTTGGGACAACGCACTTGAAATAAATCCCCCCACAAAAAAAATGAAAATAAAATTCAATCAAATCAAATAATTAAAATGATAAAAAAAAAAAAATACAATTCACTCTCAGCACACGATCCCTGAATCTAACTGATTTCACTCTATTACATATCACAGGCCCTCTCTGGTCTCTACAATCTACACGCTTTCACTGTAAAATCACAAGCCCTATAATCAGTTTTCCCTGCCTCTAACACTAAACAACAGAATTCTAACCCTAAACAAAGCCCTAACTACAATAATCAACTTCCTAACACAGGCTTACAATCACACAGATCAAAGATCTAAGAAAATGCAATAGAATTGCACTTAATATGGATGTGTAACTGTATCACTCTCTGTCTCACTCCTTCTCCTCAGAAAGTGAAAGCAACCCACAAAGAACACAGATCATGGCTGACAGCTTATATACTGAAGGGCGGGAGAAGATACTATTGGTTGCTTAGGATGTAGCTCCCAAACAAACTTGATAACTGATTGGCTACTCCTAGAAAAGGGGAGTTGTGCCCACGAAATTACGCGTAAAATTACGCGTAATTTGCCGTAAAATTACGCATGCCTACGCTATTACGGTAGGCGGCGTAATTACAATACCGCTTTACGACTTACGCGTACATACTTACGCGTAATACAAAATTTACGCGTAGCTCTTACGCGTACAATAACGGTAAATTACGGTGCGTAATTACGCATGCGCGTAATTTCGGCCCAGCACTGGAATGTGAGTCATCTGGTGCTGTCATTCTCCCCCGCTGCGGCTGCCTTCTCTGCTGAACTATCGTATTCACTGGGATGGAGGCTGCATGGTGGCTGTCTAGTTTGGGAGGAAATTGGTTGTTCGGTGGTGGGGGTGGTTATGTCATTCTGTCTGGGGAACGGCTTCTGGTTTGGCGGTGTCCAGAGCTTTCTGCTATTGCCAGGCTGGAGATGCAGGGGGAAAGTGCTGCTGCTGTGATATCTGGCGCCCTCTTCACAGGGGTGCCCCAGCCCCTGAGTGCAAATGTCCCAGCTATTCATCTCTCACTCTGCATTTTGCCGCTGCTATTCCCTGCATTGTGCACCCACAGAGGAAAGCGGGCTGTTGCCCATAGCAACCAGTAGCTCCGCTGCCCCGGGGTGTGCGGCATGTTGCTGTGCAGCTGCATCTTCTGATTCTATTACGACATGATGCGGGGCCCAAATCAGTTACTTTGCTTAGGACCCCATTTAGCCTTAATCCGGCTCTGCTGCACAGTATTGTGTTACAGATCAGTGCCATATTGTATGCCCCATTTTTCCGTTGCTACCCATGCAAGTTTGAATTGTGTGTATGACGTTCCAGTAGTTTTGGCCTTAAGCCCATTTCTGACCCAAGATACATGAACACCAGGCTTAGTGTGTGCAGCTAGACAGCAGTGCATGCATTTGTATTAACTTCCATAGACAATAGACATGGACAGATCTCCTTTGAGGGCAGGAATCTGTGTGTGTAGGGTGTCTAGCATAATCATTCACAGACGACTGCTAGTGTGTGGCTGAGTCTCGCAAAGTGTGGTTGAAGGCAACGCCCTTGTTTTAGCTTAAAGTGGATCCGAGATAAACTTTTAATCATTGTTTAATTGTGTTCCTTTCATATAGTTTATAGGGCATTCCTCAAGCCAAATACTTTTTTGTTTTTGTTTTAATAATTAAATTCCCTATAAAGTAAACAAGCCTTGCCCACAGCTTTTCAGAGTGCCTTGGCATTTTCAGACAGTAGCAAGGGCTTACAGGAACTTAGTCTGGGCAGGAGGAGGGGGAGGTGTTACTAGCCATTGATTTCAGAGGCAGAGGGGAGGAGGGAGGAGAAGAGGGGACTGAATTTACACACAGGCAAGCTGATAGCATCTCCAGCCCTTAGCCTGTGACAATGTGACAAACAAAACATAGCTTCCCTCATTGTATCACAGGTATAAATAATCATATTCTATTAAAGCTCTTTGCAGATAGATATGCTGTGCAAACTATCTAAACTTTAGATAAGATATATAGACAAGTTACTTGTTAGAGTTAGTTTTTCATCTCGGATCCGCTTTAAATAACGCTGTTCCTCCTCTCAATTTAGTTAAAAAATAGTAAGGACCTGTCTCTGCAGGCTTGCCATGGGCACAGCCATCATCATACTGCTGCAGGTCCAGATACATAAATGGAGCGTGTTTGATACGATTGGGGGGGGGGGGGGGAGTGCTGTGATTAAGTATCTTGTAGTATTTTGTTTTCCCTGTTAGCATGAGGGGGTTGTTAGGGGAGGGGCTGTGGTTAAAGTTCATCTGCTCAATTGTCGTCGTCCTGGGACTAGTGTTGGGCGAACAGTGTTCGCCACTGTTCGGGTTCTGCAGAACATCACCCTGTTTGGGTGATGTTCGAGTTCGGCAGAACACCTGATGGTGTTCGGCCAAACCGTTTGGCCACATGGCCGAACAGAGCGCATGGCCGAACGTTCCCCGAACGTTCGGCTAGCGATGTGATTGGCCGAACGGGTCACATGGTTCGGACCCGAACGCGCTCTGATTGGCCGAACTGTCACGTGGTTCGGGTAAATAAATACCCGAACCACGTCATATCTCCGCCATTTGTCTGTGGGTTTAGCTTTGGGTAGGCAGGCAGGGTAGTTCGCGCTCCAGCCACGCTAGCCAGGGTCCCCCCAGTCATTGTGTCGCTGCTGGGAATAGTAGTACACCACTCGCTCAGCCACACTATATAGCATTGTGTTTACTGCCACTCTGTGTACCTCGCTCAGCCACACTATATAGCATTCTGTTTACTGCCACTCTGTGTCTGCTGGGAATAGTAGTACATCGCTCGCTCAGCCACACTATATAGCATTGTGTTTACTGCCACTCTGTGTACCTCGCTCAGCCACACTATATAGCATTCTGTTTACTGCCACTCTGTGTCTGCTGGGAATAGTAGTACACCGCTCGCTCAGCCACACTATATAGCATTCTGTTTACTGCCACTCTATGTACCTCGCTCAGCCACACTATATAGCATTCTGTTTACTGCCACTCTGTGTCTGCTGGGAATAGTAGTACACCGCTCGCTCAGCCACACTATATAGCATTCTGTTTACTGCCACTCTGTGTACCTCGCTCAGCCACACTATATAGCATTGTGTTTACTGCCACTTTGTGTCTGCTGGGAATAATAGTACACCGCTCGCTCAGCCACACTATATAGCATTGTGTTTACTGCCACTCTGTGTACCTCGCTCATCCACACTATATAGCATTCTGTTTACTGCCACTCTGTGTCTGCTGGGAATAGTAGTACACCGCTCGCTCAGCCACACTATATAGCATTGTGTTTACTGCCACTCTGTGTACCTCGCTCAGCCACACTATATAGCATTCTGTTTACTGCCACTCTGTGTCTGCTGGGAATAGTAGTACACCGCTCGCTCAGCCACACTATATAGCATTGTGTTTACTGCCACTCTGTGTACCTCGCTCAGCCACACTATATAGCATTCTGTTTACTGCCACTCTGTGTCTGCTGGGAATAGTAGTACACCGCTCGCTCAGCCACACTATATAGCATTCTGTTTACTGCCACTCTGTGTACCTCGCTCAGCCACACTATATAGCATTGTGTTTACTGCCACTTTGTGTCTGCTGGGAATAGTAGTACACCGCTCGCTCAGCCACACTATATAGCATTGTGTTTACTGCCACTTTGTGTACCTCGCTCAGCCACACTATATAGCATTAGAGGTGTACCGAACGGTTCGTCGGCGAACGGTTCCAGGCGAACATTGGGGGTTCGCGTTCGCCTGCGCCAGGCGAACTTTTCCGGAAGTTCGATTCGCCCCATAATGCTCTATGAGGGTCAACTTTGACCCTCTGCATCACAGTCAGCAGGCACATTGTAGCCATTCAGGCTACAGTAAGCCCTGGAGCCCCACCCCCCCTTATATAAGGCAGCCTCCGGCGGCCATTACAGTCACTCGTGTGCCTGCTAGAGAGAGGAAAGGGACAGCTGCTGCAGACTTTTTCTCTTAGGGACAGATTAGTTAGGTTCTAGGCTGCTTTTCTTGTTCCTGACTGATTAATATTGCTTTTAAAGCACCCAGCAACAGCTCTTTTCAGAGCTCAACCTGTACATTTTTTTTTTTCTGACACTTTTGTTGCATGCACAGCCTTGCTAATTGATAGTGTGTGTGCCACTGCCAGCAGCCCAGCACATTCAGTGACTGACTGCCTGTGTGTGTGACAGGGAGCTGCACATTGTACTACCCAGTACTGCATATACCCCAGTACCTGTTGTGTTTACTTAACCCACCTCATCACTGCATATACCTAGCTTTGTGTTGAGTGAACCCAGCTCACTGCATCTAACCACCCAGTACCTGTTGTGTTTACTTAACCCACCTCATCACTGCATATACCTAGCGTTGTGTTGAGTGAACCCAGCTCACTGCATCTAAGTCTAAGTACCTGTTGTGTTGAGTGAGAACCCACCTCACTGCATCTTAAGTACCTTTACTGTATACTGTTCAGTGAACCCAGCTCACTGCATCTAACTACCCAGTACCTGTTGTGTTTACTTAACCCACATCATCACTGCATATACCTAGCGTGGTGTTGAGTGAACCCAGCTCACTGCATCTAACTACCTGTTGTGTTGAGTGTGAACCCACCTAGCCACCTCACTGCATCTAACTACCTGTTCTGTTGAGTGAGAACCCACCTCACTGCATCTTAAGTACCTTTACTGTTGAGTGAACCCAGCTCACTACATCTAACTACCTGTTGTGTTGAGTGTGAACCCACCTGGCCACCTCACTGCATCTAACTACCTGTTGTGTTGAGTGAGAACCCACCTCACTGCATCTTAAGTACCTTTACTGTTGAGTGAACCCAGCACACTGCATCTAACTACCCAGTACCTGTTGTGTTTACTTAACCCACCTCATCACTGCAGATACCTAGCCTTGTGTTGAGTGAACCCACCTCACTGCATCTTAAGTACCTTTACTGTTGAGTGAACCCAGCTCACTGCATCTAACTACCCAGTACCTGTTGTGTTTACTTAACCCACATCATCACTGCGTATACCTAGCGTGGTGTTGAGTGAACCCAGCTCACTGCATCTAACTACCTGTTGTGTTGAGTGTGAACCCACCTGGCCACCTCACTGCATCTAACTACCTGTTGTGTTGAGTGAGAACCCACCTCACTGCATCTTAAGTACCTTTACTGTTGAGTGAACCCAGCTCACTGCATCTAACTACCCAGTACCTGTTGTGTTTACTTAACCCACCTCATCACTGCATATACCTAGCCTTGTGTTGAGTGAACCCAGCTCACTGCATCTAATTACCTGTTGTGTTGAGTGTGAACCCACCTGGCCACCTCACTGCATCTAACTACCTGTTGTGTTGAGTGAGAACCCACCTCACTGCATCTTAAGTACCTTTACTGTTGAGTGAACCCAGCTCACTGCATCTAACTACCTGTTGTGTTGAGTGAGAACCCACCTCACTGCATATAGCTAGCATACCCCTGAGATGGACAAAATGGACAAACCAGGTAGAGGAAGAGGTAGAGGCAGACCCAGAGGAAGGCCACCAGGCACCGGCAGGTCTGTGGCTGTGCGAGGTGGTGTTGCTGTGATTTCATGCGGACCTGCCCCAAAATACAGTGCTCAGAAGAAGGCACGTGCCATCACTTCCCAAAATCGTGAGGAGGTGATTGAGTATTTAACACAGAACACCTCATCTCCCGCAGCCACCAGCGCTACAACAAGCACCACATCCGCTGCATTTGACACTTCACAGGAGTTATTTGGTGGTGGTGGTGAAATCACTGATTCCCAGCCACTACTGCAACAACAACAAGAAGACGCAGGTACACCACCTCATACGTCTGAGTTAGGTGGCGATAGTATGGACGTAACGTGTGTGGATGGGGATGATGGTGGACCACCTGAAGTTGGTGCACTTGAGGAGGTGTCTGATAGAGTTGGGCCGAACGGTTCGCCTGCGAACGGTTCCATGCGAACTTCAGTGGTTCGCGTTCGCGTCCCGCAGGCGAACCTTTGCGGAAGTTCGGTTCGCCCCATAATGCACATGGAGGGTCAACTTTGACCCTCTACATCACAGTCAGCAGGCCCAGTGTAGCCAATTAGGCTACACTAGCCCCTGGAGCCCCACCCCCCCCCCTTATATAAGGCAGGCAGCGGCGGCCATTACGGCCACTCGTGTGCCTGCATTAGTCAGAGTAGGGCGAGCTGCTGCAGACTGTCTCTCAGGGAAAGATTAGTTAGGCTTAGCTTGTTCCTGTCTGGCTGCATACCTGTTCTGTGAACCCACCACTGCATACCTGTGCTGTGAACCCACCACTGCATACCTGTGCTGTGAACCCACCACTGCATACCTGTTCTGTTCAGTGGACCCGCCACTGTATACCTGTTCATTGAACCCACCACTGCATACCTGTGCTGTGAACCCACCACTGCATACCTGTGCTGTGAACCCACCACTGCATACCTGTTCTGTTCAGTGGACCCGCCACTGCATACCTGTTCTGTTTAGTGAACCGCCACTGTATACCTGTTCTGTTTACTGAACCCGCCACTGCATACCTGTTCTGTTCAGTGGACCCACCGCATCAGTGCGCATACCTGTGCAGTTAAGTGAACCCGCCACTGCATACCTGTTCTGTTCAGTGGACCCGCCACTGCATACCTGTTCTGTTTAGTGAACCCGCCACTGCATACCTGTTCTGTTCAGTGAACCCACCGCATCAGTGCGCATACCTGTGCAGTTAAGTGAACCCGCCACTGCATACCTGTTCTGTTCAGTGGACCCGCCACTGCATACCTGTTCTGTTTAGTGAACCGCCACTGTATACCTGTTCTGTTTAGTGAACCCGCCACTGCATACCTGTTCTGTTCAGTGGACCCGCCACTGCATACCTGTTCTGTTTAGTGAACCGCCACTGTATACCTGTTCTGTTTAGTGAACCCGCCACTGCATACCTGTTCTGTTTAGTGAACCCGCCACTGCATACCTGTTCTGTTCAGTGGACCCGCCACTGCATACCTGTTCTGTGAACCCGCCACTGTATACCTGTTCTGTTCAGTGAACCCACCGCATCAGTGCGCATACCTGTGCAGTTAAGTGAACCCACCTACCTACGTGAGTGCACGCAGTGTGATATACCACTCCGTGCATACCCGATATGGACAAAACAGGTAGAGGAAGAGGTAGTGACAGAGCCAGAGGAAGGCCACCCGGCAGGTCTGCGCGAGGTCGTGTAAATGTAATTTCGTGTGGACCTGGCCCACAGTACAGTGCTCGGAAGAAGGCACGTCCCATCACCTCCCAAGATTGTCAGGACGTGGTTGAGTATTTAGCGACACAGAACACCTCATCTTGCTCAGCCACCAGTGCTACTACTAGTACCACTTCCGCTGCATTTGACACTTCGCAAGAATTATTTAGTGGTGAAATCACTGATGCACAGCCATTGTTGTTACAGCCAGATGATTTTTCACCAGCTCATATGTCTGAGTTACGCGGCAACATTATGGATGTAACGTGTAAGGAGGATGAAGGACCTACTGATGTTGGTGCATGTTTGGATTTGTCTGAGGCAAGCGAAGCTGGGCAGGATGATTACGATGATGACGATGATAGGGATCCTCTGTATGTACCCAATAGAGGAGATGAAGAGGGGGGCAGTTCAGAGGGGGAGTCAGAGAGTAGGAGGAGGAGAGAAGTTGCTGAAAGAAGCTGGGGCAGCTCTTCGTCAGAAACAGCTGGTGGCAGTGTCCAGCACCATGTATTGCCACCTATGTACAGCCAGCCAACTTGCCCTTCAGCATCAGCTGCTGAGGTCCCCATAGTGCCCACATCCCAGGGTGGCTCAGCGGTGTGGAAATTTTTTAATGTGTGTGCCTCAGATCGGACCAAAGCCATCTGTTCGCTCTGCCAACAAAAATTGAGCCGTGGAAAGGCCAACACTCACGTAGGGACAAGTGCCTTACGAAGGCACCTGGAGAAAAGGCACAAACAGCAATGGGATGGCCACCTGAGCAAAAGCAGCAGCAGCACACAAAAGCAAAGCCACCCTCCTTCTCCTCTTCCTCCTCCATCAGGTGCATTATCTGCTTCTGCCGCTTTCTCCCTTCCACCTTCACAGGCACCCTCCTCCACTCCGCCTCTGCCCTTGAGCGGTTCCTGCTCCTCTGCCAAAAGCAGCAGTCAGGTGTCCGTGAAGGAAATGTTTGAGCGGAAGAAGCCAATTTCGGCCAGTCACCCCCTTGCCCGGCGTCTGACAGCTGGCGTGGCGGAACTGTTAGCTCGGCAGCTGTTACCATACCGGCTGGTGGACTCTGAGGCCTTCCGTAAATTTGTGGCCATCGGAACACCGCAGTGGAAGATGCCAGGCCGCACTTATTTTTCGAGAAAGGCCATACCCCAACTGCACCGTGAAGTTGAGAGGCAAGTGGTGTCATCTCTTGCGAAGAGTGTTGGGTCAAGGGTACACCTGACCACGGATGCCTGGTCTGCCAAGCACGGGCAGGGCCGCTACATTACCTACACAGCCCATTGGGTGAACCTGGTGGTGAACGATGGCAAGCAGGGCGCAGCGGACCAAATTGTGACACCTCCACGGCTTGCAGGCAGGCCTCCTGCCACCTCCTCTCCTCCTGCTACATGCTCTTCGCTGTCCTCCTCCTCCTTGGCTGAGTGGCAGTTCTCCTCTCCAGCTACACAGCCCCAGCTCCGCAGGGCCTATGCTGCATGCCAGGTACGACGGTGTCACGCCATCTTAGACATGGCTTGTCTCAAAGCGGAGAGTCACACTGGAGCAGCTCTCCTGGCTGCTCTTAAGAAACAGGTGAATGAGTGGCTGATCCCGCACCACCTGGAGATAGGCAACGTGGTGTGCGACAACGGCAGCAATCTGCTTGCCGCTTTGCATATGGGGAAGCTGACACACATACCCTGCATGGCACATGTCATGAATCTAGTGGTTCAAAGATTTGTGGCAAAGTACCCTGGCTTAGCGAATGTCCTGAAGCAGGCCAGGAAGTTCTGTGGGCATTTGAGGCGGTCTTACACAGCCATGGCACGCTTTGCGGAAATTCAGCACAAAAACAACATGCCGGTGAGACGCCTCATTTGCGATAGCCCGACTCGCTGGAACTCGACCCTGCTCATGTTCTCCCGCCTGCTAGAACAGAAGAAAGCCGTGACCCACTACCTCTACAACTACAGTAGAATGAAACAGTCTGGGAAGATGGGGATATTCTGGCCCGACAACTGGACACTGATGGAGAATGCATGCAGGCTCATGCGGCCGTTTGAGGAAGTGACCAACCTGGTGAGCCGCAGTGAGGGCACCATCAGCGACTTAATTCCCTACGCTTACTTCTTGGAGCGTGCTGTGCGTAGAGTGGCGGATGAAGCTGTGAATGAGCGTGACCAGGAACCGTTACGGCAGGAACAGGCATGGGACCAATTTTCATCAGACCCAGCTGTTTCCTCAACACCTGCGGCAGCACAGAGGGGGGAGGAGGAGGAAGAAGAGAAGTTGTGTGCAGAAGACGAATCAGACTCAGAGGATGATGAGCAAGGTGTTTCTTTGGGGGAGGAGGAGGAGGAGGAGGAGGGGACAGCGGCAGGAGAACAACATCAGCAGGCATCGCAAGGGGCTTGTGCTGCTCAACCTTCCCGTGGTATTGTTCGCGGCTGGGGGGAGGAGGTTGACTTACCTGACGTCACTGAGGAAGAGCAAGAGGAGATGGAGGGTACTGGATCCGACTTTGTGCAGATGTCGTCTTTTATGCTGTCCTGCCTGTTGAGGGACCCCCGTATAAAAAACCTCAAGGGGAATGAGCTGTACTGGGTGGCCACACTACTAGACCCTCGGTACAGGCACAAAGTGGCGGACCTGTTACCAACTCACCGGAAGGTGGAAAGGATGCAGCACATGCAGAACCAGCTGTCAACTATGCTTTACAATTCCTTTAAGGGTGATGTGACGGCACAACGCCAGCAAGGTACCACTGCCACTAATCCTCCTCCCGTGTCCACGCAGTCAAAGACAGGACGCTCCAGCGATCTCATGGTGATGTCGGACATGCGGACGTTCTTTAGTCCAACGCCTCGCCGTAGCCCTTCCGGATCCACCCTCCACCAACGCCTGGAACGGCAGGTAGCCGACTACCTGGCCTTAAGTGTGGATGTAGACACTGCTGTGAACAGCGATGAGGAACCCTTGAACTACTGGGTGCGCAGGCTTGACCTGTGGCCAGAGCTGTCCCAATTTGCCATCCAACTTCTCTCCTGCCCTGCCGCAAGCGTCCTCTCAGAAAGGACCTTCAGCGCAGCTGGAGGCATTGTCACAGAGAAGAGAAGTCGCCTAAGTCACAAAAGTGTTAAGTACCTCACCTTTATCAAAATGAATGAGGCATGGATCCCGGAGGGCTGCTGCCCGCCCCAAGACTAAGTCAGTCCCCGCACATACAGCATCTCTGCCTGCACGCCGTGTGACTGGCTGCCTGGCCTGCCCCAAGAAGACTAAGTTGCTCCCAGTCCCTCCACACAGCATGTCTGCCTGCAGGCCGCTTGACTACCTTCTCCGCCACCACCAACAGGGTCCGGGACTCCAGGCGAATTGCTGAATTTTTTAGGCTGCTGCTAGCAGCGGCCGCTGTAATAATTTTTCGGGTGCGTGTACATGACTGCCTAATTTTTCTGGCTGCACTGCGGGCAGCTGCAACAACAAAAGAAAAGGCATGTACATGCGCCCATTCCCCTTCGTGATCATTACCTTGCCGTGGTGAAGGGGCTTGCGTATCACAATGGAGCAATGACCGGCGCCTAGATGAGTGTCTCGGGGGGCACACCCACGATAATAAGGTCGTTGCCTCTTTGTGGTCAGACCAAATTTGGTCAGCTGGACAGTCACTGTTCTGTCATTCAGCTACATCAGCCAGGTGACCATATGGGCTGTAAAGCCACCAAAACCTGCACTCTCGCCATGGTGCGCACCAGTAAAGCACGGCCGTCACTACACAAACAGCTGTTTGCGGTGCGTTACACAATGAGTTTGGTGTGTCAGTGTGAAGCAGTACCTTAATTACACTACCTGATTGATGTATACACATGCAAGATGTTTGAAAGCACTTTAGGCCTGTCATTTAGCATTCAATGTGATTTCTGCCCTTAAAAAACGCTGCTTTGCGTCAAATCCAGATTTTTCCCGGGGACTTTTGGCATGTATCCCACTCTGTGTCTGCTGGGAATAGTAGTACACCGCTCGCTCAGCCACACTATATAACATTCTGTTTACTGCCACTCTGTGTACCTCGCTCAGCCACACTATATAGCATTCTGTTTACTGCCACTTTGTGTCTGCTGGGAATAGTAGTACACCGCTCGCTCAGCCACACTATATAGCATTGTGTTTACTGCCACTCTGTGTACCTCGCTCAGCCACACTATATGGCATTGTGTTTACTGCCACTCTGTGTCTGCTGGGGACAGTACTACACCGCTCGCTCAGCCACACTATATAGCATTCTGTTTACTGCCACTCTGTGTCTGCTGGGAATAGTAGTACACCGCTCGCTCAGCCACACTATATAGCATTGTGTTTACTGCCACTCTGTGTACCTCGCTCAGCCACACTATATAGCATTGTGTTTACTGCCACTCTGTGTCTGCTGGGAACAGTAGTACACCGCTCACCCGCCACTGTATAGCATTGTGCTCTGTGTCGCTGCTGGGAATAGTGGTACACCGCTCACCCACCACTGTATAGCATTGTGCTCTGTGTCGCTGCTGGGAATAGTGGTACACCGCTCACCCACCACTGTATTGCATTTCTGTACTGCCACTGTACTGCTGCCAGTCAGCGTGTACTTTAAGGATAAGTGAAATGAGGAAGAAATCCAGTGAAAGAGGGAGGGGCAAGGGAAGAGGTGTTTCCCCTGACGGTTCACGTACAGGCCACAGGGGAGCACCCAAGAAAACCCACTCAATACCGCCCATGTTGTCCAGGACAACAACCCTCACAAATCCAAAAGAACAGGACCAGATAATTACTTGGATGACCTCTCAAGCGTCCAGCAGTGGGTTAAGCAGCACCAGCACATCACGCACGAGGTCCGAGTCCTCAGCCAGTTACAAGGAGCCAGTGGGCACAAAGCTGACACAACCGGCAGCGACACCACGCACACAACTGCCAGATAACCAGTCCGATGAATTACCTCAGGACACAATGGGGTATTCGCAGGAGCTATTCCCAGCCCAACAAACTTCCACCTTTCAAAGGTCAATGGAGGAACAGCCAGAAATGTTGTGCCCGGATTCACAACCATTAACTGTGGGAAATGCACCGCGCACTGAAATATAAGGCGAGTCCGAGGAGGACTCGGAAACCCAAATCCCAGAGCAAGTTGGGCAGGAGGGGTTGCAATTGCAGGAGGTCGGCCTACAAGATCTGGAAGACGACGTTGGAGTGAGCTGCGCAGAGGTTGTTCTGGGGAGCTTTACTCCACGGCGGCGGCCCCCCACAATGACATATAACGAGTTTCAGGAGATGGAAGAGGAGGGTATGGACAATGTGGACATAGACCCAGATTTTGTTTGTGAACGAGAACATCGCCGTCGTAGCAGCAGCACAGATGAGTCTGTTGAAGAACCCACTGCTGCACGAGTTTGCCTTGTGCCACAAGGTAGGCGGCGCGCAATTTCAGGCACCGCAAGCGTGGAAGTTCAAGTGAGAGGCAAAAGAGGCGCAAACAGAAATCGCCAGCAAGGCAGGTGCTCCAAAGTCTGGGCTTTCTTTGAAGACTGCACTGAGGATGGTACTATGGCGATTTGCAGGGTGTGCAAGACCCGCCTGAGCAGGGGGAAAAGTATTAACAACCTCTCCACCACCAGCATGAGCCGCCACATGCTATCCAAACATCCCACTCTGTGGGAAAACGCGGCAGGACAGGGTACCAGCAACACTGCCTCCCTTGGGGTCACCAGACTCACCACTAGACCCGCCTCAGCAGCAGCAGTAGCCCAGCCATTGCGTGGTTCACAACATTCACAAACATCAGACGCTGACACTGTCACTTTCCGGAGTAGTGCTCTTGAGGTCTCCCAGTGTTCATCAAACACAACAACCAACAGCCCTTCAGTGTGCAGCCCTACGATTCAGTTGTCTGTCTCGGAGATGTTTGATCGCAAGAGGAAATTGCCAGCAAATGACCCCCGGCCCGTGGCAGTAACAGCCAGCATAGCCAAGCTTCTGGCCTGCGAAATTCTGCCATATCGAGTGGTGGAGACAAACAGCTTCAAGGGCATGATGTCAGTGGCCATCCCACGTTACGTGGTTCCCAGCCACTACCACTTTGCGCGCTCTGCAGTGCCTGAGTTGCATGAGCACGTGGTCAGCAAAATAACCCGAAGCTTGAAGAATGCCGTTGCCTGCAAGGTTCACCTCACAACTGACACCTGGACGAGTGCGTTCGGCCAGGGTCGATACATCTCCCTTACCGCGCACTGGGTGAACCTTGTGGAGCCTGGCAGCGATTCCTCACCTGCTACGGCGCGGGTGTTGCCCACGCCGCAAACAGCTGCACCGCCTTCCCTCCCACTGGATAACAACAGCAGCACCTACCTCTCTGACTCCTTCTCCTCCAACGCATCTCAAAGCTGTACCTCATCCAGAAACGCTAACCCAGCACCAGCAGCAGTAGGATCGTGGAAGCAGTGCAGCACAGCTGTTGGCATGCGTCAGCAAGCGTTGCTGAAGCTGATCTGCCTTGGGGATAAGCAGCACACAGGGGAGGAAATTTGGAGGGGAATAAAGGAACAGACGGATTTGTGGCTGGCACCGCTGGACCTGAAACCAGGCATGGTTGTGTGTGATAATGGGAGTAATCTCATTCGCGCTTTAAGGTTGGCTAAGCTGACACACATCCCTTGCCTGGCGCACGTGATGAACCTAGTAGTTCAGCGGTTCCTGAGGACATACCCAGGCGTGGCCGATCTTCTGTTGAAGGTGCGACGAGTGGCCAAACATTGTAGAAATTCCAGTACTGCTTCGGGGGCACTCGCCAAGATGCAGGAGCGCTTCAATCTCCCCCACCATCGCTTGCTGTGTGATGTCCCTACGCGCTGGAATTCTACGCTGCACATGCTAGCCCGCTTTTGCGAGCAGAGGAGTGCAGTGGTCCAGTACATGATGGCGCAGTACCGAGGCGCATCCGGACAGCTGCCAAGCTTCTGTGGATCCGATTGGGCCAACATGTTGGACGTCTGCCAAGTCCTCCAAAATTTTGAGCAGTCCACGTTGCTTGTGAGCAGTGACAAATCTTCAGTCAGCATTACCATACCACTGCTGTGTTTACTGAAGAGGTCAATGTTGAAAATCAAGGAAACAGCTGTCATGATGCAACTGGGGGAATCTGAAGGAGAAAATGATCAGCGTGATGGTACCAACATCAGGCCATCCGCCTCAGGAAACGCTGGCCCCAGCAGCTATGACGAAGAAGAGGAGGAGGAACAGCTGGAGTTGGAGCAGGAATTTCCTGCCACCACTGACGAGGGCCAGAGCGGTGCACGTTGGACTTCCACAATCCAGCGCGAATGGTCAGCAGAAGCAGACCAGGAAGAAGGTGACGACTATGATGCATCACAACAACTATCACAACGCTCACAAGAGGATGATGAGGATTCTGGCAGGACTCTGGCACACATGGCTCAATTCATGCTAGACTGCATTGAATGCGACCCACGCACTGTGCGCATTCTGGACAACACCAATTACTGGGTTTATACCCTTCTGGATCCACGGTACAAACACAATGTTCCAAAACTGCTTGAAGAAAGAGTCAGACAGGTCAAAATGGAAGAATACCAGCAGGACCTTGTGGAGACTTTAGAGAGGAGATTGACATCCTCCCCCTCCTCTAGCCAGTTGTACGCCGACAGACTGACTTCCGCAAACCCAGGACGACCAGGAGGGCAGCAAACACCACAAGCCCGCAGCTAGTGCCCAAAAGGGAATGGTATCGGCAGTGTCCTTGGAGTGGGAAAATTTTCTGACACCCATGCAGCAGCAGCCCACAGAACAGCAAGCGTGCAGATCCACCTCCAACACCGATCGCCTGGAGAAGATGGTCAAGGACTACATGTCAGATGGTGTAGCTGTGTTGAACAATCCATCTGCACCCTTCAACTATTGGGTATCGAAGCTAGACACCTGGCACGAACTGGCAATGTACGCAATAGAGGTGCTGGCTTGCCCGGCAGCCAGCGTTATGTCGGAACGCTGTTTCAGTGCTGCCGGAGGCATCGTCACAGATCGGCGTATCCGCCTCTCCACAGAAAATGCAGACCGTCTGACTCAAATTAAAATGAATCAATCCTGGATTGGAAACGACTATGCAACACTCCCGGACCCCAACCAAGTAACATAAACAATGACCATCTGTGATGGGTTAGCGTTGCCGGTCCCTGATGATGGAACCTCTCATCTTTATTACATTTATGACTGCATGGCGGTAAAAAACATGCTATCCGCACGCTTCTTGTCCTCATGCAAGGCCTAGGTTGTTGTGTCTCAAAGCCTGGCCTTCTCCTCCTGCGCCTCCTCTTGTTCCATCACGTGTGCTGCTGCTGCTGCTGGGCTAGCGTTGCCGGTCCCTGTTTATGGAACCTCTCATCTTTATTACATTTATGACTGCATGGCGGTAAAAAGCATGCTATCCGCACGCTTCTTGTCCTCATGCAAGGCCTGGGTTGTTGTGTCTCAAAGCGTGGCCTTCTCTTCCTGCGCCTCCTCCTGTTCCATCACGTCTGCTGCTGCTGGGTTAGCGTTGCCAGTCCCTGTTTATGGAACCTCTCATCTTTATTACATTTATGACTGCATGGCGGTAAAAAGCATGCTATCCGCACGCTTCTTGTCCTCCTGCAAGGCCTGGGTTGTTGTGTCTCAAAGCATGGCCTTCTCCTCCTGCGCCTCCTCCTGTTCCATCACGTGTGCTGCTGCTGGGTTAGCGTTTCTGGTCCCTGTTTATGGAACCTCTTATCTGTATTACATTTATGACTGCATGGCGGCAAAAAGCATTGCTATATCCGCACGCTTTTTGTCCTCATGCAAGGCCTGGGTTGCGTCTCAAAAAGCTACGGCCTTCTCCTCCTGCGCCTCCTCCTGTTCCATCACGTGTGCTGCTGCTGGTGCTGGGTTAGCGTTACCGGTCCCTTTACCGGAACCTCTTCTCTGTATTACATTTATGACTGCATGGTGACAAAAAGCATGTTACCTGTGCAAAGAAACATGACATTTTCCACATTTAAAAGACAGTTTTTCCTTTGAAACTTTACAATCAATTTTCTCAAAAACTATAAGCTCTTTTTCAAATATTTTTTTCCCTCTTGTACCCACTCCCAAGGTGCACATACCCTGTAAATTTGGGGTATGTAGCATGTAAGAAAGCTTTACAAAGCACGAAAGTTCGGGTCCCCATTGACTTCCATTATGTTCAGAGTTCGGCGCGAACACGCGAACATCGCGGCGATGTTCGGCGAACGTTCGCGAACCCGAACATCTAGGTGTTCGCCCAACACTACCTGGGACGCTCTGTTGTTCTGCAGTGGAGCATGCGATCCAGCCCCATTGTGCTCCACTACACATGTGCAGCCCCACTCACATGCACCCCCCCCCCCCCCTTTGGCTCCCATGGCTGGGAGCATGATCAGGGGGCACATGCAGCTGGGACTGTGCGTGAGCAGTGGAGCACAAGTGGGCTGGTTCCCAGTCTCCTGAGGGAGAACAGAGCAGCTCGAAGGACTGATTGTGCAGATGGACTACAGGGGGCTGGAGGTAAGTTTAAATTTATCACTAAAAGTAGTCATACATGCTTAGGTTTTTGCCCAATGTGACAAACAGATCGATTCCTTTCTGATCTGAATCTGTTCCCCACCCCCAACCACTCACATGGCACACAGATTTACAATACAGTAGATGTCACCATGAAATCTACTGAAAATCTATCCAACCGCAATGTTGCACTGTTTGATACATAGTAATATCTGTATTACATTGCATGGTTTTATTTCATAAGAAAAAGGGGCATGATTTGGGGGGGTGGCCTGTGCTGAGGGGGTGAGGTTTAGGGCACCAGAACTTCTGTGCCTATAAGATCCTGAGCTGTAAATCCGGCCATGTATTGCAGGCAGCCACACACTTGCATACAATTCAGATAAATATAAGACTTATAGAACATGGAGGGGTTAATAAATAATAAATATGGCTTAATCAGCAAGACCTGCCCTCGTCGATATTTAAAACACAGACATGTGCAATAGGAACTGGGCAAGGATAAGGAGTTTGTTTGCGTACTCTATCCTAAATTTCCTATACACACACTCATTAATGGGGATACCAATAGATAGAGGCGGCCTTTGGGGGGGGGGGGGGAGTGGGGAAATCGCCCCAGGCCCCGCACCTCTAGGGGGCCCCGCACCCTCTGCAGGGGCCTCAAATTTATTTTCATGAATGTAACACCCGCTAAAGCGGCGGCTGCGGGCACGCGGGGTGTTTCCGCAGCCGCCTTGCTTTCCTGCTCAGGGACCTTGCCCATTCCTCTGGCGTCTAGTATGCCAAGGAAGGGGTTGTCATTTGCTCATGGGGTTGCTTTATTACGCGGGCGCGCGCGGAGACAGGACCTTTATGCGGGGAGGAGGCGCGTCAGCTGACCGGTTGGTCGGCTGCATCAGAGGAGACTCACGGCGCTCCGGATTGGCTGATTGTTGTGGGCGCAGCCGTGGGGGTCTCCTCTGCTTCATAAGCCTTCAGTCTGCACTCGAAACCTGTCTGCTGTTGCGAATGCTTATGTGTTAGCGCTCAGACCTTAGATAGTATCCGGTGTGCTTTGATCTGGGAGGAAACAAGGTATTTCACACAAGACTAGGACTATTGTATTATTTGTATATTTGATATTCTTTGTATGACTCTGGCTAACCTCTGACCCTGTTCTTGCTGATCGATTCTGTACTTCTGCCCATCTGACTCTGTTACTTAACTCTGCCTGATATCTTACTACCCTCTTGCCTGCCGATTCAGTACTGTACCTGCCCGCCTGTTGCTGATCCTAGCCTGTCTGACCATTCTACTCACCAGTGAGCCCTTGTCACTGGTGAGGTGCTCTTTTGTTAGTACCCACCAGCTCCTCTGGTGAGGTTTAGCCAAACTATTCAGTTACTGTGTACTAATAGTGCCCACCAGCTCCTCTGGTGAGGTTTACCCAAACTATTCAGTTACTGTTGCACCAAGCACTATACACCTTATTATCCTGCTAGCTATACTTGTATTATTGGTGATTCTGCAGATCACCACATAATCAGGTATAGCGTCTGTATTATTGGTGATTCTGCTGATCACACATAATCAGACGTCTGTGTTGCTACACCAATTGTTACAGAACAAAAGACCAAAAACGTCAATGGATACACTGTGCAATCATGTGGAGATATTAATAGAGTTGAGCTGAAATTTTCGAAATTTCGCATTACTATAATTACGCATGCGAAATTCGTGATTACGATGCGAAATTGCGGTAGCGTAATTGCCATTAAAATCGTAATTGAAAATACCGTAAGCATAATTTTCAATGCGAAATTTCGCGTTTCGTTCATGCCGTAATTTCGCATTAAATGCTACGTAATTTCGCGTTAAACCGTAACGCTCCGTATAATCTAAAAAAGCCGCCGACTTTAAGGGTTAATAGCAAAGCCCCCTTAAATGCTAAGAGCCTCAAATTTGGAGAATATATTAAGGAGATCAGGAGGAATAAGAGGAAATTTTTTTTTTTCAAAAAGACCTTATAGTTTTTGAGAAAATCGATGTTAAAGTTTCAAAGGAAAAATGTAAACATTTAAAAACCCGCCGACTTTAACGGTTAATAGCAAAGCCTGCTTAAAGTTTAGGAACACCAAATTCCCAGGGTATATTAAGGGGATCAGTGGGAATAAGAGGAAAACATTTTTTTCAAAAAGACCTTATAGTTTTTGAGAAAATCGATTTTTAAGTTTCAAGGGCGAAAATGTCTTTTAAATTCGGAAAATGTCAGTTTTTTTTGCACAGGTAACAATAGTGTATTATTTTCATAGATTCCCCCAAGTGGGAAGAGTTTTACTTACTTCGTTCTGAGTGTGGGAAATATAAAAAAAAAAACGACGTGGGGTCCCCCCTCCCAGACCTCTTTAACCCCTTGTCCCCCATGCAGGCTGGGATAGCCAGAATGCGGAGCACCGGCCGCGTGGGGCTCCGCACCCTGACTATACCAGCCCGCATGGTCCATGGATTGGGGGGGTCTCGGAAGGGGAGGGGCAGCCAAGCTTTCCCCTCCCCCTCCGAGCCCTTGTCCAATCCAAGGACAAGGGGCTCTTCTCCACCTCCGATGGGCGGTGGAGGTGGAGGCCGCGATTTCCTGGGGGGGAGGTTCATGGTGGAATCTGGGAGTCCCCTTTAAAAAGGGGTCCCCCAGATGCCCACCCCCCCTCCCAGGAGAAATGAGTATAGAGGTACTTGTACCCCTTACCCATTTCCTTTAAGAGTTAAAAGTAAATAAACACACAGACACTTAGAAAAAGTATTTTAATTGAACAAAAAACATAACCACGAAAAAAGTCCTTTAATATTCTTAATTAACCATTAATACTTACCTGTCCCTTTAAAAGCCAGTTCCCACGCAATATCCTCGGAAATATACTAAACAGTTACAATATAACAAAATTATTACAATGTAACAACTTTGTTCATTGTAACTACGCCGCACCCGACGCCACTCGCCGCTCAGCCGCCGCACCCGCACGCACCCGACAGAGCTCTGAGCTATATAGCTCAGAGCTCCCTAAGCATCTTTGTATTTGGGCTCCAAGGAGCCCCATTGGTCCTTAGCAGACCAATGGGGTTCCTTTAAATCAGAAGGAACCCCATTGGTCTGCTAAGGACCAATGGGGCTCCTTGGAGCCCAAATACAAAGATGCTAAGAGAGCTCTGAGCTATATAGCTCAGAGATCTGTCGGGTGCGTGCGGGACGCTAAGTCCCCGCCGCCTCCCGCTGTCCACCCCGCCTCTCCCACATGTCACCCACATGTCACTCACATGTGGGTGACATGTGGGTGACAGATGTGGGCGGGGTGGACAGCGGGAGCCGGCGGGGACTTAGCGTCCCGCACGCACCCGACAGAGCTCTGAGCTATATAGCTCAGAGCTCTCTTAGCATCTTTGTATTTGGGCTCCAAGGAGCCCCATTGGTCCTTAGCAGACCAATGGGGTTCCTTCTGATTTAAAGGAACCCCATTGGTCTGCTAAGGACCAATGGGGCTCCTTGGAGCCCAAATACAAAGATGCTTAGGGAGCTCTGAGCTATATAGCTCAGAGCTCTGTCGGGTGCGTGCGGGTGCGGCGGCTGAGCGGCGAGTGACGTCGGGTTGTTACATTGTAATAACTTTGTTATATTGTAACTGTTTAGTATATTTCCGAGGATATTGCGTGGGAACTGGCTTTTAAAGGGACAGGTAAGTATTAATGGTTAATTAAGAATATTAAAGGACTTTTTTCGTGGTTATGTTTTTTGTTCAATTAAAATACTTTTTCTAAGTGTCTGTGTGTTTATTTACTTTTAACTCTTAAAGGAAATGGGTAAGGGGTACAAGTACCTCTATACTCATTTCTCCTGGGAGGGGGGGTGGGCATCTGGGGGACCCCTTTTTAAAGGGGACTCCCAGATTCCACCATGAACCTCCCCCCCAGGAAATCGCGGCCTCCACCTCCACCGCCCATCGGAGGTGGAGAAGAGCCCCTTGTCCTTGGATTGGACAAGGGCTCGGAGGGGGAGGGGAAAGCTTGGCTGCCCCTCCCCTTCCGAGACCCCCCAATCCATGGACCATGCGGGCTGGTATAGTCAGGGTGCGGAGCCCCACGCGGCCGGTGCTCCGCATTCTGGCTATCCCAGCCTGCATGGGGGACAAGGGGTTAAAGAGGTCTGGGAGGGGGGACCCCACGTCGTTTTTTTTTTATATTTCCCACACTCAGAACGAAGTAAGTAAAACTCTTCCCACTTGGGGGAATCTATGAAAATAATACACTATTGTTACCTGTGCAAAAAAAACTGACATTTTCCGAATTTAAAAGACATTTTCGCCCTTGAAACTTAAAAATCGATTTTCTCAAAAACTATAAGGTCTTTTTGAAAAAAAAATTTTTTCCTCTTATTCCTCCTGATCTCCTTAATATACCCTGAGAATTTGGTGTTCCTAAACTTTAAGCAGGCTTTGCTATTAACCGTTAAAGTCGGCGGGTTTTTAAATGTTTACATTTTTCCTTTGAAACTTTAACATCGATTTTCTCAAAAACTATAAGGTCTTTTTGAAAAAAAAAATTTTCCTCTTATTCCTCCTGATCTCCTTAATATATTCTCCAAATTTGAGGCTCTTAGCATTTAAGGGGGCTTTGCTATTAACCCTTAAAGTCGGCGGCTTTTTTATACTATACGGAGCGTTACGGTTTAACGCGAAATTACGGTAGCGTTTAATGCGAAATTACGGCATGAACCCACTGTAATGCGAAAATTACGCGAAAATTACGCTTACGCGAAATTTCGCGAAATCCTTCTTTATTACGATTATGTACTTACGGCCATAATCGTAATTACACTAATTACGCGAAATTTCGCGAAATCGTAATTAGGTCATTACGCTCATCTCTAGATATTAATCTCGGCTGTTAACCAGTTGTCTCATATGCTTAACACCCAACAGACTCAGATTAGTCAATTATCTGAGAAGGTGCACACCATTAAAGCACCTGATGCACCAGTGCTATCCCCTCTGGTCTTGAAGCCCAGACTGCCTCTCTCGGAGAGGTTCTCTGGGCATAGGGCCGATTTTCTGACCTTTAAAAATTGGTGCCTTTCATACTTTGCGTTATGTCCCAGTTCATTAGGGTCTGAGAGTATTAATTAAGACATTATTATCTGGAGATTCGCAATCCTGGGCCTACAGCCTCCCAGATGATCACGAAGCCTTGGCATCTGTCCAAGAATTTTTTTTAAGGCAAGGGCTGTTATATATGATGATCCCGATTTAGCTATAACAGCAGAAAGGAAACTTAAGACCCTCAGACAAGGACATGACACCGTTGAAGCTTACGCCGCAGAGTTTAGAAGATGGGCGGTATCAGCTAGATGGGGGCAGTATGCTATTCTTGACTGTTTTTTATCGGGGTTATCTGATGCAGTTGCTGAGTTAATGCTAGGTCATCCAGAGCCCAGGACTATGGATGAGGCAATTTCTCTAGCCATTAAAATTGATCGGCGAGTCCGGTGTCACAAGCAGACTCGCAGTAGAGCCCTAGGGAGATCTTCTGATAATACCTTTCTTGCCTCTTCTCCTCCTCAGGATGAGCCGATGCAAATTGGTCAGACTAGGTTCATTGAGGTGAAGAAAGATGAGAAGCAGGTACATTGTGCAGAGACAGGACACATGGTCCTGGATTGTCCCCTTGAGACAGAGAAATTACATCGTTCAGTGGTAGTCGGTAGTGCCACTGTAGGCGACCCAGCCTTATATTTAAGGGAGAGCCGCCTACTTCTTCCGTGTTCTATTACGTGGAAAGGTCAGGTACAGGCCACTCAGGCCTTTATAGACTCGGGCTCTGCGGCCAATTTTATGGATTATGATTTTGCAGTCAAGTTTGGTTTCCCTCTTACTCCTTTGGAACATCCGCTCGTTGTTACCGCAGTGGATGATTCACCACTACAGGGGAAACGATCTCTCTCTCAGACTCCTGTATTGTTATGTCAGATTGGGGTTCTGCATAAAGAACAAATACAATTCCTGGTCCTCAAAATGGCTACCTCCACTGTGATCCTTGTTAGGCCGTGGCTTCAAAAACACTCCCCTCAGATTGACTGGAGTTCCAGACAATTGTTAAATTGGTCCCCCTATTGTCATCATCATTGTTTGGAGAAAGTCACGGTATGTGCCACCAAGGTTCAAGTGGAGGGGTTGCCTACTCAGTACTCTGACTTTGCCGATGTTTTTTGCCCTAAGGCAACAGACAAGTTTCCTCCTCATCGGGCTTTTGACTGCCCTATTGAGTTGAGATCAGGTTGTATGCCCCCCTAGGGGCCACTTATATAATCTTTCCAGGCCCGAGAAGCTGGCCATGCAAGAATACATCAAAGAGAACTTGGCCAAAGGCTTCATCTGTCCATCTAGGTCCCCGGCCAGGGCAGGCTTCTTTTTTGTGCAGAAAAAGGACGGTGGCCTGCGGCCATTTTTTGACTACAGAGGTCTGAACAAGATTACTGTAAAAAATCGTTACCCTCTTCCCCTGATTGATGATTTATCTGCCCAGATTACCGATGCTGGTGTTTTCACCAGTGTTGCTCGGATACCTCATTATCCTATTCGAGTTTGGTCGAATTCGGATAGTAAACTATCCGAATTAACTCAAAGTTTGATATTCGAGTTAATCGAATATCCGATTCGACCTCGGATATCCAACGTCACTATCCGAGTCTATATTCGAGTAAAATATTCGAGCTGGCCTTAAATAGCTTTTAAAACTTGTATTGGAGGTCAATGAGGCATGAAACCACCCTTTTTATGAAGAAAAACATCAAGTGATTATGTGGTGATGTAGTAGTTGTAAAAAAGGTATCAAAAATAGTAAATTAACTTCATGAGAAGTGTTGGCATGAGAAGGTGTGTCCAAAATGGTTGTTGGAAGTCGTCTTCCTCCTCTTCCTCTTCCTCTTCCTCTTCCTCTTCCTCTTCTTCTTCTTCTCAACCCGCAGCGAGAGAATCTGATTATTGGTGATCTGCAGAATAACCAGTAATGCAGATATACACCAGATTATGGATGATCTGCAGAATCACCAATAATCCAGGTATGTCTAACCTCTGGACACCTGAGATATGAGTGTTTGGTGTAACAGTAACACTTTGAGTAAAGACCACCAGAGGAGCTGGAGGTTAGAAGAAGAAGGGAATTCACCCCAGACTGGGTGAATCCCTATAACCTAAAGGCTCCCTAGGAGAGGGGCCTAGGCCTTGTTGCAGGATGCCCTGCTGCCAATATGAACAAACTTGCCCTAACTGGATATGAGATACTAGCTCTCTATACCCTGGAAGTAGGGTAAAGTAATACAAGTACACAGTGTTAGTCTTGGGTGTGAGGTCCGTAGTCACAACACCTTGGAACTAGTATATAGCATAACACAGTAATGACACAGTATCCTAGGCTTGGGTGTGAGGTCCGTAGTCAAAACACCCTGGAACTAGTCTATAGCATAACACAGTAATGACACAGTATCCTAGTCTTGGATGTGAGGTCCGTAGTCACAACACCCTGGAACTAGTCTATAGCATAACACAGTAATGACACAGTATCCAAGTCTTGGGTGTGAGGTCCGTAGTCACAACACCCTGGAACTAGTCTATAGCATAACACAGCAATGCGAGAATAATCTGATTCAATACGTTTTATTGAAGGTTTCAAGTGGCAGTACAATAGCATTCAACATTTAAACATTTAAACAAGTGTAATGCAGCTTACTTATACAGTTTATTGATAAAGGAGGTTGATGGTAGTATTATTCAAGGCACTCGTGAATTACAGGAGTTCAATATTAAGAGGTTAAAGTTTGAAGTTTTAGGATCAGCTGGTAGCTTTTAAGGAGGCACGAGAGAGAGTGTGGATATTTACCATCAGTTTAAAGAAGAATTGGCTGCAGGTGGGTGTATCCCAGTGTGGTAGAGGAGTAACAATGTTGGTACCTGGCTAGTACTGTATGTTTCCCAAGTAGGGTGATGGATAAGATCGTCAGTGTCACCTTATAGGTTAAATTAGGGGGGTGAGGCCTATGTCTGAAGAGGAATCAGATTCTTCAGTATATCATGTGTCATTTCGCTGTTGGCAGTCATTATTATCATCCTGAAAGTTTGGGTTGTCAGGCAAGTTGCTTGATTAATTTGTAGGCGTCTGTATCTTGGAAGTCGTACCAAGTTGCCCAGAGGAGTGTGATTTTGTCAGCTTTATCTTGGGCTATTAAAATAGCTTCTTCTACTTCTTTGGTCCGCTCAACTCTCTGTTTGCACTGAAGGATGGTTGGGATGGAGGGGGATTTCCACATAGATGGGATTAATGCTCTAGCAGCGTTAAGTGAGAGATAGAGGTATTTTTATAGGCTTTCAAATGATCTGAGGAGGCATGAAGCAGGAAAATTTCGGGTAGAAATGGAAGTGATTCGCCTGATATTGTGTTTATAAGTTCATGAATTTTCCTCCAAAAGGGGCGAATTTTGGGGCATTCCCATGTTATGTGCTTTAAGTCTGCATTATTTTGCTGGCATCTCCAACAGAGATTGGGAGAAGAAGGGAATATTTTCTGCAATTTAGCTGGGGTACGGTACCAAGATGTGAGGAATTTATAATTTTGTTCTTGTGCATAGGTGTTTAAGGTGGTTTTATGTGATTTAAGGAAAAGTTGTTCCCATTGGTCATCGGTAAATTCTTTACCCAACATTTGGTGCCATTCTCTTTGGAAAGGGAGAAGTTTTGTGGTGTCTACAGGGCTAAGAAGATTGTATAGCCATGACACTGTATGGCGGTGTGGGCCTGGTGAGTTGCACTTTTGGTCAAAAAGGGTGTATGTTTTTTTGAGGGCGGGGGCAATTTCGCTGGATCTGAGAAAGTGTGAAAGTTGCCTGTACTTCCAGGCGGAAATTGGGGTGGGAGAAGTTAGAGCTTTAAGTAATTTGTGGTTCATTACTTGCGTTTGGCACACAAAGTCACTCAGGCGTGGGGGGTGTGGGGGGATCCATCCCCTTAAGTAGTTTTTATCTAGCCCCGGTGGGAAGTTGGGATTGTTTAGTATTGGAGTCATTGGGCCTGGCAAGTTAAATAGGGCATAGTATTTACAGGAGACATTAAATGTTTTAATTGTTGCTTTGATGAGGGGATGATGGGTCCCTTTAATTTGTGATGCTAAGCCAGGATTCCAAGGGAAAGTTTTCAGATCTGAACCTACGAAACTTTGTTCAAGTTTCACCCAGTCTTTCGTCTCTGCGTGTGCAGACCAATCTATGATTCTAGAGAGTTGAGCGGCCAAGTGGTAGGTTTTAAAATGTTCACTGCCAGGCGTGATTTTCTCTTGGCCCAAATAAATTGATGAAGTTGTTTGTGGATCTCTTTGAAGAATGAGGAGGGTAGTTGTATGGGTAGTGCCTGACTGATGTAGAGAAACTTAGGTAGGACTGTCATCTTAGCTGCTGCTGCCCTCCCGAACCAGGACAGGGAGGTCAGACCATTCCAGTCTTCAAACAGTTTAGAGAGGTTCTGAGCCAATGGTGCGAAGTTTAAGTTGTAGAGATTTTCCAGTTTATTTGGAAGTTTTAGACCCAAATAGGTTAGTGACTCTGGTTCCCATCCAAAAGGGAACAGGTCTTTACACTTGTCTAAGGTGTAAGGGTTTAAGGTTAAGTTTAGAGCGCACGATTTGGAATAATTGATTTTCAGGTTTGAGATATGGCCAAAGATGTTAAAGGCCACCATAAGGTTGCGAAGTGATGTTATGGGGTCAGTTATAAAGAATAATAGATCATCAGCAAATGCTGCAATCTTATATTCTCTATTGTTTATTGTGACACCTTTAATGTTGTTATTTGCTCTGACCATGTTCAGGAAGGGTTCCAGGGTCAGTATATATAGCAAGGGTGATAGTGGGCAGCCTTGCCGAGTTCCATTTTTTAACTGGAAAGGCTCTGAGAGGAATCCATTGGCTAGAACTCTGGCGTTTGGGTTGGAGTACATTAAATGAAGCCAGGTCATCATGGAGGGACCCAGTCCCAGGTTTGATAGGACTGCGAACATGTAGTCCCATGCCACTCTATCAAAGGCCTTCTCGGCATCCGTGGAGAGAAACATGCCCTCCACGGAATGCCGTGCACTCCAATTGTTTTGTACGCGTTGTCTCGTGCTTCCCTTCCCAAAACAAATCCCACTTGGTTAGTCCCCACTTTCTCTTGTACAGTTTCTTGCAGGCGTATGGCCAATATCCTTGCTAATATTTTTGCGTCTAAATTCAGCAGGGATATTGGCTGGTAGCTTTGTCAGAGGGTGGGGTCCTTGCCAGTTTTAGGAATAATTGTGATGTGGGCTTCTAGAAATTGGCTAGAAGGGACAGTTCCAGGAGATAATTTATTAAAGGCCTTTATAAAAGCAGGAGCCAGAAGAGAGGAGTAGGTTTTATAATATTGCGAGGTTAAGCCATCAGGGCCAGGGCTTTTGCCTGATTTTGGGGATTTTACTGCAGCAAGAAATTCTAGGGGTGTGATTTCCTTGTTCAGCTCCTTAGCTATCTCTGGATCAATGGGGGAGAGGCCATAGTTTGATAAAAATTTGGCTATTTCAATATCCCGTCCTTCTGCAGTGGTATGGTTTGGGTTGAGGTTATAGAGTTGTGAATAGTAGGTGCAGAATGTCTTAGCTATATCTGAGAATGAGTAGTGCAGTTTACCAGTGGTGTCTTTAATTTTTTGTATTTGACGGGAGGCTTGTTTTTTCCGGAGGAGTCTGGCTAGTAGGGGTCCTGTTTTGTTAGCATATTCATAGAATAGCTTGGACTGTAACATGAATTTCCTCCTGCCCTTACTATGGAGTAAGTTTAGAAGTTCCTCTCTGAGATGAGTTACTTCATTCAACATAGATTTTAGTAGAGTCTGCTTGTGTTGGTGCTCTACATTCTGAATTTTGGTGATTAGCTGCAGATATCGTGTCTTTTTTTCTCTTTTCTTTCTGGCTCCTATTCTAATAAGATCGCCTCTGATGACAGCCTTGTGTGCTTCCCATATTGTCAAGGGGGAGACTTCGGTATTGGAATTATCTTTAAAATAGTTGGTGAGTGACTTGGTGACAGAGTCACGTGTTTCGTCATCAGTTAGAAGTTGAGGATTTAATCTCCAACGGAACTGTCCCTGTCTAGGTGTTGAGATCTGTAAGGTTAAAAAGATAGGGGCGTGATCCGAGATGTCAATATTGCCTATGGAGGCATCATGTACTATTTCAAGGTCAGACTGCGTTAGAAAGAGGTAATCTAATCTGGAGTATCTTTGATTGGGGTTAGAAAAGTATGTATAGTCGCGTCCTTTAGGATGGAGAAGACGCCATGTGTCAGTCAGTGACAATTCTGTGAGCTTTATTTTGAGAGCATGTAGCGCTTTATAGGGAAGAATTGAATGCCCTGTTGATGTGTCCATCAATGGCAAGAGCGAGATGTTTAGATCACCTCCAAAAATAATCATTTCTTTAGCAAAGGATTGTAAGGAGTTAAGAATTTTTAGTAAATAGCTTATTTGGCCCATATTGGGGGCGTAAACATTGGCAATAGTGACATCTCTTGATTCAACAGTACCCTTTAAGAAGATATATCGACCTTCCGGATCGATCTTCATGCCGGGCTTAACAAAAGAGCAATTTTTGTGAACAAGGACAGAGACACCCTTAGATTTGGAGATAGGAGACGCTGCATAAAAGTGGGTAGTGTAGTGCTTGGAGGACATTTTGGGAATGGAGTCTGCTCTGAAGTGTGTCTCTTGTAGGAGGGCTAGTGATATATTCTCCTTGTGTAGTTTGGAGAAAAGCAGGGAGCGTTTTTGAGGGGTGTTGAGGCCGTTAACGTTAAAAGGAGCATATTCTCCATGGTACCTGGCTTTCTTGTGGTTGGGTGGGGGGAGAGGACATTTTGGAGGTGGGACAATGAGGAAGTTCTACAAGGAGAGAGCTTACCAGCCAGGTATAGAAAAACTGGGATCTAAAACACATTCGGATCAGTCAGTTATGTATGTGTTTCTGACTGAACACTAAGTCCGGTGAGATTCAGTGAGGGAGTCAAAGGCTCACTCACTGATTGGGGTGGAGGTCTGGGACAGTCGGTCAGGAGGAGAGAGTACCTATCAACCACTCAACCCCACGGCTTATAGCGTATTATGCAGAATTTTTTTTAGAACAGTGTATGGAACCTTGTCAGTTAGGGAGAGGGTATTTTACGGGTTAATTTCAACCTTAATCACTATCTCATGAAAGTTAAACAGAAACCTCTCCAGGCCTGGAAGGTTTTTAACAGTGCAATAAAGGAATGAGCGATTGGCAAAAACATCAAGTATCAAGTATTAGATATCAAGCAGTCCTTCTAAAGAAGAGGAGGCTTTGTTTAGTGCATACTGTTTTTTCTTTTACTAGGTGGGTTTGGTTGGATCTATTACTAATATGGGGGGGAAAAAAATTATCCACTAAAGTGTAAGACAGATACTACTAAGAAATATATGCGTGGTTTGATGGAATTTAAAGGTAGAGTCACAGTATGCTAAAGCAAGAAGGTGCTAATATCAAACACTGAATTGGGTATTACAGGAGTAACTTGAGTGTGATGCACATTAATGTGCTATCTCATAAACCATTCCAGGCCAGGAAGGCTTTTAACAGTGCAACAAAAGAATAAATGATTGGCATAAACATCAAGTATCAAGTATCAGATATCAAATAGTCCTTCTAAAAAAGAGAAAACTTTGGTTAGTGCATACTGTTATATCTTTTACTAAGTGGTGTTGGCTAAATCTGTTGCTGGTGTGGGAGAAAAGAGTATTAATCCACTGAAGTGTAAAGCGGATACTACTAAAAAAGAAAATTATTAACGTGGTTTGATGAAACTCAGAGGTAAAGTCACAGTATGCTGAAGCGAGAAGGTGTTAATATCAGACACAGGAGTGGGTGCTACAGGAGTGATGAGTGTATCGCACATTTATGTGCTAAAACAGGGAAATATCACAGTTACCACATCTTCAAGAGTCCTCATCTTCTTGTTGGTTCTGAAGAGGTGTCTTATCAGGGACATTAGCTCGAGCTGTAGAGCGTAGGATTCTTTTTTCCGGCTTGGAGAACTGCGATCTTGTTTAACCCGTATGATTTGAGTGTGTTTGTTCGTCATCGGAGTCAGAGGACGATTGCTGTCTTGACCTACGACGATCCGGAGTAGGAGGCGGATCCGCATCTGTGTACCAGTCGGGGATTTTCATGGACGGTAGTTGTAGGGTTTGGCAGAAATCAAACAGGTCGGTCGGTAGACGTAAGTTTGCCGTCTTACCATTTTTTGTGGCTGAGAGGCAAAAAGGAAAACGCCATCTGTAAACAATGCTACGGCGTCTAAGTTCCTCTAGGAGAGGTTTGAGTATGCGCCTGTTTTGTAAAGTTATTGGAGACAGGTCCTGGAAGAGCTTTATCTCAGACTCGTTAAAAAAGATTGCGTCTTGGCCGCGTGCTTTTTGCATAATTTCTTCTTTCAAGCTAAAGTTTGTGATACAGAAAATTGCATCTCTAGGTGGATCATCATCGAATCTTCTAAGTCTCAGTGCGCGATGAGCGCGGTCCATTGTAATGGGAGAGTCTAAGTCTCTACCAAGGAGGTTATTAAAGATGGATAATAAAGCTGATCTTACTTGTTCTGATGCGACGGTTTCAGGGAGACCTCTCACCCTAATGTTATGTCTCCGGCCTCTGTTGTCGAGATCTTCAAGCTTTCTGTTAAACTCCATCATGCGGAGATCTTGCTTGTCAGAGGAGGTTTGGAGTGTTCCAACTTGTTTGGTGAGGTCTACTTCGCGTTGCTCCAGTGAGCTTACCCTGGATGCGATGCTCGTCACCTCCTCCCTCAGATCCGAGATGGCGGCGGTAAATGTTCTTTTGATGTCCGCCTCTATGTCCTGCATAATTGAGGTAGTGGGTATATCTTTGAGCATGTCGACCACTATTCCTCCTGCCGGAGTCGCTCCTTGCTGTGTTGCGCAGCTCTGGTCTGAAGTATCAGCAGGGGCGGGCGCCATATTGGATGCCGCCGTTGCAGTAGGCCCCGATTTCTGAGGCTTGAAGATGCTAGGTATCTGGCGTCTGGTGATAAGGGAGTGTTCCTTGGTCGCCGGGTTGTTTAGAGGTTCCTGCAGACTTGTTTTGGCTTTTCTGCATCGTGCGAGGTGCTTGGGTTAGGCCGTATAGAGGGGTTCAGTGGAGGAGCTTCACTCTCACGCAGCCATCTCATCCGAGCGCCAAGCCACGCCCCCAATGCGAGAATAATCTAGCTCAGTGTGAATTCCCAGGTCCTCCTGGTTCTAACACACTGTGGGATCTGACTGAGGTCTGTGTGCTAACACATAAAGCATTTGCAATGGCAGACAACCAGCAACTGACAAGCAACCAGAATATATAGTCGCTGGAGTCTGCCACCCCATCTAAGCCACTCAGCCAATCATGAGTCCCGCAGGAATCAGCTGATCCTCCTGATCAGCTGACACTTCCCCTGCTGGCATAAAGGTCCTGACATCTGGGCCGCGCGCGCGTAGCTCTCCATCCGCCTATGTGAACCAACCAACCCAGCCACGCCAAACGCACGCCACTGCATACAGACCGCCGTGCTAGACACGGAAACAGCCGCTCTGATGGCAGTACCTGCGGCGGTCTTTCCGCGTTCTCTCGTGAAGCCAGGCGGACGTCTCCGCATGCCAGCCGCTGTGCTGAACGCGGACTCAGCCGTCCTGCCGTTAGCACATGCGGTGGCCTTTCCGCATTTCCTCACAGTACCTACCAAACGCGAACTTTCCCGGAAGTTCGATTCGCCCCATAAAGCTCTATTGAGCAAAACTTTGACTCTTTATAATACAGCCAGCAGACACATTATTGCCATACACACTGCTCTCAATGCTGGAGGCCCACCCCCCTCCTCCTCCTCCTCGTAAGGTCCTTATACTGCCTACACTAATTAGTTAAGGGACAGCTGCTACACGCTCTGCTAGGGAGATTTTAATTAGCCTGTTTGTGGTCCTCCCTCCACCCTCCTTCTACCTATTCCCTCCTACCGGAGGGAGGAGGGTCTCATCTGCCAGGGAATTCCAGTATTTCAAAAACCAGCTTATATACCATGATAGGGATTTGAACCCAGGCCTCAGTGTATGGTAGGCAACTAACATATCCATTGTACCACCAACACTACTAGCTGAAAGTAGCCTAGCATGTACCATTTATGCTTAATGCAAGAGAAAATTAGACAAGACAAATAACATTTATATCACACTGGTCTCCTGTGTCAGAGGCAGAGCCTTTCACCATTACACCATGCAGCCACTGCTTCCACACAAAAGACAAGGCCATGCCTGGCTACATGTCGGGAAGCAGTGGCTGCATGGTGTAATGGTGAATGGCTCTGCCTCTGACACAGGAGACCAGAGTTTGAATCTCGTCTCTGTCTGTTCAGTAAGCCAGCACCTATTCGGTAGGAGACCTTAGGCAAGTCTTCCTAACACTGCTATCTTGTCTAATTTTTCTCATGACAACTGTTGAACACAAAATACAAGGCCATGTCTGGCTACATATCTGTGCTACTGCCTATAGAGCGTGCCCTAGTGGCTGCAGCTCTGGTGCTTTGAGTCTGCCAGGAGAAAAGTGTGATATAAATGTTATTTGTCTTGTCTAATTTTTCTCTTGCATTAAGCATAAATGGTACATGCTAGGCTACTTTCAGCTACTTTCAGCTACTTTCAGCTACTTTCAGCTACTTTCAGCTACTTTCAGCTACTTTCAGCTAGTAGTGTTGGTGGTACAATGGATATGTTAGTTGCCTACCATACACTGAGGCCTGGGTTCAAATCCCTTTCATGGTATATAAGCTGGTTTTTGAAATACTGGAATTCCCTGGCAGATGAGACCCTTCTCCCTCTGGTAGGAGGGAGGAGGGAATAGGTAGAAGGGTAGAAGGGTAGGAGGGTACAAGGGTAGAGGAGGGAGGAGGCCAATTAAAATCTCCCTAGCAGAGTGTGTAGCAGCTGTCCCATAACTAATTAGTGTAGGCAGATAACTGAGTCAAATGGTATAAAGGACCTAGCTTGGAGGGAGGGAGGGCGGGTCCTCCAGCAGTGATGTGTATTTCACTCAATCAGGTGTGCCTCCAGGTATTAGAGCTCTTGAAACAATGTTTTCTAGCTGGTAGAATTTTTTCAAATTTTCAAAGTTCGCCTCCCCATTGAAGTCTATTGCGGTTCGCGAACTTTTTCGCGAACCGAACCTTTTGCGGAAGTTCGCGAACAGGGTTCGCGAACCGAAAATCGGAGGTTCGCGACATCTCTACCTGTATACCCAATTTGCATTGGTTCATCTGGGGGTGAAGGAGAGCGAGAAGAGTCGTGTAAGGTAGTCCTACCAGAATATCTACCTCGAATCTGTCTCTGGTATCGCAAACGGCGATCTATCAGTATGGCCAAAGAAATTGCCTGGTCCACAGATTCAGGCTCAGGATATCCAATCATCACATCGTGAATTTCATTTGACAATCCTGCTATAAAACAATCTAACAAGGCATAACCTCCCCATCTCGCTGAAGCAGACCACTTCCTAAACTCAGCGACGTAAACCTCTACCGATTTACAACCCTGTCTGAGCAATTTGAGCTTCCTCTCAGCGGTGGAAGCGATGTCCGAATCATCATAAATTATAGCCATCGCTTTAAAAAATTCCTCAACCGAAGTCAAGGCCTCATCCCCAGGTTGAATGCCATATGCCTAGGTCTGAGAATCCCCCGTCAACAGTGTCTTAATGAAAGAGATTCTCTGTGCGATAGTACCTGAAGAATTAGGTCTTAACTCAAAGTAAGACAACACTCGATTTTTAAAGTTTCGAAAGTCAGAACTGTGACCAGAAAACTTCTCGGGCAAAGGCATACGTAAGTCTGTAACAAGAGGGGATCGCACTAGGTTTATAGCAGATTGAAGTTCCTGAATAGCCCCAAATAGCTGACCGATCTGGTTCTGCTGGTTCAAGGCTGTCCCGGAAAGCTGGTTCACCGCGGTGGTCAGGACTTCAACATGTCTATATAGTGCATCCATTTTGGTTTGGTCTGCCATTCTGTAACGATTGGTGTCAACCCGCAGCGAGAGAATCTGATTATTGGTGATCTGCAGAATCACCAGTAATGCAGATATACACCAGATTATGGATGATCTGCAGAATCACCAATAATCCAGGTATGTCTAACCTCTGGACACCTGAGATATGAGTGTTTGGTGTAACAGTAACACTTTGAGTAAAGACCACCAGAGGAGCTGGAGGTTAGGAGAAGAAGGGAATTCACCCCAGACTGTGGGTGAATCCCTATAACCTAAAGGCTCCCTAGGAGAGGGGCCTAGGCTTGGTTGCAGGATGCCCTGCTGCCAATATGAACAAACTTGCCCTAACTGGATATGAGATACTAGCTCTCTATACCCTGGAAGCGGGCTAAAGTAATACAAGTACACAGTGCTAGTCTTGGGTAGAGTTGAGCCGAAATTTTCGTAATTTCGCATTACTATAATTACACATGCGAAATTTGCGATTACGATGCGAAATTACGGTAGCGTAATTGCCATTAAAATCGTAATTGAAAATACCGTAAGCGTAATTTTCAACGCGTAATTTCGTGTTTCGTTCATGCCGTAATTTCGCATTAAACGCTACCGTAATTTCGCGTTAAACCGTAACGCTCCGTATAATATAAAAAACCGCCAACTTTAAGGGTTAATAGCAAAGCCCCCTTAAATGCTAAGAGCCTCAAATTTGGAGAATATATTAAGGAGATCAGGAGGAATAAGAGAAATTTTTTTTTTCAAAAAGACCTTATAGTTTTTGAGAAAATCGATCTTTAAGTTTCAAGGGCAAAAATGTCTTTTGCGGAAAATGTAAGTTTTTTTTTGCACAGGTAACAATAGTGTATTATTTTCATAGATTCCCCCAAGTGGGAAGAGTTTTACTTACTTCGTTCTGAGTGTGGGAAATATAAAAAAAAAAACGACGTGGGGTCCCCCCTCCCAGACCTCTTTAACCCCTTGTCCCCCATGCAGGCTGGGATAGCCAGAATGCGGAGCACCGGCCGCGTGGGGCTCCGCACCCTGACTATACCAGCCCGCATGGTCCATGGATTGGGGGGTCTCGGAAGGGGAGGGGCAGCCAAGCTTTCCCCTCCCCCTCCGAGCCCTTGTCCAATCCAAGGACAAGGGGCTCTTCTCCACCTCCGATGGCCGGTGGAGGTGGAGGCTGCGATTTCCTGGGGGGGGGGGTTCATGGTGGAATCTGGGAGTCCCCTTTAAAAAGGGGTCCCCCAGATGCCCACCCCCCCTCCCAGGAGAAATGAGTATAGAGGTACTTGTACCCCTTACCCATTTCCTTTAAGAGTTAAAAGTAAATAAACACACAGACACTTAGAAAAAGTATTTTAATTGAACAAAAAACATAACCACGAAAAAAGTCCTTTAATATTCTTAATTAACCATTAATACTTACCTGTCCCTTTAAATAAATGATCCCTCGCAATAGCCTCGGAAATGTTCTATCAGTTACAATGTAACAAAGTTATTACAATGTAACAACTTTGTTACATTGTAACTACGCCGCACCCTACGTCACTCGCCGCTCAGCCGCCGCACGGACCCGACAGAGCTCTGAGCTATATAGCTCAGAGCTCTCTAAGCATCTTTGAATTTGGGCTCCAAGGAGCCCCATTGGTCTTTAGCAGACCAATGGGGTTCCTTCTGATTTGAAGGAACCCCATTGGTCTGCTAAGGACCAATGGGGCTCCTTGGAGCCCAAATACAAAGATGCTTAGAGAGCTCTGAGCTATATAGCTCAGAGCTCTGTCGGGTGTGCAGGACGCTAAGTCCCCGCCGGCCCCGCTGCCCTCCCCGCCTCTCCCACATGTCACCCACATGTGGGTGACATGTGGGTGACAGATGTGGGCGGGGTGGACAGCGGGAGCTGCGGGACTTAGCGTCCTGCACGGACGCGTAATTGCTGCGGCGGCTGAGCGGCGAGTGACGTCGGGTGCGGCGTAGTTACAATGTAACAAAGTTGTCACATTGTAATAACTTTGTTACATTGTAACTGATAGAACATTTCCGAGGCTATTGCGAGGAATCATTTATTTAAAGGGACAGGTAAGTATTAATGGTTAATTAAGAATATTAAAGGAAGGGGCGTGACCGGAAGTCGGGATGTGAGGACGCTTTCCCAGAGAGCTCCCATGCAGGACACTCAAAATCCTGAAATATTCCTCTAAATCTCTCCTCTACCTGGTAAAACATCCTGGATTTGCACCCCGCTCGCCCCGCTGAACAAATTGATACCAAGATGTCACGGATACGCAACACCGAGGCCGCCTCCAAGCTTCAAAAATGTAAGCACGGCCAAGACAGTGAAGATTCCTCGGAAGAGGAGCCGCCCATGCCTTCCCTCCGGCAAATAATGGAGGCCATCACGGGTTGCCAAACTACCCTCGCTAAAATAAATACTGAACTGGAGGAGGTAAGGACCGATGTGTCTCTCCTAAGACAAGATATGTCCACCCTTCGTTCCCGCGTGACGGACACGGAAGACCGCATTGGGAAGCTGCAAGATGAGGTAAAACCTATCCCCTCTGCTATACGTACTATACAGCAAGACGCCAAGATGGCAAGCGCTAGACAGGAGGACTTTGAAAACCGTAACCGTCGATCCAATATACGTATAGTCGGGCTGCCAGAGAAAGCAGAGGGAACGGCACCGGAAGAATTTACCGAAAAGCTCCTAATAGATACATTTGGACGTGACTGTTTCTCCGCGGTGTTCGTCGTGGAACGGGCCCATCGCATTTCTCCAAGAGTACCGGCTCCCGGCCTACCTCCACGAACTTTTATATTCAAAGTTCTGAATTACCGTGACCGGGATGCTATCCTAAAAGCAGCAAGAATGAAGGGCGACATTACTTACCAAAATACCAGGATTTCCTTTTACCCAGATTATTCAACTGAAGTTCAGAAGCGGCGTGCGCAGTTTGCCTCTGTGAAGCGTTCTCTAAGAGATTCCTCCATCTCTTACGCCATGTTGTTTCCCGCCAAGCTGCGTATAGAAGTGGAAGGTAAAACGCACTTCTTTGAGCACCCTAAAGACGTTTCCAAATGGCTGGAAGCACAACCCAAGGCTCGCCGCTCTCCAACCAGGGAAGAAGACTGATGCATCCTCCATACTTGAACACTAATCGTGAGTTTCCACCCGTGCCTGAGTATTTGAAAAGGCCTTGTAGGCCGTGCAGCGTATCCACGTGTTATCGCCCCAGCCCTCCCCCACTTGTTCTATAGAGGGACCCCCCCCCCTCCACACCCGTGGAACTACCAAGTCAGCGTCCCTTTCTATACCTATCTACACATGGGATGTCCACCCCACACTCCCAAGGCGCTGTGTTCTCCGAACTGCCCCCGTAAATGCGCCATGTGACTTTCAAATATATGTTAAGAAATGCGAGGTTCTCATAGATCCGCATACTCCACTATAAACACAGCACGAAAATGCTCCCAGGATGTACAAATGACAGTGGACACGATCTGTGACGCTTTTCTGCATTTAATCCCTGCAAAGCTATATAACATACACTACGTGGCAGGTGTTGGGGGGGAGGGAAAGTACAGTGGCGTGTACACAGCACATAATCGGCAACAAGAACGCTGCAGGTCCCGTGCTCTGTTTGTGGATGGAGGGGGAGGGGGTGATGGAGTTTGCTGCTGTGACACTACTATTACTCAGGATATTGGGCTGACCTTGCAATAATGTCGAAATATGTTCTAAATACTACAATGGGAAACTATACATGATAACTCTGTTGTATAAGGTACATTATAATAATCCTATGCTATTTACCCTATGTCGAACCTCCATGTTCCCTATCCATTTGTCTACACCGCAGAGATCTTGTAATCTCTTGCCGTCACTGGACTCCTTTTTCCCTCTTCCCTTTTGTTTCATTTAGACTCACGCTACCATCTGAATGTATCCCAGGTTAAAGGTTGAAATAATATAATTAATGATTCATGTACTATAATATGTGTCCTGCACCGGTAGACATGTGCTTCTGCATTCTCCATTTCCTTGCCACACTCGCTTGTTAATGCAAAAAGGAGATGTGGCTGCCACACATCGACCGGTTCCCCAGCAGGTGTATGTAGGTGTGCCTTTGCACCTGTTCCTAGTTGTATTTCGGTTCTGTTTGGGTTTTGGGTTTAAGCTCGGCCTAGTTTTGTGGCTGAGCAGGGTGGGCACTGTTCGGGCTAAACTGTATTTGAATGCAATAATACAAGGCAAGAAGCATCAGAACACAAATCACTGCAGTTTAAATGGGATAGCATGGACACAGTGGGATCTGTCACTACTACCTCAACAAATAGGCAAAAATGCAGTCACTTAGCGTAATCAATTGGAATGTACGTGGGCTCAATGACAAAATCAAGAGAAATATTGTATTGCAATACTTAAAAGGGCATAAACCTGATATTATTACCCTTACTGAAACTCACCTTACAGGCACTAAACTACTAGCCCTACGCCGAGGCTGGATTGGTTGGTCTTTCCATGCTCCTTATTCACAGTATTCACGTGGGGTATCGATTCTTATTGGGAGACATCTCCTATTCAGGGCACTGGAAGTGGTGACGGATCCCATGGGTCGTTATATATTTATTCACTGTACTATAGCCAGCGAGTCTATTTTGCTTTTGGCAATATATATACCTCCCCCATACAGCTCCCAAGTATTGAAAGAAGGTCTAAACTTTATGCTCAAGCACTCAGGTGTGTCCGCAATATGGATGGGAGATTTTAACAATGTCTGCAATACAGCTCTAGACAGATCTCCCCCACAGGCTAACAAACAGACTCAATTCTCCCAGTTTTTAAAAGAAATAGATCTAACTGACATTTGGAGGATCAAGCATCCGCAAAATCCTGGCTATACATGTGAATCTAGCACCTACAACTCCTTCTCCCGCCTAGATATGTTCCTACTTACCAGATTTCTCCCTCCCCTGGTGATTGATATCTCCATCTTGCCGCGCCTGGTGTCGGACCACTCCCCGTTATGCCTCAAGATGCAATGGGGCATTTCGCCCCCCTTTAAATTTTGGAAATTCAATCCTTTTTGGCTTGATCTACTACCTAATGATAACCCGCTTATAAAGCAAATCACAGAATTCTTTTTTATCCATAGAGATGAAGAAAATCGAGCCCTGGTATGGGATACCTTTAAGGCATTCCTGAGGGGTGCTCTGATACAGGCAATGGCTGGATGCAAGGGCGACACCAAAGCTAGATTGAACTCCTTGGCCATTCAGGCCACCCAAGCGGAAACCATATATCACAATGACAGCTCCCCCCTTAACAAAAAGGCATGGAAAGCTGCCCAGTGTGCCCATAAGGAACTAATTGAAGAACTAACCTTAAGTAAAATGTTCTTTAATAAGCAAAGGTTCTATGAACAAGGTGAAAAGGCAGGTACATTACTAGCCAAAATGGCCAAAACCTACTCCTCCCCACCAGTTATCCCTCAAATTACCTCTAGCCAAGGTATTTTAGTTAGTACCCCTCAAGAGGTAAACTCCACATTTGCGGATTACTATCAACACTTATACACTAGTCACACTTTAGCCTCTCAAGCAGACTCAGAAATATATTTGGCTGAAATCAATCTCCCTAGATTATCGGAAGCCCAGCGCACTCAATTAGACCTTCCTATTACTTTAGAAGAAATAGAAGCGGCCATAGCTAGTTTCCCTTCAAAAAAGGCCCCGGGATTGAACGGCATTCCTATAGATCTGTATAAAAAATATTCAGAAATACTAGCCCAGCCCATCCTAGAGGTATTCACAGAAGCCTTTGAGAAGCTGAGTCTCCCCTCCTCTATGAACGAGGCATTAATAGTCGTACTACCTAAACCTGGCAAGGACCCGCTTCACTGTGATTCCTACAGACCAATTTCACTTCTACCTACAGACGTTAAGATACTAGCAAAAGTACTCTCTATAAGGCTTAATGAGGTAATTTTGACCCTTGTGCATGAAGACCAAACAGGCTTCATGCCGGGGAAAAACACGGCAATAAACATCAGATGGGTATTCACCAATATACAAGCCAATCATATGAATAAAGGGGCACGAGTTATCGCCTCATTAGATATGGCCAAAGCCTTCGATACAGTTGAATGGTCGTTTCTCTCAGCGGTCCTTGCCAGGTTTGGTATAGGTGAAGACTTCCAGAGATGGGTTCGTATTCTTTATTCAAATCCCTCAGCTAGAGTCAGTACTAATGGTTGGATTTCCAGATCCTTCCCCCTGGGTAGGGGCACGAGACAGGGATGCCCCCTGTCTCCACTACTATATGCTCTAGTGGCGGAACCCTTGGCCTGTCGTATCCGAGCATCACCTGATATTATTGGATTTAAGACTAAATCCACGGAGGATAAAATTAGCTTGTATGCTGATGACACTATTTTATTCCTGGCAGATGGGGCTTCATCCCTGTCTCGTGCCCTTGAAATCTTAGAGGAATCCAGCTACTACTCTGGGCTACGGGTCAATGTCTCCAAGTCAGTCCTACTTCCATTAGACCCCTGGTCTCCCTCCAACTCAAATACCCCACCGCCTCTCCAAATAGTCACTGATTTTAAATACCTAGGTGTGCAAATCCACATTGATCCACTACAATACTTAAAGCAAGAAGTATATAACCTGCTACCCCTTGTGCACTCCAGATGCAACACCTGGGCAAAACTGCCTCTAACTGTGATGGGCAGGAATAGCTTAATAAAAATGATTCTACTCCCCAAAATACTGTATATAATACATCACTCCCCTATATACATCCCAAGCGTATTCTTTAAAAAATTGAAATCAGCACTTCTGAGCTTTTTATGGGGCAAGGGCAGGGCTAAACTTAAGAATGCATTATTGCAAAACCCAACGAACCTAGGAGGAATTGCATTTCCAGTATTTCAAAAATACTACTTTGCATCACAACTGCAACATATTTCGGCTTGGTTTACAGTCCCTTCAACCACCAATGTAGAACCACTTGGATACCCCTTAGACCCTGCTCTGGAGAGCCCTGCAATGGACACTCTGAGATGCTATATACCCCAAGAAAGAAAGCGAAACACTATTATGTTACAGGCTGCCCGAGTATGGAAAGCTATTACCAAAATATACAGCACCAAAGGTATAGGAAAGCACACACCCTTATGGAATAACCCTAACCTCCCAGAATTTAAAACCATTCCCGATCCCTCTTTTTAGATAACTAAAGGGATAGTATTCCTTGAAAATATTACGACTAAAGGCCAGATAGTATCCTTTACCTACTTAATCTCCACCTATTCTATCCCCGCTAAACAAGAATTTAGATACTGGCAGTTAAAGCACGCCTTCTGCAAGCAATTCCCTAAAACACCCATTACATTATATGGCTCCCCTATTACAGAAATGCTTAAAAATGGACCAACCAGACATATGATAGGAGAGCTATACAAAACACTTCTAGAATTTGGTGCTGAGGAGCTCACCATCGAATCACGCAACAGATGGGTTACATGCGGTCTAGATATCACAGATGAAGACTGGGATGATGCCCTGTTTGCCCCTAAAAAAGTATCCCCATGTATCCGAGAACGTATCACACAAATATATATACACCTCACCAGGCCTACCTAACCCCTAAACAGCTCTGTAAATATAACCCACAATTCTCAAATAACTGCCCCAAATGCCAAGAACCATCTCCCACATTCTACCACCTTATCTGGAGTTGCCCAGCTGTGGCATCCTTCTGGGCCCAAATTGTTAAATTCTTGCATGATAAGATGGGCTGTCCCATAAGCTATGATCCCCTACTGTGTCTTTTTGGAGTTATCCAGGATGAAGCATTGGAAAGTACACTTAAATCATTTCTGACAGAAGTGCTATTCATAGGAAGACAAGAGGTGGCGTGCAGATGGCTTGCGCCCACGCCACCCTCCTACGACAATTGGATCAAACGTATCAGCACTGCAATACCCTACAAAAAACTGGTACACATTCACAGGGGATCACAAAAGAAATTCCACTTGATATGGGACAGGTGGAAAAACCGGTGATTTAAGATGGTAGGGAAAGCTCTATGTGAAACCCCTTGAACCATATTGTTTCGGTTAGGCTACAAGATGGGTCCACATCTCATATATGTAGAAGCTAGGATAACCTATACACGGACTTCGCTATATATGTCTATTTGATTTCTGTGTGCAGATCCCTCCTGCTTATCCATGTGAATCCCTATGTACTACAACTGCTAAAATTACACCATGACTATAATACTGTAATCTATTTGTGCCTTGTATATGACATGCAAGGTTTTCAATAAACCTTTATTTTGGTTTAAAAAAAAAAAAAGAATATTAAAGGACTTTTTTCATGGTTATGTTTTTTGTTCAATTAAAATACTTTTTCTAAGTGTTTGTGTGTTTATTTACTTTTAACTCTTAAAGGAAATGGGTAAGGGGTACAAGTACCTCTATACTCATTTCTCCTGGGAGGGGGGGTGGGCATCTGGGGGACCCCTTTTTAAAGGGGACTCCCAGATTCAACCATGAACCCCCCCCCAGGAAATCGCGGCCTCCACCTCCACCGCCCATCGGAGGTGGAGAAGAGCCCCTTGTCCTTGGATTGGACAAGGGCTCGGAGGGGGAGGGGAAAGCTTGGCTGCCCCTCCCCTTCCGAGACCCCCCAATCCATGGACCATGCGGGCTGGTATAGTCAGGGTGCGGAGCCCCACGCGGCCGGTGCTCCGCATTCTGGCTATCCCAGCCTGCATGGGGGACAAGGGGTTAAAGAGGTCTGGGAGGGGGGACCCCACGTCGTTTTTTTTTTTTATATTTCCCACACTCAGAACGAAGTAAGTAAAACTCTTCCCACTTGGGGGAATCTATGAAAATAATACACTATTGTTACCTGTGCAAAAAAAACCTGACATTTTCCGCATTTAAAAGACATTTTTGCCCTTGAAACTTAAAAATCGATTTTCTCAAAAACTATAAGGTCTTTTTGAAAAAAAAATGTTTCCTCTTATTCCCACTGATCCCCTTAATATACCCTGGGAATTTGGTGTTCCTCAACTTTAAGCAGGCTTTGCTATTAACCGTTAAAGTTGGCGGGTTTTTAAATGTATACATTTTTACTTTGAAACTTTAACATCGATTTTCTCAAAAACTATAAGGTCTTTTTGAAAAAAAAAATTTTCCTCTTATTCCTCCTGATCTCCTTAATATATTCTCCAAATTTGAGGCTCTTAGCATTTACGGGGGCTTTGCTATTAACCCTTAAAGTCGGCGGCTACCTAACATTGATCCATGCGTCAACTTTTCCGCTTGGGAGCATGGCCATACGCATTAATTTCGTAATACCCACTGTAATGCGAAAATTACGCGAAAATTACGCTTACGCGAAATTTCGCGAAATCCTTCATTACGATTATGTACTTACGGCCATAATCGTAATTACACTAATTACGCGAAATTTCGCGAAATCGTAATTACGTCATTATGCTCATCTCTAGTCTTGGGTGTGAAGTCCGTAGTCACACCACCTGGAACTAGTATATAGCATAACACAGTAATGACACAGTATCCTAGGCTTGGGTGTGAGGTCCGTAGTCACAACACCCTGGAACTAGTCTATAGCATAACACAGTAATGACACAGTATCCTAGTCTTGGGTGTGAGGTCCGTAGTCACAACATCCTGGAACTAGTCTATAGCATAACACAGCAATGCGAGAATAATCTAGCTCAGTGTGAATTCCCAGGTCCTCCTGGTTCTAACACACTGTGGGATCTGACTGAGGTCTGTGTGCTAACACATAAAGCATTTGCAATGGCAGACAACCAGCAAATGACAAGCAACCAGAATATATAGTCGCTGGAGTCTGCCGCCCCGCCTAAGCCACTCAGCCAATCCTGAGTCCTGATGGAATCAGCTGATCCTCCTGATCAGCTGACACTTCCCCTGCTGGCATAAAGGTCCTGACATCTGGGCCGCGCGTGTGTAGCTCTCCATCCGCCTATGTGAACCAACCGACCCAGCCACGCCAAACGCACGCCGCTGCATACAGACCACCGCGCTAGACGCGGAAACAGCTGCTCTGATGACAGTACCTGCGGCGGTCTTTCCGCGTTATCTCGTGAAGCCTGGCGGACGTCTCCGCATGCCAGCCGCTGTGCTGAACGCGGACTCAGCTGTCCTGCCGTTAGCACATGCGGCGGCCTTTCCGCGTTTCCTCACACTTCTTCTTCTTCTTCTTCTTCTTCTTCTTCTTCTTCTTCTATATCTTCTTCTTCTTCTATTTCTTCTTCTTCTATATCATCTTCTTCTTCTTCTTCTTCCTCTTCTTCTCTATCATTATATTATGTGTCTTGGACACCTCTAAATTAAGTACAATTTTTTTTTCAAATTGATGCAGGCAGGAGGCAGCTATTTTTGAGCGTAATAGCTGGTGGCGCATGGGCAGCAGCACCTTGTAATGTGTTCCCTGGCAGTGGAGAGGAGACACAGACAGCAGGAGGAAATACGGCAGCAGGCAGCGTGAGGAGGATGAGTGTGTGGCAGACTGGCAGCAGGCAGCAGGCAGGAAGGCAGGCAGTGAGCCATTATAGGCCCTGGATCCTAGCGGTGGTTCCAGGGCCGTAAATACACAGCATGAGGTTCCAGACAGCGGTCGTGAAGCCCACATTGTGTCCAATACACAATTGGGACAGCAGTTTTCAACCCGGACACCTCTAAAATATATATATTTTTTTTAAATAATGCAGCTATTGTTGAGCGTAATAGCTGGTGGCGCATGGGCAGCAGCACCTTGTAATGTGTTCCCTGGCAGTGGAAACACACAGACAGCAGGAGGAGATACAGCAGCAGGCAGCGTGAGGAGAATGAGTGTGTGTGGCAGACTGGCATTTGGCAGCAGGCAGGAGGGCAGGCAGCGAGACATAATAGGCCCTGGGTCCTAGCGGTGGTTCCAGGGCCGTAAATGAACAGCATGACGTTCCAGACAGCGGTCGTGAAGCCCACATTGTGTCCAATACACAATTGGGACAGCACAGTTTTCAACCCGGACACCTCTAAATGAATTACAATTTTTTTTTTCAAAATAATGCAGGGCAGGCAGCTATTTTTGAGCGTAATAGCTGGTGGCACATGGGCAGCAGCACCTTGTAATGTGTTCCCTAGCAGTGGAGACACAGACAGCAGGATGAAATACAACAGTAGCAGCAGCAGGTGTAATGTGTGTGCGCCACTTCATGTCCCCCTCTCGCCGACAACAGGGGCCAGGAATTCGCCTTCCACCCAAGCCTGGTTCATTTTGAGAAACGTCAGTCTGTCCACAGACTTGTGAGACAGACAAGATCGCTTCTCAGTGACGACTCCACCGGCTGCACTGAAGTAACGCTCTGACAGTACACTGGAAGGGGGGCAGGAGAGCACTTCCAGGGCGTACTGCGCAAGCTCGCTCCAGATCGGCAGATGCTTGACCCAATACTCCATGGGATCAACAGGGGCAATGCTGTCAAGCCCGCTGAAGGACCCCATGTAGTCAGCCACCATGCGGGTCAAGCGCTGTCTGTGACTGGAGGAGAAGGATGCTGCTGCAGGCACCTCCTCTCTAGTCCCTGGCAGCTCTACACTCATGTAGAGCTCATTGGTCAGAGACAGCAGGTCTGTGGTATGTGTGCGCTTGCTGCTGGTGGATGCAGGCACCTGCTGCTGCCTCTGTGCTGGCTGGACAGTGGGGGTGGATGGCTCAGGGAAGGCTTCCTGCAAGCGCTCAACAAGGGACAGCTGCAAATCCCTCATTTGTTGAGCACGGTCTCCTTCTGCAGGCAGGAACTGGCTGAGCTTCCCCTTCAGATGTGGCTCCAGCATCATGCAGATCCAGATGTCCTCCCTCTCCTTCATCTGGATGACCCTTGGGTCCTTGCGCAGGCACATAGTTACATAGTTACATAGTTATTTTGGCTGAAAAAAGACATACGTCCATCGAGTTCAACCAGTACAAAGTACAACTCCATTGGTAAGAATCTGGCCACGTCTGCTGGCACATCATCGGCAGCCCCAGAGCCGACAGTGCTGTCCTCCTCTTTCTCTGCCCCCTCCACCTCATCCTCTCTCTACCCCCGCACCAGTCCAGCTGCGCTCTGCTGCTCCCCCTCATCAGCAGCAAGGTCAGGGACCTCCACCAACTCAAAGTCAGCTATATAAACAACTAGGCAGCTTTGATAAGCAGTATTTTTTCACTTGCTTCCAGTGCCAAGAGGAAAACCCAACCATAAAAATCACATGAGAAGAACACAAGTACTGACTTTTAAAAAAGGAGAGATTTCCCAGGAAGAGTTTACTGGTATAAACATAGTATTGTTCTCTTTTCATTTATGGTGGGAATGCAGCAAATACTGCAATTCCCTGAATTTGAACATTCAGCTTTAAAAAAAAGAAAAAGAATAAAAAGCCCGTGGTAACTGCAGACCCATGTCTACCAGAAGAGGTCTTCACAGTATAGGTTGGTTAAAGGGGTGGTAAATGGAAACACTATTTATTACCAGGCAAGTGCCTAAGTAAGCAATGCCAGTTGTTCAGCCAAAAGAATCCCTCCCAGCAGACCAATCTGAGCCAATCTCAGCATGTGCGCTGCCATTGGTAAGAATCTGGCCACGTCTGCTGGCACATCATCGGCAGCCCCAGAGCCAACAGTGCTGTCCTCCTCTTTCTCTGCCCCCTCCACCTCATCCTCTCTCCACCCCCGCACCAGTCCAGCTGCGCTCTGCTGCTCCCCCTCATCAGCAGCAAGGTCAGGGACCTCCACCAACTCCGAGCCCTCCTCTACAGAGGTGGCCTGTGAAGCTGCCTGCAGCTCCTGCTGTTCCAAGGCTGCCGCTCCCTCTTCCACCAGTGCATACAGGGCCCTGTCCAGCACACACACCAAGGGGACCCACTCGCACACCATTTTATGGTCACTGCTCACCATGTTCGTGGCCTGCAGGAAGGGTGCCAGGACTGAGCACACCTGCTGCAAGTGCCCCCAGTCCTCTGGCGAGATGATGGACGGCACGCCCAGTTGCAGTGAGGGAGGCAACTGTTGTTCGTGCAACGTACTGGCTGACAGCCTGCCTCTGTTCAACCAGACACTCCAACATCGCCAGGGTGGAGTTCCAGCGAGTTGGAACATCGAGCATGAGCCGGTGCTGTGGCAGGTGCAGCTCCTTCTGCACCTCTTCCAGGCTCGCTACGGCTGCAGGCGAGTGCCGGAAATGACGCACAACCTTCCTTGCCGCCTCAAGGAGTCGGTCCATCCCATGGTAGGTCCGCAGAAACTTTTGGACTACCAGGTTCAAGACGTGCGCCAGGCAGGGGATGTGGGTCAGGTCTCCCCTGCTGATTGCAGCAACCAGGTTTGCCCCATTGTCGGACACCACCTCTCCGACTCTGAGGTCTCTGGGGGTCAGCCAATTCCTCTCCTGCTCTCGGAGTTTGGCCAGGACGTGGTTTGCCATCAGTTTGGTCTTCCCCAGGCTGACCAATTCCAGCAGTGCTTGGCAGTGGCGGGGCTTCACGCTGCTGCTGAGGCGGGGGGTTTGGGCTGGTGTGCCGGAGGATGGAAGCGGATCAGAGGAACCTGCTGCTATTCCGCTGACCCTGCATGGTGGCACCACCCACTGCATTGTTGATGCTGCTGCTGCTGCTCTGACAGTGCCCGATGCTGCTCCCCCCTCCTCACCCCCTTCCACCAAGCTGACCCAATGCGCGGTGAAGGACAGATAGCGGCCTGTCCCAAACCGGCTGCTCCACGAGTCCATGGTGACGTGGACCCGTTGGCCCACCGCGTGATCAAGCCCTCTCCCGACATTGGCCTTCACAGAGCGGTGAAGTGCAGGGATGACTGCGTGCGAAATAATGTCGGCTGGGGATTGGCCAATCGGGGGCTGCACACATCAGGAGCGCACGCATGTCGCTCCCCTCCTGCACAAGGGAATAATGCAGGAGTTGGGAGCACATGGCCCATGCCAGCAAGCCGTTCAGCTGACGCACGCGACGGCTGTTGGGAGGCAGAACCCTGACCACCCCCTGGAAGGTGTCGCTGAGCAGGGTCTGGCGATGCCTTTTGCTGGCATGGGAATCACTGGAGGGAGCAGAGGAGGCCACTGAGGACTGGCTGCCAGAACAGGCCTCAGTGTCGGCGGCAGGAGTTGCAGAGGGAGGAGGAGCAGTGTGTTTCTGAAAAACTCCTGCTGGTGCTGCTGGAGGAGGTGGAGGAGGGCGGGTGGCTGCTGCCGATGGCTTCGCTGTGGTGGCGGGTCTTACACTGCCAGCTTCCTTCAACTTCATGAACTTCTCATGCTCATGAAAGTGTTTCCCTGCAAGATGGTTGACCAGAGAGGTGGTGCCAAACACAGAGGGCTCCTTCCCTCTGCTGAGCTGGTTTCAGCACTGGTTGCAGGTGGCATACTTGCACTCCACATATGGCAGGGTGAAATAATTCCAAATTGGGGAGGTGAAGTTGCCCCTTCGGCTGGAAGGTGCTGTTGCCGCTGGTCTCCCTGTGGTGGTTGGGGGGGGGGGGGGGGTTCTTGGTGCGGCTGGTGGTGGCACTGGCAGAACTCATCTCCGGATCAGCACGCTGTGTGGCCTGCATAGCACGCCCGCTTGTGATCCTGCCCATGCCTGCAATGCTGATCCTTCTAGCAAGGCCCACAGTGGCATCCTCTTCCTCCTCCTCAGAGCTGATGACATCCCCACTCCCATGACCTGGAACCCAGTCTGTGTCCTTCACCCTGTCATCATCATCCTCCCCCTCCGCAAACATTTCCTGCTGGGATCCCCCAAACACCCCTTCTGCATGCATGGGCGGATGGACAGTCACCACTGTCTGACTGTCCAAAGCATCATCCCCCAAAGTGCCCATCAGCATTATTTCCTCCTCCAATTTTGCCGCAACAGCACTCCATAACCCTGCTGTGCTTGGGGATAAGAAGGTGCTGAGTGACAGGGTGCTGGTGTCGCCCGCTGGGGCTGGAGAACTGCACTCCTCCTCCTCCTCCCCAGGCAGTGCTGGTCGGCTGCTGCTGCTCTTGCGAACAGGAGAGGTGGCAGGGGTGGAGGACTCGGTTCCAGAGCTAATGGTGGCCTGCTCATCCACCATCAGTTCCACCACAGCGTCTGCGTCCTTCTCCTCAATAGGACGGCTACGACCTGATGGTGGGAGGAACATCTGTGCCACACGCTGCTGCTGCTGCTGTGTCTCTGCAGTGTGACTCCCAGCTGATGGGCGGCCAAGGCATCCACGGCCAGTGGCTAATGGCGAAATAGCCACTGGTACAGACGCAGAACTGCGCATGGTGGTGGTGGCACGGCTGCCACACCCACGACCTCCTCTCTTGGCGATGCCCTTGCTGACCCTGCCCAAACCGCAGCTGCCAGTGCCAGACATCGTATATTTTTAATATTATACAAATAAAAAAAAACGTATGTATGTAAAGACGGGTGGGACAAGTGGGGTACTTTAATGGGGTGGGACTGGTGGTGGTGGTGGGTGTGTGAGGTGACGGATAGGTGTATTCTACAGCAGAGATCGGTGTAGCGCTAACGAGAGAGTGCGCAGTGCGCACACAATGACCCTAGCTGACGCTGACTGACGGTGTCCCTATACACAGACTACAGTACAATTCAGCGAATACACAATAGAAGTAATATATAAACAATAGGACGGGTGTAGCACTAACTGGAGGGTGCGGACAGCGCAGATGTGCACTGTGCACACAAAGACCCTAGCTGACGCTGACTGACGGTGTCAGACTACAGTACAATTCAGTGAATACACAATAGAAGTAATATAAACAATAGGACGGGTGTAGCACTAACGAGAGGATGCGGACAGCGCAGACGTGCACTGCGCACACAAAGACCCTAGGTAACGCGGTGACGGACGCCGGACGGTCCCTATACACAGCCTAGAGTACAGTACACTACAGTACTACTAACTAAACAATAGAAGAATCTAGCTAAATAATAGAACAGGTGTGACTAGATTACAGAGAGCAGATACAGCAGGACAGGTATAGCAGTAAAGCTGGGCCTTGCTAACTACAAAATAGGACAATAATCTATCTAACACAGAAGTAGTACAGTAGATAGAATAGGACAGGTGAGAGCACAGGTAAGGTAACTAGTAGAGACTAGAGCACAGAGCAGGGCAGGCTGCCTTGCCTAGGCACAGGGCCTAGCTGCTGGCTGCAGGTCTGCAGCATCACCAGTGACAGACTGTCTCCCTCCCTAGTCCCTAATCACACAAACTAAACTGCCTAAAATACAATCTATCTACAATACAAAGCAATACAGTTGAATATCAAGTGTTGGAGTGTAAAAACGCTTGGTTTAGAACAATATAAATGCACTTGCACACAGACAAAAAGCACTGGAGCAGTCTCTCAGTACTATCAGTCAGTAAGTTGTGTTATAATTTAAGTAGGCCTCAGTTATTGGGACTGAGTTAGTCAAAAAGGCTTGGAGTGCAGATCGGCCCTTTAAGGAGATTTTCTCTTACAGAGAAAATCTGCAGTTCTGTCAGCAGAACTAGAACATACCAAGAAGCTGTTCTCTGAACAAGGCCGCAGGTCTCCCTGACCTGGGCATGGAACAATAAACATCAGCTATGTTTTGTAAACATCCACATTCCTGCATATAGGTCAAATGCCTCATTGATTATTAATCAAGTAGGTGGGTATGATGACACCACGAGTGGGTCCACCAATAGTCTGATCTAGGGGGTGGCGAAGATGATGTCATATTTAACTCTTTCCTAGTCGGTATTAAACCCGGAGTGAGCGATGGAGAGGGCATTCTGCTTCTTACTCTCGCCCTAGCTCGCAAGGCTGACTGGGACCTCTAAGCATGTTCTTCCTTTCTGTAATCTGATATAATGTATGCTGTACATAGGTAGTTTAGTGTAACGTAGTTAGGAAGAAGGTACCTGATTGACTTCAGCAGGAAGTCTAATCAAGAGCTTGTAACGCAACATGAAAATTGGCATGGCTAGGATATGATGAATGTATCTATCTGTATTTCTGTTTCCTGAATAAACTACGTAAACATTGAAGAAGCCTGAGAAAAGTCTATCTCCTGCTTGCTGTGTGGAGAGTCAAGTGATCTCACAATCTGTGAGACGGTGGTGTCGAAGCAAGGTGATAAGAACAGTTTATAACAATGGTGCCGATTTAAACCCTGATTAAAGGGGCCGGGGCCAAAGAAGAAGTTTCAAGATATTCCACAGCAAAACAAGCGGAATAGATGGACGCGGACTGTAAAGCTTATCAAGCAGATACTGATAAGTGGTGTGGAGAGTGTGCGGGAGCCAAGCACACGGCAGCAATTCGAGAAAATCAGCGGCGAAACTCTTGGACGTTACACTGTGACTGCATTGTGCACTGCAGTTACCAGCCTCAATATGGATCGAACGGACTCCTCTGTGGCCAGCTGGCAACGTGCTGCGAGAGGTGGATCCGCTGTGGGGGGAGAGAGAGCCCCCACAGAAAATTCCGGTGTCCATTCAGTTTCGTGGGAGAACCGTTGCGGAATGCTGATGAATTGCATAGAATCTGCGGCTCAGGCATGTATGATTTACGTTGTTATATGGCATTATCTGTGTTGTATTTGGTGTTATAACAAGGAGAGGATAATGTGTTAATATGTACATTCGGTGTTAATTGCAGTGTGGAGGCTGCGGGCTTCTCATCTCTCCTGTGTGTGGTGGGAGGGGTGAGGTTAGGAGCAGCTCCGTTGTAGATACGTAGTGCTGTTTTCAGAGTTTATGTGCTTTGATTTTTCTTAGGATGCAATGTTCCTGTGTTGCAGAGGTTTTTTTTCTCTCTCTCTTCTCTCTGGCTTGTTAACAAGAGTATGTTATGGTCTGACCAGCGTACTGATTCTGGGAAATGGGTCAGAGGTGTGTGTGGGGGGGGGGGGTCCCCCGCGGCAGAGAGAAGCCAGCTGTGTGTCACTCTGTTAGTAGTAGATGGGGGAGAGAGAGGTAGCTGAGTAGACAGGAGAGGGAAGTTGAGACAGTTGTTAAACTTAGAAGTAAGGTTTTTCTTCGGTGAGCTGGCGTTTTTCCAGAGCCCGATCAGTGTGTTTTTTTTCCTCTCTCTCTCCGTAGTGGAAAAGTGTAGTGAGAGGTGCAAGCTTATCTAGTTCCAGTCAGGGCCGCTAAAAGTTATAAATGTATGCGTAGGTTTAATGTTGTTTAGTCATGTCGGACTGATAAATGTGCGTCTCAGAAGTACTAGCTGTTAATATGGTTTAGAGTTACGCTGCGCACTTGAGTAGTTCTGAGTTATGGCGGAGATATGCTGCAGATGATTTGTGAGGAGAGAGAGAGCTTTCTTCGTCCCTGGGTGATGCTACGATGTAAAATATTTAGCATTGCAGCTGTGACGCGGTTTGTCTCAAGTTTGGCATGCATCCCAGAGAGTATAGGTAGCGGAAGGCTGACTCTCGGTAAAATGTATCGATGCTGTGTGTAACTATGCATAAAAAATGTATGTTCTGTGTGAGTTTGTTTTCTCTCCTAAAGTTTATAGGATCAAGAGGCTGCTATGGGAGCAGCCATCTTAGCTGGCAGTCCAGGACTCAAAATGGCAGCAGTGGAGAGGGCCTGCCCCCAAGAGTCATGGCTCCCACACTTCATGGCAGGGGGGAGGAGGGGCTGGGGGATCCACGTCACGTCAGGCTGTGCTCGCGGCTCCGGGCAGAGCAGCTGAAAGGAAGGGGGGTAGAAATACAGAGACATTCTACTGTGTGTCTCGGATTTCAAAATATTTCCCCAGGGCCTGAGTCCAGGGAAAGGAATGCCAGAATACGTGCGCTAAGCTATTACTGTAAGATTAGCAGGGTCACGGATAGGAAATGTTTCCCAGCTAGGTGCAGGGAGACAAGGAACAGCGCAGATCACGAAAGGGTCTGTACTGAGTTGCTTATGGGATTATTCCTGTAAGTGGGGCACCTTGATGGGTGTTGCATGAGTTCCCAACAGTGCAGCAAGGGGGTGCCGGAGTTGGAAAAAAGGGAGTTAACCAATCCGGGTTTCCGTCGCCGCTGCTGCAGAGCGGTAACGTTTTTTTCCGTTTTTTTGTCGTGGACAGGGCCAGAGCTGGACTAAGAGGTCTATGCTGGGCTGGGGCTGTTTTTTTGTGCGTTTTTTTCGTCCACTGATTGGTCAAATATGTTTTTTCCAGCTCCTATCAATTGTAGCACATAGAACAAGAACTGACAGCGGTTCATGGGGCAATTATACAGATGATAGAATTGCCGTTTACAGAGTGACAGTATCAGTACAGTGTTTGCCATGTGACTACCTACCACGTGGGCATTCAGGGATCTGCATACAGGCATGTGACGCTGGTATGCTTAGCCCTGCACCCTGTGTAGTTTAAGTGTTAAGTGCTCCTTCCTACAGGGAGGCAGCCATTTTTTTTGTAGTTTAGGTAGTGGCACGGCAAACATTGATCAGAGGGTACAACACACAGAACTTCGAGCAGAGCTGGTATCGCGATGAAGTTCTAGATAAGTTAATGCGAAAATGAGTAAGAGCATTGCAGGTTCACCTGCAAAGCAGCAACAGGTGTGGCATCCGTAATCTGTGCATGCGACGGCCGCGCATGGACAGATAAGGGGGGATGTGGAGTGAGCTGCAATGAGGTGAGAGCTTCCAGAGGTGAAGTCCGCGGGAGCATATTTTAAACAGGTAAGTACTGAGGATAGTACTGAGGTAGGGGGGTGAAGTTTAACTCCAATCTACCAATAAGAGTAAACAGAGTTCATGAGAACCATAAAGCAACAAGATCAGTTACGGTATATATTGATCAATTTAAAGTGTACAGAGTACAAGCCGCAGGGCGAATCCCAAATCATTAATAAGAATTGATTTGTTTGTATTTTGATTTCAGGAGTTGGGCAATATGGAATTGAGACAGCTGCAGTGCTGGCAGCAAAGATGGAGATGTCAGTCGGATAAGCGAAAGGTTCCAGATGCCAATCTAAGCTTGGAAAAACACGAGATTCCTGAAATTGGAAAGAGACTAAAAACCGAGGTTCCTGAGATCGGAAAACGACTAAAAAAACTGACTGAGCAAAGCATAGTTCAAATTGCTAATGCTTTTCTTTCCCAAGGTGGTGCTTTTATAATGAAGAGTACCGTGCTGATGGTGATCCTAGAGATGAGCCGAAATTTTCGAAATTTCGAACTGCTTTTATTACGAATGCGAAATTTAACATTACGACCCAAATTCGTAATTTCGTAATTAATTTTCAAATCGTAATTTACAATTTCGTAATCGAAATTTCACTCCCGTAAGAACAAATTTCGTGTCTCCAACCGAAATTTTACTTTTTCAGGTTTGTAAGGGTTTCTATCCCTCTAGATGCCTAAAATGAATAGCACAGCCAGCCAGCCAGCCAGCCAGCCAGCCAGCCTCCTCCTCCTCCTCCTCCCTCTCTCTCTCTCTCCAGAGATCTGTAGTATTTCAAAACCATACTCACATTCATGACATGTCCAGGGATCAAACCCAGGCCAACCACATGGAAGACAGCTATGCTCACCACCATACCACCAAACACACACTAAATAGACTGCTAACCTAAATCTTACTTGTAGACAGTCATATGAGACACATGCTGGGTGCAGGGCTTTGTGATTGGACCATGGACCATGCGATAGAGTGAGGTGCAAAAATGAAATCATGCCTAGCAGAGGATGGTTTCACAATGCTAAATGCTAGGCTGGCTGTGGTGCAATTGGTTAGTGCGTCTGGCTGGTAACAGCAAGGTTACAGGTTCGATTCCATCCAGGCATGTCTTTTCCTTTTGCGTTCAACAGTTGTCCAAACAGAGCCAACAGAGCCCCAGATAGCCATGTAGAGTTAGGTCACAGCTAGCCTGGCTGTGGTGCAATTGGTTAGTGTGTCTGGCTGGTAACAGCAAGGTTACAGGTTCGATTCCATCCAGGCATGTCTTTTCCTTTTGAGTTCAACAGTTGTCCAAACACCGAGCACAAAGTTTTGCATGCGTAAAGTTTTACGCACGCAAAATACCCCATGGGGTTCAATGGCGCAGCGCGCGCACGCAAAAGGAAAAGACATGCCTGGATGGAATCAAACCTGTAACCTTGCTGTTACCAGCCAGACACACTAACCAATTGCACCACAGCCAGGCTAGCTGTGACCTAACTCTACATGGCTATCTGGGGCTCTGTTGGCTCTGTTTGGACAACTGTTGAACGCAAAAGGAAAAGACATGCCTGGATGGAATCGAACCTGTAACCTTACTGTTACCAGCCAGACACACTAACCAATTGCACCACAGCCAGGCTAGCTGTGACCTAACTCTACATGGCTATCTGGGGCTCTGTTAGCTCTGTTTGGACAACTGTTGAACGCAAAAGGAAAAGACATGCCTGGATGGAATCGAACCTGTAACCTTACTGTTACCAGCCAGACACACTAACCAATTGCACCACAGCCAGGCTAGCTGTGACCTAACTCTACATGGCTATCTGGGGCTCTGTTGGCTCTGTTTGGACAACTGTTGAACGCAAAAGGAAAAGACATGCCTGGATGGAATCGAACCTGTAACCTTGCTGTTACCAGCCAGACACACTAACCAATTGCACCACAGCCAGGCTAGCTGTGACCTAACTCTACATGGCTATCTGGGGCTCTGTTGGCTCTGTTTGGACAACTGTTGAACGCAAAAGGAAAAGACATGCCTGGATGGAATCGAACCTGTAACCTTGCTGTTACCAGCCAGACACACTAACCAATTGCACCACAGCCAGCCTAGCATTTAGCACTGTGAAACCATCCTCTGCTAGGCATGATTTCATTTTTGCACCTCACTCTATCGCATGGTCCAATCACAAAGCCCTGCACCCAGCATGTGTCTCATATGACTGTCTACAAGTAAGATTTAGGTTAGCAGTCTATTTAGTGTGTGTTTGGTGGTATGGTGGTGAGCATAGCTGTCTTCCATGTGGTTGGCCTGGGTTTGATCCCTGGACATGTCATGAATGTGAGTATGGTTTTGAAATACTACAGATCTCTGGAGAGAGAGAGAGAGAGGGAGAGAGGAGGAGGAGGAGGAGGAGGAGGAGGAGGAGGAGGAGGAGGAGGAGGAGTGGTTGGTTGGTTGGTTATTCATTTTAGGCATCTAGAGGGATAGAAACCTTTGCAAACTTTAAAATACTAAATTTCGTAATCGTAATTACGAAAATTTGCGTAATTTGCGAAAATTACGAAATTTCGATTACTGTTAAAATCGTAATTGTAGTAATTTCGCAAAATTTCGGAAATTCGTAATTAGGTCATTACGCTCATCCCTAGGTGATCCTAGGTTGTCATTTCGTACTAGGAGAACGAAGAGAGGACATTCTCGTGTATAATAAGGGGTTAATGAGAACACAAGTGCCAGGTGCAGACAAATTTCATGGCACAATGTGGGTGAAAGGTCTGAAGGGTCAGGTGTGCTGGAAGTGTGACGTGAACGGCAGTGTAAATCTGCTATTGAATGTCACACTCCCAGAATCGATGCACCGATCCAAAGTTTTGTTAAAAGGTACATTGCAGTACAATGGGTACATGCAAAAGGTGGAGTGTGTGATTCAGGGGTACCTTGTCTTGGTTATGCAGAGTGAGATTGTTCCAGATTGGAGAGGAACGAGCAGGAGGCGTCAATTCTCATACCAGAGATACGCAGGGGACAACATCACACTCTGGAGCTACCAACAGAGAGTGCCTCTGAAACAACTATACACACGTAAAGGCTGGAAAGCCGAGGGTTGGTGGTTCTCGAAACAAGAAGTAAAAATCGAGATCAAGCCACATTTCCAGGTGACAAAGAGGGTGGGGAGAGCGGTCCCGGGGGAGGGAAAGCCAACACAGGGAACCCCATTCACACTACACGGGTCACCACAGGGGACTATAGTACAGTCCATATGCAGCCGCTTATCCTCATGCTAGTTGGGTAAGTGAAGAGGTACTCTTAATTGAAAGATTGCAGAGAGTACAGTCTTCCCGACCTCAGGTACATATGGTGCCTCAGGACATAAGGGGGGGAAGAGGTCCAATCAGGACAGTTGGGGGCATATTTTGTCAGGGAGATGCTTAAAGATCCTGTGCAACTGAGATTGGACAAGGGGAGGTATATTCATTTTTCTGGAGAAGGATCTTTTGCATGGCAGCTTCGAGATGTTTGGGTGAACAAATGGAAACGGTGCAACATTCCTTTAGGCACCGCCACTTCCTTAGTTCCCACCTCAACCCATGTCTTACACCAGGACCTGAGAGGTCAACCTTTTTTCGTGCTAGACGGGGAGGTGAAACCAGTAGAGTTGTCCTCATGCGGGCAATTCTTGCAGAAGTACCTGCGGTGGCCGGGGCAAGTCAAATTTAGTGAAGAAGCCTGCAGGCTCAATAACGCAGAATGCGAGGCTACCATTCAAAAGATCCAACCTGAAGCCCAACCGATAGTTCCGGTGGCTGAAGGAAAGGTTTGGTTTTTTAACATAAGGTCTAATGATACATTCAAGGTATATTCTCATAATTGTTCCGATAAGGGGGAGTTTCCAAGGGGAACATATTGGGTGAGCGGAGATCCCATATGGATCTAGTCATCCAGGTTTGATGACATTGTTTCTCAAATTGTTAAGAGAACTCTAAAGTTCAAAGTTTCACGTGAAGTTCCCTTCCTGAAAGATAACAAGACATGGGACAAAGGGGAACAGGTTTTGATCCAAGACGACCACATTTTGTTACAAAGGTTAAACAAACAGTACACTAAGTTAGAGGTAAGATTTCACCATGATACAGGTGATCTTAATGAGGTAGAACACAAAAATGAGCAGGTGAGTTCCAGTCTGACCTGGTGGACCAAGGTTCCGGTGATGTTACAGGGACACTCGGACTGGGCCTCTGCAGTTCCAAAGTTCTTTCTACACCCACTGGTCGTCTGGATGGGGATGACAACTTTAGGCATCATTATCCAGGTGAGGTTGCGTGTTAAAATTATGTAAAACGGGGGGGCGTGTCTGCTGCTTAGACAAGCTGGACGCATAACTCCAGAGCTCAGTGATTCCCAGCAATTAAAAGCTACTAGAAAGCATTCCAATCCTCACCCCCCTACTCTCCAGATGCCGGAGGAACAGATGGAACAGGAGACATCCTTCAAGAGGAAGATGGGGAAGCCGAAGCTGCAAAAAATCCCTGAGATGTTTGGAGGGAGACAGGCCAGAACAACAGGCAAAGATGGCGCAGGCTCCAGCGTGCCCACAGCCCTCCCTCTGCAACATTCCGAGAAACATTCCTCTACACAAGATGACTCATCACCTCTACAAGCAGTCCCCGGGGGTGAGTCATCCTCCAACACAGCCTCTCCAGGCTCTCTCAGCCCCGTCAAATCACGACCAGTGGTGCTCAGCAGAGCTCGAATATTCGAGTAGCTCGAATATTCGAGCTCTTTTTCAGCTATTCGAGCTCGGTATTCGAGCTCCGAATAGCTGCAGCTATTCGAATGGGCTATTCGCGTACACTCGAATAGCCCATTCACTATTCGAGCAAACGGCGCTATTCGAGCTCGGTACCGAGCTCGAATAGCGTCATAGCCCAGATTGATGTCCTTAGAGCCAATCAGAGGGCTCCCAGGCCCTCTGACGGCAGCCAATCACAGAGGGGGACCCTGGCCAGCCCCTACCCTATAAATAGCGGCCACCATGTTACGTTTCTCCGTCCTTGCCTGAGACTTGCATAGAGAGAGAGTTGCTCCTTTGTGCTTTGGCTTAGCAAGAGCTTTATTGTGGTCATTTACCTAGCGTTTTTGCTCACATACACCTCCTATACACACCTATATTGTTGTTAGTTAGTTAGTCAGACATTGTATTTTAGTTAGTAGCTTTTGTGTTACATAGAGACAGGCCAGCTGCTGCAGGCTTACAGCTTTAGGCCTCAGGGCCTGCCTGTGTGGGCAGCTGTCCTCCTGTCCTCTGTTAGTTTATTTCTCATTAGTATTAGACAGTATTAGTATTAGATAGTATTAGACAGTATTTCTGCTGTCCCTTTACTACTGATTGTATTAGTATTGTAGTTATATACTGTAACTGTACTAGGACTCTCACTGTCACTGTTCATAGGCTACTAGCTGCTCCTGCGTGTGTGCACTCACTGTCTGTGTACACACTACACACACTCTATTTCCTTCTGATAACTGATTGATTATTGTAATTAGTTAGTTGTACTTACTGTTACTACTTACTGTACTAGGAGTCTAGGACACTCAGTCACTGTTCATAGGCTACTAGCTCCTGCGTGTGTGCACTCACTGTCTGTGTACACACTACACACACTCTATTTCCTTCTGATAACTGATTGATTATTGTAATTAGTTAGTTGTACTTACTGTTACTACTTACTGTACCAGGAGTCTAGGACACTCAGTCACTGTTCATAGGCTACTAGCTCCTGCGTGTGTGCACTCACTGTCTGTGTACACACTACACACACTCTATTTCCTTCTGATAACTGATTGATTATTGTAATTAGTTAGTTGTACTTACTGTTACTACTTACTGTACTAGGAGTCTAGGACACTCAGTCACTGTTCATAGGCTACTAGCTCCTGCGTGTGTGCACTCACTGTCTGTGTACACACTACACACACTCTATTTCCTTCTGATAACTGATTGATTATTGTAATTAGTTAGTTGTACTTACTGTTACTACTTACTGTACTAGGAGTCTAGGACACTCAGTCACTGTTCATAGGCTACTAGCTCCTGCGTGTGTGCACTCACTGTCTGTGTACACACTACACACACTCTATTTCCTTCTGATAACTGATTGATTATTGTAATTAGTTAGTTGTACTTACTGTTACTACTTACTGTACTAGGAGTCTCGGACACTCAGTCACTGTTCATAGGCTACTAGCTCCTGCGTGTGTGCACTCACTATCTGTGTACACACTACACACACTCTATTTCCTTCTGATAACTGATTGATTATTGTAATTAGTTAGTTGTACTTACTGTTACTACTTACTGTACTAGGAGTCTCGGACACTCAGTCACTGTTCATAGGCTACTAGCTCCTGCGTGTGTGCACTCACTGTCTGTGTACACACTACACACACTCTATTTCCTTCTGATAACTGATTGATTATTGTAATTAGTTAGTTGTACTTACTGTTACTACTTACTGTACTAGGAGTCTCGGACACTCAGTCACTGTTCATAGGCTACTAGCTCCTGCGTGTGTGCACTCACTGTCTGTGCACACACTACACACACTCTATTTCCTTCTGATAACTGATTGCTTATTGTAATTAGTTAGTTGTACTTACTGACTGTTACTACTTACTTACTTACTGTACTAGGGACACTCACTCAGTCACTGTTCATAGGCTAGCTCCTGCGCGTGTTTGCGCGTGCGTGCACTCACTGTCTGTAGTGTACACACACTAAATTTACTTGTGATTACTACTGATTATTGGAAGTTGTAACTGGTAGTTGTACTTCCTGACTGTTACTACTTACTTACTGTACTAGGGACACTCACTCAGTCACCTCACCCACCAACCCACTCCATTAAAGTACCCCACTTTTCACCCGCCCTTTTAAAAAACTTTTGTCTATACGCCCAAAACATCGAAGATGTCTGGAAGTGGCAGCCAGCGCGGTTTGGGCAAGGGGAAGGGCAGCAAGGGAATCAGGAGGAGAGGGAGCAGCATTGTGGCAAGCCGCGGGCGCGCCACCATGCACAGTTCCGCAGCAGCAGCGTCAGTGGCTAACATTCCTCCCATAGCCACTTGCCGTGGACGCCTTGGGCGCCGCCCAGCAGGAGCATCTGCAACTCACGCTGCAGAGACACAGCAGCAGCAGCGTGTAGCACCTGCTCCGATTTTCCTCCAGCCGGGTCGGAAACGTCCCATTGAGGAAAAGCATGCAGACACTGTGGTGCAACTCATGACGGAGGATGAGCAGCCCGCCATCAGCTCTGCATCTGAGGCCTCCACCCTCACCACCACCACCACCACCCCTGTTCGCAGCAGCCGCCCAGCAGGGTCTGGGGAGGAGGCCAGTTCACCGTCACTCGCCGACCTGTCATTCAGCAGTCTTTTGACCCCAGGCATCATGAGTAAATTGTCTGCTGTTGTTGGCGATCTTGAGGAGGAGATGCTGATGGGCACTTTGGGGGATGAGGGATTGGACAGCAAGACTGTGGCGACAGTCAAGCAGCCCATCCATGCATCAGGAGAGGAGTTTGGGGGGTCCTCATCCCAGCAGGACATGTTTCAGGAGGGGGAGGATGTTGATGACCCGGTGACAGACAGAGACTGGGTGCCACCACCTCCAGGGGATGTCGTCCTCAGCAGCTCTGAGGAGGAGGAGGAGGATGCTCTTGTGGGCCTTGCAAGGAGGCGCATCATTGCAAGCATTGGCAGCAGCAGTAGGCAGGTCCCACAGCCTGCTGGTGTCTCAGGCTCAGCAGCAGCAGCAGCAGCATCTGCCAGTACCACCACCAGCCGCACCCAAGCCCCCCAAGCCCCCCCCCCCCCCCCCCAAACCACCACAGGGAGACAGGCAGCAGCGCTTCCATGCCGTAGGGGGATGTTTCTGTCACCAATCTGGCGCTTTTTCACCATGCCCACAGTGTACAGCAAGTACGCCACTTGCAACCACTGTCAGCGGAAGTTGAGCAGAGGTGCAGACCCCTTAAAGTTCTGCACCAGCTCGCTCATCAACCACCTTGCTGCGAAACATTTCCACCAGCATCAGGAGTTCCAGAGGCTGAAGGCATCTGGTGCTGGCAGTGGCACCACACCCATCACTGCACAGCCTTCAGCAGCAGCAGCAACAGCAGCCACCCGCCCTCCTGCTCCTCCAGCAGCACCAGCAGGAGTGCGGAAACGCACTGCACCTCCCCCCTCTGCAACTCCTGCCGCCGACACTGAGGCCTGTTCTGGCAGCCAGTCCTCAGTGGCCTCCTCCGCTGTGTCTGCTGATTCCCGTGCCAGCAAAAGGCCACGCCAGAGCCTTTTGAGTGAGTCCTTCCAGGGGGTGGTTAGGGCTCTGCCTCCCAGCAGCCGTCGCGTGCGGCAGCTGAACGGCTTGCTGGCACGGGCCATGTGCTCCCAACACCTGCCGTACACGCTCGTGCAGGAGGGGAGCGACATTCGTGCGCTGCTTGCTTGCGCAGCCCCAGACTGGCAGCTCCCCAGCAGACACTTCTTTGCCCGCAAGGCCATTCCTGCACTGCACCGCTTTGTGATGGCCAATGTGGAGAGAGGGCTGGAGCACGCGGTTGGTGAAAGGGTCCACGTCACCATGGACTCCTGGAGCAGCCGCTTCGGGACAGGCCGCTACCTGTCCTTCACTGTCCACTGGGTCAGCTTGGTGGAAGGGGGTGAGGATGGGAGAGCAGCAGCGGGCACAGCAGCAGCAGCAACACAGTGGGTGGTGCCACCCCGCAGGGTCAGGGGAACTGCAGCAGGTTCCTCCGATCCTCTGCCATTCTCCGGCACACCTGGCCAAACCCCCCGCCTCAGCAGCAGCGTGAAGGCCCGCCACTGCCAAGCGCTGCTGCACTTGGTCAGCCTTAGGAAGACCAAGCTGACGGCAACCCATGTGTTGGCCAAACTCCAGGAGCAGGAGAGGATTTGGCTGACCCCCAGAGGCCTCAGAGTCGGAGAGGTGGTGGCCGACAATGGGGCCAATCTGGTTGCCGCAATAGACAGGGGAAATCTGACCCACATCCCCTGTCTTGCCCACGTGCTGAACCTGGTGGTGCAGAAGTTCTTGCGCACCTACCAGGGGATGGGCGAACTGCTGGAAACGGCAAGGAACGTTGTGCGTCACTTCCGGCGCTCGGCTGCAGCCTGTGCGAGCCTGGAAGACGTGCAAAAGGAGCTGGATCTGCCACGCCATCGGCTGATCCTTGACGTTCCGACTCACTGGAACTCCACCCTGGCGATGTTGGAGCGTCTGGTTGAACAGAAGCGCGCTGTCAAACAGTACCTTGCCCTGGCCACTGTTTCCGCCGCTCAGAGAAGGGACAAGACCAGCAACATCCCGTCCATCGTCCCCGATGATGACTGGAGGCACATGCAGCAGGTGTGCTTAGTGCTGGCTCCCTTTCTGCAGGCCACTAACATGGTGAGCAGGGACCATGCTATGGTCTGCGAGTGGGTGCCCCTGGTTTGTCTGCTGAACAGGGCCCTCGATGCTTTGCTGGAACAGGGAGTGGCAGCCTTGGACCAGCAGGAGCGGCAAGCAGCTGCACAGTCCACCTCTGAGGGGGAGGAGGAGGAGGACTTGGTGGAGGTCCCTGACCTTGCTGCTGATGAGGGGGATCAGCACAGTGCAGCTGAGTTGGTGCGGGGGTGGAGAGAGGATGAGGCTGACGAGGCAGAGGAGGAGGATGAGGACAGCAGCACTGCCGTCGATGTGCCAGCAGACGTGGCCCGCCTCTTCCCAATGGCAGCGCACATGCTGACGTGCCTGCGCAGAGACCCCAGGGTGATCCAGATGAAGCAGAGGGAGGACATCTGGATCAGCATGATGTTGGACCCACGCCTCAAGGGGAAGTTGAGCCAGTTCCTGCCGCCTGCAGGAGGAGACCCAGCGCAACAAATAAGGAGCTTGCAGCAGGCCCTTGTTGAGCGCTTGGAGGAAGCCTTCCCCCAGCCTTCCACCCCCACTGTCCAGCAGCCAGCACAGAGGCAGCAGCAGGTGCCTGCATCCAGCAGCAAGCGCCCCACAGACCTGCTGTCTCTCAGCCACGAGCTCTACAGGACTGTAGAGGCTCCGGCAGCAGTGACTAGAGAGGAGGTGCATGCAGCAGCATCCTCCACCGGTCACAGCCAGCGCCTGACCCGCATGGTGGCTGACTACATGGGGTCCTACAGCGGGCTTGACAGCGATGCCCCTGTTGATCCCATGGAGTATTGGGTCAAGCGCCTGGAGATCTGGAGCGAGCTGGCGCAGTACGCCCTGGAAGTGCTGTCCTGCCCCCCTTCCAGCGTGCTGTCCGAGCGCTGCTTCAGTGCAGCTGGTGGTGTGGTCACCGAGAAACGCTCACGTCTGTCTCACAAGTCTGTGGACAGACTGACGTTTCTCAAGATGAACCAGGCGTGGGTGGAAGGCGAGTTCCTGGCCCCTGTTGTCGGCGAGAGGGGGACATGAACTGGCTAAGAACCATCGTTAATGTGCCTTACCACCCTTTACCACCTCCTGGCTCCTGCTCACTAAGCCAGCCTGGTTCACTTTGACTATTACGTCGCCTGCAGCCACACATTTTACACCTACAGTGGGCTGCTGTGTACTGCCCTTCTGCTGTCTGTCTGTGTTTCCCACTGCCAGGTACACAGATTTACCTTCTGCTGCCACTCTGCCACCAGCTATTACGTCAAACAATAGCTATATATCTGTGTAATTTGTTTTACAAACAAAACCAAAAAACCATAAAAAAAAAAAAAAAAGGTTTAATTTTTCTGAGGTGCCCGGGTTGAAAACTGTGTTGTCCCAGTTGTGTATTGGACACAATGTGGGCTACACGACCGCTGTCTGGGACCTCCTGCCTGCTGTGTTTATTTACAGCCCTGGTATCACCGCTTGGTACCAGGGCTATTATGTCACGCTGCCTGCCTGCTGCCACACTCACACTACTCCTCCATTCCTCCTGCTGATGCTGCTGTCTGTGTTTCCCAACGCCAGGGTACACAGATTTACCTTCTGCTGCCACTCTGCCACCAGCTATTACGTCAAACAATAGCTGCTCGCATTACTCCTCCATTCCTCCTGCTGCTGCTGCTGTCTGTCTGTCTGTGTTTCCCAACGCCAGGGTACACAGATTTACCTTCTGCTGCCACTCTGCCACCAGCTATTACGTCAAAAAATAGCTATATCTGTGTAATTGGTTGTAAAACCAAAACTACAAAACCATAAAAAAAAAAAAAAAGGTTTAGTTTTTCTGAGGTGCCCGGGTTGAAAACTGTGTTGTCCCAGTTGTGTATTGGACACAATGTGGGCTACACGACCGCTGTCTGGGACCTCCTGCCTGCTGTGTTTATTTACAGCCCTGGTATCACCGCTAGGTACCAGGGCTATTATGTCACGCTGCCTGCCTCATTGACTGCCTGCTGCCACACACTCATCCTCCTCCTCCTGCTGCTGAATTTACCTCCTGCTGTCTGTGTGTTTCCACTGCCAGGGAGCACATACAATGGCGCTTCCAACATGCGTGCGCCACCAGCTATTTGTTACGCTCAAAAATAGCTGCATTTCTTTAAAAAAAAAATTTGAAAAGAGAAATAAGTGAAGAAGAAGACGATATAGAAGAAGATGAAGAAGAAGAAGATGATGATGATGATGATGATGATGATGATGATGATGATGAAGAAGAAGAAGATGATGAAGAAGAAGAAGATGAAGAAGATGAAGAAGATGAAGAAGAAGAAGAAGAAGAAGATGAAGAAGAAGAAGAAGATGAAGATGATGAAGAAGAAGAAGATGAAGAAGAAGATGAAGAAGATGAAGAAGATGAAGAAGATGTAGAAGAAGAAGAAGATGAAGAAGATGAAGAAGAAGATGAAGAAGATGAAGAAGAAGATGAAGAAGAAGATAAAGAAGAAGATGAAGAAGATGAAGAAAAAGAAGATGAAGAAGAAGAAGATGATGATGAAGAAGACGAAGAAGAAGAAGACAATATAAAAGAAGAAGATATAGAAGAAGATATAGAAGAAGAAGATATAGAAGAAGAAGAAGAAGATATAGAAGATAAAGAAGAAGAAGAAGAAGAAGTATATACAGTACTGAACAAATTTCTGGACACAACTTCTCTTTTCAACTTTTTTTTTTTAAAGGAACATCCCCACATAATCACTTGCTGTTGTTACTTGGAAAAAAAGAGGTTTCTTGCATCATTCACCCTCAAAACAAGTGTTGGAAGCTATTTAAGGCCATTTCGAATAGTCAGCTCGAATAATGAGCTCGAATACCGACTCGAATAGTGAGCTCGAATTCCGAGGTCGAATCGAATAGTAAAAATTATTCGACTCGAATATTCGACTGATCTCGAATAATTTACTATTCGAATTCGACCTAACTCGAATTTTGAAAAGGGGTATTTGAGCACCACTAATCACGACAGAAGATATCACCAGCAGAAGATCAGGTAGGAGCTGCAGCCATCACAGCACCTCACATGCCAGCAGCTATACTGTCTCAGTCTCTCCCCCCACAAGAGGATGCATTAGCAGCCTTTCCTGTCACAGATCAAAACCCCACACAGGCTTACATGAAAGAGCTGATTCTCACACTAAAAGCCTCCTTGTCTTCAGAGTTTAATGCAGTCACTAATCACTTACAGCAATCAGTAAGCCTGCTGGGTGACAGGATTGCAGATGTGGAAACTAATGTGATTCTATTGAACACTGAACATAATAAGATGGTAGACTGTATGGAAGACACACAGAGTGAGATAGCCTGGCTGAAAGCAAAAGCTGCTGACCTAGAAGACAGGAACCGCAGGTCTAACTTGAAGTTTAGAGGCATTGAGGAATCGATCTCACAGCCACAGCTTAAGCAATACGTGCAGACCATAATACGTACTGTCTTTTCACAATGCACAGAGCTAGAGATGGCAATAGAATGCATCCACAGGCTCCCCAAACCCTCCTTCCTGCCTGAAAATATACCGAGAGACGTCATCTGTAAATTTCTCTTCTATCCCACAAAAGAAGCTCTCCTCCAATATCTGAAACAGAATGGAGCACTTCCTGAGCCATACAAAGGTATCAGTCTATTTGCTGACCTCTCTCAGGCCACACTAACCAAACTCAAGTCTCTTTTGCCAGTAACCAAAGCCTTACGTGATCATAACATACCCTACAACTGGGGCTTCCCCATCAAGCTAATTATCAAAAAGGCAGGTTCCCAATACATCGTATCCAATGTCGCAGAAGGCGCCAAACTGCTAGCGTCCTAGAATATAAAACTAGCAGAAATCGCAACCAGACCCAGGAAACCCGCCCAATCAACAAAAATCCAGCAGGATTGGAAACTAGTATCGTGAAGGGATTCACGAGCCACCACACTAAATCTCTCTTCTAAATGAAGACAAGCTTTCTCCCACTGAGGATAATACCTCACACTCACCCCTCGTTTGGGGCAGTGCTTGGTAGCCTGACTTACTGGTTTATTTTACCTGTTTTGTTATTACAGTTGCATAGCCAATTTTCAGCACCCATGCTCAGCCTCAACACTCGACAGACCTGCTTCCCCCCCCCTCTCTACCTCCTTCGAGTCAAAATAGATCTCTATGGCCACCCAGTGACCTTACCAGCTCACCTCAAACATCAATGTCACACACATGCTCCTTCACTCTTCTCATCACAATGCTTCTCTGCACATCATTTAACGTGAAAGGCTTAAATATCCCGGTCAAAAGACACTCCTTGTGGAAGGAAGCATCTTGTTTAAAATCGGACATCTTGTTCATTCAAGAAACCCATTTTCAAGAAGGGAAAGCCCCCATCTTCTATAATAATGGCTTTCCACAAATCTATTGCAGTAATAATCCCAAAAAGAAGTGTGGAGTCCTAATAGCTTTCCACAAAGACCTAGATGTAAAAGTCACTAGCCAGGAGAAAGACTCACAAGGCAGATACATTCTTCTCAATTGCATAATTAATGGATCCTCATACACTCTCCTTAACCTTTATGCCCCGAATCAAGGTCAGATGAAATTTCTACGTCAACTTCTCTCCAGAATAACTAACTCCAAACCTCCGGGCCTTATCATAGGAGGGGACTTTAACTGTATATATGATAGCAAGATGGACTCTTCCAGCAAACAAAAATCCTCGCCGCAGTTGGCAAAATTATTCAACAAATTAGATTTATACGACCCCTGGAGAGCTACCCATGGAAATGAAAAAGACTTTACCTTCTTTTCCCAAGTTCACAAGTCTTACTCGAGAATTGACTTCTTCCTCACTGACAGATACTCCCTACAGAAGATTAAAGATGCAAAGATCCACAGCATTACATGGTCAGACCATGCCCCGGTCTCCATCACCATCACTGGCCCAAATTTAAGAAATGCGAGACCCCCTGGAGATTAAATATTTCTCTTCTATCTTCAGAGGAGAACAAACAAATAATTGCTGATCAAATTAATGAATACTTTAAACTGAATTCTGGGGAGGAAGTTGGAGAGGCTACAATTTGGTTAGCCCATAAAGCAGTTGTAAGAGGCTGTCTAATTAAAATAGGAGCCCGAACCAAAAAAATCAAACAACAAGAAGTCAACGACATTCTAAAAGCCATCCAGTCCCTGGAACTTACACATAAGCAAGACCCCTCCCTAACTACTGCCCGATCCCTATTTGATTTAAGACAAAAGTTAAAGATAGTATTAACAGAGGAATACGACTTCAGTCTAGCTAGACTCAGACTTAACCACTATCACCAGAATAACAAAGCCAGCCCGCTGCTGGCCAAAATCATTAAAAACAAACAATCCAAAGCAAAAATTCCCAAACTTATACACCCATTCACAAAAATCCCCTTAACCAACCCACAAGACATTGCTGACGCCTTTAGTGACTTTTATAAAGCCCTATATAACCTAAAGGATGATAAAGCTACACCCCAACCGACACCGGCACTGATCAAAGACTTCCTGTCACTAATTAAGCTACCCAAAATATCAGAAGAACAACAATCCATCTTAAATGGGAAGATAACAGTCTCGGAGGTCTTAAACACCATCCTTAAATCCAAACCCAATAAGGCCTCGGGACCGGATGGCTTTCCAAATGAATACTATAAAACTTTTGCCCATATATTTTCCCCCAAATTAGCCTCCCTATTTAACTCCTTCCAATCGTCAGGACAGATCCCCCCTGAGTACACCAAAGCCATAATCACAGTCATCCCCAAACCGGGCAAAGATCAAACCAGTCCCTCCAACTTCCGACCCATTTCATTATTGAACTGCGACCTCAAGTTATATGCGAAGATTCTAGCCAATAGGCTATTTAACATTTTACCTACGGTTATTGCTTTGGATCAAGTGGGTTTTACGGGGGGACGCCAAGCTTCGGATGGAACCAGAAGAATCATTAATATACTTCACTCCTTGGATTTGTGTCGAAGGCCTTCTCTGCTTCTGGCTTTGGATGCGGAGAAGGCCTTTGACAGAGTCCATTGGGACTTCCTGGGTGAAGTTCTTCTAAAATTTGGAATTCAAGGCTCCTTCCACCAAGCTACCATGGCCCTCTATAAAACTCCATCGGCATCAGTAAACGTCTCTGGCTTCATATCCAAACAATTTGCCATATCTAATGGCACAAGACAGGGCTGTCCCCTATCTCCCTTAATATTTGTGCTAATTATGGAGACCCTGGCAGAAGCTATTCGTTCGAATCCAAAGATAACAGGAGTCCAGATAGGTCAAATGTCCCCGAAAATCAGTCTCTTTGCAGACGATGTCCTCCTATCAATCACCAACCCAATAGAATCACTGCGGCATATCTCCAACACCCTAAATGACTTCTCCAAAGTATCCCTATATAAAGTTAATGAAAGTAAATATTCTCTCTTAGGTATTAACATATCCAGAACATTAAAAGAAAAAATAACACGGGAATTCCCCTTCCCCTGGGCCAAAAAAAGCATTTCTTACTTAGGAATACAAATACCATCCACTACAAAGGAGCTTTATGAAGTAAATTTTCCACCTCTATTATCAGTAATTCAAACAGAACTGTCAAAACTGACCCCTATAGATCTTTCCATATCTGGAAAAATAGCGACATACAAAATGGCAATATTCCCAAAAATGTTATATTACTTTAGAACTCTCCCGGTACCCCTTCCCGCACAGTTCTTCCAAAAATTAAATAAAATAATTAATCAATACCTATGGAAAGGCAAAAAACACAGGCTCGCATTTAAAATTCTAACTGCGAACCCCTCAGAAGGAGGCTTTGGGCTCCCCAACCCCCTCCTATATCATCATGCCTCAATTTTAGACATGTCCCAATTTTGGGCCAAAAACTCTCAAGATAAATACTGGGCACAGTTGGAAAAATCCCTAATCAAAGAAGATCCAATTGATTTACTATATTCAACATGGGCCAACCTACCACCATATAAAACCTCACACCCAATCATCCACCAAACCTTAACCTCATGGGAACTCTTCAAAAGTCTCTCCCCATTAGATCTCAATACGGTGAAATCCCCCCTTCCCATGTCAGCAATAAAGTCACATATTCCTTTGATTAATCTCAATAGCTGGATAAGAGCAGGTATCAATAATATTGAAGACATAATGACTGGGAAAAGACTGGAACCTTTTGAATTCCTAAAGTGGAAGTACAAATTATCAGACAAGGACTACTTCACATACCTCCAACTTAACCATTTATTAACCTCTCATACTCTACCCAACGAATCATTGCCTCAAGCAGTATGGGACTTTTTGTTTAAACCCAAATCCTCACCCAAGGGGGGGATATCTTTTTGGTACAATCTACTAAACACCCCAACACATTCTCCCATCCTGAAATATCTTAAAATATGGGAATACGACCTAAAAGAAGCGATTCCTATAACAGACCTCAAAAGAGCACTAAGCAATCTAAAAAAATACTCTAAATGTGTCACCCACACAGAAACCACAAAAAAAAAAATACTATGCAAATGGTATCTTACACCCAGAATCCTAGCCCACAACACTCCCCAAATTGTTGGAGAGAGTGTTCACAGACAGGCACACTTTCCCATGTACTATGGGATTGCCCCAAACTCACCACATACTGGTCAGCCATCTTCAAAATAATATCCTCAATCACCAAAACACAAGTACTCCCCTCACCAACCCTAGCTTTATTTCTTCTCAACATAGATAATTTTCAGCCACATCTCAGATTAGGAATAACGCACATCCTATGTGCAGCTAGACATCTACTCCTGACGAACTGGAACACAATTGACACACCTTCCATCACTCAGGTAGTCCACCTAACAGAATATAACCTCAAAATGGAATACCTGTTAAGATCCAGAAACAATCAAAATGTATGGCAACACACATGGTCCTTTGACTGGAACTTAAACCCATAAGGTCACCCTCTAACAATACGTAACTAAATAGTTAATACTAGAATTCCCTTCCACAGAATAGGCTGGTCCCAAGGGCAGTCATGGAGATCCTAAACTAATGATAACCCCCCCCCCCCCCCATCTCCTTTCCGCTTGACTTAGCAGGTCCCACTATCAGGCCAGACTAGATCTACTTGAACCTCTTCAAGTCTGAGATCTAGCTCTAGACCTCTGTAAATTCATTGACTATTCGGCACGGGCTGTAACCATCGGCCCTACGCATCTATTAAGGCACTATGCACTCTCTACTAGTTGTGTTGATGTTATTAGTTTGGCATATTCCCACTTTACGTGGGTGATTGTTGTTTCTTTATAAATATATTAAGATTAGAGCTTCAAGGACTAACTCAGTTGAAGGTGCTTATTCCACCTGATTTAGAACTGTTCTATAATACAGTATTTCTGAATTGCTATACAGTAAATAGCTGTTTTGGTTTTCCAATTCATTGTTCAACTAAATAATTATTGAAAATGAATGATACTCATTACCTTTATTTTGGATTTGTAAACTGTGAAAAATTTCAATAAAAATCAATTGAAAAAAAAAATTACGTAAAACAAATTAACCTGGTCCAGAGATTGGTGCCTCATAAACAATCTCATGAACCGATTTTCAAATTAAGGGATATACAGGGTTACGGGTATAGGTTTAGTAGTACCTGTGATGGAGCTGATTGTATAAAGGCGCTCTTTTAGAAGGCACCTGGCACTGCTCCATTGAGTAACAAACACACAAGTTTCACTTTTCTGTGGTCATGCAAGTTTGTGAGTGATACGCAAGTGACGCAAATGCTGAGCATGTGGTATAGAGGGATTTAGAAGTAGGGCCTCCCCAGAGAGCCTGGTTACAGGAAGACCAAGAGGTCGTGCTCTCTCTCTTCAAGGGGTAACCACCGAGAGCAGAGAAGGTGTGTGAGCACGAACATCGAAAAGTGAAACATAAAGAAAAGAAACCAGGTACGGGTGGGTTCAGAAGTTGGGATCTGCAGATCAAGCCTTTTTAGGGGGGATTGTTATAATTTAAGTAGGCCTCAGTTATTGGGACTGAGTTAGTCAAAAAGGCTTGGAGTGCAGATCGGCCCTTTAAGGGGATTTTCTCTTACAGAGAAAATCTGCAGTTCTGTCAGCAGAACTAGAACATACCAAGAAGCTGTTCTCTGAACAAGGCCGCAGGTCTCCCTGACCTGGGCATGGAACAATAAACATCAGCTATGTTTTGTAAACATCCACATTCCTGCATATAGGTCAAATGCCTCATTGATTATTAATCAAGTAGGTGGGTATGATGACACCACGAGTGGGTCCACCAATAGTCTGATCTAGGGGGTGGCGAAGATGATGTCATATTTAACTCTTTCCTAGTCGGTATTAAACCCGGAGTGAGCGATGGAGAGGGCATTCTGCTTCTTACTCTCGCCCTAGCTCGCAAGGCTGACTGGGACCTCTAAGCATGTTCTTCCTTTCTGTAATCTGATATAATGTATGCTGTACATAGGTAGTTTAGTGTAACGTAGTTAGGAAGAAGGTACCTGATTGACTTCAGCAGGAAGTCTAATCAAGAGCTTGTAACGCAACATGAAGATTGGCATGGCTAGGATATGATGAATGTATCTATCTGTATTTCTGTTTCCTGAATAAACTACGTAAACATTGAAGAAGCCTGAGAAAAGTCTATCTCCTGCTTGCTGTGTGGAGAGTCAAGTGATCTCACAATCTGTGAGACGGTGGTGTCGAAGCAAGGTGATAAGAACAGTTTATAACAAGTTGCAAGCAGGACGAGTGAGGCAAGATGGCGTCCGCTATTTATAAAGGGGGGCTTGGCCAGGCTCCCCCTTTGTGATTGGCTGCAGTCAGAGGGTTGGGAGCCCTCTGATTTGCTTGTGAGGACTCGAGGTGACGTCTGTCGTGACGCTATCCGAGCTCGTGACACTATCCGAGCTCGGATAGCTAGGATATCTCCGGATAGCTGCTTGCTATCCGAGTGCGCTCGGATAGCACAGCCCGGATAGCTAATACTATTCGAGCTCGGTATTCGAGCTTGAATAGTGAAAAAAGAGCTAGGATAGCCGAGTATCTCAGATATCCTAGCTCTGATGAGCACCACTGGTTTTCACCAAACTAGATCTCAGAGGGGCATACAACTTGATTCGCATAAGAGAGGGTGACGAGTGGAAGACGGCGTTCAACACACCCGACGGGCACTACGAGTATCGTGTCATGCCCTTCGGGTTGTGTAACGCACCCGCCGTCTTCCAAGAGCTCATTAATGAGGTTTTCAGGGAAGTCCTTGGGCAGTTCGTTCTCGTCTACTTAGACGATATACTCATTTTTTCACCCAATTTGTCAAAACACAGATAACACGTGAAATATGTCTGGAGAAAGTTAAGACAGAACTCCTTGTATGCCAAGATTGAGAAGTGTCTTTTTGAAGTTTCAGAGGTTCCTTTTTTGGGGTACATAGTCTCTACCACGGGATTGTCAATGGACCCCAGAAAGGTATCTGCCGTCCTGGAGTGGCCGCAACCTTTGGGGTTAAAGGCACTTCAGTGATTCTTTGGCTTCGCCAATTATTACAGGAGGTTCATTAAGGTTCATTTCTTCTGTGGTATCACTTCTTACTGAGCTTACCAAGAAAGGGGCAGATACTTACAATTGGTTGTCGGAATCGCAAGCTGCTTTTTCATCACTGAACAATTGTTTTGCTCCGCCCCCATTCTGAGGCATGTGGATGTGTCTCTAGTAGAGACTAGAGCACAGAGCAGGGCAGGCTGCCTTGCCTAGGCACAGGGCCTAGCTGCTGGCTGCAGGCCTGCAGCATCACCAGTGACAGACTGTCTCCCTCCCTAGTCCCTAATCACACAAACTAAACTGCCTAAAATACAATCTACCTACAACACAAAGCAATACAGTTGAATATCAAGTGTTGGAGTGTAAAAACGCTTGGTTTAGAACAATATAAATGCACTTGCACACAAGACAAAAAGCACTGGAGCAGTCTTTCAGTACTATCAGTCAGTAAGTTGCAAGCAGGACGAGTGAGGCAAGATGGCGTCCGCTATTTATAGAGGGGGGCTTGGCCAGGCTCCCCATCTGTGATTGGCTGCAGTCAGAGGGCTGGGAGCCCTCTGATTCGCTTGTGAGGACTCGAGGTGACGTCTGCCGTGACGCTATCCGAGTTTGTGATGCTATCCGAGCTCGTGACGCTATCCGAGCTCGGATAGCTAGGATATCTCCGGATAGCTGCTTGCTATCCGAGTGCGCTCGGATAGCACAGCCCGGATAGCTAATACTATTCGAGCTCGGTATTCGAGCTCGAATAGTGAAAAAAGAGCTAGGATAGCCGAGTATCTCGGATATCCTAGCTCTGATGAGCACCACTGGTTTTCACCAAACTAGATCTCAGAGGGGCATACAACTTGATTCGCATAAGAGAGGGTGACGAGTGGAAGACAGCGTTCAACACACCCGACGGGCACTACGAGTATCGTGTCATGCCCTTCGGGTTGTGTAACGCACCCGCCGTCTTCCAAGAGCTCATTAATGAGGTTTTCAGGGAAGTCCTTGGGCAGTTCATTCTCGTCTACTTAGACGATATACTCATTTTTTCATCCAAATTGTCAAAACACAGATAACACGTGAAATATGTCTGGAGAAAGTTAAGACAGAACTCCTTGTATGCCAAGATTGAGAAGTGTCTTTTTGAAGTTTCAGAGGTTCCTTTTTTGGGGTACATAGTCTCTACCACGGGATTGTCAATGGACCCCAGAAAGGTATCTGCCGTCCTGGAGTGGCCGCAACCTTTGGGGTTGAAGGCACTTCAGCGATTCCTTGGCTTTTCCAATTATTACAGGAGGTTCATTAAGGTTCATTTCTTCTGTGGTATCACTTCTTACTGAGCTTACCAAGAAAGGGGCAGATACTTACAATTGGTCGTCGGAATCGCAAGCTGCTTTTTCATCACTGAAACAATTGTTTTGCTCCGCCCCCATTCTGAGGCATGTGGATGTGTTTCTTCCGTTTATTGTTGAAGTGGATGCCTCGGAAATAGGGGTGGGGGCTGTACTGTCTCAGCACTCCAGGCTTCAGGGCAGGTTGCACCCATGTGCATTTTTCTTCCGGAAATTTTCTCCCACCGAGAGAAATGTTGACATCGGGACTCGAGAGCTGTTGGCCATCAAACTCGCCTGTGAGGAATGGCGACATTGGCTTGAGGGTGCTGAGCATACTATCACAGTCTATACTGATCACAAGAACTTAGAGTATATTGAAGGAGCTAAACGACTCAATCCCAGACAGGCTCGCTGGTCCTTATTTTTTGCAAGGTTCAGGTTCATCATTACTTACAGGCCGGGTAGTAAAAACATTAAAGCAGATGCTTTGTTTATATGTTTTGAGCCCGAGACAGTACAGCCCATTACCCCGATAGGCATCCTTCCCGAGAAGGTAGTCCTTGCGGCTGCGGTAATTCGGGAGGATTTAGTCCCCACTTTAAATCAACTTCAGCAGAAAGATAGGGGACGCTCTGAGGAGTGGCGGGTTGTGCCAGATGACATAATGTGGGCCCTGCCGTCCAGAATGAGAAGGGTAAAAACTTCTCACACGTCTCTCTTTGAATCTGTTGTGCAGGGGGGTTCCTCTCCCTCCCTCCCTGGGATGTTGGATACAGAAGAACCTAAGGAAAGGATGCAGGACAGATCTGGTGGACCGTGTCCAGAGTCCACGCCTCAAGGGGGGTTACTGTAACACCCACAAAAGCGGCAGCTGCGGGCACGCAGGGTATTTCCGCAGCCACCTCGTTTTCCTACTCAGGGACCTTGCCCGTTCCTCTGGCGTCTAGTACGCAGAGGACGGGGTTGTCATTTGCTCATGGGGTTGCTGTATTACGCGGGCGCGCGCGAAGACAGGACCTTTATGCGGGGAGGAGGCGCGTCAGCTGACCGGCTGGTCGGCTGCTGTCAGAGGAGACTCATGGCGCTCCAGATTGGCTGATTGTTGTGGGCGCTGCCGTGGGGGTCTCCTCTGCTTCATAAGCCTTCAGTGTTCACTCGCAACCTGTCTGCTGTTGCGAATGCTTATGTGTTAGCACTCAGACCTTAAAAAGTATCTGGTGTGCTTTGATCTGGGAGGAAACCAGGGATTTCACACAAGACTAGGATTATTGTATTATTTGTATATTTGATATTCTGTGTATGACTCTGGCTAACCTCTGACCCTGCTCTTGCTGATCGATTCTGTACTTCGGCCCATCTGACTCTGTTACTGAACTCTGCCTGATATTTTACTATTCTCTTGCCTGCCGATTCAGTACTGTACCTGCCCGCCTGTTGCTGATCCTAGTCTGTCTGACCATTCTACTCACCAGTGAGCCCTTGTCACTGGTGAGGTGCTCTTTTGTTAGTACCCACCAGCTCCTCTGGTGAGGTTTAGCCAAACTATTCAGTTACTGTGTACTAATAGTACCCACCAGCTCCTCTGGTGAGGTTTAGCCAAACTATTCAGTTACTGTTGCACCAAGCACTATACACCTTATTATCCTGCTAGCTATACTTGTATTATTGGTGATTCTGCAGATCACCACATAATCAGGTATAGCGTCTGTATTATTGGTGATTCTGCAGATCACACATAATCAGACGTCTGTGTTGCTACACCAATCGTTACAATGGAGCAGCAAGCAGGGGGAGACTGGCCAGTAGCAGCAGCACCTGCTTCCCATTAGCCAATGCTGGTGCATCTGTGGCCATCAAATCATAAAGGAGGGAGGGACAATCTTTAAAAAAGACATGCCGCTCAGATGATATAATGTTGCCTGCAAGTATTGTTACATCTGAAGGGTGACCCCATGCTGCTCAGCCATCCGCCAGTGCAACCAAAAGGAGACCCCCAGGTGCTGCCGATGAAGAGGAGATCAAGGAGGAGAGAGACCCCCAGCCCTGCTGCAGATGAGTTAAGATTAGGCAGGAGAGAGATCACCAGTCATTCTGCAGATGTGTGTTCCCCGTCCTCTGTGTTTACATTGCTGGTTGCGTGTGGTCCGGTATTAGTTAGAGATGTCCTGAACGGTTTGCTCGCAAACTTATTCGCGCGAACAGCAATAACAACAACTTCATGTGGGTTCGACCTGCCCCCCTATACTACATCATTGGGCTAAACTTTGGCCCTCTAAAGTCAGCAGACACATGGCAGCCAATCAGGTAGCACTCCCTCTTGGAGCCCCCCCCCCCCCTTTATATAAGGCAGCAGCGTCACCCATGTTCTCACTCTGTGTGCTGCTGCCTGGTTTAGTGAGAGAAGGGAGAGACATTGGAGAGATAGAGAAAGCGATAGTTAGGAGGTCTGTTAGCTTACACCTTGCTGATATTTGTTACTGAAAAGTACCACCAAAACAGCTCTTTTGAGTGCTAATATTCTTGTGATATGTTTTTTTTTTGTGTGTGGCCCACTGACACTGGATATACAGCCCTGTGTGTCACAGCTGGTTCTTGCTAATTGCTACACTGTTCCAGGCCCAGCGCATTCAGTGCGTAGTGTGACTGCTGCACATTGTATCATAATACCAGTTACTGCATACCTTTCACTGCACCTGTATGACCGCACACTGTTTTATATAGCAGCAGTCACTGCATACATTTCACTGCATCTGTGTGACCGCACGCTGTTTTATATACCAGTCACTGCATGACTTTCACTGCATTTGTGTGACCGCACGCTGTTTTATATAGCAGTCAGCGTATACCTTTCACTGCATCTGTGTAACTGCACATTGTATTAGTCAAGTCAGTGCATACCTTTCACTTCATCCCCCCAATATGGACAAAACAACATGCAGAGGCAGAGCCAGAGGCAGGTCTGTTCGAGGTCGTGCTGATGTGATTTCATGCGGCCCTCGACCAAAGTACAGTGTTCAGAAGAAGGCACGTGCCATCAACCTCCAATATTGTCAGGACGTAATTAACTATTTAAAACAGAACACCTCATCTTCCTCCGGTTCCGCATGGAAGGGTGACATATCTTCCTCCTCCTGCTCTGATTCTGACACCCCACTGGTATATAAAACTCTCCGTCATCAGCTATCACCAAAGTGCCATCATCCCAGGGCTCAGCGGTGTGGGAATTTTTGTGTGCGTCTGCCTCAGATGAGAGCAAAGCCATCTGTACTCTCTGCCACCGAAAATTGAGCAGTAGAAAGACCAAGACCCACATAGGGACAACTACCTTACGAAGGCACATGATGAAAAAGCACAAACTGCAATGACATGACCACCTGAGGAAAAGCAGCACACAAAAGCAAAGCCACACACCACAGTGTAAGATACAATCACGCAATTATTTCTCAAAAAAGACGATACCCAAACTGTACCGTGATATTGAAAGGCATGTGGTGTCATCTCTGGCACACAGCGTTGGGTCAAGGGTCCATCTGACCACGGATGGCTGGTCTGCAAAGCACAGTCAGGCCTGAAGACTAAGTCTGTCCCCACACAGAGCATCTCTGCCTGCACACCATGTGACTGCCTGCTTCAAGACTAAGTCGGTCCCCACACAGCATCTCTGCCTGCAGGCCGCTTGACTACCTTCTCCGTCACCACTAACAGAGTCCAGGACACCAGGCGGATTCCTGAATTTTTAAGGCCGCTGCTAGCAGCGGCCACTATAATAATTTTTCTGGTGCGTGTACATGCCTGCCTAATTTTTCTGGCTGCACTGCAGCTGCAACAACAATACAAAAGGCATGTACATGTGTCAATTCCCCTTCGTGATCATTACCTTGCAGCGGTGAAGGGGCTTGTGTATTGGCTTGTGAATCACAATGAAGCAATGATCGGCTATATGAGTGTGTTGAGGGGCACACCTGACCCAAGAAGATAATAAGGTCATTGCTTCATTTTGGACAGACCAAATTCGATCAGCTGGACACTCAGTCACTGTTCTGTCATTGAGCTACCTCAGCCCGACCATATGGGCTTGAAAACCGCCATCGCCTGCACTCTCGCCATGGTGCGCACCGGTCCAGCACGGCCATCACTACACAAACAGCTGTTTGTCGTGCGTTACACAGTGAGTTTAGTCTGTCAGTGTGAAGCAGTACACTAATTACACTACCTGATTGATTTATACACATGCAAGATATTTTAACCTCCTGGGCGATAATCCCGAGCTGAGCTCGGGGTATATCGCGCAGTAGGATTTCTCAGGCCCTGGTGGGCCGATTTGCATAATTTTTTTTTGTTACACGCAGCTAGCACTTTGCTAGCTGCGTGTAACTTCCGATCGCCGCCGATCCGCCGCTACCCGCCATGCCGCGCAGCCCCCCCCCCCCAGACCCCTTGCGCAGCCTGGCCAATCAGTGCCAGGCAGCGCCGAGGGGTGGATCGGGACTCCCTCTGATGTCCCGACGTCCATGACGTCGGTGACGTCAACCCGCCCTGTCGCCATGGTGACCGGGGAAGCCCAGCAGGAAATCCCGTTCTGAACGGGATTTCCTGCTTACTCTGATCGCCGAAGGCGATCGGAGTGGGTGGAGGGATGCCGCTGCGCAGCGGCTATCATGTAGCGAGCCCAGGGCTCGCTACATGATTTACAAAATAATAAAAATTTAAAAAAAAAAGTGCTGCGCCCTCTCCTGGGCGATGCAATTGTATCGCCCAGAGGGTTAAAGCACTTTATGCCTCCAATGTAGCACTGCAATGTGATTTCTGCACTTAAAACTCTGCTGTGCGTCAAATCCGTAATTTTCTGCAGGTCTTTTGGCGTGTATCCCACTCTGCCATGCCCCCCTCCAGGTGTTAGACCACTTGAGACATCTTTTCCGTCACTTTTGTGGCCAGAATTAGTCTTCGTAGTTTTGAAAGTTCGCCTGCCCATTGTAGTCTATTGCGGTTCGCAATGATTCGCCGGTTCGCTAACTTTTTTGCAAGTTCATGTTTGCGGTTTGCGATCCAAAATCCGCGGGTTCGCTTCATCTCTACTGTTTGATCCTGTGCCCATTCCTGTCTCTTTTGGCTATCTGCATTCTATTCTATTACATGGTGTTATTCTTCCTCTGTAATGTAAACCTGTAAGAAATGAAAGTGCCCCTACAGGGTACTCACTCAAGAGGGGAAAGCCTCTGGATCCTAAAAAGGCTTCCTCCTTCGTCCTCTGCAGTCTCATTTCATCACTGGGACCCCTGAAGTGTGGTATCTACTAGTAGTGTTGAGCCAAAATTTGCTTAATTTCATGTTTCCGTAATTACAGATCCGAATTTTGCCGCTACGTCGTGAATTCGTAATTGCCATACAAACAATAATTCACAATTCCGTAAGCAAAATTTCACGTAATTTCGCATTTCGGCGCAAATTCGTGTTTAACGCAAAATTTTGTAATTTTGTGTTTTCTATAGAGTTACTTTAATTATGAAAATGGATGTAACTTTGTTTTTAATAGTAATTATGCAAATTTAAGTCATTATTAAACTCAGGAAAGTCACTCATTGATTGCAATTACTGATTGCCATTACTGATAATGCAAAGGACCCTGCATGTGATGTCGCTTTAAATGTATCATGAGGCTCTACTTGTAGCCACTTCTAAGACAGGTGCTCTTTGCCAAGGTGCACTTAGTGGTCATGCATGCTGAGGCACTTGATTTTGTGCCTTGCAGTATCTGATAATGCAAAGGTCCCTGCATGTGCTGTCACTTTAAATCTATGAGGAGGCTCTGGACTGGAACACAATTTCGAGAACGGATGAATGTCCGCATTAAACATGAAATTCTGATTCGTTTCCATTCAGAAATTGGTTGTAATGTTGCTGGCTGGATGGTTAAGGGCTCTGCCTCTGACACAGGCGACCTGGGTTCAAATCTTGGCTCTGCCTGTTCAGTAAGCCAGCACCTATTCAGTAGGAGACCTTAGGCAAGTCTCCCTAACACTGCTACTGCCTATAGAGCGCAATTTAGTGGCTGCAGCTCTGGCGCTTTAAGTCCGCCAGGAGAAAAACGCTATATAAGTGTTTGTCTTTGTAATTACGAAATTCTGCACAAATGCGAAATGTCACGTAATTTCATGAATTTACTATTATGGCCATAATTGTAAGTTCAAACTACGTAAAATTTAGCGTAATCATAATGAGGTCATTACGTTCATCACTATGTACTAGCTCCGTCCTACTGGGGCTCCAGTGGAAATAGCCGAGCCCGATAAGGTCTGTGATACTCCGCAGGTGCAGATAGCTTGCACCTGGGCAGTAGCACAGATCTGATCCTTACTGTCTATTTCTGAAGAGAGCCGAGTGAGATGGAGCTAGTGCGCATGCGTGAAGCGCCAACAATCTCAGATTTTTTGGGGTTTCACTACTGGAATGAGATTGCAAAGTAAGGTGGGGGAAGCCTCTTTGGCATCCAGGGGCTCCCCTCTCCTGAGGTGAGTACTCCATAGAGATACTTTTCTTCACTTCAGGTACACTTTAAAGAGAATCTGTATTGTTAAAATCGCTCAAAAGTAAACATACCAGTGCGTTAGGGGACATTTCCTATTACCCTCTGTCACAATTTCGCCGCTCCTCGCCGCATTAAAAGTGGTTAGAAACCGTTTTTAAAAGTTTGTTTGTAAACAAACAAAATGGCCACCAAAACAGGAAGTAGGTTGATGTACAGTATGTCCACACATAGAAAATACATCAATACACAAGCAGGCTGTATACAGCCTTCCTTTTGAATCTCAAGAGATCATTTGTGTGTTTCTTTCCCCCATGCACTGAAGTTTCAGGCTGCTCTTTTCTTCCTGCAAACAGCTTTGCCCTTGTTTGTAATTCCTCAGTATGTGAAAGCCCAGCCAGCTCAGAGGACGATTTATCCAGCTTGTAAAAGATAAGAGAGAGAAGAGAGAAGCTGCTCTAATCCTAAATAACACACAGGCAGTGTGCATAAAGGGGAGTTCATAGCAGAACCACAACACTGAAGAACTTGGCAGCCTTCCAGACACAGGCCTGACAAGTCTGACAGGGGAAAGATACATTGATTTATTACAGAGACTGTTATAGTAGAAAGTGCTGCAGTTAGCCAGAACACATTAGAATAGCTTTTGGAACTTGTAGGATGATAAAAAACAGGATGCATTTTTTGTTACGGAGTCTCTTTAAGCTATGCATACAAGGCAGGTGTAACTTTTCTTCATTTACTTGTTAATGCAAAATTTGTTAATTTATGAATAGATATATTCTTTTACACACATACTTAGGCTCTAAAATAATGTGAATTTCTGCTTATGGCTGTTAAATCTTTTAAATTGTGAGATAAAATTAAGGCTGTGAAATCTTACAAAGGAAATGAAACGGATGTTAGTAACACATTTTTTTTTGCTCATCTCTAGAGATGGCCCAAACTGTTCGCATGCGAACTTATTCGCGCGAACATCGGTGGTTCGCGTTTGCATCCAGTTGCGAACTTTATGCGAGTTCGATCCACGCCCTATACTACACCATTGGGCTAAACTTTGACCCTCTACATCACAGTCAGCAGACACACGGTAGCCAATCAGGCTACACACCCTCTTGGAGCCGAACCCCCCCCCCCCATCCTTATAGTTAGTGAGAGAAGGGAGAGAGTTGCTGCAGAGATTAGGGAGAGCTTAGTTAGGCTCTTGGTAGCTTGCTCCTTGCTGACACTTATTGCTAAAAAGCACCCCACAACAGCTCTTTTGAGAGCTAATGTTGTTATGATCTGTTTTTTTTTTTGTGTGTGTGGCCCACTGACACTTGCATATACAGCCCTGTCAGTCGCAGCTGACCCTTGCTAATTTCTACTGTGCCACTGCCAGGCCCAGCACATTTAGTGCCTACCTTTTCACTGCACCTGTGTGTGACAGCTGCACATTTGTAATACCAGTCACTGCATAGTATACCTGTTCAGGGTACCTGTGTGTGACAGCGGCACATTGTGTTGATACCAGTCACTGCATACCTGTTCATGTTCACTGCACCTGCGTGACAGCACGCAATGTTATATACCAGTCACTGCATACCTGTTCACAGTACCTGAGTGTGTGACAGCTGCACATTTGTAATACCAGTACGTGCATACCTGTTCACTGCACCTGTGTGACCGCACGCTGTGTTATATACTAGTCACTGCATACCTGTCCACGGTACTGGTGTGTGTGACAGCTGCACATTGTATTGATACCAGTCACTGCATACCTGTTCATGCTCACTGCACCTGTATCACAGCACGCAGTGTTGTATACCAGTCACTGCATACCTCTTCACGGTATCTGAGTGTGTTACAGCTGCACATTTGTAATACCCGTACATGCATACCTGTTCACTGCACGTGTGTGACCACATGCTGTTTTATATACCAGTCCATGCATACCTGTTAACTGCACCTGTGTGACAGCTGCACATTGTATTGTAATACCAGTCACTGCATACCTTTCACTGCACCTGTGTGACTGCACATTGTATTGTAATACCAGTCACTGCATACCTTTCACTGCACCTGTGTGACTGCACATTGCATTAGTCAAGTCAGTGCATACCTTTCACTTCATCCCCCCAATATGGACAAAACAGGCAGAGGCAGAGCCAGAGGCAGATCCAGAGGCAGGCCACTCGGCAGGTCTGTTCGAAGTCATGCTGACGTGATTTCATGCAGTCCTGGACCAAAGTACAGTGCTCAGAAGAAGGCACATGCCATCAACTCCCAAGATTGTTAGGACGTAGTTGACTATTTAACACAGAACACCTCATCTTCCACAGCCACCAGCGCTACTACATGCACCACATCCGCTACATTTGACACTTCGCAAGAGTTATTTGGTGGGGTATTAACTGATTCGCAGCCATTATTGTTACAACAAGATGAAGGCGCTAAGAAAATTACACCACCTCATATGTCTGAGTTAGGCATCACTATGGACGTAAGGTGTGAGGAGGATGATGAAGGACCTGCTGTTGGTGCAGTTTATGAGATTTCTGATACAAGCGAAGCTGTGGAGGATGATTATGATGATGATGACGATGATGATGATGATGATACTGGCATAGATGTCAAGTGGGATCCTAATAGACATGATGACCAGTCCAGGGGGACAGTTCAGAGGAAGAGTCAGAGAGGAGCAAGAGGAGACGAGTTGCTGAAAGAAGCAGGGGGAGCTCATCATCAGAAACAGCTCGTGGCAGTGTCCGGTGGCATTTATCGCCACCTATGGACAGCCAGCCAACATGCCCTTCAACGTCAGCTGCTGACGCCACGATAGTGCCATCACCCCAGGGCTCAGCGGTGTGGACATTTTTTTTTTTGTGTGTGTCTTCCTCAGATGAGAGTAATGCCATCTGTACTCTCTGCCACCAAAAATTGAGCAATGGAAAGGCCAACACCCACGTAGGGACAACTGCCTTACGAAGGCAGAGGACGAGAAAGCACAAACTGCAATGAGAAGACCACCTGAGGAAAAGCAACACACAAAAGCGAAGCCACCCTCCGTGTCCTCTCCCTCCTTCAGGTACATTATCTTCAGCCGCTTTCTCCCTTGCACCTTCACAGCCACCCTCCTCCACTCAGCCTCTCACCTTGAGCGGTTCCTTCTCCTCTGCCCACAGCAGCCAGGTGTCCATGAAGGAAATCTTTGAGCGGAAGAAGCCAATGTCTGCCAGTCATCCCCTTGTCCGTCGTCTGACAGCTGGCTTGGCGGAACTGTTAGCTCACCAGCTGTTACCATACCAGCTGGTGGACCCTGAGGCCTTCCGAAAATTTGTGGCAATTGGGACACCGCAGTGGAAGATACCAGGCCACAATTATTTCTCAAAAAAGGCGATACCCAAACTATACCATGAAGTTAAAAGTGGTGTCTTCTCTGGCACACAGCATTGGGTCAAGGGTCCATCTGACCACAGATGCCTGGTCTGCAAAGCACGGTCAGGCCTGCCCCAAGACTAAGTCGGTTCCCACACAGCATCTCTGCCTGCAGGCCGCTAGATTGCCTTCTCCACCATCTGCAACAGGGTCCAGGACTCCAGGTGGATTCCTGAATTTTAAGGCCGCTGCTAGCAACGGTCGCTATAATAATTTTTCTGGTGTGTGTTCATGCCTGCCTATGGCTGCACTGCGGCTGCAACAACAAAACAAAAGGCATGCACATGTATCAATTCCCCTTCGTAATCGTTACCTTTCTGCGGTGAAGGGGCTTGCGTATCACAATGAAGCAATGGCCGCCGGCTGTATGAAAGTGTTGGGGGGCACGCCCAAGATAATAAGGTCGCTTCATTGTGGACAGGCCAAATTTGATCAGCTGGAAAGTCACTGTTGTTCTATCATGGAGCTACCTCAGCCCGGCGACCATATGGGCTTGAAAACCGCTATCACCTGCACTCCTGCCATGGTGTGCACCAGTGGTGTTCGGATGTCCCGATCCACAAATTCAGAAACCACGGCCGTTGCCCAATAAAAAATCTGCCTCCGACGTGATTGGATCCGTATTTCGATACACGCCCACGGAATCACGCAATCACGGCCGGATCCATGGCCAGATCCGTATTTTCTTTTAACATTAATAGCAAAGCCCCCATACATGCTACAGCTACAATCCCCCAAATTGCATGGGTTATCAATGTGATAAGGGGCTACAACTTCAACATAAAAATTTTTTTTTGAGAAAATGGATTTTAAAGTGAAATCAACACTTTAAATGGGGCTATTGATTTTTAATAAGTGGTTTTAAACAGGGAAATACACGTTAAGCAATCACAGAGGTGAGGGTGAGTCCCAATGGCACTTGGCGGTGATGGTACCACTGGAGGAGGATGAGTGGCTGATGCCAAAAAGGCCCAGAGAGGTTTTTGTAATTTGTTGGGTTTTTTTTTTGCAGCGATTAGCAATGACATAACAGCAGAGTTGTCAGTGGACCTGGGCAGTGTGAACACACACTTTAGTAGCGACGGAGTCAGAATCGGCCGGTCAGTGCGGCAGCACAGAAGGACCATGGCAGCGACCGGTCAGTTCAGCAGCACAGAACAGAAGGACCATGGCAACTCACTGGTAGTAGTACCACAGTGTAATAGTGCTGCCTCAAAAATTAGATGTGCCCCATGACCTGGGCAGAGAGTGAACGCAGAGTAGCACTAATAGCGACCGAGTCAGGAAGACAAAGAGGCCGGTCAGTTAAGCAGCACAGAAGGACCATGGCAACTCACTGGTAGCAGTACCACAGTGTAATAGTGCTGCTCCAAAAATTAGATGCGTCCGGTGACGCGGGAAGAGTGAACGCAGAGTAGCGCTGAAACCTGTGCCGCTTGGAGCATTTATTCCTCATCGTATATGTGATTTGCGGATTGCGTGGCTATTGGGGGTAACGGGACACCTCACTGCCACTGCAGTCTAGCGGAATTCTGACCTTGGAACTGTCATCCAGCTTCAAACACATTGGGCTTGCCCATGTACGAGTCCTTATGGTTAAATTGTCAGCAATAACATCTATGGGGTTAAGTGTGTATGGTGGTTTGCGTGTGTGGCATGAATGAGCGGTATGTTGACAGTTATCAGATTATTCTATGTTTTTATGTGTGAAACTATTTTTTATGCATCTTTTTTTTCTTTGATAATCAATAAAGTATATTTTGATATTTTTTCATTACATTTGTCTCTATTGCTTGGAGTATATGCCCCGCATTAGCACCTCCTTAATTGTTTTTGGGCTATTTGGTTTGCGAGGCAATACTCCAACTAATTTCTTATTATTGTGACCAGACCGTCGCCCATAGGAGGCAATACCCTATTTGTGTGGGTTAATTGGGATTTACTCCCGGGGCCTCGGTCTGGGGTTCACAAAACCTTTTATGGTGAACCTATTTAGTGTTGGGGATGCTGCGCTGGGATGCATTGGTGTCGCAGGTGGAGAGGGATTGTTCACAGTCGTGCGGCGACAGAGAGGCTCAACAGTTGATAAACGGAGGCTTTAGGAAGCTTACTAAGTTGTATGAGAGGAAATCCAGACTTCACTGGAATCTTAAATACAACAAAAGATATTTGGATGATCATTTTGCACCTATGTGGCTGCACTTTCAAGTGTTTCCCCATAGGAGCAATATTTCACAGGAGTTCAAGAATAAATGGGAATCGAATTTTGAAACATGTGCCCAGGTGTGTCTTACCCTAATGAGTGAACTCGATGGGGGTGATCTTGAATTGGTGGAAAAGGAGATTGACGCAGTGTGTGGATCACTGGAGGCATTTCAGGAGGACCCTTTGTACAAAAAGCGTAATGAAGAGCTTGAGAACCACATCAAAAAATTTAATAAGGGGCTAATTATTCAGCGTGATCAAAAACTAGTGAGAGATAGAACCTCCTATAGGATTGGGACTGCGTATAGGTGGGGAGTAAGAAAACAAGGCCCAAAACCAAAGGGTGGGAGGCCGGGTGCCCGGCCGGTTGAGACCCCTGATCAACCCCCTCAGCCAGCCACTGACGTGGAGGAGTCTGACTCTTCAGTTAGTAGCGCAAGCTCAGTCAGTGTAGCAAGTTTGGGCTCTAAGAAAAATACCAATAAAGACCATTATACACGTTCCAGGGCTGATAAAGAAAAAAAAGTCAGCAGAAAAAGGTTGACAAAATAGTCAAAAAGGGCCAAGGATGTGGTGGTGGAAAAACAAAAGGGGAAATAGGCGAGCCGCGGGGATCACCTGCAGCAGTTGGGGGCGAGACGCTATCCTCTGCGTCATCATCCTCCTCTTTAAACTTGTAGGCCCCACCGTGGGTGGGGGTGACTGTTCAGCTCAGGACAACACTGCACTGGTGAATCCTGACCATGCCTCCGGTGCTCCACAGATAGTCAATCTCACTGGAGAAAAATTATCTGATACTATAACAAGAATTTTAAGCAAGGGCTTGGGGTTCTGCCCCATGAATAATATTGATGTTTTTAGAACGGTTGTTGATTTGCACCTGTTCGGCAGACGCGTCTTGATGCAACTGCTGAGACAGAACCCTAAAGGAAAGGTAGCCCCTGATCCGGTTTCTCGTGAATGGTCAGACAATGACCTTGTGGCACTTCGAAATCTTTTTGATCTACAGGGTGAGTCGGACATGGGTGACGAGGAGACATGGATATGTCCTCCTCCACCCGGTGGCTATCACCCCCGTTTACAGGATTTTGGACTCTTTAATAGGTCGAGGAGGTTCCCTCCGTTCACGCTCTGCCCTAACTTAAGAACATTCATATCGGTTGTGGAGAAGGATCTGAGGGGCTTGGATGGAGGGATTCTGAGGCACAGTAACTTGAGTGATGAGGAGTTGGCTACACTTACTGAGTTGTCAACTCAGAATCGGTGGACCATCAAACCTGCCGATAAAGGCGGTAATGTGGTGGTCATGACCACCGCAGCATATAGGGAGATGTGTATGGACGTCCTCAATGAGCGTGATTGCTATGTTGTGGTCTCCTCCTCGAGGGCCACTCGTTGCCAGAATGAACTTTTTTCTATTATTGATGAGGCTGTGGCACGTGATGTCATCGACAGTGATGTGGGTACTTTTCTCAAGGTTGCAGATCCGATCACTCCAACTTTCTATGCACTTCCTAAAGTGCACAAAAACCCCACTAAACCACCGGGGCGTCCTATCGTCTCGGGTAGGGGCTCGTTAACAGAGAGAGTGAGTGTATATATTGATCGTCATCTGCAGCCTCATGTTAAGTCTCTTCCCTCATACATTCGGGACACCTTGCACCTCCTCCAAATTTTGGACGGGATGCAGGTGCCAGAAGGCACGCTGCTTGTGGCTCTCGATGTGGAGGCCTTATACTCGAGCATCCCGCACAGGTTGGGTATTGACGCCATTGATCTTTTTCTGAGCGAATTAGGGATACAACATGTGCCTCACAATCTTTTCCTCTCGTCCCTCCTATGCTTTCTGTTACACAACAATGTTTTTGTTTTTGAGGAGTCCCACTACCTCCAGGTGCGGGGTGCGGCGATGGGCACTACGTGCGCCCCGTCGTACGCTAACCTGTACCTGGGGGCGTGGGAACGTATTATCTTTTCGGATGATGGGCTCTCGATGTACCTGTGCCACGTTTTGACGTGGCACAGGTACATTGACGACATCTTCCTTTTATGGACAGGAGGCGTGGATCTTTTGCAGAAGTTTGTGTCTCGTTTGAACGCAAACGAGCGCAATCTTAGATTCACGCTACAATGGGATGCATTCAGCATCCCGTTTTTGGATATTAGGGTAGGCATTGATGAGCGGGGATACCTTTTCACCCAGCTTTTCCGTAAGGATACTTCAACCAATTCATTGCTACGGGCCGATAGTTTCCACCCTGACCATACGATCAGGGGGATCCCTATGGGCCAGTACCTCCGCTTAAGGCGAAACTGTTCACAGACTGTGGACTTTGTCAAATAAGTTTTTATTGAAATTTTTTATCATATATAACAAGACAATAAACCGAAGGAAGAGTATAGAGCATTAGATTCACAGTTATTACGCTGGTGTAATAAAAAACAAGCAGACTATCGTCAATAGGAAATAAGGAATGGTAAGGCTCTCTCCGCGGTGACAGTCAAATAAGAGGTGGTCCTGCACGTGCAGTCCATTTGAGTGGGACCAAGAGGTATAAAATCCCGATGGCTGGAATTGGAGGATCTATGCAGAGTATTTCAGCTTAAGTTGCAGGTAACTGTGGTTCATCCCTAGTGCACGGAGTTTCAGTTTAGTCGTGCTTTGTGTGCGGGTGCTCATGGAAGAGAAACAAGGGATAGAAAGGAGACAGAAAGAAGGAAGGGGATAGGGTGTGGGTAGAAGGGGGGGGGGGAGGGGGTTCTGCTGCGCCTAGAAACTTTCTGTCGAAATTAGGGGTTTCCCAAGGCCACATACAATTGGGTCATGTATCATTGACTGTTTCCAGTCAGGAGGAGATGTAGGCCCGACCTCTTTCGGAATCCCTGAAGTCTATCCAAACTGCCCATCTCTTAGTAAAGGCCTCAGCATTGTCTTGTATAGGTGTATATAAGTCTTCCATACGCATGATGTTGTTGAGCTCCTTGAACAGCTCAGTAATGGTTGGGATTGTGGTAGATTTCCAGTATCTAGCTATTAATAGTCTAGCTGATATTAATAACTGTGGGGTTAGGGATTTTTTAATGGTAGACGATCTTCCTGGAAGTAAAGTAAGTAATGCTGTTGAGGCCTTCAGGGGCAGAGATGTGCAGTAGAGGAATTGGTGGATCCCGAATACCTTTTCCCAGAAAACCTGAATTAGGGGGCAAGCCCACCACATGTGGAAGTATGTACCAACTGCTCGAGAGCATCTCCAGCATAGGTTTGAAGAACTTTTGTTAAATTTAGCTACCTGTACTGGGGTCCGATACCATCTTGCATATATTTTAAAATTTCTTTCCTGAAAATTTAGGGAGACTGAGGTTTTGTGAGTTAAAAGGAATATTTTTTCCCAGTCCTCTGCAGGCAGGGGCTGCCCCAGGTCCCCGTCCCAGTCATCTGTTAATTTCAGGAGATCTTTTTCGCTATTGGCACATACCAAGTGCGTGTAAATGAGAGAGACTTTGTGTTCTATTGAGTTAGGTGTTGCACAGAGGCGTTCAAAGGGGGTTAAATTTCTGTGGATGTTGGCTCTGGTTATCAGGGAATTGTAGAACCTGGAGAGTTGCATCCAGAGCAGCCAATCTATACGAGGAGGAGTTTCGGGATTGCCCAGATTGTCTTTGGAGATGAGAGTGCCTCCTGCTAAGATGTGTCTAAGTTGGGGCCAATAATTTCGATCCCACCCCAATATGGAGCGTTCCCTGACACCCACAGCAAGGAGAGGGTTGTCTAGTAGAGACATGAGTGGACTGTATTCATTGGATAGTTTCAGGCCTTCTCTGAGGTCATTCCATCTTTTAATGACAATTAATGACCAATAGGCCGAGCTTTCTACCCCCCGGTTGACGGATCGGGGCGCCCACAGTAAGGCCCTGGGATCTAGGTGGGATAGGTCTGCTTCAAGGGTGACCCATTGTTTGCTTTTCCTGTCCTGGAACCAGTTTAAGATGTGAGTAAGTACGACCGCATTGTAGTAGGCTTTTATGTCTGGCATACCCATACCCCCCTCGGACTTAGGTCTGGTAAGGATTTTGAATTTTGTCCTGTGTGTGTTCCAGTGCCATATGAAATTTAACATTAGAGATTGGAGTTTTTTTAGGTATATTGTAGGCAGACTGATGGGTAGGGCTTGTAAGGTGTAAAGAATTTTGGGTAGGGTGTCCATTTTGATAACATTGATTCGGCTGGACCAGGTGAGTTTGAGCTTAGACCAATTGTCCAGTTCATGTTGAAGTTTGGTTATCAGTTTGGGATAATTAAGGTGATAGAGCTGTGTTAGGTCGTTAGGGATAAGCACTCCTAAGTATTTAATGTGGTTGAGTTGCCATCGGAATGTGAAGGAGCTCTGGAGGTTTTTTATGGTGCGTACAGGTAAGTTGACATTAAGTATTTCTGTCTTACTAATGTTAATTTTAAAATTGCTGATGTTCCCAAATTTCTCTAGCTCTGTTAGGACGTTAGGGAGTGCAATATGTGGGTTTGAGATATATATTAAAAGGTCGTCAGCAAATAGGGAAAGTTTATAATGCTGATTATTTATATGCAGGCCTTGGATCGATGAGTTTTGTCTGAGTGCGATGGCTAAGTGTTCCATACAGATCACATAGAGTAGTGGGGAAAGGGGGCAGCCCTGTCTGGTTCCATTTGCTATTTTGAAGGCATCCGATAGGGTCCCATTTATTTTGATTTTTGCGCTAGGGTTCTTGTATAGAGACATTATTTTACTTTTACAATTGGCGCCTAGTCCCAACTGCTCTAGTGATAGCTCAAGGAAGAGCCAGTGGACCCTATCGAATGCCTTCTCAGCATCGACTGACATGATGCATAGAGGGGAGTTTGTTTTTTTGGCATGGTGGATTAGAGATACCGTTTTCAGGGTGTTGTCCCTGGCTTCCCTTCCTGTAACAAAACCTGACTGATCCGTGTGAATGACTTCAGGGAGCAAGGGTTTCAACCTTTCAGCCAGGAGCTTTGCAAAAAGCTTTAAGTCAATATTGATGAGCGAAATAGGCCTGTAATTAGTACAGCTAGTGGGGTCTTTGTCAGGTTTGGGAATGACGGTGATGTGTGCAGTTGATGTTTGTGGTGTGAAAGTGTGGGAATCATCAATGGAGTTGAAAGTTTTGAGTAGGATTGGGGATAGCAGGGAGCAAAATTGTTTATAGAAGGGACCGGTGAGACCATCTGGGCCAGGGCTTTTCCCTTTTTTAAGCGCTCTTATACCGGAAATCACCTCATCTTCCGTAAATTCCTCGTCCAGTGTCTGGAGGGCTTCTGCGGGTAGTGAGGGAAGGGGGGTAGAGTTGATGTATTCAGTTATTTTCTCCCTTAGGTGAGCCTGATCCATGTTGTGGTATCTGCCTTTGATGTTATAAAGGGTGGAGTAATAGGTATGGAATTCTTTGGCAATGTCTGATGTCTTATGTTTGGTCTGGCCTTTGGAGTCCCTAATGGAGAATATATTTGTGGAGGAGGGATTGGGATGTAAATATTTAGCCAAGAGAGTACCACATTTCCCCCCTTGGTGAAATAGGGTACTGCGAAGTCTCTCTCTGGCAGATAAAGTTTGTTGGTCAAGAATAGTTAAGAGGGAATTTCGGGTGTTGGATAGTTCGAGGTCTTTCGAGGGAGTATAGTTATCCTTAAGCTCCTGTTCTAATGCATTCACTTTTTGAAGGAGTTGGGTAATTTGGGCCGTTCGCTCTTTTTTAAGTCTGGCGCCATGGGCGATAAATACTCCCCTAAGGACGCATTTTAAAGTTTCCCATTTGATAGTGTCGGAGGTGTCGTCGGATGAGTGGTCACTACAGAAGTTTTCAATAGATTTTTTAATGTCTGCGACACAGGTGGGGTCTTTTAATAAATTATTGTTTAACCTCCATTGGTTCTGGGGTCTGGCTCGCTTGTTTATGGCGAACGAGCAGAAGATGGGCGAATGGTCAGACCAGACTCTGTTGCCTATGGACGCCTGGATGTCCTCCTCTAGAAGCCTTTGAGAAATGAAGATATAATCAATTCGGCTATGGGTATGATGAACAGAGGAGAAGAATGAGTAATCTTTTTCTACAGGGTGGAGGACCCTCCAGGCGTCCACCAGGCAAAGAGAGCCTAATTTAGTTTTTAGGTCTAGGATGATAGATTTAGGGAGGGATGGTCATTGTGAGGAAGAGTCCAGTTGAGGGTTAAAGCAGAGGTTGAAGTCTCCGCCTAGTATAGTGATGCCTTCGGCAAAGTTGGTTAATTTAGTTAGGTAGGATGAGAGTGTGCGACCTTGATTTGAGTTTGGGAGATAGAGATTTGCTAAGGTATATTTAGTTTCATTTATTTGAGCTATAAGAAAGAGATATCTTCCTTGTGCGTCAGAGAGATCTTTTAGGATGGTTATGTTAAGGTTTTTGTGGAAACCTACAGAGACCCCTTTGGCTTTATTGAGGGGGCTGGTGCTGTGGTACCATCTGTTATAGTATCTTGATTTGAATGTGGGAACACAGCCTTCTTTGAAGTGCGTTTCTTGCAGGAACAAGATGGAAGCTTTGAGCTTGTGCATGTGGTGCAGAACTTGTGCCCTTTTAGTGGGGGAATTAAATCCCTTAACATTATACGAGGCTATCTGGCATCTATCCATTTTTAGTATCTATGGGGAATGTGGTTCGGAGTGTTCCATTATTGGTGGTAGTGGGAGACATATCTTTGAGATATACATGCGGGTGTAGGCGCTGCAGTGGGTGGGGGAGAGGACGGGGGGGAGGTAACCAAAGAGTTTCAGTAATAGGAAAGATAAAGCAACAACAGATAACAATCAACGTAAAAATCAGGCAAAAGATCAGCCTGAGTTGTGGTGAAGTAAACTTCGGAGAACACCACATAGGTATTGCGAGCAACACCGATGCAGTGAACAATTTGGTGGGAGGTGGAAGCATGTCGTCCGGGTCAGACACTCCCACCAAGCCGTGACTCCAATGTAAAACATGAAATCTTAAACAGCTCTTATTTGAAATTATAACGGTATATACTGATATAAACTGAACCAAAACCTAGCATATCCAGGGGGGAAAGACACTGGTTCCCTGTAGGGGCTGATGGTACCTTGGGTGTAGGTGATCTAAGGTCCGCTTTCCCTGGGGAGAGCCTTAGCAAGTCAGTCGTAGGGATGCTCAATTAAGACCGGGCAGCATTACTGTCGGGTGCTTCATCCGAAGCCGAATGTCAAGTGTAATTGTAATGGGGAATGAGATCCCGCTTCAATAAACAGATATCTGAGTAGCGTGGTGACACAGTGAAAATTAGGGGGAGCGGTGGGTGATAAGGACTGATATAGGTTCATGGACCCGTATGGGAGTTTTGTCACTGGGTTCAAATACCCAGCTATCCAGTTTTTACCCCCTGGAATGCTATTGTAACATTTTGAGAGAACTAGAATAACAGTTTGCACCCTAGGTAGCTAGGGTACGTGGCAGCTAAAAGTTCCAGCCCTGTGGTCAGGGGAATCTAGGGAATATGATGTTTTAAGATATTAAGGCTGGGAATGTTATTTAACATTTTTTTGCATAGGATAACAATACAGTAGTGTAATACAGGAGGGTATTAATTAGCTTAGCGGTTTGTGTTAGGTCTTCGCGGCCTGCTTCTGTTCGGTACTCTCTTCCATTTCTCTCTCTGCGGCAAGGCCAGAGTTGATGTTTGGATTGGCCACTCGTCAAGCTCTATTTCTGGGAGATCAAAAGTATCTCTGACTTTTTGCAGGTCTTGAGGGGAGTTAAGAGTGGCGGATTTTCTATCCTTGCTTATGTGAACAGAGAAAGGATATCCCCATCGGTATAAAATGTTGCGTTCCCTGAGGGCCTCAAGCAGCGGTTTGATGGCTTTCCGTAGTTGTAAGGTTAGGCTTGAGAGATCAGGCATTAGATGTATTTTCGCGCCATCAAAATCTATTTCACCCTTCGTGCGAGCAGCCTGCATAATTGCTGCTTTTTCTTTAAAGAAGTGGATTCTGCACACTATATCTCGGGGCCTGGCCGGGTCAGTGCTTGTGGGCCCAGCCGTTCTGTGGGCTCTGTCTATTTCAATTTTGTTCCCAGCCGGTGCATCTAGGAACAGATTAAAGATGGCCTCGGCCGATGCCATTATGTCAGGGGCACGGGTAGACTCGGGGACCCCTCTGATGCGGATATTGTTCCGTCTTTGACGGTTCTCTAAGTCATCTATTTTCATGTATAGGGCGGAGATGTGGCCCGAGTGTGCATTGATGGTGTTTTGCTGAGTTTTCAGGGTGGTGTTAGTTTCTTCCTGTTGTTTTTCCACATCTTCCACCCTCTTAGTCATATGGCTGAAATCATGGCGAAATTCCGCCATTTCCTGTTTGTAATTGTCCATGATACGCATTACACAGTTCTCAAGATCCTGCTTGGTCGGCAGGGATCTAATATATTCATGCAAATCGACTTCAATATACGATTCCGCTCCAAGCATACTTGACTGCCAATAAAACACATAAAACTCCCAAACAAGGCATACGTGTATGGGGAAAAACTACACGTTTAAGGCCAATGCAGTTTATCGCCATGCATTGATAAATATAATAGAAATGAGATATTCCTGAAAAGCTGTCCTAGTACCAATGGGACCGGCAACGCTAACCCAACACACAGGATGGAAGTGGAAATACAGCAGAACAAGGCCACGCTTTCTGACACATGAACCCAGGCCTTGCATGAGCAGGGATGCACAAATGTACCCAAATTCGATTTGAGTACTCTTGAATTCGGGTCCGGGTCAAATTCGGGTTTGGCCGTGATACGACCAGTACAATTCAAATCGAATTCGGACCGTGATCGATATGGGTTTCGAACTGGTGATCACAAATTCGGATGGCCTTATAGCTATTTTTTTTTAAATAGGGAAATCATTATTAAATAGGTGTAATAAAAAAAAAAAAAAAGATGAAAAACTTTTTTCCTGCATTTCTATTCTTCTTCACCTTCTACTTTTTCTTCTCTCCATCTTTGGCGAGATTGCTCTTCCTCACTCAGTGATGTCAGGTAATGTCTGACTGCCTTATCAACTGTCCATGGTTCTTTTTCTACCATAGTTAAAGCTTACATCTATTTTTTTTAAATTACTTTTTCAGCTGGCTCTACAGTACCTTCAATGAAAATGTTAGGGAGGGCAAGTCTGGCATCCATTCAACTGTGCAATAAACTTTCTTTGGTACTTTCTCAGTACCATGGTGTCCACGGCAGGTAACGAACAGGCCGGGGAATCCTGCTTCGATTCCGTTCTGGAGTTGGAACCTAAGAAACGGCTACCACAAGGAAGGCAGCAGGCACGGCAGGGACACTGGCGTAACAATAGAGGATGCGACCCCTGCCGTCGCGGGGGGGCCCAGGGCCCCCTAGAGCCCGCTCGGAGACTTTTTGGGGGCAGGAGGGGTCGCAGCATAAGAGGAAAGCTGTGGCAGCAGATCGGTGGGGAGGGAGGAAATTCCCCCCCTCCTCCCTCACCTCGGGCACTCCTCTCAGCACTCCCCTCCTGCAAGCAATCATTGGTGGTGCTCGTGGCAGCCGCGGCGGCAGGCAAGCTGAGCATATACCTCCTTCTGGCCGGTCTTCCTGTGTAAACAGGAAGTTCCATAAAGCACTTAGTGATCGGAGACCCACCATCTGCTGGTGGGAATTGCCCTCTACTGGTGCATTGCACCTAACCTGGGTTCTCCAAATTACATGTCTGTGGAGGATTTCCGCTGTGTCAGCGCGCATCTTGTGCGCTGACCACGGAAACGATTCCACAAACGTTACACCGGGGAATCCTACTTCGATTCCGTTCCGGAGTTAGAACCTAAGAAACGGCTACCACAAGGAAGGCAGCAGACACGGAAGGGGATACACTGGTCCTTAATGTGGGAGTAAAAGAAAGAACCGACCAGGACTTTGATACATTAAAAATTACTATCATCTTGAAACTTTTTTGTCTCTTCAAAAATATTTATTTACTATATATCCTTGTACTTATATGGTCAGTGTGGCAGCAAAGAAGGACCATGACAACTCACTGATAGTACCACAGTTTGATAGTGCTGCCCAAAAAATTATATGCATCCGTGGACCCGGGCAGTGGGAACTAGTGTTGGGCGAACACCTAGATGTTCGGGTTCGCGAACATCGCCGCGATGTTCGGGTGTTCGCGCCGAACTCCGAACATAATGGAAGTCAATGGGGACCCGAACTTTCGTGCTTTGTAAAGCTTCCTTACATGCTACATACCCCAAATTAGCAGGGTATGTGCACCTTGGGAGTGGGTACAAGAGGAAAAAAAAAATTTGAAAAAGAGCTTATAGTTTTTGAGAAAATTGATTGTAAAGTTTCAAAGGAAAAACTGTCTTTTAAATGTGGAAAATGTCATGTTTCTTTGCACAGGTAACATGCTTTTTGTCGCCATGCAGTCATAAATGTAATACAGAGAAGAGGTTCCAGGAAAAGGGACCGGTAACGATAACCCAGCAGCAGCAGCACACGTGATGGAACAGGAGCAGGCGCAGGAGGAGAAGGCCATGCTTTTTGAGACACAACAACCCAGGCCTTGCATGAGGACAAGAAGCGTGCGGATAGCATGCTTTTTACCGCCATGCAGTCATAAATGTAATAAAGATAAGAGGTTCAATAAACAGGGACCGGGCGTCAACGCTAACCCAGCAGCAGCAGACGTGATGGAACAGGAGGAGGCGCAGGAGGAGAAGGCCACGCTTTCAGGTGCAACTCAGGCCTTGCATGAGGACAAAAAAATGCGTGCGCAAAGCAATGCAATGAGTAGTTTTCAGGACACAATGGGCTATTCGGAGGAGCTATTCCCACCCCCACAATCTTCTACCTGTGAAAGGTCAATGGAACAGCCACAAATGTTGTGCCCGGATTCACAACCTTTTTCTGTGGAAAATGCACCTCGCACTGAAATGCAAGGCGAGGCCGAGGATGAACATGACGTCAACAACTCAACATGATGCAAAATGGGGGCGGAACAGAAAGCTGCTTTCAATGTTTTGAAGGCCTTAATTGCCTCCGGTGGCCAGTTAGATGCATCATTCATCACACCCAAATCCCAGAGCAATGTGTGCAGGAATTTGAATCTCAGGAGGTGTACCGAGATCATCTGGACAAGTGACCAAGTGACAAGTGACAAAGTGACAAAATGACAAAGTGACAAGTGACAAAGTGACAAGTGACAAAATGACAAAGTGACAAAATGACAAAGTGACAAGTGACAAGTGACAAAGTGACAAGTGACAAAATGACAAAGTGACAAGTGACAAAGTGAGAAGTGACAAGTGACAAGTGACAAAATGACAAAGTGACAAGTGACAAAGTGAGAAGTGACAAAGTGACCAGTGACTAAGTGACAACTGACAAAGTGACAAAATGACAAAGTGACAAAGTGACCAGTGACAAAGTGACAACTGAGAGGTTGTTCTGGGGAGCTCCACTGCACTCAGTCGCATATGAGGAGAGGTCTCGTCGGGACTGCTGATCCTCCTCAGCTTGCTCAAAGCCTTGAGGGTTCCTGAAGATCCTCTGCTTGGAGTTCGCCGGGGTTCAGCTTGGTGTCGGGGTCGGCGGCGTCCTCCTCACTCCAACGTGGCAGATCTTCTGTTGAAGGAAAAAAATGGAAACGATCAGCGTGATGATACCAACATCAGGCAACCTGCCTCAGGAAACGCTGGTCCCAGCTATGACAAAGAACAGGACGAGGAACAGCTGGAGTTGGAGCAGGAATTGGATGCCCCCACTGCCGAGGGACAGAGCGGTGCACGTTGGACTTCCACAATTTAGCGGGAAAGGACAGCAGAAGAGGAAGAAAGTGATGCTGGTGACGAATATGGTGCATCACAACAATCACAACGCTTACAAGAACATGAAGACAGAGGAGTCTGGCAGGACTCTCTGGCACACATGGCTCAATTCATGCTAGACTGCATTGAACGCGGCCCGCGCATTATTCACTATTCATTATTATTCATTATTCTGGAATCTGGACAACACCAATTACTGGGTTTATACCCAGTTTATACAAACACAATGTTAAAAAACTGATTGAAGAAAGTGTCAGACAGGTCAAAAATGGAACAATTCCAGCAGGCCCTTGAGGATGGAGACTTTAGAGAGGAGATTGACATCCTCCTCCTTCTCTAGCCAGTTGTACGCCGACAGACTGACTTCAGCAAACCCAGGAGGACCAGGAGGGCAGCAAAGAACACAAGCTGCTGCTAGTGCCCAAAAGGGAATGGTATTGGCAGTGTCCTTGGAGTGGGAACATTTTCTGACACCCATGCAGCAGCCCACAGAACAGCAATCGGGCAGTTCCACGTCCTCCAACACCAATCGCCTGGAGAAGATGGTCAAGGTCCAGGACTACATGTCAGATGGCGTAGCTGTGTTGAACAATCCATCTGCAGACAGACGGTGAGTGTGACAGGCAGCACAGAAGGACCATGGCAACTCACTCATAGTACCACAGTTTGATAGTGCTGCCCAAAAAATTATATGGATCCGTGGACCCGGGCACTGCGGGCAGTACTGGGAAGTGGGAACGCAGATTTTAGTACCTAAACACACGATACAACATGTTTTCCGGGGTCGGACTCTGAGGCACATACAGATGGTCCCGATCATCATCCTCATCATACAACTCTTCTCCTGAGTCTGACCCACCCACCACCTCTGCCACCCCAACATCCCCAGACACAGACCCCTCATCGTCCTCAACATTAACTTGGGATGCTGGCCTGAGCCAGACCTCCTCCTCCACATCAGGCCCCATCATCTCCTCAATGGCAGCCCTCATTAATCGTTCTGGCGACGGACCGATGGACACAACATTCTCCTCCGGAGAGGGCTGCTGCTGACCACTGGCTGCTGGGGTGGATGTTATAGCTTGCGTGGGGCGTTGGCTGTTGCTGTTGTTGGGAGTGCTGCTCACAGCGGAGGTCTCTGAGGAACTCATGGTGAGCTCATATAGTGGTTGGCGGTGAGTGGAGTATTACTGATCCCAGCAATATACACACTGACTGGTAGAGTACGCAATGCTATATATAGTCTGGCTGAGCGGTGTACACAGTGGCAGTACACACAATGCTATAGTCTGGCTGAGCCGTGTACACAGAGTGGCAGTACACACAATGCTATATAGTCTGGCTGAGCCGTGTACACAGAGTGGCAGTACACACAATGGTATATAGTCTGGCTGAGCGGTGTACACAGAGTGGCAGTAAACACAATGCTATATATAGCGTGGCTGAGCGAGGTGCACAGTGGCAGTACACACAATGCTATATAGTCAGGCTAAGCCGTGCACACAGAGTGTCAAAAAACACAATGCTATATATAGCGTGGCTGAGCGAGGTGCACAGTGGCAGTACACACAATGCTATATAGTCTGGCTGAGCCGTGTACACAGAGTGGCAGTAAACACAATGCTATATATAGCGTGGCTGAGCGAGGTACACAGTGGCAGTACACACAATGCTATATATAGCGTGGCTGAGCGAGGTACACAGTGGCAGTACACACAATGCTATATAGTCAGGCTAAGCCGTGTACACAGAGTGTCAGAAAACACAATGCTATATATAGCGTGGCTGAGCGAGGTGCACAGTGGCAGTACACACAATGCTATATAGCCAGGCTAAGCCGTGTACACAGAGTGTCAGAAAACACAATGCTATATATAGCGTGGCTGAGCGAGGTACAGAGTGGCAGTAAACAATGCTATATATATTGTGGCTGAGCGAGCGGTGTACTACTGTTCCCAGCAGCGACACACAATGACTGGGGGGGACCCTGGCTAGCGTGGCTGGAGAGCGAACTACCCTGCCTGCCTACCCAAAGCTAAACCCACAGACAAATGGCGGAGATATGACGTGGTTCGGGTATTTATTTACCCGAACCACGTGACCGTTCGGCCAATCACAGCGCTAGCCGAAGGTTCGGGGAACGTTCGGCCATGCGCTCTTAGTTCGGCCATGTGGCCGAACGGTTTGGCCGAGCACCGTCAGGTGTTCGGCCGAACTCGAACATCACCCGAACAGGGTGATGTTCTGCAGAACCCGAACAGTGGCGAACACTGTTCGCCCAACACTAGTGGGAACGCAGATTTTAGTACCTAAAAACACACGATACAACATGTTTTACGGGGTCTGAGGCACATACAGATGGTCCCGATTAGAGATGTAGCGAACGGTTCGCCGGCGAACGGTTCCAGGCGAACATTGGGGGTTTGCGTTCGCCTGCGCCAGGTGAACTTTTCCGGAAGTTCGATTTGCCCCATAATGCACTATGAGGGTCAACTTTGACCCTCTGCATCACAGTCAGCAGGCACATTGTAGCCATTCAGGCTACAGTAAGCCCTGGAGCCCCACCCCCCCTTATATAAGGCACGGTCCGGCGGCCATTACACTCACTCGTGTGCCTGCTAGTGAGAGGAAAGGGACAGCTGCTGCAAACTTGTTCTTCTAGGGACAGATTAGTTAGGTTCTTGGCTGCTTAGTTTGCTCCTGGCTGATTGTTATTGCTTTTATAGCACCCTAGTAGGGATGCTCGGAAAATTCCGCGGAATTATAAATTCCGTGATTCCGGCCGGAATTAGGTTAATTCCGATTCCGGTAGTCAAATCGGAATTCCTATACCTCTCAAACGGAATTCCGCGGAAATTTTATAATTCCGACGGAATTTTCCGGAATAGCACAAAAACTTCCTCTTCCTCTTCCATCCATCCATCCAAGTAGGGAATTGCAGATTTTCAAAACAGCTTATATACCATAGCTGGGATTTGAACCCAGGACCTAGTGTGTAGTAGGTATCTGTCTTAACCTCTAGACCATGACCCACACTACATTCTAAAGCTGGCGGTAGCATAAACCATACTTCCATTATGATCAATTCGATAGAAAAAGTAGCATGATTAAGGATTTGTACTTTTTGAAAAGCATGCTTATATACCATAGCTGGGATTTGAACCCAGGACCTAGTGTGTAGTAGGTATCTGTCTTAACCTCTAGACCATGACCCACACTACATGCTAAAGCTGGCGGTAGCATAAACCATACTTCCATTATGATCAATTCGATAGAAAAAGTAGCATGATTAAGGATTTGTACTTTTTGAAAAGCATGCTTATATACCATAGCTGGGATTTGAACCCAGGACCTAGTGAGTAGTGGGTATCTGTCTTAACCTCTAGACCATGACCCACACTACATGCTAAAGCTGGCGGTAGCATAAACCATACTTCCATTATGATCAATTCGATAGAAAAAGTAGCATGATTAAGGATTTGTACTTTTTGAAAAGCATGCTTATATACCATAGCTGGGATTTGAACCCAGGACCTAGTGAGTAGTGGGTATCTGTCTTAACCTCTAGACCATGACCCACACTACATGCTAAAGCTGGCGGTAGCATAAACCATACTTCCATTATGATCAATTCGATAGAAAAAGTAGCATGATTAAGGATTTGTACTTTTTGAAAAGCATGCTTATATACCATAGCTGGGATTTGAACCCAGGACCTAGTGAGTAGTGGGTATCTGTCTTAACCTCTAGACCATGACCCACACTACATGCTGAAGCTGGCGGTAGCATAAACCATACTTCCATTATGATCAATTCGATAGAAAAAGTAGCATGATTAAGGATTTGTACTTTTTGAAAAGCATGCTTATATACCATAGCTGGGATTTGAACCCAGGACCTAGTGTGTAGTAGGTATCTGTCTTACCCTAGACCATCAACCACACTCAGGGCCAGGCTTTAGCATGTAGTGTGGTCAGAGGTGCGACAAGGTCCTTCAGCACCCAAGGCTGAGACAGCAAAGTGTGCCCCCCCCATCCCTCGCCCAACACTAGTGGGAACGCAGATTTTAGTACCTAAAAACACACACGATACAACATGTTTTACGGGGTCTGAGGCACATACAGATGGTCCCGATTAGAGATGTAGCGAACGGTTCGCCGGCGAACGGTTCCAGGCGAACATTGGGGGTTTGCGTTCGCCTGCGCCAGGCGAACTTTTCCGGAAGTTCGATTTGCCCCATAATGCACTATGAGGGTCAACTTTGACCCTCTGCATCACAGTCAGCAGGCACATTGTAGCCATTCAGGCTACAGTAAGCCCTGGAGCCCCACCCCCCCTTATATAAGGCACGGTCCGGCGGCCATTACACTCACTCGTGTGCCTGCTAGTGAGAGGAAAGGGACAGCTGCTGCAAACTTGTTCTTCTAGGGACAGATTAGTTAGGTTCTTGGCTGCTTAGTTTGCTCCTGGCTGATTGTTATTGCTTTTATAGCACCCTAGTAGGGATGCTCGGAAAATTCCGCGGAATTATAAATTCCGTGATTCCGGCCGGAATTAGGTTAATTCCGATTCCGGTAGTCAAATCGGAATTCCTATACCTCTCAAACGGAATTCCGCGGAAATTTTATAATTCCGACGGAATTTTCCGGAATAGCACAAAAACTTCCTCTTCCTCTTCCTCTTCCATCCATCCAAGTAGGGAATTGCAGATTTTCAAAACAGCTTATATACCATAGCTGGGATTTGAACCCAGGACCTAGTGTGTAGTAGGTATCTGTCTTAACCTCTAGACCATGACCCACACTACATGCTAAAGCTGGCGGTAGCATAAACCATACTTCCATTATGATCAATTCGATAGAAAAAGTAGCATGATTAAGGATTTGTACTTTTTGAAAAGCATGCTTATATACCATAGCTGGGATTTGAACCCAGAACCTAGTGTGTAGTAGGTATCTGTCTTAACCTCTAGACCATGACCCACACTACATGCTAAAGCTGGCGGTAGCATAAACCATACTTCCATTATGATCAATTCGATAGAAAAAGTAGTATGATTAAGGATTTGTACTTTTTGAAAAGCATGCTTATATACCATAGCTGGGATTTGAACCCAGGACCTAGTGTGTAGTAGGTATCTGTCTTACCCTAGACCATCAACCACACTCAGGGCCAGGCTTTAGCATGTAGTGTGGTCAGAGGTGCGACAAGGTCCTTCAGCACCCAAGGCTGAGACAGCAAAGTGCGCCCCCCCATCCCAGCTGTCACACACTGATTGCTATTACACTAAGAGGTGCCCCAGGGCCCCCACCCCCCACCCCCCCCCCCCCACCCCCCACCCCACCCCCAACACCTTAATCTCTACTTATCTGGCTTGCAGTCGCTGCCATGTATCACCTTTTCTTATTTCTTTCTGCTTCAAACACAATTGGGAATGACAGCTGAATGAATTGTGCACCCCCTCCTACACTGCGCCCTGAGGCTGCAGCCTCTCCAGCCTCAGCCTTACTAGTGGGTAAGACAGATACCTACTACCATGCAGTGTGGTTCATGGTCTAGAGGTTAAGACAGATACCTACTACACACTAGGTTCTGGGTTCAAATCCCAGCTATGGTATATAAGTGGTTTTGAAAATGAGAGAGAGAGAGAGAGAGAGAGAGAGAGAGAGAGATTAAAATTTTTCCGACGGAATTCCATGGAACTGACCTGGTAAACCGTCAGAATGGAACGGTAACGGAATTTCTATATGGCGTAATTGAAACGGAAATGGGCTATTCCGACCATGCCTGCACCCTAGCTCTTGACAGAGCTTATCCTGTACTTTTTTTTTTTTACTGTGTGTCAAACCGACACTTTTGTTGCATACACAGCCTTGCTAATTGATAGTGTGTGTGTGCCACTGCCAGCAGCCCAGCACATTCAGTGACTGACTGCCTGTGTGTGTGACAGGGAGCTGCACATTGTACTACCCAGTACTGCATATACCCAGTACCTGTTGTGTTTAATTAACCCACCTCATCACTGCATATACCTAGCTTTGTGTTAAGTGAACCCAGCTCACTGCATATACCTACTACCTGTTGTGTTGAGTGAACCCAGCTCACTGCATATACCTACTACCTGTTGTATTGAGTGAACCCAGCTCACTGCATATACCTACTACCTGTTGCGTTTACTTAACCCACCTCATCACTGCACATAACTACCTGTAGTGTTGAGTGAACCCAGCTCACTGTATATACCTACTACCTGTTGTGTTGAGTGAACCCAGCTCACTGCATATACCTACTACCTGTTGTATTGAGTGAACCCAGCTCACTGCATATACCTACTACCTGTTGCGTTTACTTAACCCACCTCATCAGTGCACATAACTACCTGTTGTGTTGAGTAAACCCAGCTCACTGCATATACCTAGCATCCCCCCGAGATGGACAAAATGGACAAACCAGGTAGAGGAAGAGGTAGAGGCAGACCCAGAGGAAGGCCACCAGGCACCGGCAGGTCTGTGCGAGGTGGTGTTGCTGTGATTTCGTGCGGACCTGCCCCAAAATACAGTGCTCAGAAGAAGACACGTGCCATCACTTCCCAAAATCGTGAGGAGGTGATTGAGTATTTAACACAGAACACCTCATCTCCCGCAGCCACCAGCGCTACAACAAGCACCACATCCGCTGCATTTGACACTTCGCAGGAGTTATTTGGTGGTGGTGGTGGTGAAATCACTGATTCCCAGCCACTACTGCAACAACAACAAGAAGGCGCAGGTACACCACCTCATACGTCTGAGTTAGGTGGCGATAGTATGGACGTAACGTGTGTGGATGTGGATGATGGACCACCTAAAGTTGGTGCAGTTGAGGAGGTTTCTGAGGAAAGCGCAGCTGGCCAGGAGGATTATGATGACGATTATACGGATACCACATATGTTCCCGGTAGAGGAGATGACCAGGGGGACAGTTCAGAGGAGGATTCAGAGAGGACTAGGAGGAGACGACTCCATGATAGAAGCAGAGGGAGCTCGTCCTCAGAAACAGCTGGGGGCAGTGTCCGGCGCCATGTATCGCCAGCTATGGCCAGACAGCCAACATGCCCTTCAACGTCAGCTGCTGATGCCACCGTAGCGCCATCAGCCCAGGGGGGCTCAGCGGTTTGGAAATTTTTTAACGTGTGTGTCTCAGATCGGAGCAAAGCCATCGGTTTTCTCTGCCAGCAAAAATTGAGCCGTGGAAAGGCCAACTGTCACGTAGGGACAAGTGCTTTACGAAGGCACCTGGAGAGAAGGCACAAACAGCTATGGCAAGAACACCTGAGGAAAAGCAGCACCCCTCAAAAGACAAGCCACGGAGAACAACCGCGGCAGCCGTCACAGAGGGCTTCTGCTGCTCCACGTTCCCATGGTATTGTTCGTGGCTGGGAGGAGGAAGAATGGATACACTTTTAAACAATTTAAAAATACAACCATCTAAACTTTCAAACAATTTAAATATACAACCATCTATCATTTTCAAAAAATTTAAAAAAAGGGCAAAACAACTTGCCCTCCGTAAAACATTCTTGGCAAATGCTTTCGACTTGGTTTGTCTTCCGCTGGCTCAAGGGTCCATCTGACCACAGATGCCTGGTCTGCAAAGCACGGTCAGGGCAGCTACAGCATGGGTCTCAGCAGGCTCCCACTTCGGGCCGGAATCCAACCTTCATTCCCCGCGGTGACAATGGCAGACTTGCCCTCCATAACGGATTCCCGTTAAAGGATTTAAAGTTAATTCATTTCAAATACACAGCAGGGCCTCGAAAGTCCTCCTCCTGTATTGTTATTTTTGGTCACTACCTCGGGGCGGGCGTGCATGCCTGCCCGCTGCCCTCCTTGGATGTGTAGTGGTAGCCGTTGCTCAGGCTCCACACCGGATTCAAACCCCTCATTCCCCGGCCATTACCCGGGGTCACAATGGCAGACTTGCCCGCCTCCACAGGATTCTGGACCATGCAGGGTCAGCGGAATTGCAGCAGGTTCCTCTGATCCGCTTCCATCCTCTGGCACACCAGCCCAAACCACCCGCCTCAGCAGCGTGAAGCCCCGCCACTGCCAAGCGCTGCTGGAATTGGTCAGCCTGGGGAAGACCAAACTGACGGCGAACCATGTCCTGGCCAAACTCCGAGAGCAGGAGAGGAATTGGCTGACCCCCAGAGGCCTCAGAGTCGGAGAGGTGGTGTCCGACAATGGGGCAAACCTGTTGCTGCAATCAGCAGGGGAGACCTGACCCACATCTCCTGCCTGGCGCACGTCCTGAACCTGGTAGTCCAAAAGTTCCTGCAGACCTACCAGGGGATGGACCGACTCCTTGAGGTGGCAAGGAAGGTTGTGCGTCATTACCGGCACTCGGCTGCAGCCGTAGCGAGCCTGGAAGAGGTGCAGAAGGAGCTGCACCTGCCACAGCACCGACTCATGATCGATGTTCCAACTCGCTGGAACTCCACCCTGGCGATGTTGGAGCGTCTGGTTGAACAGAGGCAGGCTGTCAGCCAGTACGTTGCACAAGCAACAGTTGCCGCCATCACTGCAACTGGGCGTGCCGCCACCAACCTCCCGTCCATTATCTCCACGGAGGACTGGGGGCACATGCAGCAGGTGTGCTCAGTGCTGGCACCCTTCCTGCAGGCCACCAACATGGTAAGCAGGGACCATGCAATGGTGTGCGAGTGGGTCCCCATGGTGTGTGTGCTGGACAGGGCCCTGTATGCACTGCTGGAAGAGGGAGCGGCAGCCTTGGACCAGCGGGTGCTGCATGCAGCTTCACAGGCCACCTCTGAGGAGGAGGGCTTGGAGTTGGTGGAGGTCCCTGACTTTGCTGCTGATGAGGGGGAGCAGCAGAGCGCAGCTGGAGTGGTGTGGGGGTAAAGAGAGGATGAGGTGGAGGAGGCAGAGGATGAGGAGGAAAGCACTGTCGGCTCTGGGGCTGCCGATGATGTTCCAGCAGACGTGGCAAGACTGTTCCCAATGGCAGCGCACATGCTGAGGTGCCTGCACAAGGACCCAAGGGTCATCCAGATGAAGCAGAGGGAGGACATCTGGATCTGCATGATGCTGGACCCACGTCTGAAGGGGAAGCTCAGCCAGTTCCTGCCTGCAGGAGGAGACCATGCGCAACAAATGAGGGATTTGCAGCTGTCCCTTGTTGAGTGCTTGGAGGAAGCCTTCCCTCAGCCATCCACCCCCACTGTCCAGCCAGCACAGAGGCAGCAGCAGGTGCCTGCATCCACCAGCAGCAAGCGCACGCGCACCACAGACCTGCTGTCTCTGACCAACGAGCTCTACATGAGTGTAGAGCTGCCAGGGACTAGAGAGGAGGTGCCTGCAGCAGCATCCTTCTCCAGTCACAGACAGCGCTTGACCCGCATGGTGGCTGACTACATGGGGTCCTTCAGTGGCCTTGACAGCGTTGCCCCTGTTGATCCCATGGAGTATTGGGTCAAGCACCTGCCGATCTGGAGCGAGCTTGCGCAGTACGCCTTGGAAGTGCTCTCCTGCCCCCCTTCCAGCGTACTGTCAGAGCGTTGCTTCAGTGCAGCCGGTGGAGTCGTCACTGAGAAGCGATCTCGTCTGTCTCACAAGTCTGTGGACAGACTTACATTTCTCAAAATGAACCAGGCTTGGGTGGAAGGCGAATTCCTGGCCCCTGTTGTCGGCGAGAGGGGGACATGAAGTGGCACACACACATTACACCTGCTGCTGCTGTATTTCTCCCTGCTGTCTATGTCTCTACTGCCAGGGAACACATTAAAAGGTGCTGCTGCCCATGCTCCACCAGCTATTTACGCTCAAAAATAGCTGCATTATTTTGAAAAAAAAAATTCAATTATTTTAGAGGTGTCTGGGTTGTAAACTGTGCTGTCCCAATTGTGTATTGGACACAATGTGGGCTTCACGACCGCTGTCTGGAACCTCATGGTGTTCATTTACGGCCCTGGTACCACCGCTAGGAACCAGGGCCTATTATGTCTCGCTGCCTGCCCGCTGCCCGCTGCCTGCTGCTAGTCTGCCACACACTCATTCTCCTCACGCTGCCTGCTGCTGTATTTCCTCCTGCTGTCTGTATGTTTCCACTGCCAGGGAACACATTACAAAGTGCTGCTGCTCATGCGCCACCAGATATTTATGCTCACAAATAGCTGCATTGTATTTCCTCCTGCTGTCTGTCTCTCCACTGCCAGGGAACACATTAAAAGGTGCTGCTGCCATGCGCCACCAGCTATGTCTTGCTGCCCGCCTGCCTGCTGCCACTGCCACACACTCATCCTCCTCACGCTGCCTGCGTGTTTTATTTCCTCCTGCTGTCTGTGTCTCCACTGCTAGGGAACACATTAAAAGGTGCTGCTGCCCATGCGCCACCAGCTATTTACGCTCAAAAATAGCTGCATTATTTTGAAAAATAAAATTAAATTATTTTAGAGGTGTCCGGGTTGAAAACTGTGCTGTCCCAATTGTGTATTGGACACAATGTGGGCTTCACGACCGCTGTCTGGGACCTCATGGTGTTTATTTATGGCCCTGGAACCACCGCTAGGACCCAGGGCCTATTATGTCTCGCTACCTGCCCTCCTGCCTGCTGCCAGTCTGCCACACACTCAACCTCCTCACGCTGCCTGCTGCTGTATTTCCTCCTGCTGTCTGTATGTTTCCACTGCCAGGGAACACATTACAAGGTGCTGCTGCCCATGCGCCACCAGCTATTTACGCTCACAAAAAGCTGCATTATTTTGAAAAAAAAAATATTTTAGAGGTGTCCGGGTTGAAAACTGTGCTGTCCCAATTGTGTATTGGACACAATGTGGGCTTCACTACCGCTGTCTGGAACCTCATGGTGTTTGTTTACAGCCCTGGAACCACCGCTAGGACCCAGGGCCTATTATGTCAGTCACATCACACTGCCTGACACACACTCCTCCTCCTCCTGTAGCTGCATTGAGCTTCTGCTGTCTGTGTGCTGCTAGTACCACTGCCAGGGAGAACAGAAGAAGAACTATTTTCTGCTGCCACCCACTCTCCTACCAGCTATTACCACACTACAATAGCTGCAACTACTTCCACCTCCTGCTGATGTCTGTGTTTTACCACCGCCAAGGTACACAGAAAAAGGCGCTGTGGCTTGCAATGTGCCACTAGTACCTATTATGCCATCAACACAAATATAACTATGGTGTTATTAAAATAAAATATTTCCACAAATATTACAAAAGAAAGGAAAACCAAGGCACATAATATAATGATAGAGAAGAAGAGGAAGAAGAAGAAGAAGACGAAGAAGAAGACGAAGAAGATATAGAAGAAGAAGACGAAGAAGAAGACGAAGAAGAAGAAGACGAAGAAGAAGAAGAAGAAGAAGAAGAAGAAGATATAGAAGAAGAAAAAGATAATTGAAGAAGATACAAGAAGTAGAAGATGAAGAAGATTTAAGTAGAAGAAGATATAGAAGAAGAAGAAAAAGAAGAAGATATAGAAGAAGAAGAAGAAGATATAGAAGAAGATGAAGACGACGTAAATGAAGACTTCCAACTTACAACCATTTTGGACACACCTTCTCATGCAAACACTTTTTATGAAGTTAATTTACTATTTTTGATACCTTTTTTATAACTACTACATCACCACATAATCACTTGATGTTTTTCTTCATAAAAAAGGTGGTTTCATGCATCATTGACCTCCAATAAAAGTTTTAAAAGCTATTTAAGGCCAGCTCGAATATTTTACTCGAATACAGATTCGGATAGTGACGTCGGATATCCGAGTTCGAATCGGATATTCGATTTACTTGAATATCGAACTTCGAGTGAATTCGGATAGTTTACTATCCAAATTCGACCAAACTCGAATAGGATAATGAGGTATAGAGTTGGTCCGAACCTCCGATTTTAGGTTCGCGAACCTGGTTCGCGAACTTCCGCGGAAGGTTCGGTTCGCGTTAAAGTTCGCGAACCGCAATAGACTTCAATGGGGATGCGAACTTTGAAAAAAAAAAAATAATTATGCTGGCCACAAAAGTGATGGAAAAGATGTTTCAAGGGGTCTAACACCTGGAGGGGGGCATGGCGGAGTGGGATACATGACAAAAGTCCCGGGGAAAAATCTGGATTTGACGCAAAGCAGCGTTTTAAGGGCAGAAATCACATTGAATACTAAATGACAGGCCTAATGACTGCGGGTTTGAGAAGTGATACGTGGAAAGACCTTACTCCGCGCATGCTGGTGGGGAGATCAACGGTGTATGTGACATTGTTGATCTTCCTGGTAACTGGGAATGGACCCACGAACCTGGGACCAAGTTTGTCAGAGGGTTGTTTCAGGGTCAGGTGACGGGTTGATACCCAAACCAAATCTCCTGGTTGGAATTTCCACTCTAACGAGCGTCTCTTGTCAGCCTGACTTTTCTGACTCTGAAATGCTCTCACAAGGTTGTCTTTTATGGTCCTCCACATGACCCTAAATGTCCTCTGCCAGGCCTCCAAGGCTGGGAACGGACTGGACGCAACCGGCAACGGGGAAAACTTAGGTAACTTCCCGGTCACTATCTGGAACGGACAGAACCCCGAGGAAGAGCTCTTTAAGTTATTGTGCGCAAATTCTGCGTAAGGTAAGAATTTGACCCAATCATTCTGCGCTTCAGCCACGTAACATCGTAAGAATTGCTCTAAAGACTGGTTGACCCTCTCAGTTTGGCCATTAGTCTGTGGGTGGTAACCCGACGAAAATGACAGTCCCATGCCCATTTGGTGACAGAATGCCCTCCAAAATTTTGAGACAAACTGGACTCCCCGATCGGAAACTAGTGATGAACAGGTCGGCCAATTCCTGGGCCGAGGGGAGTCCTTTCAAGGGCACGAAATGGGCCATTTTACTAAAGCGGTCGACTACCACCCAGATGACCGACATGCCCTCCGACCTCGGAAGCTCCCCCACAAAATCCATGGACAAGTGGGTCCATGGCTCACTCGGGGCAAAGGCGGAGTCAAGGTACAGGCAGGGTTCGGCAACTGGGTATCAGATATAATCAGGGTACAGAATCAGGAGGCAGAAAACAGAGTCTAGGTATGAGCCGGGGTTCGGCAACAGAGAATCAGAAATATCGAGGTACAAGATCAGGGTTCAGGAGAATGGTCGAAACAGGCAATAGGTCATAACATATAATCACAATCAAAATAGTACTTTGGCTATCAAATATCTAGCTAAGTGTAGGATTACAGCTCCAGCTGGTCCCGGCACACTTCAGGATCTAACTACGGATCTGGGTGCTCCCACGTGTGTGATCGCAACGCCAGACGCCAGAGAAGTGACCAGCCGGCAGTATATATACTCAAGTATTCCCCCAGCACCTCCCTCAGTGATGGGCCAATGAGGTGCAGAGTCCGGGTCAGCTGACCAGCCTGGTCAGCTGACTCCCCTCAGAGTGTCATAAGTTTCCCTTGAGTGCGCGCGCGTCACTCTGAACTCTAGGGGACTACGAGTCCCAGCCCCGCTCTGCGGAGTCTCCGCAGCGGGGAAGTGTGCACCAGCCGCCGCGTCTAACGCGGCGGCTTCTCCGCGTTCCGCCTGCCTCTCCACGGGGACAGGGACAGCCGCCTCACGCTGGGAGGAGGCGGCTGCCTCCCCGTGTGTGCGGCCACTGTATGCGGGAAGAGCCGCCGACCGCTGGCTCATGGCGGCGGCTCTTCCACGCTTCCTTACACCTAAAGTGCTTTCAAACATCTTGCATGTGTATACATCAATCAGGTAGTGTAATTAAGGTACTGCTTCACACTGACACACCAAACTCACCGTGTAACGCACCGCAAACAGCTGTTTGTGTAGTGACGGCCGTGCTGGACTGGTGCGCACCATGGCGAGAGTGCAGGTTTTGGTGGCTTTACAGCCCATATGGTCGCCTGGCTGATGTAGCTGAATGACAGAACAGTGACTGTCCAGCTGATCAAATTTGGTCTGACCACAATGAGGCAACAACCTTATTATCGTGGCGGGTCCACTGAACAGAACAGGTATGCAGTGGCGGGTTCACTGAACAGGTATACAGTGGCGGGTCCACTGAACAGAACAGGTATGCAGTGGCGGGTTCACTAAACAGAACAGGTATACAGTGGCGGGTTCACAGAACAGGTATGCAGTGGCAGGTTCACTGAACAGGTATACAGTGGCGGGTCCACTGAACAGAACAGGTATGCAGTGGCGGGTTCACTAAACAGAACAGGTATGCAGTGGCGGGTTCACTAAACAGAACAGGTATGCAGTGGCGGGTTCACTAAACAGAACAGGTATGCAGTGGCGGGTTCACTAAACAGAACAGGTATACAGTGGCGGGTTCACTAAACAGAACAGGTATACAGTGGCGGGTTCACTAAACAGAACCGGTATACAGTGGCGGGTTCACAGAACAGGTATGCAGTGGCAGGTTCACTGAACACAACAGGTATGCAGTGGCGGGTTCACTGAACAGGTATACAGTGGCGGGTCCACTGAACAGAACAGGTATACAGTGGCGGGTCCACTGAACAGAACAGGTATACAGTGGCGAGTCCACTGAACAGAACAGGTATACAGTGGCGGGTCCACTGAACAGAACAGGTATGCAGTGGTGGGTTCACAGCACAGGTATGCAGTGGTGGGTTCACAGCACAGGTATGCAGTGGTGGGTTCACAGCACAGGTATGCAGTGGTGGGTTCACAGCACAGGTATGCAGTGGTGGGTTCACAGCACAGGTATGCAGTGGTGGGTTCACAGCACAGGTATGCAGTGGTGGGTTCACAGCACAGGTATGCAGTGGTGGGTTCACAGCACAGGTATGCAGTGGTGGGTTCACAGCACAGGTATGCAGTGGTGGGTTCACAGCACAGGTATGCAGTGGTGGGTTCACAGCACAGGTATGCAGTGGTGGGTTCACAGCACAGGTATGCAGTGGTGGGTTCACAGCACAGGTATGCAGTGGTGGGTTCACAGCACAGGTATGCAGTGGTGGGTTCACAGCACAGGTATGCAGTGGTGGGTTCAATGAACAGGTATACAGTGGCGGGTCCACTGAACAAAACAGGTATGCAGTGGCAGGTTCACTGAACAGGTATGCAGTGGTGGGTTCACAGCACAGGTATGCAGTGGTGGGTTCACAGCACAGGTATGCAGTGGTGGGTTCACAGCACAGGTATGCAGTGGTGGGTTCACAGCACAGGTATGCAGTGGTGGGTTCACAGCACAGGTATGCAGTGGTGGGTTCACAGCACAGGTATGCAGTGGTGGGTTCACAGCACAGGTATGCAGTGGTGGGTTCACAGCACAGGTATGCAGTGGTGGGTTCAATGAACAGGTATACAGTGGTGGGTTCAATGAACAGGTATACAGTGGCGGGTCCACTGAACAGAACAGGTATGCAGTGGCAGGTTCACTGAACAGGTATGCAGTGGTGGGTTCACAGCACAGGTATGCAGTGGTGGGTTCACAGAACAGGTATGCAGTGGTGGGTTCACAGAACAGGTATGCAGTGGTGGGTTCACAGCACAGGTATACAGTGGCGGGTCCACTGAACAGAACAAGTATGCAGTAGCAGGTTCACAGCACAGGTATGCAGTGGTGGGTTCACTGAACAGGTATGCAGTGGTGGGTTCACAGCACAGGTATGCAGTGGTGGGTTCACAGCACAGGTATGCAGTGGTGGGTTCACAGCACAGGTATGCAGTGGTGGGTTCACAGCACAGGTATGCAGTGGTGGGTTCACAGCACAGGTATGCAGTGGTGGGTTCACAGCACAGGTATGCAGTGGTGGGTTCACAGCACAGGTATGCAGTGGTGGGTTCACAGCACAGGTATGCAGTGGTGGGTTCACAGCACAGGTATGCAGTGGTGGGTTCACAGCACAGGTATGCAGTGGTGGGTTCACAGCACAGGTATGCAGTGGTGGGTTCACAGCACAGGTATGCAGTGGTGGGTTCACAGCACAGGTATGCAGTGGTGGGTTCACAGCACAGGTATGCAGTGGTGGGTTCACAGAACAGGTATGCAGTGGTGGGTTCACAGAACAGGTATGCAGTGGTGGGTTCACAGAACAGGTATGCAGCCAGACAGGAACAAGTTAAGCCTAACTAATCTTTCCCTGAGAGACAGTCTGCAGCAGCTCGCCCTACTCTCACTAACGCAGGCAGCACACGAGTGACCGTAATGGCCGCCGCTGCCTGCCTTATATAAGGGGGGGTGGGGCTCCAGGGGCTAGTGTAGCCTAATTGGCTACACTGGGCCTGCTGACTGTGATGTAGAGGGTCAAAGTTGACCCTCCATGTGCATTATGGGGTGAACCGAACTTCCGCAAAGGTTCGCCTGCGGGACGCGAACGCGAACCACTGAAGTTCGCATGGAACCGTTCGCAGGCGAACCGTTCGGCCCAACTCTAATGAGGTATCCGATCAACACTGGCTGCATGATGAAAAATATAAAATATTTTACATTTATTGGTGGAACCCCTACCTTCCTTTCATATTGCCGGGACATAATCCGGCAAACTGGTGAAGTAGGTGGTGTCCGGCAAGAGAAGAATTGCTAATGGCTGCCCTCTGTATAACCCTGGTTATGAAAAGAGAAGGGTAAAAAGCATGCACTGAAATGCTCATAGGCTTGAAGGAGTGTTTATTTATCTTTGTATGTTTCAGAGTGGTGCAACTAAATATTTTTAATTAAAAACATTTTTGGTTTGGGTCCGCTTTAATCTCTCCAATCTCAGGGTTTGCACAACTATTATTTTACCATTAAAGCATCATTGATTGCAGGATTGTCTTCAGTACAAGAGAACATGCTAATCAGGCATAAAAAAAACAACAACCTGAGCAGGAACAGTAACACTACCAGGGCCGTAACTAGAAATCACTGAGCCCCTGTAACGATCGGTGAAGCACAGAGAGGATCTGATTACCAGTGATCTGCAGAATCACTGGGAATACAGATGTATACCAGATTATACGTGATCTGCAGTATCACTGATAATCCGATATACTAGCTAACCTCTGTTCACCTGAGTAGAGTGTAGTGTTTGGGTGTAACAGTAACACTTTGAGGACTAGGCCTCAGTGCAGGCAAGGAGTACTGCACAGATTCCTTCCGCAGACCTGAGCTCTCCAAGACAGGAGGAGTCAGACTGACAGTAGGAAGGATGTCTGGAAGTGACCCTCAGGAGGAAGGGTCGCTAACAGAGCGAGGAACCGCCTCTAACAGTAAGGTCGGTTCTCGAGGTCGGACAAGCCAGGTCGTATACACACGGACAGATAAAGTACAAGATCAGTAGGCAAAGGCGGAATCAATAGTACAGGCAGGGTTCAGCAACGGGGTATCAGATATATCGGGGTACAAAATCAGGAGGCAGAAGCAGAGTCAAGGAACGAGCCGGGGTTCGGCAACAGAGTATCAGAAATAACGAGGTACAAGGTCAGAGTTCAGGAGGATAGTCAAGGCAAGCAAAAGTCATAACAGATAACCACAATCAAACTAGTACTTTAGCTATCAATAATCTAGCTAAGTGTAGGATTACAGCTCCAGCTGGTCCCGGCACACTTGCGGATCTTACTACGGATCTGGGTGCTCCCACATATGTGATCGCACGCCAGACAAAGAGCAAGTGAACAACCAGCAGTATATATACTCTAGGACCTTTCCAGGACCTCCCTAATTGCTGGTCCAATGAGAGCAGTGGAATTTGTCAGCTGACCCAGCTGGTCAGCCGACACCCTTCTAACTGCTATTTAAACTCTGCCTCTGTGCTCGCGCGCAAGTCTGAATCTTGGTGGACTATCAGTCCCAGCCACACTAGAACTGTCTTGCAATGTATCCAGTTCCAATGCGGATTCCGCTGTTCCCAATGCGGATTCCGCCGCTCTGCCTATGCGGCATGCAGCGGTTTTTCCGCGTTGTGACGCCATGCTGGACGCGGAGACAGCCGCCTCACCTTGAGGGACGGCGGCTTTTCCACGTTTCTTCACAGCCCCCCTGCAAAACTTTGGATGGGTCCCATCTTCCCCCTTCCCCTCTCTTTCTGCACAGGTAAACTGAGAACCAATGTTATTCAATTGGCTAGTGCACACTTCAATGTGTTTTCCCCATGCGGATAAAAACAGACAGCAGTGAAGCACTGCACGCATTTTCTCTACCAATTACATTAGCTTCTGTGATAAAATTGGCATGTTTTCACACATCCACACACATGGGGCCTGATTCACAAAGCGGTGCAAACACTTTGCACGCCTGTGAAAAGCCCTTTATCACCACGCCTAAACTTAGTTTAGGCGTGATCTGAAGCAACTCGCGCGAAGCTCCCGCACAATCGCGCAGGCGCGCGTGCGAAGTGCCCATTAAGCCCTATGGGACTTTGCGCGCGCGCCCCTAACAGCTTTCTCGTCAGCACACTGTTAAACTGTAACACCGCCCACTTGAGCCATTGGGAAACATGGACATTAACTGGCACATCAGTTGTCCTCTCAGCTATAACTGACAGCAACTGATACATAACTGACAGTAACTGATATATTTCAGTTCTGACAAAATGTTGTCAGAACTGGAAGGGATCATTGTCAGAAGAAAATGGTGAGCTTCTGAGAGGAACTGATGGCAAGGTAGCTATTTAATGTTCATTTCAATTTACCTCATGCGTTAATTTTAAATAATTTTACTCAGTTCAGGTTCCCATTAAAGAAAACCTGAACTGAAAATTAAAAGTCAAAATAAGCATACACAAGTCATACTTACCTCCCATGTAGTCTACTCCTCAACTCCTTTCTCCTCTCCCACGTCCCATTTGTCCACTGTGATCAAGGGAATTCTCCGTCCTCCATTTTGAAAAAATGGCCATTACCCCATAACAGCTCTCTGGTCAGCACACTGTTAAACTGTAACATCGTCCACTTGAGCCATAGGGAAACATGGACATTACCGGGCACATCAGATGACCACTCAGCTAGAACTGACAGCAACTGATATATTTCAGTTCTGACAAAATGTTGTCAGAACTGGAAGGGATTATTGTCAGAAGAAAATGGTGAGCTTCTGAGAGGAACTGATGGCAAGGTAACTATTTAATGTTCATTTGAAGTTACCTCATGTGTTTATTTTAAATCATTTTACTCAGTACAGGTTCCTTTTAAGGTCTCTTTTCCACGGACAGTTGATAGACAGTGAAATGCCTTTCAAACTCTCACAACTGCTTGTTGCTGCCTGGCAACTGCTTGCTGCTGCCTGATAACTGCTCACTGCTGCCTGACAACTGCTTGCTGATCACACAGTTCAACTGTCTGTGGAAAAGAGGCCTAAGTTTAGTTAGAGCCCATTAAGTGGCAAGGTGTTTATTTTATGCACTTTTATGCAATACACTTGGAGTTGGTGAAATATAAAAATTGTTTCATATTGTACTTGCTTGCACCATGCCTGTCCCAGAAGGCAAAACACCCGCTACCTCTCCCCTCGTGTCTCAACACACACAATATTTCATAATTCCATCCTTTTTCTTGTTTATACAAACAATATAAAACAAAGGTTTGTATGTACTGAATACTTATATAAAATGTATTCTCAAAATAGAAACCGTGGCGCCCCAATTAGCTGAGAGTAAGTTGCTGCTGTGTGGGGATGAATCCTAACATCCAGATAGTCAGAAGTATTAAAGTTGCACAGCGCAGATATACTCTTCTTAGCAAATAATGTATCTCTCCACTTCTCCACCTGTGTGCACTCATTGGCCCTGATTCACAAAGCGGTGATAACTCAGTTATCACGCCTAAAAGACTTTAGGCGTGATAAGCCGTGCAAAGCTGAGTTATCACTGATTTGTGCTGCTCTTCGCGCGAAGCTGCCGCGCAAAGTCCCATAGGGCTCAATGGACGCTGCGCGCGAAGCACGGTACACTGCGCGTGCAGCGCGGTGCGCTACGCGCGCAAAACTTTGCGCGCGGGAGATCGCGCGAGTTTCTTCTTATCACGCCTAAACTGAGTTTAGGCGTGATAAAGGGCTTTTCACAGGCGTGCAAACACTTTGCACCGCTTTGTGAATCAAGCCCATTGTGCGAACAAAGCAAACAGGGATGCTTTCAGTAGATTATACAAGTTCATTTATTTCTGGATAAAAGGTAGTACTGCCTTTTATCCAGAAAAAAATGAACTTGTATAAACCATTGAAATCATCCCTGTTTGCTTTGTTCGCACAATGAGTGCACACAGGTGGAGAAGTGGAGAGATACATTATTTGCTAAGAAGAGTATAAAATGTATTCTGTTTGAATACAATCTGACATTCCATTACACACCATACAGTTCTTGGTAAAGATGGTCTGAACTTTCCAACATGAAAAAAAAAACAAACAACTGTTTTAATCGAATTTGGAAAAAAATCGAACAGAAAAATTGTAACGTGACACTGGCCACTTTCAGAGTTGTGAGGGGGTGAATGGTAGTGTTGAAGCTATACTTGAAAGTTGGTATAAGGCCTCTTTCACATTGTGACATTAAAGTCACACATTAGAAAATGTTCTAACGCAGACTAACCCACAGCAATACAAAGTCTTTGCGACATTCACAGTGCACACGTTGCGTTGTGTGTAACGTGTAGCAATATTTAGCCAGTGCTGCATGCTGTGCGTTTAGCAATACATTTGCTGCGTTGTGTGTTGCACATGCTCAGTAATTATTTTTTTTTAAATGTAACACATGCGCCGCTTTTGTTCCATCACTGTGCGATGAAAACGGCGCACCAAACGCAGGGCTAAAGAAGGTACTATAACGTCAAAGTTATAGTCTTTCAATGTGTTGCATTAGAGGCACGTTATGCGACCTTAACGTCGCATCAAACACAACGTCCCACTGTGAAAGAGGCCTACAGGTAGGTCAAGTGTGAGTATTTACAAAATACTGGGGCTAGACTTTTCTCTCAATTTGATTTATCAAAATTGTTCTGGATTTGAAACACCTTATATTAATAATCTATTGTGGTCACTGTAGGAAAGCTGGCATTAATTCAGACAGAAACGCTTCTGAGATAATAGAAGTCAATCTGCACATCTCTACAACTGGTACATTGTAACACAAAGTACATTACTACTTACGGTAAACTTTGAGCTGGTATGTGGCGGCCCTTATAGCAGTTAAGTCTGGAGGCTGTGCAGTCATCGTGTAAATTCCATCATCAATATTTGTCAGGCTGTCCAGTATCAGCGTTCCATTTATAAGCAGTGTGCACCTTCCTTTATATGTACCCACACATTCAGGTTCTCTATCCGCAGCTCGTACTGCAACTACCACGGTTTGATTAAAACTCCATGTGGTTATTGGATTGGTGAATGGAATGGACTCATTTAAAGAAACAGATCCTCCATATACTCCATTTGCTTCAATCACTACTTGAGCAGATACACCACCTGCAGGAAAAGGTAAATGATTATGCATGCCTGTACACATGTAAAAACAACTGAATGGGCTTCATGAAAGTTATATATAAGAGTCTCCTGAAGTATAACCTGCAGTTTTATTGTCCCAAATAAAGAAATGACTGCTGGACATAGTCCCCAGACTCCCCACACACAGATGTTTTGCTTCATATTTACTGTTAAAAGCCAGTGTCCAAATCATTGTACATAAGCAATCTGAGATTAAAGAACACATCCTGACAGAATACTACAACTCCTTTACAAATACAATACAAAGACAGGACTGCCAAGCAAGGTCCAGCCCCCCAGGCTTGGTTTGTGTCTAGGTATGTCATTGTTGGTACTGGCCGCAGTGAAGACTTTACAGATGACTCAGGGGATTTCCTCTGCAAACAGAATATTTATTATTATTTAGTATTTATATAGCCTTGACATCTTCTGCAGCACTGTACATAATATATAGTCATGTCACTAACTGCCTCTCAGAGAGGCTTACAATCTAATCCCGATTATAGTCATATCTATGTCCATCGTAGGAACAATTTTTAAGAGGGATGCCAATAAACTTATCTGTATGTTTTTGGGATGCTGGAGGTAATCGGAGTGCCTGGAGGAAACCCATGCAGTCATGGGGAGATCATACAAACTCCTTGCAGTAGAAACCCAGCCTGAAGTAGATTACAGTATATGTTAGGTATAAACTATAAAGATGCCAAAATCATTATATATTCAAAAGAGTAATAAAGCATTTTACCATATTTCATCGAAAAAAATAAAACTTTTTTTTTTAATCGAAAACATTTTTTGGTCTATTGAAAAGCAAATTTGAACATCTTTAAAATTAATGGGAGGAAAATTTGGGTTAATTTAAAACTGTGTAGAGCTTGTACAGCCTCCAAATACACTTAAAAAGACATGGCAAGACTCCCAAAGCTCTCCATAGTACTGAAAAAGCCAATAAAAGTAAGGGGCCGTTTTATGCTGATGGCAAGGCTATTTCATGGGGTTTACAAGGAAACATGCTAGACTTTGTACAGGCCTCCAAGTACAGGTAAAGAGACCTGTGGTAAAAAAAAATCAAAAAATTAACCAGGTTTCACAGTTCCAAGACACGCACGCACGCACGCACACGCACACACACACACACACACACACACACACACACACACACACACACACACACACACTGGATGCACCCAAAGGTGACTGCTGAATGCGACTGGATAATCCGGACAGAGGATGCAGCTGGGACATTACACTTTAAAGGAACTGGAAGATGTATCTGAAGTCGATAAGTAATGAAAAAAGGACCGAGGCCAATGTATTCAGAAACGTGATTGATATGTGCAAACTCAGCCCAAGGAAGCAGATTAGTCCAGTTATACTGCCTGAAAGAAAGGAAAAAGCACAGGAATTGTTCCAAGTAAGACTTGATTTATTCTGTTTGTTCATTGGACTGAGGGTGATATAACAGAGAGCCATCCAGAAGTGAGATGTAAATTGCACCCCTCTGTTGGACACAATATATCCTGGAAGGTCATGATGTCAAAAAATTCTCATTAAATTTTTTTAGACATTTCTGAAGCAGAAGGCAACAAATTGAGCCATTTTAGAAAATAATCAATAACCACTCATACTATAGTGCGACCACTGGAAGGTGTAGATCAGTGATAACGTCCTTCGATATATGTGTTCAAGGTACTACTGGACTAGACAGAAGGAGCAGAGGACCAGAAGGTGCCTTCCTAGCAATTTTATTCTGGGCATACAAGAGCAGGCATATTTTAACCAGCTCAGGACCATAGGCTTACACCCCCTAGTGGTCAGGCTATTTTTTACAATTTAGTGCCCTGCATTTTTAATAGCTCGCTGCAGAGCCATACAAACTTACAACTTAATACATAAATAGATAATGGATCCCCCCCCCCCCCCCCCCAGTTGGTGGGCTCTGGTCACAGGTGCCATGTTTATTTTTTTATTAACTTATTTGTATTTATTTGTATTTTTTTATTAATATAAATGGCTTTTTTTTTCCTCCCCTCCCTCCCCTTACAGCCAATCACAGCAATCCTCTCTCATAGGCATCAAGCCTCTCCAGCAGAAAACCGAGTTATATGGCTGTCCCCTGTGCAGAACTGCAGTGGATCACAGAACTGTACAATGAAAATAGACGGCGTTTACGGCGTCTAACAGTCTGCTAGCGCCAAACGCCACTGGCAGACTGTTGAGGGAGCAGAGCTCTGTCAATCAAGCGGGGATTATCTCTGCCCAATGCTCTTGGCGCCTTTCGGTGTTAGGTGGTCCTGGGGCTGCCACCTTCCCAATGCCTATCGGCGTTAGGATGTCAGGAAGGGGTTGCAGAAGGCTACTGGTAACTGTGGGATAGTCATTCAAAAGTCTGGTGAATGCCTAGGTGACCCGCCAGCTTAGAATTATGTGCCCAGGACAAGATATGTTGACGTAAGGACTTAGGAACAAGATTCTTACCCTGGGGTACTTGATTGACATGCAGCAGGCACAATCCGAGATGAATCATTGATGTATGTAGGTGCTGATTTAATACAATACAATACAATACAATAACATTTCTATAGCACTTTTCTCCCATAGGACTCAAAGCGCTTAGGCTCTCTCAGATTCATTAATTGGTAGTAGGATGAAGTATTCACACAACAAAAGTTATAATTCTGCAAATGCCAAACTGAACAGGTGGGTTTTCAGTCTGGATTTAAACATGGCCAGGGATGGAGCTGTCCTGATCTGTTGAGGTAGGGAGTTCCAAAACGTAGGGGCAGCATGACAGAAGGCTCTGGGACCAAAAGTTTCCAAGTGGACTCTGGGTGTGACTAGATTATTAGAACCTGTGGATCTGAGAATGCGGGGATTGCTACGCAGCTGCAACATATCTTTCATGTATCCAGGGCCCAGATTATTCAGGGATTTAAAAGTCAGTAGGCCGATCTTGAATAGGACCCTCCATTCTATAGGTAGCCAGTGAAGGGAGTGCAGGACTGGCGTTATGTGGCAGAGACGGGGTTGGTTGGTTAGCAGTCTGGCAGCAGTATTCTGTATCAGCTGTAGGCGGTACAAGACCTTTTTTGGAAGGCCAGTGTAGAGAGCATTGCAGTAGTCCAGTCGGGATGTGATGAAGGCATGGACTAAGGTTGGCAGATCTTCTGGGGGGATGAGGTGCTTGATTTTTGCAATGTTCTTCAGGTGAAAATAGGATGATTTCACCACAGCAGAGATTTGAGTTCTAAAGTTTAAATTCCCATCAATTAGAACTCCCAGGCTACGCACATGATCAGAGCTGCGTAGATCCGTGCCTCCTATTCCCAGTGATGAAGACTGCACGTTAAATTGTTTTGTTATCATGCTTTGCCCTCCAGTCAAAAGGACTTCAGTTTTGTCTGCATTTAGTTTCAGCCAGTTGTCATTCATCCATTGCTGTAGTTCACGTAAGCAGACGTTTATAGTTAGAGTTGGGTCTGTCACACCAGGCTTGAAGGAAAGATATAGTTGGGTGTCATCTGCATAGCAGTGGTATGTCAGGCCATGTTTTTGGATTCGTTTTCCAAGCGGTAACATGTAAATCGTGAAAAGCAGGGGAGAGAGGATTGAGCCCTGGGGCACCCCATACTTAAGTGATAGAGGGGTGGACAGGAAGGGCCCCATAGACACTTTGTGGGTTTTGCCACTCAAGAAGGATTGGAACCACTGAAGAACTATGCCATCAATGCCGCAGTATTCCTGTAGCCTGTTTATCAAGATGTCATGGTCAACTGTATCAAAGGCTGCAGAAAGGTCTAGCAGTATGAGGATCAAGCACTCTCCTCTTTCTCTTGCCATAAGCAGGTGGTTGCATATTTGGATGAGGGCAGGGGCGTAGCAATAGGGGGTGCAGCGGTAGCGACCGCATCGGGGCCCTTGGGCCAGAGGGGCCCCGAAGGGCCCTCCCTCAACTACAGTATTAGCTCTCTATTGGTCCTGTGCTCATAATAATCAATTCTATATATACATTGAGTAGTGGCAAACATTAACAAGTTCTTCTCCATCCCCTTCTTGCACCTCTGACACTGTAGTTGCCATTGGCAGGTTTTGGTGCGCCGTCTCAATTGTTATGTATAGAGTGCCTGGGGGGCCCCATTGTAAAACTTGCATCGGGGCCCACAGCTCCTTAGCTACGCCACTGGATGAGGGCAGTTTCAGTGCTGTGGTGTTTCCTGAAGCCAGACTGGAATGGGTCATAATTGTTGTTTTGTAGGATTTTGGCTTCTAGCTGGAGGTAAACAGCTTTTTTAATTAGCTTGCCAGGAAAGGGGAGTTTAGAGACAGGTCTGAAGCTGGTCATTGCATCTGGGTCCAGGGAGGGTTTTTTGAGGAGAGGCCTGATGATTGCTTCCTTCAGTAAAGCAGGAAATATCCCTGATTGTAAGGAACAACAATTTTGACGAATACTGGTACGAACAGGTCGGGGCAGTTCAACATGAACTGTGTTGGGCCAGGATCCAGGTCAAAGGTAGTTAGGCGGAGGTGAAGGAGGATGATTGATGTGACTTCTTCATCAATTTCTTTGAAGTTTGACCAAGGTGTTACGTTGTCTCTGCTAATGGTCTCCGGCGCTATATTAGGCTCAGATGCTGTAAGTTGGATGGCGGACCTTATAGCGGAGACTTTGTCTGTGAAGAAATGGGCAAATTGGTCACAGAGGTCCTTTGAAGACTCGATATTACGTTTTTGACATGCCGGGTTGCAGAGTTTTTCCACTGTGCGGAACAATTGGGCTGGTTTGTTAACTGCATTTTGCAATCTCTTGTGATAGAAAGGATGTTTTTTTCCCGTGATTATCTTTTGGTAGTTGTTCAAGTGGAGGATTAAAGAGAACCCGAGGTGTGTTTGAAGAATGTTATCAGCATACAGAGGCTGGATCTGCCTATACAGCCCAGTCTCTGTTGCTATCCCAAACCCCACTAATGTCCCCCTGCACTCTGCAATCAGACATAAATCACAGCGGGCTGTGTTGACATCTGTAGTGTCAGTCTCGGCTGCTCCCCCGCCTCCTGCAGAGCTCAGGTCCCTGCCCCCGTCCCTTCCCTCCAATCAGCAGGGAGGGAAGCAATGCAGGTGGGGACTAGTGTTGGGCGAACAGTGTTCGCCACTGTTCGGGTTCTGCAGAACATCACCCTGTTCGGGTGATGTTCGCGTTCGGCCGAACACCTGGTGGTGTTCGGCCAAACTGTTCGGGTTCGCCCGAACGGCTCATTGCCTGGCCGAACAGGGCCCCTGTTCGGCACGAACAGGGCCCTGTTCGCCCGAATACTGGCCCCCTATGGGGTCGCAGGCATAAGGGGGGAGCATGCCCCGATCGCGGGGGGGGGTCGGAAATTCCCCCCACCCCCTCCGCTAGCGCTCCCCCCTCTGCCCGCTTCCCCATTCAAAAGTTAGGAAGTGAAACTGTACCTGTGCGGCCGGTAGTGGGTGACTGGCAGTGGGCGGCACTATGGAGAGACTGAGGAGGAGGAGGAGTCCGGAGAGTGACGCGTTGAGGGAGGCCGGGCAGTGGGCGGATCAGCAGTAGTACGGTACTACTGCTGATCCGCCCACTGCCCTGCCTCCCTCAACGCGTCACTCTCCGGACTCCTCCTCCTCCTCAGTCTCTCCATAGTGCCGCCCACTGCCAGTCACCCACTACCGGCCGCACAGGTACAGTTTCACTTCCTAACTTTTGAATGGGGAAGCGGGCAGAGGGGGGAGCGCTAGCGGAGGGGGTGGGGGGAATTTCCGACCCCCCCCGCGATCGGGGCATGCTCCCCCCTTATGCCTGCGACCCCATAGGGCCCCCAAAAGCGGGATGTTCGGGGAGTTCGGGGTTCGGCCCGAACATGCCGAACATTGCGGCCATGTTCGGCGAACTTTCCCGAACCCGAACATCCAGGTGTTCGCCCAACACTAGTGGGGACTGGAGTTCTGCAGGAGGCAGGGAGAGCAGCAGACTGACACTATAGAGATAAACACAGCCAGCTCTGACAAGCTGCTTGTCAGCAGCGTGGCTGTGATTTATGGAGGGATTGCAGAGTGCAGGGGGACCTTAGGGGGGTTTGGGATAGCAACAGAGGCTGGGCTGTATAGGCAGATCCAGCCTCTGTATGCAGATAACATTCTTCAAACCCACCTCGGGTTCTCTTTAAGGCATGTTTGTCTTCTGGGGACTGAGATTTGCGCCACAGTCTCTCAAGTTTTCAGCCTTGTCTTTTCTGTTCTTTTTGTAATGATCGGTGAAGCACAGAGAGGATCTGATTACCGGTGATCTGCAGTATCACTGGGAATACAGATGTATACCAGATTATACGTGATCTGCAGTATCACCGATAATCCGATATACTAGCTAACCTCTGTTCACCTGAGTAGAGTGTAGTGTTTGGTGTAACAGTAACACTTAGAGGACTAGGCCTTAGTGCAGCAAGGAGTACTGCACAGATTCCTTCTGCAGACCTGAGCTCTCCAAGACGGGAGGAGTCAGACTGACAGTAGGAAGGATTGTCTGAAAGTGACCCTCAGGAGGAGATGTCACTGACAGGATGGGGAACCGCCTCCAAGGGTAAGGTCGGTTCTCGAGGTCGGACAAGCCAGGTCGTACACACACGGACAGACAAAGTACAAGATCATAAAGCAGAGGCGGAGTCTAGGTACAGGCAGAGTTTGGCAACAGGGTATCAGAATATCGAGGTACAAGATCAGGAGGCAGAAACAGAGTCTAAGGACGAGCCGGGGTTCGGCAACAGAGTATCAGAAATATCGAGGTACAAGGTCAGAGTTCAGGAGGATAGTCAGGCAGGCAAAAAGTCATAACAGATAATCACAATCAAACTAGTACTTTAGCTATCAACAGAATCTAGCTAAGTGTAGGATTACAGCTCCAGCTGGTCCCGGCACACTTGCGGATCTGACTACGGATCTGGGTGCTCCCACATATGTGATCACAACGCCAGACAACCAGCAACTGAATAAGCAGCAGAATATATAGTTGCTGGACTCTGCTGCCCCGCCCGAACCATTCAGCCAATCATGAGTCCTGCAGGAATCAGCTGACCTTCCTGATCAGCTGACACTTCCTCTGCAGGTATAAAGGTCCTGAATTCAGGCCCGCGCGAGCATAGCTCTCCATCTGCCTAGATGCACTAACAGACCCAGCCACACCAAGCACATGCTGCTGCATGCAAACAGCCGCTTTGCTGTCAGGACATGCGGCGGCTTCTCCGCGTTCCACCACACAACCAAACGCGTGCAAACCGCCGCGTAGGACGCGGAGTCAGCCGCTAAACCACTGTGCATGATGGTGTGGAGTAAGATATTTGGTGCACAGAGGAGCAATGGTCTCAAAGGTGGAGGGCACACATTTGTTGTATTTAAACACCAGAGTATCAGGGTCCAAGCTGGAGTCAGTCAATTCATCAAAGCTAAGGTTATCTCGGATGTGTTGAGGTGTTAGCCCTTTTAAGCGGCGGTATTTTATTTGATTCTTGACCTGGTGTTTGACAGCTGGTATTGAGAGGGAGAAGTGGATAGTGTGATGGTCTGACCAGGCAACAGGATTCATTTCCACATTGGCTATTGACAGCCCAGTATGGAATATAAGGTCCAGAGTGTGACCTTTCCTGTGAGTAGCAGAGCTGATTGATTGGAGGAAGCCCAGTTCATGTAAGGCACGAGGTAGCTCTATTCCAAATTATGAAGAGGAGTCATCCACCCATGTATTGAAATCTCCAAGAACAATCCATCTGGGGTGTTCCAGTGTTAGGTTGCATAGGAGGTCTACAAGTTCCTTAAGGAAGTCTGAGCGTTTTTCTGGTGGGCGGTAGATCAGCAACATGTTAATGTTTTTCTCAGCTGAAAATTGCACCCCCAAGCATTCAAACGAGTTGGTAGGTCCTACAGTAAGTGGTCTGATTTTCAAAACTGATCTAAAGCAAAGAGCAACCCCTCCACCCCTGCGTTCTTTCCTGTTGCAGTAGATCACAGAATAGTTTGTTGGCACGGCGGCTTCCAGGGTGAGGCCAACTGGTTCAGAAAGCCAGGTTTAAGTCAGGCAGGCCAGATCAGAAGACTATTAGATCATGTATGATTGCTGTTTTGTTGTTTATTGATCTGACGTCGCAGAGGACAGCCTTGATGGGGCTACCCTGGGAGCTAGGGTCTGAGATTGAGGGCTCCAGGACAGAACAGTTTCCAGATGTGCTGTCATCTCTGCTGGATTGTGCTGGAGCTATTAGGGTTGTTGCCTGGGTGTACTCTGTAGATTTTGTCACAGAGTTATTTTGGTTCTGCAGTGAAGAACGTCTTTTCCCACGTCCTCTGGATCCTCTTGTTGTATTTCTGAAGATTCCAACAGACTTAAGTAGAATTATTGTTGATTTGTCAACTGGATAAATATTTCTTGGTTGGTATACAGCTAGAAGTCTCTCTGCTGAATATTGATGTTTACACATTAGGATGGACAAGAGACAGCCCAGGCAGAGGCGTAGCTAGGGTTTTCAGCGCCCGGGGACAAAAAAAGATTTTGCGCCCCCTATTTCCCAGTCCAGCGCCGTACAAAAAAAATGGCCCTGGCCACGTATCAGAATTTGGGTGTGGTCATGGGTGGAGCTATGACTATGGCAAGGATTAGATTGTGAGCTCCTCTGAGGACAGTCAGTGACATGACTATGTACTCTGTAAAGTGCTTGCAGGAGAGATCCGTGCTATATAAATACTAATTATAGTATGGTAGGACATCAGACTAAAGGGGCCCATACACCTAACGATTTTCCCGCCGATATACAGCCGTTTCGATCACAGTGATCAAACCGGCTGTGAAATCGCCGCGCACACCGCTGACAGAACGATCAATTTCCGTCCGAAATCGATTGTTCCCGTTGACCCATCTGTGCGGAAGATTTTTCTCAGTCGTCGGCGGGTCGGGAGTGCGTCGTTAGCGACGTTCGAATGCCCGATGACCGACGCAATACAGCGGGTAATACATTACCTGCTCCAGCCGGCGCAAGTCCCCTGGTCTTCTTCTCCGCTTCGGGCTCCAGAGCTACACAGAACTTCCTGTCCCAGCAGGAAGTTTAAACAGTAGAGTGCCCTCTACTGTTTAAACTTCCCCTGGACAGGAAGTTCAGTAGCAGGAGCCGGAGCGGAGAAGAAGAAGACAGCGGTGACAGGAGACTCACGCCGGCCAGAGCAGGTAATGTATGCGGGCGGGCGGCAGCAGCAGCTCCACAGATTGTGATCGGTTTCAGGCTGATATCGATTCACAATCTGTTTGCAGTAAAGGTGGCCATACGATCCCTCTCTGATCAGATTCGATCAGAGAGGGATCTATCTGTTGGTCGGATCTGATGGCAAATCGACCAGTGTATGGCCACCTTAAGACTTTGACAGGTATTAGATTCTGAATTCTTTGAGGACAGTCAGTGACATGGCTATGTACTCTGTAAAGTGCTACAGAAGATGTCAGTGCTATATAAATACATAATAATAATATGGTAGGACATTACACTATGACTATGGTAGGATTAGATTGTGAGCTCCTCTGAGGACAGTAGTCAGTGACATGACGATGTACTCTGTGTAAAGTGCTGCAGAAGATGTCAGTGCTATATAAATACATAATAATAATATGGTAGGACATTAGACTATGACTATGGTAGGTTTAGATCATGAGCTCCTCTGAGGACAGTCAGTGACATGACTATGGACTATGTACTGTGTACAGTGCTGCAGAAGATGGTAGTGCTATGTAAATACTTAATAATAATATGGCAGGACATTAGACTATGACTATGGTAGGATTAGAGTGTGAGCTCCTCCGAGGGACAGTCAGTGACATGACCATGTACTCCGTAAAGTGCTGCAGAAGATATCATTACTGTATAAATACATAAAAATAATATGGTAGGACATTAGACTAGGAGTATGGTAGTATTAGAGCTCCGTGAGAACACATGGCGACATTACTGGGTACTCTGTAAAGTGCTTCAGAAGATGTTGGTGCTATATAAATATGTAATAATGATATAGGGGGGCAGGGCTGGATTTACAAGTTAAGAGTCTATAGGCACAAATGTACTGGCGCCCAAAACCCTGACCCTTAACACAGGCCACACCCCCAATATTCTGAACTCTAATTACTGCATCATGTCACTAACGGTCAAGATGCCATTAGAGAGTGATTAGAGTGTAAGATCCAAAGGACAGTTAGTGACATGACACAGGGATTAGAGTTCAGAATATTTATTTTAAGGATTAGGGTGTAAGCTCCTGAGGTCAGCGATATCAGCCAGGGATTAGACTCTAAGATCATGAGGTCAGTGATGCAAGGCAGGGATAGAGGACAGCACAGTGAAGGATGAGGACAGAGCAGTGACGCTGGGGGATGAGAAGGAGAGAGCAGTGATGCTGGGGGATGAGAAGGAGAGAGCAGTGACGCTGGGGGATGAGAAGGAGAGAGCAGTGACGCTGGGGGATGAGAAGGAGAGAGCAGGGACGCTGGCAGATGAGGAGAAAGCAGTGACGCTGGGGGATGAGAAGGAGAGAGCAGTGACGTTGGCGGATGAGGAGGAGAGAGCAGTAACGCTGGCGGATGAGGAGGAGAGAGCAGTGATGCTGGCAGATGAGGAGGATAGAGCAGTGACACAAGGGGATGAGGAGGAAAGAGCAGTGACTCTGGAGGATGAGGAGGAGAGAGCAGTGACACTGCGGATGAGAGGGAGAGAGCAGAGAAGCAGGGGATGAGAGGGAGAGAGCAGTGACGCTGGCGGATGAGAGGGAGAGAGCAGTGACGCTGGGGGATGAGAAGGAGAGAGCAGTGACGCTGGCAGATGAGGAGGAGAGAGCAGTGACGCTGGCAGATGAGGAGAGAGCAGTGATGCTGGCGGATGAGGAGGATAGAGCAGTGACACTAGGGGACACTAGGGGATGAGGAGGAGAGAGCAGTGACTCTGGAGGATGAGGAGGATAGAGCAGTGACACTGCGGATGAGAGGGAGAGAGCAGAGAAGCAGGGGATGAGGAGGAGAGAGCAGTGACGCTGGCGTATGAGGAGGAGAGAGCAGTGACACTGCGGATGAGAGGGAGAGAGCAGAGAAGCTGGGGGATGAGAAGGAGAGAGCAGTGATGCTGGGGGATGAGAAGGAGAGAGCAGTGACGCTGGGGGATGAGAAGGAGAGAGCAGTGACGCTGGGGGATGAGAAGGAGAGAGCAGTGACGCTGGCAGATGAGGAGAGAGCAGTGACGCTGGGGGATGAGAAGGAGAGAGCAGTGACGTTGGCAGATGAGGAGGAGAGAGCAGTAACGCTGGCGGATGAGGAGGAGAGAGCAGTGATGCTGGCAGATGAGGAGGATAGAGCAGTGACACAAGGGGATGAGGAGGAAAGAGCAGTGACTCTGGAGGATGAGGAGGAGAGAGCAGTGACACTGCGGATGAGAGGGAGAGAGCAGAGAAGCAGGGGATGAGAGGGAGAGAGCAGTGACGCTGGCGGATGAGAGGGAGAGAGCAGTGACGCTGGGGGATGAGAAGGAGAGAGCAGTGACGCTGGCAGATGAGGAGGAGAGAGCAGTGACGCTGGCGGATGAGGAGAGAGCAGTGATGCTGGCGGATGAGGAGGATAGAGCAGTGACACTAGGGGATGAGGAGGAGAGAGCAGTGACTCTGGAGGATGAGGAGGATAGAGCAGTGACACTGCGGATGAGAGGGAGAGAGCAGAGAAGCAGGGGATGAGGAGGAGAGAGCAGTGACGCTGGCGGATGAGGAGGAGAGAGCAGTGACACTGCGGATGAGAGGGAGAGAGCAGAGAAGCAGGGGATGAGGAGGAGAGAGCAGTGATGCTGGCGGATGAGAGGGAGAGAGCAGAGAAGCAGGGGATGAGGAGGAGAGAGCAGTGACGCTGGTGGATGAGGAGGATAGAGCAGTGATGCTGGCGGATGAGGAGGAGAAAGCAGCGACGCTGGCAGATAAGGAGGAGAGAGCAGTGACGCTGGCGGATGAGGAGGAGAGAGCAGTGATGCTGGCAGATGAGGAGGATAGAGCAGTGACACAAGGGGATGAGGAGGAAAGAGCAGTGACTCTGGAGGATGAGGAGGAGAGAGCAGTGACACTGCGGATGAGAGGGAGAGAGCAGAGAAGCAGGGGATGAGAGGGAGAGAGCAGTGACGCTGGCGGATGAGAGGGAGAGAGCAGTGACGCTGGGGGATGAGAAGGAGAGAGCAGTGACGCTGGCAGATGAGGAGGAGAGAGCAGTGACGCTGGCGGATGAGGAGGAGAGAGCAGTGACGCTGGCGGATGAGGAGGAGAGAGCAGTGACGCTGGCGGATGAGGAGGAGAGAGCAGTGACGCTGGCAGATGAGGAGGAGAGAGCAGTGACGCTGGCGGATGAGGAGGAGAGAGCAGTGACACTGGCGGATGAAGAGACAGCATTGACGCTGGTGGATGAGAAGAGAGCAGTGATGCTGGCAGATGAGGAGGAGAGAGCAGTGACGCTGGCGGATCAGGAGAGAGCAATGAAGCTGGCAGATGAGAAGAGAGCAGTGACGCTGGTGGATGAGGAGGAGATAGCAATGAAGATGACAGATGAGGAGGAGATAGCAGTGAAGATGGTGGATGAGGAGGACAGAGCAGGGAAGCTGGCGGATGAGGAGGACAGAGCAGTGAAGGATGAGGACAGAGCAGTGAAGCAGAAGCCTGAGGATGGAGCATTGGAGGATGAGAGGGCAGTGAAGCAGGATAAGGCTAGAGCAGTGAAGCAGGAAGAGGAGAACAGAGCAGTGAAGCAGAAGGATGAAGACAGAGCAGTGAAGCAGAAGGATGAAGACAGAGCAGTGAAGCAGAAGGATGAGGAGGACAGCGCAGTGAATCAGAAGCATGAGGATGGAGCATTGGAGGATGAGGAGGAGAGGGCAGTAAAACAGAAGGATAAGGCTAGAGCAGTGAAGCAGGAAGAGGAGAACAGAGCAGTGAAGCAGAAGGATGAAGACAGAGCAGTGAAGCAGGATGAGGACAGAGCAGTGAAGCAGAAGGATGAGGACAGAGCAGTGAAGCAGGAAGATGAGGAGGACAGAGCAGTGAAGCAGAAGGATGAGGATAGAGCAGTGAAGTGGGAAAATGAGGACCAAATGGTCAAGGATGAAGATGATGTGGTGGAAAAAGCAGTGAAGGATGATGAGGAGAGATCACCTGGAAGTTGTGACTGTGCTGTTGCTCGGTGACCTCTCCTGTCAGGGGCTGCAGCAGGGCTGGGCAGGGGGTTGCACTCCTCCTCGTACATCTCCAGAATCTCCGTGGTGTTCCTGTGACATGTGGGTGGGCCGGGCATTGCAGCATGGGCCAGTTTTCAGGAAGCAGGCAGTTTTAACATGCCTCTTCCACCGAGACAGGCTGCGGGGGCGGGGTTTCCAGCGAGGCGAGGAGAATACAGCACATGCCCCCCACCTCTTTGAATTCTTCTGGTCCGGATCATTCTTTCTTTTCCTGGGAGGGTGAAGGAGCTTTTACATACATATTACTTGTCTCTGCAGAGACAAGTTGGATTTGGCTGATGGCTCCGCTCGGCACTCTAACTTACTCCCGCAGTCCCGCTCCACAGTAGCACCTGTCCCTGGCCTGCCTCGTCGGCTCCTCCTCACACCCGGCATCAAATGGATGGGGCTATTAGGAAAATTATTTTTTTCCTTTGTACCCACTATTCCTTTTAACATAGGTAGCAATTTTGGTGTCAATAGCATGTGTGGGTGCTTTGCTATTAACCTCCAAAGTTGGCACAAAATTATGCGAAATTTCACAAAAAAAATTCAGCAAATTTTTATGCAAAATTACGAATGACTACGAAATCAATTTAGTTTTCAAATCGTAATTACGTATAGGCGTAATTGTGAAAATGTATAAAAAATTTTGCAAAATCGTAATTTTGCTGATTACGATCATCACTGGCTGGGTGCACAAATAGCAGAAACGCTAGCGTTGCATAAAAGGCTGCGTTTTTGCCACTAATGGAAGTCTATGGGCCGCAGGAAAAAACACATATAAAAATGATTACTGTATGCGTTTTCCATGCGTTTTCAAACCTGCATTTTTAAAAACGCTGGTTTTGATGTATATTATGCAGGAAAGCTGCCAAAGCGCACATAATGAAAGTCAATGGGAACGCAATGGTATGCGTTTTTCATGCGTTTTTATATGCGTTTTTTCCAATATATATATTTTTTTCTGTATTTTTGTTTCCTGTTGTTCGTAAATTTTGCATTACGAATACTATGCGAAAATGCGAATTTTGATGCGAAATTTCGCACATGTGAAATTTCGGCCGATCACTGCACCCAGCGTGAATGTTGTTCATTATGCTAGTAATACCAACCACTAAGCACCTTGCTGCCCTACTTAAATGTTGTTCATTATGCTAGTAAAAACGCATACAAAACGCATATGCATTTTGTACATGCAAACCGCAAACACATTAAAACACGCAAAACGCATGAAAAACGCATCGCAAATGCAGCAAAAATGTAGAAAAAGACACCAAAAAACGCACTCAACATTAACATACAACATGACCTAAAACGCAGCCTTTCACGGCACGCTATGTCATATGTGAACCCAGCACAGTGGTGTAGTGGTTAGCGCTCTCACCTTGCAGTGTTGGGTCCCCGGTTCAAATCCCAGCCAGGTCAACATCTGCAAGGAGTTTGTATGTTCTCCTGGTGTCTGTGTGGGTTTCCTCCAGGCACTCTGGTATCCTCCCACATCCCCAAAAAACATACGGATAAGTTAATTAGCTTCCCCCTAAATTGGCCCTAGACTGCGATATTTATACTACACGATACATACATAGACATTATGACCATGCTACATTTACATTTCTAGAAGTGTTGTAAAGAAATATTCTGCACAATACTTGCAGGTAACAGTTGGAAGCAAATGTTAAAATAACCATAATGACTGATCATCGCTCTCAAAAAGAATACATGCAGAAGATATCAGAGAGACCTCATGAGTTCAATGAAGAGGGATGGTTATCAGAGATCTGCATTTCATTAGCAGTAATATCTCATTGCCAAAGACAGGACAATACTCGTAAAGTGAAGTCATAGCCAGATACTGACCACATCTTCAGTGTCACGCTGTCAAAATGGTGAATGTACTCAAAGGAGTGCTTGTAGAACAGTGATGGCTAACCTTGGCACTCCAGCTGTGACAAAACTACAAATCCCATCATGCCTCTGCCTCCCTGAGTTATGCTTAGAGCTGTCAGTGTATTGCAATGTCTCATGGGACTTGTAGTTCCGCCACAGCAGGAGTGCCAAGGTTAGCCATCACTGTTGTAGAGTGTGACCAATGAAGCAGTTCCTTCTATATTTGGATGAAACAAATGCCTTAGGAACAAAGTTCATTATCCAGGACCTGGACGAGAGGACACGTTTTCATTTTAGCTGAACTTGTTGCTGTCCTCCAAGAGAAGGTTGGAGAATTGACGGATCCGAACTCATTTCCAATTACACAAAAGTAAAATCCTGAATTCTTAGAATAGCTGGTGTTGGACGAACAGACTGTGGAAGCCATTATGGCTATTTTAACATTTGCTTCCTTCAAGTATTGTGCGGAATATTTCTTTACAACACTTCTAGAGATGTAAATGTATTTATCGGTTATCTTGTTTAAAAAACATTTAGGCCCCGTTCACACTGCATGCGTTTCCAGCCGCGTTTTGGAAATGCGTGCAGGTGTCCGACACGCACGACATCAGACATTGCATAGAGTGCAATGTCTGATGCTCACACTGCATGCGTTCCGGACCTGTGCGGTCCGGGAATGCATGCTGCACGCATTGTAAAAACGCGTGGCTGTCCCATTCACTTTTCAGTGATGGGATCAGCCACGCAACGCACACAAACGCGGATGGCGTGCGTTCGTACGCATTGCGTTCCGCACGCATGGCCATCCGCGTTTGTGATGTGAATGGGGCCTTATATGACTATGGTAGGCATTAGATTGTGAGCCCCTCTGAGGGGCAGTTAAGTGACAAGACAATATACTCTGTACAGCTGCATAATACATTCGCCGTTATATATAATTCCTTAAATAAATAATAAATGTAAAAATGATTAATCTAGTACATTACCTAGATTAGGAAGGAGCAGAAAAAAGCAGACCAGCAGCTGCGCTAATTCCATCTCTGCTCTGCATTCTAGTCTTCAAAGTATAACCCAAGTTTCTGTTGCATACATTGTCAATTATTCATTAACTTAGATAACGCAACACAACTAACTGTGCTGAATTAGAAGTAGTACATTACCATCTAGTGGTAGAAACAAGAACTGCAACAATATTAAAACGTAAGTAGGTACACAGTAGGCCCAGAGCCCGCCAGCATTCGTACAGTTTTTTTTTTTCAATTGCTTAAGCGCAATTTTAAAAACATTGCTCATTTTTCAAAATACTTCACACAATTTACACAACACCACACACAAGTAGCACAACACCTCAGATTATTTGCAAAATGGACCACATTAGTCAAAACTGTACAATTTATTTTCTTGTCATAAAATAAACATGTCATCATATGGCCAGATTTTGTTTAAATTAGTTAAACACTCCAGTGTTTAACCTAAAACACTCTTAGCATTTGCACCCCCTTCCACCAAACTGACCCAGTGTGCAGTGAAGGATAGATAGCGGCCTGTCCCGAACCGGCTGCTTCATGAGTCCATTTTCACATGGACGCGCGCACCCACCGCATGGTCAAGCCCACGTTCCACGTTGGCCTTTACAAAACCGTGCAAAGTAGTGCCAGCTGACCACAAAAGAGTCACTCCGCAGGGTCTGGTGGTGGTGGCGTTTTAGGCTTGCACGAGAAGCTGAGAAGAGAGCAGAGGAGACCACTGAGGAGGACTGGCTGCCTGAACAGGCCTCAGTGTCAGCAGGAGTGGCAACGGGGGTTATGGTGCTCTGACCTCTGCAAGGGCCAGCGCCAGCTTCCTTCAGCCTCTTGAATTCCAAATGCTCCGTTTGGTGTTTATTGGCCAGATGGTCGATGAAGCTGGAGGTGCCATAAGTGGAGGGGTTAGACCAGGCATGGGCAAACTTGGCCCTCCAGCTGTTGAGGAACTACAAGTCCCACAATGCATTGCAGGAGTCTGACAGCCACAGTCATGACTCATAAAGGCAAATGCATTGTGGGATTTGTAGTTCCTTAACAGCTGGAGGGCCAAGTTTGCTCATGCCTGGGTTAGACCCTCTGCTCAGCTTCACATGGCATACATTGCAAGTGATAACAGCAAGGAGAACGCCAGTGCATACCACTAAGGCTGCATCTGAAATGACCACCAGCTCAGTGTGCAGCACCTATATAGACTTTCTGCACACTTCGCATTCAATTCAGATGCAAATCATATGCAAATCTGCTACTACTTATCATGCAAACAGGAAACTCAGGAGGAGGGGCTGGGAGCAGCTAACCTGACAGTTACATAGTTACAAAGTTAAGAAAAGGTGGGGGGGGGAAAGGCTGCGCATCCCTAAACACATGCTGCGATTGAATGGTTAATCGCACAGGCATAGACCGCCTCTGCCAGACTGAAAAATGCATGCCCTGCATCCAAGACAAGTGCTAACATTTATTAAACTAGAAGGTACTTTAGCTTCCAATATGGTTTGCATGCAAAGTATATTATACTAGACACTTGCGCCACGGTGAGGCAGACCTCCGGGCAAGTGACCTAACCTGAATTTAAAACCTCGGGAGCAGCTATGCAAAAAAAAATGTGTAACTTACGTTTGGTAGAACAGCGAGGAGAACGCCAGCGCATAACACTAAGGCTGCATCTGAAATGACCACCAGCTCAGTGTGTAGCACCTATATAGACTTTCTGCACACTTCGCATTCAATTCAGATGCAAATCATATGCAAATCTGCTACTACTTATCATGCAAACAGGAAACTCAGGAGGAGGGGCTGGGAGCAGCTAACCTGACAGTTACATAGTCTATATAGGTGCTACACACTAGCGCTTCCGTGCGCTTCCTTGATCCTTACTTGATCCGGAGTTAAACGTCTGACGTCGTAAGGATCAAGGAAGCGCACGGACCGGCCGGTCAAGCGAGAGGCGCACGGAAGTAAACCCTGCGACTGGACGAGGAGGCGGAACGGGGGAGCGTGGGCTTGATAGAGGCACACTCGGGAGCCAGACGGATGGGCATTGGCAGTCATCTGTATAATGATATGCGCAGAGTGCTTCTGAAAGCGTAAGTGAGATTCTGTTATTGCGCACAGAGGCATTCTCAACAGTGTTACGCTATATGCGTCTTTTTTTCTCTTTTATGTTTTTATGAGTGATTTTAACAGTGAGAATAAAGCAAAGTCCCTGTAAGAGGCTTTTTTGCACACTTCTGAGAATCGGGCTGTTGATTGGATTGACAGAAAGTGCAGTTTCTACCTATGCAAAGAGGTGGGCTACATCTGGTTAGTGTTGGGCGAACATCTAGATGTTCGGGTTCGGGCCGAACAGGCCGAACATGGCCGCGATGTTCGGGTGTTCGACCCGAACTCCGAACATAATGGAAGTCAATGGGGACCCGAACTTTTGTGGTTTGTAAAGCCTCCTTACATGCCACATACCCCAAATTTACAGGGTATGTGCACCTTGGGAGTGGGTACAAGAGGAAAAAAAAATTAGCAAAAAGAGCTTATAGTTTTTGAGAAAATCGATTTTAAAGTTTCAAAGGGAAAACTGTCTTTTAAATGCGGGAAATGTCTGTTTTCTTTGCACAGGTAACATGTTTTTTGTCGGCATGCAGTCATAAATGTAATACATATAAGAGGTTCCAGGAAAAGGGACCGGTAACGCTAACCCAGCAGCAGCACACGTGATGGAACAGGAGGAGGGTGGCGCAGGAGGAGAAGAAGGCCACGCTTTGTGAGACACAACAACCCCGGCCTTGCATGAGGGCAAGAAGCGTGCGGATAGCAGGCTTTGTACCGCCATGCAGTCATAAATGTAATAAAGATAAGTGGTTCAATAAACAGGGACCACGCGGCAACGCTAACCCAGCAGCAGCAGACGTGATGGAACAGGAGGAGGCGCAGGAGGAGAAGGCCACGCTTTGTGAGACACAACAACCCAGGCCTTGCATGAGGGCAAGAAGCGTGCGGATAGCATGCTTTGTACCGCCATGCAGTCATAAATGTAATAAAGATAAGTGGTTCAATAAACAGGGACCACGCGGCAACGCTAACCCAGCAGCAGCACACGTGATGGAACAGGAGGAGGGTGGCGCAGGAGGAGAAGAAGGCCACGCTTTGTGAGACACAACAACCCCGGCCTTGCATGAGGGCAAGAAGCGTGCGGATAGCAGGCTTTGTACCGCCATGCAGTCATAAATGTAATAAAGATAAGTGGTTCAATAAACAGGGACCACGCGGCAACGCTAACCCAGCAGCAGCAGACGTGATGGAACAGGAGGAGGCGCAGGAGGAGAAGGCCACGCTTTGTGAGACACAACAACCCAGGCCTTGCATGAGGGCAAGAAGCGTGCGGATAGCATGCTTTGTACCGCCATGCAGTCATAAATGTAATAAAGATAAGTGGTTCAATAAACAGGGACCACGCGGCAACGCTAACCCAGCAGCAGCAGACGTGATGGAACAGGAGCAGGCGCAGGAGGAGAAGGCCACGCTTTGTGAGACACAACAACCCAGGCCTTGCATGAGGGCAAGAAGCGTGCGGATAGCATGCTTTGTACCGCCATGCAGTCATAAATGTAATAAAGATAAGTGGTTCAATAAACAGGGACCACGCGGCAACGCTAACCCAGCAGCAGCAGACGTGATGGAACAGGAGCAGGCGCAGGAGGAGAAGGCCACGCTTTGTGAGACACAACAACCCAGGCCTTGCATGTGGACAAAAAGCGTGCGGATATAGCAGCAATGCTTTTTGCCGCCATGCAGTCATAAATGTAATACAGATGAGAGGTTCAATAAACAGGGCCCGGAAACGCAACACCATCCCAGATGTTCATTGGTCATGTTACTTGGTTGGGGTCCTGGAGTGTTGCGTAGTCATTTCCAATCCAGGATTGATTCATTTTAATTTGAGTCAGACGGTCTGCATTTTCTGTAGAGAGGCGGATACGCCGATCTGTGACGATGCCTCCGGCAGCACTGAAACAGCGTTCCGACATAACGCTGGCTGCCGGGCAAGCCAGCACCTCTATTGCGTACATTGCCAGTTCGTGCCAGGTGTCTAGCTTCGATACCCAATAGTTGAAGGGTGCAGATGGATGGTTCGACACAGCTACGCCATCTGACATGTAGTCCTTGACCATCTTCTCCAGGCGATCGGTGTTGGAGGTGGATCTGCACGCTTGCTGTTCAGTGGGCTGCGGCTGCATGGGTGTCAGAAAATTTTCCCACTCCAAGGACACTGCCGATACCATTCCCTTTTGGGTACTAGCTGCGGCTTGCGTTGTTTGCTGCCCTCCTGGTCGTCCTGGGTTTGCGGAAGTCAGTCTGTCTGCGTACAACTGGCTAGAGGAGGGGGAGGATGTCAATCTCCTCTCTAAAGTCTCCACAAGGGCCTGCTGGTATTCTTCCATTTTGACCTGTCTGACTCTTTCTTCAAGCAGTTTTGGAACATTGTGTTTGTACCGTGGATCCAGAAGGGTATAAACCCAGTAATTGGTGTTGTCCAGAATGCGCACAATGCGTGGGTCACGTTCAATGCAGTCTAGCATGAATTGAGCCATGTGTGCCAGAGTCCTACCAGAATCCTCATCATCCTCTTGTGAGCGTTGTGATAGTTGTTGTGATGCATCATAGTCGTCACCTTCCTCCTGGTCTGCTTCTGCTGACCATTCGCGTTGAATTGTGGAAGTCCAACGTGCACCGCTCTGGCCCTCGTCAGTGGTGGCATGAAATTCCTGCTCCAACTCCAGCTGTTCCTCCTCCTCTTCTTCGTCATAGCTGCTGGGGCCAGCGTTCCCTGAGGCGGATGGCCTGATGTTGGTACCATCACGCTGATCGTTTTCTCCTTCAGATTCCCCCAGTTGCATCATGACAGCTGTTTCCTTGATTTTTAACATCGACCTCTTCAGTAAACACAGCAGTGGTATGGTAATGCTGACTGAAGAGTTGTCACTGCTCACAAGCAACGTGGATTGCTCAAAATTTTGGAGGACTTGGCAGAGGTCCAACATGTTGGCCCAATCGGATCCACAGAAGCTTGGCAGCTGGCCGGATGCGCCTCGGTACTGCGCCGTCATGTACTGGACCACTGCACTCTTCTGCTCGCAAAAGCGGGCTAGCATGTGCAGCGTAGAATTCCAGCGCGTAGGGACATCACACAGCAAGCGATGGTGGGGGAGATTGAAGCGCTCCTGCATCTTGGCAAGTGCCCCAGAAGCAGTACTGGAATTTCTACAATGTTTGGACACTCGACGCACCTTCAACAGCAGATCGGGCACGCCTGGGTATGTCCTCAGGAACCGCTGAACTACTAGGTTCATCACGTGCGCCAGGCAAGGGATGTGTGTCAGCTTAGCCAACCTTAAAGCGCGAATGAGATTACTCCCATTATCACACACAACCATGCCCGGTTTCAGGTCCAGCGGTGCCAGCCACAAATCCGTCTGTTCCTTTATTCCCCTCCAAATTTCCTCCCCTGTGTGCTGCTTATCCCCAAGGCAGATTAGCTTCAGCAACGCTTGCTGACGCATGCCAACAGCTGTGCTGCACTGCTTCCACGATCCTACTGCTGCTGGGTTAGCGTTTCCGGATGAGGTACAGCTTTGAGATGCGTTGGAGGAGAAGGAGTCAGAGAGGTAGGTGCTGCTGTTATCCAGTGGGAGGGACGGCGGTGCAGCTGTTTGTGGCGTGGGCAACACCCGTGCCGTAGCAGGTGAGGAATCGCTGCCAGGCTCCACAAGGTTCACCCAGTGCGCGGTAAGGGAGATGTATCGACCCTGGCCGAACGCACTCGTCCAGGTGTCAGTGGTGAGGTGAACCTTGCAGGCAACGGCATTCTTCAAGCTTCGGGTTATTTTGCTGACCACGTGCTCATGCAACTCAGGCACTGCAGAGCGTGCAAAGTGGTAGCGGCTGGGAACCACGTAACGTGGGATGGCCACTGACATCATGCCCTTGAAGCTGTTTGTCTCCACCAATCGATATGGCAGCATTTCGCAGGCCAGAAGCTTGGCTATGCTGGCTGTTACTGCCACGGCCCGGGGGTCATTTGCTGGCAATTTCCTCTTGCGCTCAAACATCTCCGACACAGACAACTGAACCGTAGCGCTGCACACGGAAGGGCTGTTGGTTGTTGTGTTTGATGAACACTGGGAGACCTCAAGAGCACTACTCCGGAAAGTGACAGTGTCAGCGTCGTCTGATGTTTGTGAATGTTGTGAACCACGCAATGGCTGGGCTACTGCTGCTGCTGAGGCGGGTCTGGTGAACCCAAGGGAGGCAGTGTTGTTTCTGGTACCCTGTCCTGACGCGTTTGCCCAAAGAGTGGGATGTTTGGATAGCATGTGACGGCTCATGCTGGTGGTGGAGAGGTTGTTAATATTTTTCCCCCTGCTCAGGCGGGTCTTGCACACCTTGCAAATCGCCATGGTAACATCCTCAGTGCAGTCTTCAAAGAAAGCCCAGACTTTGGAGCACCTGCCTCCTTGCTGGCGATTTCTGTTTGCTCCTCTTTTGCCTCTCACTTGAACTTCCACGCTTGTGGTGCCTGAAATTGCGCGCCGCCTACCTTGTGGCACAAGGCGAACTCGTGCAGCAGTGTGTTCTTCAACAGACTCATCTGTGCTGCTGCTACGACGGCGATGTTCTCGTTCACAAACAAAATCTGGGTCTCTGTCCACATTGTCCATACCCTCCTCTTCCATCTCCTCAAACTCGTCATATGTCATTGTGGGCCACCGCCGTGGAGTAGAGCTCCCCACAACAACCTCTGCGCAGCACACTCCAACGTCGTCTTCCAGATCTTGTCGGCCGACCTCCTGCAATTGCAACCCCTCCTGCCCAAATTGCTCTGGGATTTGGGTTTCCGAGTCCTCTTCGGACTCGCCTTGTATTTCAGTGCGCGGTGCATTTCCCACAGTTAACGGTTGTGAATCCAGGCACAACATTTCTGGCTGTTCCTCCATTGACCTTTGAAAGGTGGAAGTTTGTTGGGCTGGGAATAGCTCCTGCGAATACCCCATTGTGTCCTGAGGTAATTCATCGGACTGGTTATCTGGCAGTTGTGTGCGTGGTGTCGCTGCCGGTTGTGTCAGCTTTGTGCCCACTGGCTCCTTGTAACTGGCTGAGGACTCGGACCTCGTGCGTGATGTGCTGGTGCTGCTTAACCCACTGCTGGACGCTTGAGAGGTCATCCAAGTAATTATCTGGTCCTGTTCTTTTGGATTTGTGAGGGTTGTTGTCCTGGACAACATGGGCGGTATTGAGTGGGTTTTCTTGGGTGCTCCCCTGTGGCCTGTACGTGAACCGTCAGGGGAAACACCTCTTCCCTTGCCCCTCCCTCTTTCACCGGATTTCTTCCTCATTTCACTTATCCTTACAGTACACGCTGACTGGCAGCAGTACAGTGGCAGTACAGAAATGCTATACAGTACCACTATTCCCAGCAGCGACACAGAGCACAATGCTATACAGTGACGGGTGAGCGGTGTACCACTATTCCCAGCAGACACAGAACAGTACACAGAATGCTATATAGTGTGGCTGAACGAGCGGTGTACCACTATTCCCAGCAGACACAGAACAGTACACAGAATGCTATATAGTGTGGCTGAACGAGCGGTGTACTACTGTTCCCAGCAGACACAGAACAGTACACAGAATGCTATATAGTGTGGCTGAACGAGCGGTGTACTACTGTTCCCAGCAGACACAGAACAGTACACAGAATGCTATATAGTGTGGCTGAACGAGCGGTGTACCACTATTCCCAGCAGACACAGAACAGTACACAGAATGCTATATAGTGTGGCTGAACGAGCGGTGTACTACTGTTCCCAGCAGACACAGAACAGTACACAGAATGCTATATAGTGTGGCTGAACGAGCGGTGTACCACTATTCCCAGCAGACACAGAACAGTACACAGAATGCTATATAGTGTGGCTGAACGAGCGGTGTACTACTGTTCCCAGCAGACACAGAACAGTACACAGAATGCTATATAGTGTGGCTGAACGAGCGGTGTACCACTATTCCCAGCAGACACAGAACAGTACACAGAATGCTATATAGTGTGGCTGAACGAGCGGTGTACTACTGTTCCCAGCAGACACAGAACAGTACACAGAATGCTATATAGTGTGGCTGAACGAGCGGTGTACCACTGTTCCCAGCAGACACAGAACAGTACACAGAATGCTATATAGTGTGGCTGAACGAGCGGTGTATTACTGTTCCCAGCAGACACAGAACAGTACACAGAATGCTATATAGTGTGGCTGAACGAGCGGTGTACTACTGTTCCCAGCAGACACAGAACAGTACACAGAATGCTATATAGTGTGGCTGAACGAGCGGTGTACTACTGTTCCCAGCAGACACAGAACAGTACACAGAATGCTATATAGTGTGGCTGAACGAGCGGTGTACTACTGTTCCCAGCAGACACAGAACAGTACACAGAATGCTATATAGTGTGGCTGAACGAGCGGTGTACTACTGTTCCCAGCAGACACAGAACAGTACACAGAATGCTATATAGTGTGGCTGAACGAGCGGTGTACTACTGTTCCCAGCAGACACAGAACAGTACACAGAATGCTATATAGTGTGGCTGAACGAGCGGTGTACTACTGTTCCCAGCAGACACAGAACAGTACACAGAATGCTATATAGTGTGGCTGAACGAGCGGTGTACTACTGTTCCCAGCAGACACAGAACAGTACACAGAATGCTATATAGTGTGGCTGAACGAGCGGTGTACTACTGTTCCCAGCAGACACAGAACAGTACACAGAATGCTATATAGTGTGGCTGAACGAGCGGTGTACTACTGTTCCCAGCAGACACAGAACAGTACACAGAATGCTATATAGTGTGGCTGAACGAGCGGTGTACTACTGTTCCCAGCAGACACAGAACAGTACACAGAATGCTATATAGTGTGGCTGAACGAGCGGTGTACTACTGTTCCCAGCAGACACAGAACAGTACACAGAATGCTATATAGTGTGGCTGAACGAGCGGTGTACTACTGTTCCCAGCAGACACAGAACAGTACACAGAATGCTATATAGTGTGGCTGAACGAGCGGTGTACTACTGTTCCCAGCAGCGACACACAATGACTGGGGGGGACCCTGGCTAGCGTGGCTGGAGCGCGAACTACCCTGCCTGCCTACCCAAAGCTAAACCCACAGACAAATGGCGGAGATATGACGTGGTTCGGGTATTTATTTACCCGAACCACGTGACAGTTCGGCCAATCAGAGCGCGTTCGGGTCCGAACCACGTGACCCGTTCGGCCAATCACAGCGCTAGCCGAACGTTCGGGGAACGTTCGGCCATGCGCTCTTAGTTCGGCCATATGGCCGAACGGTTTGGCCGAGCACCGTCAGGTGTTCGGCCGAACTCGAACATCACCCGAACAGGGTGATGTTCTGCAGAACCCGAACAGTGGCGAACACTGTTCGCCCAACACTACATCTGGTGAGCAGTGTGGCATGTATTGTGGTGGATTGGCACTGGTCACAGGTGTGAATACGGAAGCACAGTGTTTGCAATAATTCAACTGTATTGCTGCTTGAACTGTATTACCCTATGTGGAGATTTTTCTCTTTCTACAGAAGCAAGTTATAATGATATGTCTAAGACCCACCTGACAACTGAGGTGGATATATCTGGTGAGCATATAGTGAGAAGGGACGAGGGAGATAGATGTGATATATCACTTGGGGAGCACAAGACACGAGTGACTTCTAGGGGTTGGAGTAGTGTAAACAAAAAGACTGAACAATATTGCCCTATGTGGAGTCTGTTTTCTAATTACAGGAGTGGAGAGCACAGCAGTATAATTGAACTCTGTTATCCAAGAACTGGACTTTCTGCAGTGAACCCATTGACTGTTGATTGTACTAAGTGGTAACCAGTGTGTGAACTTTGGCGCAGTGTTTTATGATTTGAATGACATCTTGGGCATCATATCCATGGTAACAGTACCCAGATCCGGATATCCGCATGATATCAGCGGATATCCGGGCATGCGACCAAATATCTGTGGTTTGCATTCCGAATTTGGGCCCAGGTATCCGGAATCCGAATCCGGTCGGATAGCTGAAAAAGTTCGGATTATCCGGGTTACCCGGATATCCGGAATCCGGATGAGCAGCACTGGTCACACACAGGTACCGTGAACAGGTGCAGTGAAAGGTATATAATATAACACTGCGTGCGGTCACGTAGGTGCACTGAACAGGTATGCAGTGACTGGTATCAATACAATGTGCAGTTGTCACACACACAGGTACCGTGCACAGGTGCAGTGACTGGTACATAACACTGCATGCTTCTGTCAGGCAGGTGCAGTAAACGTGAACCGGTATGCAGTGATTGGTTTTACAAATGTGCAGCTGTCACACAGAGGTACCGTGAACAGGTGCAGTGAATGGTATATAATATAACACTGCGTGCGGTCACGTAGGTGCAGTGAACAGGTATGCAGTGACTGGTATCAATACAATGTGCAGCTGTCACACACACAGGTGCTGTGAACAGGTGCAGTGACTGGTATATAACACTGCGTGCTTCTGTCACGCAGGTGCAGTAAACATGAACAGGTATGCAGTGACTTGTATTAAAAATGTGCAGCTGTCACACACACAAGTACAGTGAATGTAAGAATCTATATGTTGGTTGCTATGGGCAACAACACTACACCTTCATTCGGCACCATATCACAGGAAGTGTGATAACTCGACTCTCATCACAGCAACAGCATAGGAGATAGACTTCTCAGACGTCATCAAAGTTTCAGGAGTTTATTCCGTAAACAGATATACAGATGCTTATCTCTACATGTTGTTACAACTCAGCGAAGCAATTGGTCTGTAGTAAGTCATCTTTGTGTTACAGGCTTAGGTTACATCTATACTACGTTGCCCTTAGGCCTATATACAGCATTCAGTTAGATAAGATGACAATACATTACAAAAAGAGTAGAGGGTGGAAGTCATCAGCCAGAAGTAAAAAGCAGCAGAAGTAGTCCCCCTGGAGCCACGTTAGCGCTTCTTATACTAACCTCTGAAGCGTTAAATGTGACATCATCTGAGCAGGGACGGATCAATAGCTCATCGCCAACTATTGGCTGATAAGACCCCATGACAATCATGACAAGCACAGCCTTTACTGCGCATGGCCTGAGAATTCCATTTTCCAAGGAACCGTCATCGTGTTCTGAGGAGGTCATTGTTTAATGTTCTTGTGAGAATATGTTCATAACAATGGCTCATGTTTAGGTTGTTTGTCACCAGCTGGTCTGGCCTCTGCACTGAATATCTCTGATACAGTCTTGGGAGTTCCGAATCACACTGTTCTTCAGTGCTTCTAGAAATCCTCTTTAAGATCCCCTTGATCATGATGAAATATCAACTCTAGTTTAGTGTTCTGTTTGTTTAACCGTTGTAACAAAGTGTGGTCTTGTGTCAAAACCTGTACCCATTTGTCCCATGGCGTTTTATCTCTCAGGATAGGCACTTCCTGTGGAGCTTTGAACTTTAGAACTTAACAATTTGAGGAATAACGTAGTCCAACCTTGATGACTGGATCCATATGGGATTTCCACTTCTACAATAAGTTCCCCTTGGAAGATCAACCTTGTCGGAACAATTATGAAAATGTACCTTGAATGTGTCAGTAGCAGTGCTGCTCATCCGGATTCCGGATATCCGGGTAACCTGGATAATGCGAACTTTTTCAGCTATCCGAACGGATTCGGATTCCAGATACCTGGGCCAAAATCCAGATAGCTATCTGCGGATATTTGGGCGCATACCGCGGATATCCGCGGATATTGCAAATATCCGGATCCGAAATAGACTGTAACTAAGGTGATGACATCCTGGAGTCAATCAGAGGGCTCCCAGCAGAAGCCCTAGCAACCAATCACAAAGGGGAACCCTGGCCAGCCCCACCTGACCTCATTGAACCAATCAGAGGGCTCCCAGCCTAAGCCCTGGCACCCAATCACAGAAAGGAGCACTGGCCAGCCCCCCTGTATAATAAGGAGGGCTGCCATGATGAGACATATCGCCCTGGCTTGCTGAATGCTCACTGAGAGACATGCTCCAGTGGTGGCCTGGCCTAGTGCTGTATACAGTGATAACCTAAAGCTGATCAGTGATTAACCCCTTCACTATCACTACTCTATTGTTAAATCGTTAATTAGCTTGATTGATGTCATTGTATGACAGTCAGAGTGTGTGCTCCATTGCTGCTGGCCTAACAAGGGCTGTGTACACACAGTGATAAGCTGTTCAGTGATTAACCCCTTCACTATCATTACACTATTGTTAATTAGCTTGATGTCATTGTCTGACAGTCAGAGTGTGTGCTGCTGCAGCTGCTACCTATGTGTCTTTGTGTGTGCTGTGCACAGACCAGGCCAGCTGCTGCCTGCTGCCCAGCTATTAGCCTTATGTATAGGTAGGTTAGGTTAGGGATTAGGGGATAGGATTACTGTGTTATTGTGTGTAGTTAGTACTGTAGTACTACAGTTAGTGCTAGTCCTTGTTAGAGTAGTAGTACTACTCAGTGGTGCTCATCAGGATTCCGGATATCCGGGTAACCCGTATATCCGAACTTTTTTCAGCTATTCGCCCGGATTCGGATTCCGCGGACAGTTGGCTGGGCTATGCGGATATCTGCGGATATCTGACCATTGAAATACTGCAACTAAGGTAATGACGTCCTGGAGCCAATCAGAGGGCTCCCAGCAGAAGCCCTAGCAACCAATCACAGAGGGGAACCCTGGCCAGCCCCACCTGACCTCATTGAGCCAATCAGAGGGCTCCCAGCCTAAACCCTGGCACCCAATCACAGAAAGCAGCCCTGGCCATCCCTCTGTAAGAAAACGCGGAAAAGCCGCCGCGGGTGCTCAGAGCAAGGCGGCTGATTCCGCGTCCAACGCGGCAGGTTGCGCGCGTGGGCCTGCATCCACTAGCATGACGGAATGCGGAGAAACCGTCGCATTTCTTAAGAACAAGGCGGCGGATTCCGCGTCAGACGCGGATGTTTGCACGCATAGGCCTACTCCTGTCAGTACTGCTGAACGCGGAGAAACCGCCGCATGCTCGGACAGCGCTGCGGCTGGTTCCGCATCCAACACAGCGGAAGCATTACAACACATGTCTGGTGTGGCTGGGACTGATAGTCCACACCGGTTCAGAAGGACGCGCGCGCGCGCGCAGAGAGGCAGAGCATTTATGACAGCCAGAAGGGTGTCAGCTGACCAAGCCGGTCAGCTGACAATTCTTTCAGTTTACATTGGTCCAGCACTTAGGGAAGGCGCTGAAGAGCGTTTTGGTATATATACTGGGTGGTGGTCATTTCTCTGGTGTCTGGCGTTGCGATCACTACATGGTAGCACTCAGACCTTTTGTCAGTATCTGTGTTATTATCTAGATCAGTTCCTGGGTGTTGATGACTAAGGACCTCACACCTCAGACTAGGAAATCTGTATATTATCTGTGTTATTATCTAGATCAGTTCCTGGGTGTTGATGACTAAGGACCTCACACCTCACACTAGGAAATCTGTATATTATCTGTGTTATTATCTAGATCAGTTCCTGGGTGTTGATGACCAAGGACCTCACACCCCAGACTAGGAAATCTGTATATTATCTGTGTTATTATCTAGATCAGTTCCTGGGTGTTGATGACTAAGGACCTCACACCTCACACTAGGAAATCTGTATATTATCTGTGTTATTATCTAGATCAGTTCCTGGGTGTTGATGACCAAGGACCTCACACCCCAGACTAGGAATTAGCTTTACCATCCAGTTATACTCAGACCAGTTCCGGGGTGTTGATGATCAAGGAGCTCACACCCAAGACTAGGCATTGTTGATTATTTGTTATGACCTTCTGCTTTCCTGACTACTCTTCTGACCTCTGATTAGGTACTTCGCTTTATCTGATACTCTGTTGCCAAACTCTGCTTGCCTTAGGATTCCGTATCTGTCTCCTGTCTCTGTATCTGATCTGTCCGTGTGTTGCCGACCTGGCTTGTCCGACCTCGATAACTATCTCCCTCATTTAGAGATAGTTCACAGTCTGTTTGCGACATCCCTCCATTGGTGTCACTCATACTCTGGTCCTTCCCACTCTCAGCCTGACTCCGCCCCTTGGGGAGCCTCAGGCCTTGGGAAGGAGCCTGTTCTCTGGGCAGGACCCTTTACTGCTTTGCACTCTCTATACAGGTGCTCTCCTCAAAGTATTACTATTGCACCAAACACTCATATTACCTGGTGTCCAGAGGTTGGAGATATATCTGATTATCGGTGATACTGCAGATCATTAATAATCGGGTATATATCTGTATTCTCGGTGATACTGCAGATCACCGGTAATCAGATCCTCTCTGTGTTACACCGATCGTTACACCCTCCCTGTATGATAAGGAGGGCTGCCATGATGAGAAATATCACCCTAGCTTGCTGAATGCTCACTGAGAGACATGCTCCAGTGCTGGTGGCCTAGCAAGGGGGCTGTGTACACAGTTATAAACCTACAGCTGTTCAGTGATTAACCCCCTCACTACTATCACTACTCTATTGGTAAATCATTCATTAGCTTGACTTGATGTCATAGTGTGACAATCAGAGTGTGCTGCAGGCAGCTGTTAGCTATGTGTCTGTGTGTGCTTTGCAAAGACCAGGCCAGCTGCTGCCTGCTGGTAGTTGTGGTAGTACTACTGTGTTAGCTTTCAACAGAACTGCTGTGCTGTGAGCAAAGCCAGTGTGACAGTTAGTGTGCACTAGTGTCTTTTCCTCTGCTGTCTGACTGTCACGTGACACATGTCACGTGACATGTCACGTGTCACGTGACACTTGCCAAGTGCCACGTGCTACTTGCCAAGTGCCACGTGCTACTTGCCAAGTGCCACGTGCTAAGTGCCAATTGCCACGTTCCACGTCTGGCATGCTCCTGGCCAGTGGCGTCCCTACCATTGGGCGCAGGGGGACGTGGTGCCCCGGGTGACTGACACCCAAGGGGGTGTCGCCACGACCCCCCATGGAAGGGGAAGAGCAGCACTAGAAGGAGGGGTGGGGGACAGCGGCGGGGAGGGGGGGAAAGATCCCCCCCACCCTCACCTGGGTCCCCTCCTTCTGCCTCTCTCCCCCGCTGCTGCCCGCTCGCGCCCGGTTCATCTCCCGCAGCCCACTGCGGGGACTGCCTCCCAGAGGCAGAGCAGGGCTACAGGAAGATGGCTGCCGAAGTCCTGCACTGGAGACTATTTGTGTCTCCAGTACAGGGCTTCGGGCGCCATCTTCCCGTAGCCCTGCACTCTGCCTGTCAGTGCGGGAGATTTGCATTGGCTGCAAGAGGATCGTCACTGGAGGATCATCAGGGAGCTGCGCATGTGAGGCCGACCAGGTGAGTGAATTTTTTTTTTCTTTACAGGATTATTTTCTGGTGAATGCTGCGCACATAGCGATTATTTTCTGGTGAATGCTGCGCACATAACGATTATTTTCTGGTGAATGCTGCGCACATAACGATTATTTTCTGGTGAATGCTGCGCACATAGCGATTATTTTCTGGTGAATGCTGCGCACATAGCGATTATTTTCTGGTGAATGCTGCGCACATATCGATTATTTTCTGGTAAATGCTCCCCACATAGCGATTATTTTCTGATGAATGTTGCGCACATAACGATTATTTTCTGGTGAATGCTGCGCACATTCGGCGGCGTGGGAGCGATCCAGTCTTATGGGGCTGGAGGAAGCCCCAGGTATGTATAAAACCTTTCCTCCCAACCTCTCTGGTTCCCTTTAAAGCAATTTAAAGGGCACTTCCGTTTTTTTCTATCAAGATATCCGAATAGGTCGGATATCCGCGGATATTGCGTTCGGATAGCCGCGTGAACGCGGATATCTAAACGGTCGGATTTGGATATCCGGGATATCTGGGTATCCGAATCCAGATCAATTGGGATTTTAAAAAGCACTATCCGAGCACCCCTGGTACTACTGTGTTAGCTTGCTACAGAACTGCTGTGCTGTGAGCAGTGCCAGTGTGACAGTTAGTGTGCACTAGTGTCTTCTCCTCTGCTGTCTGACTGTCACTCAGCACTTGGCACGTGTCACTTGGCATGTGTCACTTGGCACATGGCACGTGTCACTTGGCACGTGTCACTTGGCACGTGTCACTTGGCACGTGTCACTTGGCTCGGGCACTTGCCAAGTGTCACTTACCAAGTGCCATGTGCCAAGTGCCAAATGCCACGTCCGGCATGCTCCTGCCACACGTTACACCTGCTGCTGCTGCATTGCCCTGCTCCTGCTGCCTGTGCAGCTCCCACCGCCAGGCCAGGGTGCCACAGGCCACTGATACCACCTATATTTAACCCAAAACACAATTGCTGAGTAATTTTTTGGAGGTGTCTTGGCTGAAAACTGTCATGTCCCAGTTGTGCGGTTGGATTTTGGACACAATGTGGGCTGCACGACCGCTGTCTAGGACCTAGGCCTGATGTTAGTTGACAGCCTTTTTTGGGGGGGGGGATTTAAAGTCCCCACATCATCAATTAGTGTTCCCCTTTAAAAAATAATGATGCTACATGCCTCATTGACCATGAAAAATGTTTTTTAAAGCAATGTAAAGGGCCCTTCCATTTTTTTGATCCAGATATCCGAATCCGTCCGGATACCCCAAATACTGAGGTCGGATATCCGATTCAGATTCGGATTGGAAAATTTTGAATCCAGATATCCGAACTGAATTGGATATCTGGGTATCCAGATCCGAATCAGATCCAGATAGTGAAAAGGGGTATCCGAGCAGCACTAGTCAGTAGACATCATGTTTAAAAAACAAATTTTTCCTTCAGCCACCGGAGATATTGGTTTGGCTTTAGGGTGGATCTTTTGACTGGCAGCTGCACATTCTGTGTTATTGAGCCAGCATGCTTCCTCACTAAATCTGACTTGCCCCGGCAAACACAGGTACTTCTCTGAGAATTGCCAGCATAACGACAAATCTACTTGTTTCACCTCCCCGTCTAGCACCAAAAAAATGTTGACCTCTCAGGTCATGGTGTAAGACATGTGTGGAAGAAACAGGTGTCCCCAGTGATACTACTAGAAAAACTACCTGGGTTTTTCCATCAATAGGAACTAAGGAAGTAGCGGTGCATAAACTATTGTTGCACCCTTTCCACCTGTTTATCCAGACATCTCGGTGCCTCCATGAAAAAGATCCTTCCCCAGGAAAATCGATAAATCCCTCCTTGTCAAGTCTCAGTTGTAAAGGAATTTTACCTTCTGATAAGGCTTGAACCATTATCTTAAAATCTGCGGTTAACTTGGTCTGCATAGACAGGCATGCTGTCTCCCATGCCATACCCCTAGCATGTGCAATCATATTCTGAAGAATTATTTGAATGTGCCTTTGAGTGTACCCCTGAACTTTATAGGCTCGATTCACAAAGCGGTGCTTGTGACGGACATTACGGAAAGTTGTGCGCAAAATCGCCATCGACTTTCGCATGGTCGTGCACAGTTCCTGTCAGTCCTGGGTAGAATAAAAAATGCCTTTCTTTGCTCTTCTTCTGAGAGCATGGCAGGAGTACAGCCTTCCCCCCACATCCTGTGTCAGGAGAGAAAGTCACACGTGGCTAGCTTCCCTGCCGAGAGGCCATTTGGTTACACAGCTCATCTTTCCCCAAAAGGAAAACCTCCTCAAACTGGTTGAGATTCAAATTTCCCTCCAAAAACTCATAGCTTCACACAATGGGAACATTTACTTTATTAATAATTCAAAATAGGTTTGGCACAGCAAGACCAAAATTACATTTTCTGATACCTAGGAAACAGTTCTATCGTTCACCTAAAGTGCACGTTTCTAGCTATCAGGGATCCATATAGAAACCACTTTATCCGGCCTGCGTAGAGCAAATTCGACAGACTAGGCGTGTATAGACTCATTTAATACAGAGTCGCATGCTGCTCATGAATACGGTCTCGGATTTGCGTTGCACCCATCTGGGGCGGAATTACACAAATTATTAATAATTGGTACATTCCTTGCTCCAAGTCTGTGGGTGGTAACTTGCCTGCCAGGAGTTAACCCTGCCTCAAACACACCTACTTTCCAGGTAGTGACCGCCCCAAAACTCTGGTCAGTAAAAAGCGTTTGCAAGGAACTCCTCCCAGTTCTTCAATTTCCATCTACCAGGAAGGTCTAGACATGTGCTCAAGGAGAACCGGGCGCATGTTGTGTACAAAGACTTTAACCTGAATGCCTACTTTAAACTGGACTATTTTCTTCATCCTTCAAATGGACTGCTCAGCTAACTAAGTAAGAACTTTCTGATTTTATTCCTTTTTATTTTTAAGCTCTGTGTTTTATATGTTAATAAGTGTATATAACTGTATGTAATGCATTTGTGTTATTAAACGTTTTAAAAATCGTTTAGCGGTTATGACCTGTTGCTGAACATACACAATCGTACCTATTCTCCTGAACTCGCTACCCTGTGTTTAATAAAAGTATACATTTATAACCCGTATGCGGGAACCCGGCCCAGATATAACGATCTGACCCAGATTCTTGCATACTGCTAAGGGTTAATATAGCGTTCTCCAAGTCCTAGTAAAATTACAGTAGCGGGCTGTGTAACTCGCTTGGTGGCAGATCTTTGAATTGTATGTGTGTGGAGTGATTCGGTTGGTATCAGAACGCTCCCTTCGCGAGTCAGTTCATCAAATTGCGAATGCGGGTTACCCTTCGTGATGAACAAATGACCGTGTAAGAGGATTTCTGACGCTGATCGATTTACCCCATCCGCAGACCGGCCTAGCGGTCTGTGACATTGTTTGGCAGCTTTTTGGGATTTGTGTATGTTCAGAACATCAACGGCAACGTTATTTGATTAACCTGCCAGAACAGATCAAAAATCTGTGGTCGATAACCGGTGCATTACCATTTATATAGACTAAACGTGTAGCACAGAGTTCCCCCCCAATCTCTTTTGCTATCCTATCTTTTATTTGGCAAAAATGGCTGCAGCAAGATACAAGAAAATGTCAGTGGCAGACCTAGAAAACTTGTGTGAGGAAAAAGGCATTATGACGTATAGAAAAAAGAAATCGCAATTGATCGAGGACTTGTTGCGACTGAATACCCAGCCGGAGCAGATGCTGGGAGAGCACACTCCTGGTTCAGACGGTGCTGTAACTGGGGCAGAGGAAAGTGAGCGGTTGGAGCAAAGCAACCCACTTCCAGACCCAGAGGAAAACGGTACCGCATCTGAACCGGTCGCTGTAACTGCTGAGGAGCATGGTGGCCGGCAGGAGCCCGCCCATGCCAACCTGTTCTGTGTTCCTGATGCTGGAATGCAACCTGGATTACAAAGGCTGTTGGAGACAAATCCTGAGCTGTACATGCAGATTGTCAGAGAAAATGCTGACCGTGCAGAACGCCAGCGCCAGGCGGAAATGGAAGCCTCAGAACGCCAGGCGGAACGGGAAGCGGACCGTGCAGAGCGCCGGTGGCTTGCTGAGAAAGAGGCGGCAGAGAGAGAATCCGCCCGCCGACACGACCTTGAAATGGCCAAACTTCGAGCGCAAGGCCAAAATCCCTCGCAAAGTGCTCCGGAACCCCGGCCCACAGCAGGCCCGTTTGGGACTCCAAAATTTAAGTTCCCAGAAATGGAGAAGGGAACCGACCCGGACACTTATTTACACTCATTTGAAAAGACTTGCCGTCAGCATCATCTGCCCCAGGAGCAGTGGGCGAGATATCTGACACCCAACTTGCGGGACAAAGCGCTTGAGGCGTTTGTGGACTTACCCGCTGAGAAAGACAATGACTATGAGGCGATAAAAGCTGCAATTATCGCCAAATACCAGTTGACCCCAGAGGTCTATCGCAAAAAGTTTCGCTCCCTGCAGAAAGGCCACACCGACTCTTACACCGACCTGGAGAGTCGCCTGCTGACTGTGTTCAGGCAGTGGTCACGGGGCCTCAAAAAAGACTCTCACCAAGGTCTGGAGGACCTCATCGTGCAGGAGCAGTTGCTGAACTGCTGCACTCCAGACGTCCGGCAGTTTGTCTTGGAGCGGAAGCCGGACTCCGCCAAAACTGCAGCAGAACTTGCAGACACTTTTGTGGCCACCCGTGTGCCGGACAGCCGCAAACCTCCAGCCCAGAGCTGGAGAGGGGGGAGACCTATGCAACCCAGCTCTCCTCCCCCTGCTAACCGTGGGAATCGGGTCCCACAGCCACAGAGGCCGGATGCTGCACCTGCTACTCATCCGCCTGATGCCACATATGTTCCGAAGTGTTACCACTGTGGACAGCGAGGACACCTCAAGTCTGCCTGCCCCGAGGTGAGGACGCCGTCTCCAGAGCCTAGCGCAGAAGTGGCTAGCGCATCCTCTACTGCACACGCCTACCTCGTCATGGGAGCAGCAAATCCTCGACTTTCCGGAAATCATCAAGTCGTGGAAGTTAACGACCAGATCGCTGTTGGTTTCCGTGACACAGGCGCAGAGCTTACCTTGGTTCGCTCTCATCTTGTAGCCAGGGAGAATTTCCTGCCTAATGAGCGTGTCACACTTTTGGGAGTTGGTGGCGCACACGCACGCATCGCCAAAGCTCGTGTTGTTCTCGATTGGGGAAGGGGCCGCCAGTCAAAAGTTGTGGGGGTGACAGATGACATCCCAGTGCCTGTGCTGTTGGGCACCGATCTTGGCACCCTACGATCCTTTTATGAACCTGTGATCAACACCCCGGATTGCCAGTCTGGACCCACTCAGGTACTGTACAAGCTTGGGGTGGGACAGAGGGAGGCAGCAAGGGTAATGGTACCTAGCCCTCCTAGGGAAGGAGGCCAGGAAGCGGTACCTGCTTCTAATGGACAGCTGTCTAATCACGGTTTGTCTGATTCTAAACCTGTCACTGTTGTTCCAGATACCTGTGTACATGATGTGAAAAATGAACGTAACTGTGACGTTAATGTTGTACCAGATGTTGCTAATAGATTTCATGCCGAATCTCCTATTACTAAAAATGATTTATGTTTAAGTGTGATTGCTTCTAACCTAAGAGGTAACAGTCTTGTGTTGTCTGGGTCATATCCGTGCTTGGCAGTGGAAGCAGGCCAGGTGTCAGAGCAGGCAGCAGGGGGCCTAGACCTCCCCTCCTGCTATGACAGCCAGAGTGCTCCACCATTGCCTGCTGTTAACAAACAGCTGGTGGAGACAGGCCATGCCTTCCCTGTCTCACCCTTGCATGTTTTCCCCTTGCAGAAGCAACCCAGTGCAAAACTGCCCAGAGGTCCACCCTCTATCCTTCCTGGAGAAGGGGCAAGCCTCGCCACCCCGGTAAAGACTGATTCGTTTTTTAAAATGTGCTCTAATGTCCACCTAGGTTGTGCTGACCAAAATGTTGTGCCAAGGTGTAGTCAGTTAGAGCAGGGGTATGCCACGCTGCTTCCAGATTCGCAGGCTGACACTCGAGAGTCAGGAAGTGACCCGGATGTCAGCCAACGACTCTCTCCCTTACAGGAAGCGCTACGCAAACCCAGCCAAGCCTTTAGAGGTCAGCCTGTTGGTGTGCATCGCACCGTCTGCAAAGCGGACACTGGGACACACCGGACCATGAGGCCTTATGCTTCTGGTGAGTTGTCTAACGGGCAGTCAGATAAGAAGTCGAGAACCCGTTCAGTAGCTAAGCGGCGCGTAGAGCGGGTCATGCAGACCCACTCTGTGCGTCCGACTGGTAGGGGGGGAGATGTGACGGACATTTTGCGCAAAATCGCCATCGACTTTCGCATGGTCGTGCACAGTTCCTGTCAGTCCTGGGTAGAATAAAAAATGCCTTTCTTTGCTCTTCTTCTGAGAGCATGGCAGGAGTACAGCCTTCCCCCCACATCCTGTGTCAGGAGAGAAAGTCACACGTGGCTAGCTTCCCTGCCGAGAGGCCATTTGGTTACACAGCTCATCTTTCCCCAAAAGGAAAACCTCCTCAAACTGGTTGAGATTCAAATTTCCCTCCAAAAACTCATAGCTTCACACAATGGGAACATTTACTTTATTAATAATTCAAAATAGGTTTGGCACAGCAAGACCAAAATTACATTTTCTGATACCTAGGAAACAGTTCTATCGTTCACCTAAAGTGCACGTTTCTAGCTATCAGGGATCCATATAGAAACCACTTTATCCGGCCTGCGTAGAGCAAATTCGACAGACTAGGCGTGTATAGACTCATTTAATACAGAGTCGCATGCTGCTCATGAATACGGTCTCGGATTTGCGTTGCACCCATCCGGGGCGGAATTACACAAATTATTAATAATTGGTACATTCCTTGCTCCAAGTCTGTGGGTGGTAACTTGCCTGCCAGGAGTTAACCCTGCCTCAAACACACCTACTTTCCAGGTAGTGACCGCCCCAAAACTCTGGTCAGTAAAAAGCGTTTGCAAGGAACTCCTCCCAGTTCTTCAATTTCCATCTACCAGGAAGGTCTAGACATGTGCTCAAGGAGAACCGGGCGCATGTTGTGTACAAAGACTTTAACCTGAATGCCTACTTTAAACTGGACTATTTTCTTCATCCTTCAAATGGACTGCTCAGCTAACTAAGTAAGAACTTTCTGATTTTATTCCTTTTTATTTTTAAGCTCTGTGTTTTATATGTTAATAAGTGTATATAACTGTATGTAATGCATTTGTGTTATTAAACGTTTTAAAAATCGTTTAGCGATTATGACCTGTTGCTGAACGTACACAATCGTACCTATTCTCCTGAACTCGCTACCCTGTGTTTAATAGAAGTATACATTTATAACCCGTATGCGGGAACCCGGCCCAGATATAACGATCTGACCCAGATTCTTGCATACTTCTAAGGGTTAATATAGCGTTCTCCAAGTCCTAGTAAAATTACAGTAGCGGGCTGTGTAACTCGCTTGGTGGCAGATCTTTGAATTATATGTGTGTGGAGTGATTCGGTTGGTATCAGAACGCTCCCTTCGCGAGTCAGTTCATCAAATTGCGAATGCGGGTTACCCTTCGTGATGAACAAATGACCGTGTAAGAGGATTTCTGACGCTGATCGATTTACCCCATCCGCAGACCGGCCTAGCGGTCTGTGACAGTGCTAAACCAGTTAGAGACTTTAGGCGTGATAACCATTGCACCACGCTGGTGAAAAGCCAGTTTAGGCGTGATAAGTTTAGGCGTGATAAGTTTAGGTGTGATAAGTTCAGGCATGATAAGTTTAGATAAGTTTAGATTGTGCAAAAAATCCCGCACGCAAAGCAGCGCCATTAAACTCTATGCGAAGTGCACCAGACTTTGCTAGCCAAAACTTCTGATCAGCTGTGCACTGCGGTGCTAACACGTTGGTGCTATAGTTATCACACCTAAACTTATCATGCCTAGACTTATCACACCTAAACTTATCACACCTAAACTTATCATGCCTAAACTGAGTTTAGGCGTGATAAAGGGCTTTTCACCAGCGTGCTAACTGTTAGCACCGCTTTGTGAATCAGGCCCTATATGTGTTGCGCGTTAACTGTTCCAAAACCAAGTTCAGATGATGTTGGGTACCCATATTCTGGTGTCCCAATGTGCCTAATTGTTGAATGACCTCTGTCATACCTTCTATGTCTACACTGTTTGCTACCCCCATTCCAGAACCCATGCCTCCCAAGATTGTATCTGCTAAATCCCGGGACCTTCTTCTGGCTACACTATTCCCTGTGGAATGTGCCCATGACATAAAAGCCTGTACCAGGGTAGCAGTGACAGTACTGCAGTTAGGGTAGATAGTAGATATTACCCACTCTTCTAAGTTAATTTGCCAAGTGATCAATTGAAGCTGGGTCTCCATGATAACTGGAGTCGCCCTCAGTTGATTTAACTGAAAAGTGCAACTTTTTACAACTTAATGTGTATCACATAGTGATGCTCGGATACCCCTTTTTATTATTCGAGTTTGTTCGAATTCGAATAGTAAATTAATCGAATTCGGTTGAATATTTGAGTCGAATATTTTTTACTATTCGATTCGACCTCGGACTTCGAGCTCACTATTCGAGTCGGTATTCGAGCTCATTATTCGAGCTGACTATTCGAATTGGCCTTAAATAGCTTCCAACACTTGTTTTGAGGGTGAATGATGCAAGAAACATCTTTTTTCCAAGTAACAACAGCAAGTGATTATGTGGGGATGTTCCTTTAAAAAAAAAAAAGAAAGGTGGAAAGAGAAGAGAAGTTGTGTCCAAAATTCTGTTCAGTAGTGTATATACTACTTCTTCTTCTTCTTCTTCTTCTTCTTCTTCTTCTTCTTCTTCTTCTTCTTCTTCTTCTTCTTCTTCTTTATCTTCTATATCTTCTTCTTCTTCTATATCTTCTTCTTCTTCTTCTTTATTATCTTCTTCTTCTTCATCTTCTTCTTCATCTTCTTCATCTTCTTCTTCATCTTCTTCATCTTCTTCTTCATCTTCTTCATCTTCTTCATCTTCTTTTTCATCTTCTTTTTCTTCATCTTCTTCTTCTATATCTTCTTTTTCTATATCCTCTTCTTCTTATTATTATTTTTCTATTTCGTCTTCTTCTTTTTCTATATCTTCTTCTTCTTTTCCTTCTTCTTCTTCTTTTTCTATATCTTCTTCTTCTTCTTCTATATCGTCTTCTTCTTCTTCACTTATTTCTCTTTTATATATTTTTTTTTAAAGAAATGCAGCTATTTTTGAGCGTAATAAATAGGTGGTGGTGCACGCATGTTGGAAGCGCCATTGTATGTGCTCCCTGGCAGTGGAAACACACAGACAGCAGGAGGTAAATTCAGCAGCAGCAGCAGGAGGAGGAGGATGATTGTGTGGCAGCAGGCAGTCAATGAGGCAGGCAGCGAGACATAATAGGCTGTGTGGTACCAGGCCGTAAATACACAGCATGAGGTTCCAGACAGCGGTCGTGAAGCCCACATCATGTCCAATACACAACTAGGACAACACAGTTTTCAACCCGGACACCTCTAAAAATAATATCACAAAGTATTAATAAAAAGTATATATATATTTTTTGTTTTTTTAAAGAAATGCAGCTATTTTTGAGCGTAACAAATAGCTGGTGGCGCATGGTGGAAGCGCCATCGTATGTGCTCCCTGGCAGTGGAAACACACAGACAGCAGGAGGTAAATTCAGCAGCAGGAGGAGGAGGATGAGTGTGTGGCAGCAGGCAGTCAATGAGGCAGGCAGCGTGACATAATAGCCCTGGTACCTAGCGGTGATACCATGGCTGTAAATAAACACAACAGGAGGTCCCAGACAGCGGTCGTGCAGCCCACATCGTGTCCAATACACAACTGGGACAACACAGTTTTCAACCCGGGCACCTCAGAAAAATTAAACCTTTTTTTTTTTAAATGTTTTTTTTGGTTTGTTTTCACAGCAAATTACACAGATATAGCTATTGTTTGACGTAATAGCTGGTGGCAGAGTGGCAGCAGAAGGTAAAATCTGTGTACCCTGGCAGTGGGAAACACAGACAGACAGCAGCAGCAGCAGGAGGAATGGAGGAGTAATGAGAGTAGCTATTGTTGGACGTAATAGCTGGTGGCAGAGTGGCAGCAGAAGGTAAAATCTGTGTACCCTTGGCAGTGGGAAACACAGACAGGCAGCAGCAGCAGCAGGAGGAATGGAGGAGTAGTGTGAGTGTGGCAGCAGGTAGGTAGGCAGCGTGACATAATAGCCCTGGTACCTAGCGTTGATACCAGGGCTTTAAATAAATACAACAGGAGGTCCCAGACAGCGGTCGTGCAGCCCACATCGTGTCCAATACACAACTGGGACAACACAGTTTTCAACCCGGGCACCTCAGAAAAATTAAACCTTTTTTTTTTAATGGTTTACTTTTTTTTTTTTTTTTTTTTTACAGCAAATTACACAGATATAGCTATTGTTGGACGTAATAGCTGGTGGCAGAGTGGCAGCAGAAGGTAAAATCTGTGTACCCTTGGCAGTGGGAAACACAGACAGGCAGCAGCAGCAGCAGGAGGAATGGAGGAGTAGTGTGAGTGTGGCAGCAGGTAGGTAGGCAGCATGACATAATAGCCCTGGTACCTAGCGTTGATACCAGGGCTTTAAATAAATACAACAGGAGGTTCCAGACAGCGGTCGTGCAGCCCACATCGTGTCCAATACACAACTGGGACAGCACAGTTTTCAACCCGGGCACCTCAGAAAAATTAAACCTTTTTTTTTTTTTAATGGTTTACTTTTTTTTTTTTTTTATACAGCAAATTACACAGATATAGCTATTGTTTGACGTAATAGCTGGTGGCAGAGTGGCAGCAGAAGGTAAATCTGTGTACCCTGGCAGTGGGAAACACAGACAGGCAGCAGCAGCAGCAGGAGGAATGGAGGAGTAGTGTGAGTGTGGCAGCAGGTAGGTAGGCAGCGTGACATAATAGCCCTGGTACCTAGCGTTGATACCAGGGCTTTAAATAAATACAACAGGAGGTCCCAGACAGCGGTCGTGCAGCCCACATCGTGTCCAATACACAACTGGGACAACACAGTTTTCAACCCAGGCACCTCAGAAAAATGAAACCTTTTTTTTTTTTAATGGTTTACTTTTTTTTTTTTTTTTTTTTTTTTTACAGCAAATTACACAGATATAGCTATTGTTGGACGTAATAGCTGGTGGCAGAGTGGCAGCAGAAGGTAAAATCTGTGTACCCTTGGCAGTGGAAAACACAGACAGGCAGCAGCAGCAGCAGGAGGAATGGAGGAGTAGTGTGAGTGTGGCAGCAGGTAGGTAGGCAGCGTGACATAATAGCCCTGGTACCTAGCGTTGATTAGAGGTGTACCGAACGGTTCGCCGGCGAACGGTTCCAGGCGAACATTGGGGGTTCGCGTTCGCCTGCGCCAGGCGAACTTTTCCGGAAGTTCGATTTGCCCCATAATGCACTATGAGGGTCAACTTTGACCCTCTGCATCACAGTCAGCAGGCACATTGTAGCCATTCAGGCTACAGTAAGCCCTGGAGCCCCACCCCCCCTTATATAAGGCAGCCTCCGGTGGCCATTACAGTCACTCGTGTGCCTGCTAGAGAGAGGAAAGGGACAGCTGCTGCAGACTTTTTCTCTTAGGGACAGATTAGTTAGGTTCTAGGCTGCTTTGCTTGTTCCTGACTGATTAATATTGCTTTTAAAGCACCCAGCAACAGCTCTTTTCAGAGCTCAACCTGTACATTTTTTTTTTCTGACACTTTTGTTGCATGCACAGCCTTGCTAATTGATAGTGTGTGTGCCACTGCCAGCAGGCCTGCACATTCAGTGACTGACTGCCTGTGTGTGTGACAGGGAGATGCACATTGTACTACCCAGTACTGCATATACCCCAGTACCTGTTGTGTTTACTTAACCCACCTCGTCATCACTGCATATACCTAGCTTTGTGTTGAGTGAACCCAGCTCACTGCATCTAACCAGTGGTGCTCAGCAGAGCTCGAATATTCGAGTAGCTCGAATATTCGAGCTCTTTTTCAGCTATTCGAGCTCAGTATTCGAGCTCCGAATAGCTGCAGCTATTCGAATGGGCTATTCGAGTAAACGCGAATAGCCCATTCACTATTCGAGCTATTCGAGCAAACGGCGCTATTCGAGCTCGGGTACCGAGCTCGAATAGCGTCATAGCCCAGATTGATGTCCTTAGAGCCAATCAGAGGGCTCCCAGGCCCTCTGACGGCAGCCAATCACAGAGGGGGACCCTGACCAGCCCCTACCCTATAAATAGCGGCCGCCATGTTCCGTATCTCCGTCCTTGCCTGAGACTTGCATAGAGAGAGAGTTGCTCCTTTGTGCTTTGGCTTAGCAAGAGCTTTATTGTGGTCATTTACCTAGCGTTTTTGCTCACATACACCTCCTATACACACCTATATTGTTGTGTAGTTAGATAGACATTGTATTTTAGTTAGTAGCTTTTGTGTTACATAGAGAGAGACTCAGACAGCTGCTGCAGGCTTACAGCTTTAGGCCTCAGGGCCTGCCTGTGTGGGCAGCTGTCCTCCTGTCCTCTGTTAGTTTATTTCTCATTAGTATTAGACAGTATTAGATAGTATTAGACAGTATTTCTGCTGTCCCTTTACTACTTAGTGATTGTATTTTGTATTGTAGTTATATACTACTGTAACTGTACTAGGACACTCACTGTCACTGTTCATACTAGGCTACTAGCTCGGACTCCTGCGTGTGTGTGTGCACTCACTGTCTGTGTACTGTACACACACTCTATTTCCTTCTGATTACTGATTGATTATTGTAAATTCTACTTCCTGACAGTTACTACTTACTTACTGTAGTAGGGACACTCACTCAGTCACTGTTCATAGGCCAGCTCCTGCGCGTGTTTGCGCGTGCGTGCACTCACTGTCTGCAGTGTACACACACTCTATTTCCTTGTGATTACTACTGATATTGATTATTGTAACTGCTGCTAGTTGTACTTCCTGACTGTTACTACTTACTTACTGTACTAGGGACACTCACTCACTCTCTGTTCATAGGCCAGCTCATGCGCGTGTTTGCGCGTGCGTGCACTCACTGTCTGTAGTGTACACACACTCTATTTCCTTGTGATTACTACTGATTATTGTAACTGCTGCTAGTTGTACTTCCTGACTGTTACTACTTACTTACTGTACTAGGGACACTCACTCACTCTCTGTTCATAGGCCAGCTCCTGCGCGTGTTTGCGCGTGCGTGCACTCACTGTCTGTAGTGTACACACACTCTATTTCCTTGTGATTACTACTGATAGTGATTATTGTAACTGCTGCTAGTTGTACTTCCTGACAGTTACTACTTACTTACTGTAGTAGGGACACTCACTCAGTCACTGTTCATAGGCCAGCTCCTGCGCGTGTTTGCGCGTGCGTGCACTCACTGTCTGTAGTGTACACACACTCTATTTCCTTGTGATTACTACTGATTATTGTACCTGCTGCTAGTTGTACTTCCTGACTGTTACTACTTACTTACTGTACTAGGGAGTCGGGACACTCACTCAGTCACCTCACCCACCAACCCACCCCATTAAAGTACCCCACTTTTCTCCCGCCCTTTTCAAAAACTTTTGTGTTTACGCCCAAAACATCGAAGATGTCTGGAAGTGGCAGCCAGCGCGGTTTGGGCAAGGGGAAGGGCAGCAAGGGAATCAGGAGGAGAGGGAGCAGCATTGTGGCAAGCCGCGGCCGCGCCACCATGCACAGTTCCGCAGCAGCAGCAGCAGCGTCAGTGGCTAACATTCCTCCCATAGCCACTGGCCGTGGACGCCTTGGGCGCCGCCCAGCAGGAGCATCTGCAACTCACGCTGCAGAGACACAGCAGCAGCAGCGTGTAGCACCTGCTCCGATTTTCCTCCAGCCGGGTCGGAAACATCCCATTGAGGAAAAGGATGCAGACACTGTGGTGCAACTGATGACGGAGGATGAGCAGCCCGCCATCAGCTCTGCATCCGAGGCCTCCACCCTCACCACCACCACCACCACCCCTGTTCGCAGCAGCCGCCCAGCAGGGTCTGGGGAGGAGGCCAGTTCACCGTCACTCGCCGACCTGTCATTCAGCAGTCTTTTGACCCCAGGCATCATGAGTAAATTGTCTGCTGTTGTTGGCGATCTTGAGGAGGAGATGCTGATGGGCACTTTGGGGGATGAGGGATTGGACAGCAAGACTGTGGCGACAGTCAAGCAGCCCATCCATGCATCAGGAGAGGATTTTGGGGGGTCATCATCCCAGCAGGACATGTTTCAGGAGGGGGAGGATGATGATGACCCGGTGACAGACAGAGACTGGGTGCCACCACCTCCAGGGGATGTCGTCCTCAGCAGCTCTGAGGAGGAGGAGGAGGATGCGCTTGTGGGCCTTGCAAGGAGGCGCATCATTGCAAGCATTGGCAGCAGTAGGCAGGTCCCACAGCCTGCTGGTGTCTCAGGCTCAGCAGCAGCAGCAGCAGCATCTGCCAGTACCACCACCAGCCGCACCCAAGCCCCCCCCCCCCAACCACCACAGGGAGACAGGCGGCAGCAGCGCTTCCATGCCGTAGGGGGATGTTTCTGTCACCAATCTGGCGATTTTTCACCATGCCCACTGTGTACAGCAAGTACGCCACTTGCAACCACTGTCAGCGGAAGTTGAGCAGAGGTGCAGACCCCTTAAAGTTCAGCACCAGCTCGCTCATCAACCACCTTTCTGCGAAACATTTCCACCAGCATGAGGAGTTCCAGAGGCTGAAGGCATCTGGTGCTGGCAGTGGCACCACACCCATCACTGCACAGCCTTCAGCTGCAGCAGCAGCAGCAACAGCAGCCACCCGCCCTCCTGCTCCTCCAGCAGCACCAGCAGGAGTGCGGAAACGCACTGCTCCTCCCCCCTCTGCAACTCCTGCCGCCGACACTGAGGCCTGTTCTGGCAGCCAGTCCTCAGTGGCCTCCTCCGCTGTGTCTGCTGATTCACGTGCCAGCAAAAGGCCACGCCAGAGCCTTTTGAGCGAGTCCTTCCAGGGGGTGGTTAGGGCTCTGCCTCCCAGCAGCCGTCGCGTGCGGCAGCTGAACGGCTTGCTGGCACGGGCCATGTGCTCCCAACTCCTGCCGTACACGCTCGTGCAGGAGGGGAGCGACATTCGTGCGCTGCTTGCTTGCACAGCCCCAGACTGGCAGCTCCCCAGCAGACACTTTTTCTCCCGCAAGGCCATTCCTGCACTGCACCGCTTTGTGATGGCCAATGTGGAGCGAGGGCTGGAGCACGCGGTTGGTGAAAGGGTCCACGTCACCATGGACTCCTGGAGCAGCCGCTTCGGGACAGGCCGCTACCTGTCCTTCACTGTCCACTGGGTCAGCTTGGTGGAAGGGGGTGAGGATGGGAGAGTAGCAGCGGGCACAGCAGCAGCAGCAACACAGTGGGTGGTGCCACCCCGCAGGGTCAGGGGAACTGCAGCAGGTTCCTCCGATCCTCTGCCATCCTCCGGCACACCTGGCCAAACCCCCCGCCTCAGCAGCAGCGTGAAGGCCCGCCACTGCCAAGCGCTGCTGCACTTGGTCAGCCTTGGGAAGACCAAGCTGACGGCAACCCATGTGTTGGCCAAACTCCAGGAGCAGGAGAGGATTTGGCTGACCCCCAGAGGCCTCAGAGTCGGAGAGGTGGTGGCCGACAATGGGGCCAATCTGGTTGCCGCAATAGACAGGGGAAATCTGACCCACATCCCCTGTCTTGCCCACGTGCTGAACCTGGTGGTGCAGAAGTTCTTGCGCACCTACCAGGGGATGGGCGAACTGCTGGAAACGGCAAGGAACGTTGTGCGTCACTTCCGGCGCTCGGCTGCAGCCTGTGCGAGCCTGGAAGACGTGCAAAAGGAGCTGGATCTGCCATGCCATCGGCTGATCCTTGACGTTCCGACTCGCTGGAACTCCACCCTGGCGATGTTGGAGCGTCTGGTTGAACAGAAGCGCGCTGTCAAACAGTACCTTGCCCTGGCCACTGTTTCCGCCGCTCAGAGAAGGGACAAGACCAGCAACATCCCGTCCATCGTCCCCGATGATGACTGGAGGCACATGCAGCAGGTGTGCTTAGTGCTGGCTCCCTTTCTGCAGGCCACTAACATGGTGAGCAGGGACCATGCTATGGTCTGCGAGTGGGTGCCCCTGGTTTGTCTGCTGAACAGGGCCCTCGATGCTTTGCTGGAACAGGGAGCGGCAGCCTTGGACCAGCAGGAGCGGCAAGCAGCTGCACAGTCCACCTCTGAGGGGGAGGAGGAGGAGGACTTGGTGGAGGTCCCTGACCTTGCTGCTGATGAGGGGGAGCAGCACAGTGCAGCTGAGTTGGTGCGGGGGTGGAGAGAGGATGAGGCTGACGAGGCAGAGGAGGAGGATGAGGACAGCAGCACTGCCGTCGATGTGCCAGCACACGTGGCCCGCCTCTTCCCAATGGCAGCGCACATGCTGACGTGCATGCGCAGAGACCCCAGGGTGATCCAGATGAAGCAGAGGGAGGACATCTGGATCAGCATGATGTTGGACCCACGCCTCAAGGGGAAGTTGAGCCAGTTCCTGCCGCCTGCAGGAGGAGACCCAGCGCAACAAATAAGGAGCTTGCAGCAGGCCCTTGTTGAGCGCTTGGAGGAAGCCTTCCCCCAGCCTTCCACCCCCACTGTCCAGCAGCCAGCACAGAGGCAGCAGCAGGTGCCTGCATCCAGCAGCAAGCGCCCCACAGACCTGCTGTCTCTCAGCCACGAGCTCTACAGGACTGTAGAGGCTCCGGCAGCAGTGACTAGAGAGGAGGTGCATGCAGCAGCATCCTCCACCGGTCACAGCCAGCGCCTGACCCGCATGGTGGCTGACTACAGGTCCTACAGCGGGCTTGACAGCGATGCCCCTGTTGATCCCATGGAGTATTGGGTCAAGCGCCTGGAGATCTGGAGCGAGCTGGCGCAGTACGCCCTGGAAGTGCTGTCCTGCCCCCCTTCCAGCGTGCTGTCCGAGCGCTGCTTCAGTGCAGCTGGTGGTGTGGTCACCAAGAAACGCTCACGTCTGTCTCACAAGTCTGTGGACAGACTGACGTTTTTCAAGATGAACCAGGCGTGGGTGGAAGGCGAGTTCCTGGCCCCTGTTGTCGGCGAGAGGGGGACATGAACTGGCTAAGAACCATCGTTAATGTGCCTTACCACCCTTTACCACCTCCTGGCTCCTGCTCACTAAGCCAGCCTGGTTCACTTTGACTATTACGTCGCCTGCAGCCACACATTTTACACCTACAGTGGGCTGCTGTGTACTGCCCTTCTGCTGTCTGTCTGTGTTTCCCACTGCCAGGGTACACAGATTTACCTTCTGCTGCCACTCTGCCACCAGCTATTACGTCAAACAATAGCTATATATCTGTGTAATTTGTTTTACAAACAAAACCAAAAAACCATAAAAAAAAAAAAAAAAAGGTTTAATTTTTCTGAGGTGCCCGGGTTGAAAACTGTGTTGTCCCAGTTGTGTATTGGACACGATGTGGGCTGCACGACCGCTGTCTGGGACCTCCTGTTGTGTTCATTTACGGCCTGGTATCACCGCTAGGTACCAGGGCTATTATGTCACGCTGCCTGCCTGCTGCCACACTCACACTACTCCTCCATTCCTCCTGCTGATGCTGCTGTCTGTCTGTGTTTCCCAACGCCAGGGTACACAGATTTACCTTCTGCTGCCACTCTGCCACCAGATATTACGTCAAAAAATAGCTATATCTGTGTAATTGGTTGTAAAACCAAAACTACAAAACCATAAAAAAAAAAAAAGGTTTAATTTTTCTGAGGTGCCCGGGTTGAAAACTGTGTTGTCCCAGTTGTGTATTGGACACAATGTGAGCTACACGACCGCTGTCTGGGACCTCCTGCCTGCTGTGTTTATTTACAGCCCTGGTATCACCGCTAGGTACCAGGGCTATTATGTCACGCTGCCTGCCTGCTGCCACACTCACACTACTCCTCCATTCCTCCTGCTGATGCTGCTGTCTGTCTGTGTTTCCCAACGCCAGGGTACACAGATTTACCTTCTGCTGCCACTCTGCAACCAGATATTACGTCAAAAAATAGCTATATCTGTGTAATTGGTTGTAAAACCAAAACTACAAAACCATAAAAAAAAAAAAAGGTTTAATTTTTCTGAGGTGCCCGGGTTGAAAACTGTGTTGTCCCAGTTGTGTATTGGACACAATGTGGGCTACACGACCGCTGTCTGGGACCTCCTGCCCGCTGTGTTTATTTATAGCCCTGGTATCACCGCTAGGTACCAGGGCTATTATGTCACGCTGCCTGCCTGCTGCCACACTCACACTACTCCTCCATTCCTCCTGCTGATGCTGCTGTCTGTCTGTGTTTCCCAACGCCAGGGTACACAGATTTACCTTCTGCTGCCACTCTGCCACCAGCTATTACGTCAAACAATAGCTGCTCACATTACTCCTCCATTCCTCCTGCTGCTGCTGCTGCTGTCTGTCTGTCTGTGTTTCCCAACGCCAGGGTACACAGATTTACCTTCTGCTGCCACTCTGCCACCAGCTATTACGTCAAAAAATAGCTATATCTGTCTGTGTAATTTGTTGTAAAAACAAAACTACAAAACCATAAAAAAAAAAAAGGTTTAATTTTTCTGAGGTGCCCGGGTTGAAAACTGTGTTGTCCCAGTTGTGTATTGGACACAATGTGGGCTGCACGACCGCTGTCTGGGACCTCCTGCCTGCTGTGTTTATTTACAGCCCTGGTATCACCGCTAGGTACCAGGGCTATTATGTCACGCTGCCTGCCTCATTGACTGCCTGCTGCCACACACTCATCCTCCTCCTCCTGCTGCTGAATTTACCTCCTGCTGTCTGTGTGTTTCCACTGCCAGGGAGCACATACAATGGCGCTTCCAACATGCGTGCGCCACCAGCTATTTGTTACGCTCAAAAATAGCTGCATTTCTTTAAAAAAAAAATTTGAAAAGAGAAATAAGTGAAGAAGAAGACGATATAGAAGAAGATGAGATGAAGAAGATGAAGAAGAAGATGAAGAAGAAGAAGGAGAAGAAGATGAAGATGAAGAAGAAGAAGATGAAGAAGAAGATGAAGAAGATGAAGATGAAGAAGATGAAGAAGATGAAGAAGATGAAGAAGAAGAAGATGAAGAAGAAGAAGATGAAGATTATGAAGAAGAAGAAGATGAAGAAGAAGATGAAGATGATGAAGAAGAAGAAGATGAAGAAGATGAAGAAGATGAAGATGAAGAAGATGAAGAAGAAGAAGATGAAGATGAAGAAGAAGATGAAGAAGAAGATGAAGATGAAGAAGAAGATGAAGAAGATGAAGAAGAAGAAGAAGATGAAGAAGATGAAGAAGATGAAGAAGAAGAAGATGAAGATGATGAAGAAGAAGAAGAAGATGAAGAAGAAGATGAAGATGATGAAGAAGAAGAAGATGAAGAAGATGAAGATGAAGATGAAGAAGATGAAGAAGATGAAGAAGAAGAAGATGATGAAGAAGAAGAAGAAGATGAAGAAGAAGATGAAGAAGATGAAGATGAAGAAGATGAAGATGAAGAAGATGAAGAAGAAGAAGATGAAGAAGATGAAGAAGATGAAGAAGAAGATGAAGAAGATGAAGAAGAAGATGAAGAAGATGAAGAAAAAGAAGATGAAGAAGAAGAAGATGATGATGAAGAAGATGAAGAAGAAGAAGAAGAAGACAATATAAAAGAAGAAGAAGATATAGAAGAAGATATAGAAGAAGAAGATATAGAAGAAGAAGATATAGAAGAAGAAGAAGAAGAAAATATAGAAGATAAAGAAGAAGAAGAAGAAGTATATACAGTACTGAACAAATTTCTGGACACAACTTCTCTTTTCAACTTTTTTTTTTTAAAGGAACATCCCCACATAATCACTTGCTGTTGTTACTTGGAAAAAAAGAGGTTTCTTGCATCATTCACCCTCAAAACAAGTGTTGGAAGCTATTTAAGGCCATTTCGAATAGACAGCTCGAATAATGAGCTCGAATACCGACTCGAATAGTGAGCTCGAATTCCGAGGTCGAATCGAATAGTAAAAATTATTCGACCTGAATATTCGACTGATCTCGAATAATTTACTATTCGAATTCGACCTAACTTGAATTTTGAAAAGGGGTATTTGAGCACCACTACATCTAACTACCCAGTACCTGTTGTGTTTACTTAACCCACCTCATCACTGCATATACCTAGCGTTGTGTTGAGTGAACCCAGCTCACTGCATCTAAGTCTAACTACCTGTTGTGTTGAGTGAGAACCCACCTCACTGCATCTTAAGTACCTTTACTGTTGAGTGAACCCAGCTCACTGCATCTAACTACCCAGTACCTGTTGTGTTTACTTAACCCACCTCATCACTGCATATACCTAGCGTTGTGTTGAGTGAACCCAGCTCACTGCATCTAAGTCTATCTACCTGTTGTGTTGAGTGAGAACCCACCTCACAGCATCTTAAGTACCTTTACTGTATACTGTTCAGTGAACCCAGCTCACTGCATTTAACTACCCAGTACCTGTTGTGTTTACTTAACCCACCTCATCACTGCATATACCTAGCCTTGTGTTGAGTGAACCCAGCTCACTGCATCTAATTACCTGTTGTGTTGAGTGTGAACCCACCTGGCCACCTCACTGCATCTAACTACCTGTTGTGTTGAGTGAGAACCCACCTCACTGCATCTTAAGTACCTTTACTGTTGAGTGAACCCAGCTCACTGCATCTAACTACCTGTTGTGTTGAGTGAGAACCTACCTCACTGCATATAGCTAGCATACCCCCGAGATGGACAAAATGGACAAACCAGGTAGAGGAAGAGGTAGAGGCAGACCCAGAGGAAGGCCACCAGGCACCGGCAGGTCTGTGGCTGTGCGAGGTGGTGTTGCTGTGATTTCATGCGGACCTGCCCCAAAATACAGTGCTCAGAAGAAGGCACGTGCCATCACTTCCCAAAATCGTGAGGAGGTGGTTGAGTATTTAACACAGAACACCTCATCTCCCGCAGCCACCAGCGCTACAACAAGCACCACATCCGCTGCATTTGACACTTCGCAGGAGTTATTTGGTGGTGGTGGTGAAATCACTGATTCCCAGCCACTACTGCAACAACATCAAGAAGGCACAGGTACACCACCTCATACGTCTGAGTTAGGTGGCGATAGTATGGACGTAACGTGTGTGGATGGGGATGATGGTGGACCACCTGAAGTTGGTGCACTTGAGGAGGTGTCTGAGGAAAGCGCAGCTGGCCAGGAGGATTATGATGACGATTATACGGATACCACATATGTTCCCGGTAGAGGAGATGACCAGGGGGACAGTTCAGAGGAGGAGTCAGAGAGGAGTAGGAGGAGACGACTCCATGATAGAAGCAGAGGGAGCTCGTCCTCAGAAACAGCTGGGGGCAGTGTCCGGTGCCATGTATCGCCAGCTATGGCCAGGGAGCACACATGCCCTTCAACGTCAGCTGCTGCTGATGCCACCGTAGCGCCATCACCCCAGGGGGCCTCAGCGGTTTGGAAATTTTTTCACTTGTGTGTCTCAGATCGGAGCAAAGCCATCTGTTGTCTCTGCCAGCAAAAATTGAGCCGTGGAAAGGCCAACTGTCACGTAGGGACAAGTGCTTTACGAAGGCACCTGGAGAGAAGGCACAAACAGCTATGGCAAGAACACCTGAGGAAAAGAAGCACCCCTCAAAAGACAAGCAGCGGAGAACAACCGTGGCAGGGGGCTTCTGCTGCTCCACGTTCCCATGGTATTGTTCGTGGCTGGGGGGGAGGAAGAATGGATACACTTTTAAACAATTTAAAAATACAACCATCTAAACTTTCAAACAATTTAAAAATACAACCATCTAAACTTTCAAACAATTTAAAAATACAACCATCTATCATTTTCAAAAAATTTAAAAAAAGGGCAAAAAAACTTGCCCTCCGTTAAACATTCTTGGCAAATGCTTTCGACTTGGTTTGTCTTCCGCTGGCTCAAGGGTCCATCTGACCACAGATGCCTGGTCTGCAAAGCACGGTCAGGGCAGCTACAGCATGGGTCTCAGCAGGCTCCCACTTCGGGCCGCAATCCAACCTTCATTCCCCGCGGTGACAATGGCAGACTTGCCCTCCATAACGGATTCCCGTTAAAGGATTTAAAGTTAATTCATTTCAAATACACAGCAGGGCCTTGAAAGTCCGCCTCCTGTATTGTTATTTTTGATCACTACCTCGGGGCGGGCGTGCATGCCTACCTGCTGGCCTCCTTTGATGTGTAGTGGTAGCCGTTTCTCAGGCTCCACACCGGATTCCATCCCTCATTTCCCGGCCATTACCCGGGGTCACAAATGACAGACTTGCCCGCCTCCATATGATTCTCGTGAAAGGAATGTGGTGTCATCTTTGCCCGCCATAACTGGTTCTCGTTAAAGGATTTAAAGTACATTCATTTCAAATACACAGCAGGGCCTCGAAAGTCCGCCTCCTGTATTGTTATTTTTGGTCACTACCTCAGGGCGGGCGTGCATGCCTACCTGCTGCCCTCCTTGGATGTGTGGTGGTAGCCGTTTCTCAGGCTCCACACCGGATTCCATCCCTCATTCCCCGGCCATTACCCGGGGTCACAAATGACAGACTTGCCCGCCTCCATATGATTCTCGTGAAAGGAATGTGGTGTCATCTTTGCCCGCCATAACTGGTTCTCGTTAAAGGATTTAAAGTACATTCATTTCAAATACACAGCAGGGCCTCGAAAGTCCTCCTCCTGTATTGTTATTTTTGGTCACTACCTCGGGGCGGGCATGCATGCCTGCCCGCTGCCCTCCTTGGATGTGTAGTGGTAGCCGTTGCTCAGGCTCCACACCGGATTCAAACCTCTCATTCCCCGGCCATTACCCGGGGTCACAATGGCAGACTTGCCCGCCTCCACAGGATTCTCATTGTAGCGGTACTGAACAAGTACACAGCAAGTAGAAAATGTAAATTAAAAACAAAACGTAAGCTTTTTAACAATGCCATGGAAAGTTGAGAAGGAAGTCACACATTACCTGACATCACTGAGTGAGGAAGAGCAATCACGCCATGTTGCGCAGTAGTCCAGCATGGCCGTCACTACACAAACAGCTGTTTGCGGTGCGTTACACAGTGAGTTTGGTGTGTTAGTGTAAAGCAGTACTCTAATTACACTCCCTGTTTGATGTATACACATGCAAGATGTTTGAAAGCACGTTAGGCCTGCAATTTAGCATTCAATGTGATTTCTGCCCTTAAAACGCTGCTTTGCGTCACATCCAGATTTTTCACCGGGACTTTTGGCATGTATCCCACTCCGCCATGCCCCCCTCCAGGTGTTAGACCCCTTGAAACATCTTTTCCATCACTTTTGTGGCCAGCATAATTTTTTCTATTTTTCAAAGTTCGCCTCCCCATTGAAGTCTATTGCGGTTCGCGAATTTTTCCGCGAACCGAACCTTCTGCGGAAGTTCGCGAACCCGGTTCGCGAACCGAAAATCGGAGGTTCGCGACATCTCTAGCTTTGATACCAGGGCTTTAAATAAATACAACAGGAGGTCCCAGACAGCGGTCGTGCAGCCCACATCGTGTCCAATACACAACTGGGACAACACAGTTTTCAACCCGGGCACCTCAGAAAAATTAATTTATTTTTTTTTTTTAATGGTTTACTTTTTTTTTTTTTTTTTTTTTTACAGCAAATTACACAGATATAGCTATTGTTTGACGTAATAGCTGGTGGCAGAGTGGCAGCAGAAGGTAAAATCTGTGTACCCTTGGCAGTGGGAAACACAGACAGGCAGCAGCAGCAGCAGGAGGAATGGAGGAGTAGTGTGAGTGTGGCAGCAGGTAGGTAGGCAGCATGACATAATAGCCCTGGTACCTAGCGTTGATACCAGGGCTTTAAATAAATACAACAGGAGGTTCCAGACAGCGGTCGTGCAGCCCACATCGTGTCCAATACACAACTGGGACAGCACAGTTTTCAACCCGGGCACCTCAGAAAAATTAAACCTTTTTTTTTTTTTAATGGTTTACTTTTTTTTTTTTTTTATACAGCAAATTACACAGATATAGCTATTGTTTGACGTAATAGCTGGTGGCAGAGTGGCAGCAGAAGGTAAATCTGTGTACCCTGGCAGTGGGAAACACAGACAGACAGACAGCAGAAGGGCAGTACACAGCAGTCCACTGTAGATGTAAAATGTGTGGCTGCAGGCGACGTAATAGTCAAAGTGAACCAGGCTGGCTTAGTGAGCAGGAGCCAGGAGGTGGTAAAGGGTGGTAAGGCACATTAACGATGGTTCTTCCGGCAGCCAGTTCATGTCCCCCTCTTGCCGACAACAGGGGCCAGGAACTCGCCTTCCACCCACGCCTGGTTCATCTTGAGAAACGTCAGTCTGTCCACAGACTTGTGAGAAAGACGTGAGCGTTTCTCGGTGACCACGCCACCAGCTGCACTGCAGCAGCGCTCGGACAGGAAGGGGGGCAGGACAGCACTTCCAGGGCGTACTGCGCCAGCTCGCTCCAGATCTCCAGGCGCTTGACCCAATACTCCATGGGATCAACAGGGGCATCGCTGTCAAGCCCGCTGTAGGACCCCATGTAGTCAGCCACCATGCGGGTCAGGCGCTGGCTGTGACCGGAGGAGGATGCTGCTGCATGCACCTCCTCTCTAGTAACTGCTGCCGGAGCCTCTACAGTCCTGTAGAGCTCGTTGCTGAGAGACAGCAGGTCTGTGGGGCGCTTGCTGCTGGATGCAGGCACCTGCTGCTGCCTCTGTGCTGGCTGGAAAGTGGGGGTGGAAGGCTGGAGGAAGGCTTCCTCCAAGCGCTCAACAAGGGCCTGCTGCAAGCTCCTTATTTGTTGCGCTGGGTCTCCTCCTGCAGGCGGCAGGAACTGGCTCAACTTCCCCTTGAGGCGTGGGTCCAACATCATGCTGATCCAGATGTCCTCCCTCTGCTTCATCTGGATCACCCTGGGGTCCTTGCGCAGGCACGTCAGCATGTGCGCTGCCATTGGGAAGAGGCGGGCCACGTGTGCTGGCACATCGACGGCAGTGCTGTCCTCATCCTCCTCCTCTGCCGCCTCGTCCTCTCTCCACCCCCGCACCAACTCAGCTGCGCTGTGCTGATCCCCCTCATCAGCAGCAAGGTCAGGGACCTCCACCAAGTCCTCCTCCCCCTCAGAGGTGGACTGTGCAGCTGCTTGACGCTCCTGCTGGTCCAAGGCTGCTGCTCCCTGTTCCAGCAAAGCATCGAGGGCCCTGTTCAGCAGACAAACCAGGGGCACCCACTCGCAGACCATAGCATGGCCCCTGCTCACCATGTTAGTGGCCTGCAGAAAGGGAGCCAGCACTAAGCACACCTGCTGCATGTGCCTCCAGTCGTCATCGGGGACGATGGACGGGATGTTGCTGGTCTTGTCCCTTCTCTGAGCGGAGGAAACAGTGGCCAGGGCAAGGTACTGGTTGACAGCGTGCTTCTGTTCAACCAGACGCTCCAACATCGCCAGGGTGGAGTTCCAGCGAGTTGGAACGTCAAGGATCAGCCGATGGCGTGGCAGCTCCAGCTCCTTTTGCGCGTCTTCCAGGCTCGCACAGGCTGCAGCCGAGTGCCGGAAGTGACGCACAACGTTCCTTGCCATTTCCAGCAGTTCGCCCATCCCCTGGTAGGTGCGCAAGAACTTCTGCACCACCAGGTTCAGCACGTGGGCAAGACAGGGGATGTGGGTCAGGTTTCCCCTGTCAATTGCGGCAACCAGATTGGCCCCATTGTCGGCCACCACCTCTCCGACTCTGAGGCGTCTGGGGGTCAGCCAAATCCTCTCCTGCTCCTGGAGTTTGGCCAACACATGGGTTGCCGTCAGTTTGGTCTTCCCAAGGCTGACCAACTGCAGCAGCGCTTGGCAGTGGCGGGCCTTCACGCTGCTGCTGAGGCGGGGGGTTTGGCCAGGTGTGCCGGAGGATGGCAGAGGATCGGAGGAACCTGCTGCAGTTCCCCTGACCCTGCGGGGTGGCACCACCCACTGTGTTGCTGCTGCTGCTGTGCCCGCTGCTGCTCTCCCATCCTCACCCCCTTCCACCAAGCTGATCCAGTGGACAGTGAAGGACAGGTAGCGGCCTGTCCCGAAGCGGCTGCTCCAGGGGTCCATGGTGACGTGGACCCATTCACCAATCGCGTGCTCCAGCCCTTGCTCCACATTGGCCATCACAAAGTGGTGCAGTGCAGGAATGGCCTTGCGGGCAAAGTAGTGTCTGCTGGGGAGCTGCCAGTCTGGGGCTGCACAAGCAAGCAGCGCACGCATGTCGCTCCCCTTCTGCACGAGCGTGTACGGCAGGAGTTGGGAGCACATGGCCCGTGCCAGCAAGCCGTTCAGCTGACGCACGCGACGGCTGCTGGGAGGCAAAGCCCTAACCACCCCCTGGAAGGACTCGCTCAAAAGGCTCTGGCGTGGCCTTTTGCTAGCACGGGAATCAGCGGACACAGCAGAAGAGGCCACTGAGGACTGGCTGCCAGAACAGGCCTCAGTGTCGGCGGCAGGAGTTGCAGAGGGGGGAGGAGCAGTGCGTTTCCACACTCATGCTGGTGCTGCTGGAGGAGCAGGAGGGCGGGTGGCTGCTGTTGCTGCTGCTGCTGCTGAAGGCTGTGCAGTGATGGGTGTGGTGCCACACCAGCACCAGATGCCTTCAGCCTCTGGAACTCCTCATGCTGGTGGAAATGTTTAGCAGCAAGGTGGTTGATGAGCGAGCTGGTGCTGAACTTTAAGGGGTCTGCACCTCGGCTCAACGTCCGCTGACAGTGGTTGCAAGTGGCGTAATTGCTGTACACTGTGGGCATTGTGAAAAATCGCCAGATTGGTGACAAGAACAACCCCCTACGGCCTGGAGCCGCGCTGCTGCCTGTCTCCCTGTGGTGGTTGGGGGGGGGGGGGGCTTGGGTGCGGCTGGTGGTGGTACTGTCAGATGCTGCTGCTGCTGCTGCTGCTGAGCCTGAGACACCAGCAGGCTGTGGGACCTGCCTACTGCTGCCAATGCTTGCAATGATGCGCCTCCTTGCAAGGCCCACAAGTGCATCCTCCTCCTCAGAGCTGCTGACGACGACATCCCCAGGAGCTGGTGGCACCCAGTCTTTGTCTGTCACCGTGTCATCATCATCCTCCCCCTCCTGAAACATGTCCTGTTGGGATGATGACCCCCCAAACTCCTCTCCTGATGCATGGATGGGCTGCTTGACTGTCGCCACAGTCTTGCTGTCCAATCCCTCCTCCCCCAAAGTGCCCATCAGCATCTCCTCCTCAAAATCGCCAACAACAGCAGACAATTTACTCATGATGCCTGGGGTCAAAAGACTGCTGAATGACAGATCGCCAAGTGACGGTGAACTGGCCTCCTCCCCAGGCCCTGCTGGGCGGCTGCTGCGAACAGGGGTGGTGGTGGTAGTGAGGGTGGAGGCCTCGGATGCAGAGCTGATGGCGGGCTGATCTTCCTCCGTCATCAGTTGCACCACAGTGGCTGCATCCTTTTCCTCAATGGGACGTTTCCGACCCGGCTGGAGGAAAATAGGAGCAGGTACTACACGCTGCTGCTGCTGCTGAGTCTCTGCAGCGTGAGTTGCAGATGCTCCTGCTGGGTGGCGCCCAAGGCGTCCACGGCCAGTGGCTAGAGACGGAATGTTAGCCACTGACGCAGCTGCTGCTACTGCGGAACTGTGCATGGTGGCGCGGCTGCGGCTTACCACAGTGCTGCTCCCTCTCCTCCTGATTCCCTTGATGCCCTTCCCCTTGCCCAAACCGCGCTGGCTGCCACTTCCAGACATCTTTGATGTTTTGGGCGTAAACAAAAAAGTTTTTTAAAAGGGCGGGTGAAAAAGTGGGGTACTTTAATGGAGTGGGTTGGTGGGTGAGGTGACACTAATCACTAAGTGATTAGATCGCTAAGTGATTACTAGTACAGTACTAATACAAAATACAATAATTCAGTAATCAGTAAGTGTGAACAGTGAACAGTGAGTGTGTCCCTTAGTACACTAACTAGAAAATACAATAATCAGTAGTAATCAGATTCAGTAGAAGGAAATAGAGTGTGTGTACACTACAGACAGTGCACGCACGCACACATGCAGGAGCTAGCCTATGAACAGTGACTGAGTGTCCCTAGTACAGTAAGTAGTAACAGTAAGTACAACTAGAAATTACAATAATCAGTAGTAATCAGAAGGAAATAGAGTGTGTGTACTGTACAGACAGTGCACGCACACACGCAGGAGCTATGAACGAACAAACAGTGACAGTGAGTGTCCTAGTACAGTTACAGTATACTACAAAATACAATCACTCAGTAGTAAAGGACAGCAGAAACACTGGTATAGATGAGAAATAAACTAACAGAGGACAGGAGGACAGCAGTGCCCACACAGGCAAGGCCCTGAGGCCTAAAGCTGTGTAAGCTTGCCTGCAGCAGCTGGCTGTCTCTATGTAACACACAAGCTACTAACTAAAATACAATGTCTATCTAACTAACAGCAATATAGGTGTATATAGGAGGTGTATGTGAGCAAAAACGCTAGGTGATTGACCACAATAAAGCTCTTGCTAAGCCAAAGCACAAAGGAGCAGATCTCTCTCTGTACAAAGTCAGGCAAGGACGGAAAAACCTAAAATGGCGGCCGCTATTTATAGGGTAGGGGCTGGCCAGGGTCCCCCTCTGTGATTGGCTGCCGTCAGAGGGCCTGGGAGCCCTCTGATTGGCTCTAAGGACATCAATCTGGGCTATGACGCTATACGAGCTCGGTATTCGAGCTCGAATAGCGCTGTTTGCTTGAATAGCGCGAATAGTGAATGGGCTATTCGAATTAACTCGAATAGCCCATTCGAATAGCTGCAGCTATTTGAGCTCGGTATTCGAGCTCGAATAGCTGAAAAAAGAGCTTGAATATTCGAGCTACTCGAATATTCGAGCTCTGCTGAGCACCACTGGTATCACATGACGGTAGGTGGGGTTCCTGGGTAGTCACTGGCAGGGTGACTACCTGAGCTTTAGGAGTCGTAGCAACCCCCACTTTTACTGTCAGGGTTCCCCTTCTCATTATGCAAGATCTATTTGTACCTTTAAACTCTAGGGACTGTGGGATGCAAAAACCGTATGTCCATGGTCCTTCATCCTCCCGGACTAAGGGCGCTATTTTTAAACTCCCTCATTTTAGTCCCATCACCCTTCCCTCATAGAGAGTCCCCTGGGTGCTACCTGCTTTATCCCAGGATTCTACCTCTCTACTCCAAAAAGTCCCCTGATCCATTAAACTTGCGTCCCAAGCTAACCCTTGTGGCCCTCCCCAGAAGAATACGGTAGGTACTCTTTCTTCTGGGAAATTGATTAGCATCTCAATGACAAAAGATGTTCCCAACTGTCCGGATTGGACCTTTGCCCCCCTTATGTCCTGAGGCAAAATGCGTACTTTAGGTCGGGAAGAATGTACTCTCTGCAATCTTTCAATTAAGAGTACCTCCTCACTTACCTATCTAGCAGGATAAGTGGCTGAATATGGACTGTGTAATATTCACGCGGATATCCGAACGCAATATCCGCGGATATCTGACCTATTCGGATATCTGGATAGGAAAACCAGAAGTGCCCTTTAAATTGCTTTAAAAACGGTTTTAAGGGTAAATGAGGCATGTAGCATCATTATTTTTTAAAGGGGAACACTAATTGATGATGTGGGAACTTAAAATAAAAAAAATGGCTGTCAATTAACATGGGACATGACAGTTTTCAGCCTAGACACCTCCAAAAAAATATTATTATTATTATTATTATTATTGATTTATAAAGCGCCAACATATTCCGTGGCGCTGTACAAAGTAAGAAACAAACATGGGGTACATAATAATACAGACAATGCTATACACCAGAATACAAGATACATAATTAGTGACAAAATACAAAGAATGATACAAAAGCAAATTATAGCATTGGTAATGACAGTGATACAATTAACATGATGAATAAAATGTATAATGGTTACCAAAACACAAAAGTGGGAGAGAACCCTGCCCTTGCGGGCTTACAATCTAAAGGGAATGGGGGGAAACAAAAGGAGGGGTAGTATGCAGCAAATATAGAGGCTGTGTGTTTTAGGACACCTAGTAGGAATGCAATTTGGTCTTAGGACAAAGGGAAGTGGCCTTAGGTAGCGCATATGCTTGTCGGAACAAGTGTGTTTTTAGAGAGCGTTTAAAGGCAACAAAATATGCAGCAATTATGTTTTGGGTTAAATATAGGTGGTATCAGTGGCCTGTGGCACCCTGGCGTGGCGGTGGGAGCTGCACAGGCAGCAGGAGCAGGGCAATGCAGCAGCAGCAGGTGTAAAGTGTGCGAGGAGCATTCCGGACGTGGCACGTGGCAATTGGCACTTAGCACATGTCACGTGCACTTGCCAAGTGTCACAAGCCACGTGTGACGTGGCACTTGCCACGTGTCCCGTGGCACTTGCCACGTGACCCGTGGCACTTGGCAAGTGCCATGTGACACTTGGCAAGTGACACGGGGCAAGTGACACCTGCCAAGTGCCACGTGACACGTGCCAAGTGCCACGTGACACATGAGACGTGAAATGTGCCAAGTGACACTTGCAAGTGCCACGTGACACTTGCAAGTGCCACGTGACACTTGGCAAGTGCCACGTGACAGCCAGACAGCAGAGGAGAAGACACTAACTATCACACTGGCACTGTTCACAGCACAGCAGTTCTGTAGAAAGCTAACACAGTAGTACTACCACAACAGCAAGCAGCAGCTGGCCTGGTCTTTGCAAAGCACACACAGACACATAGCTAGCAGCTGCCTGCAGCACACTCTGATTGTCACACTATGACATCAATCAAGCTAATGAATGATTTAACAATAGAGTAGTGATAGTAGTGAAGGGGTTAATCACTGAACAGCTTTATGTTTATCACTGTGTACACAGCCCCCTTGCTGCTAGGCCACCACTGGAGCATGTCTCTCAGTGAGCATTTAGCAAGCAAGGGACGATATATCTTGTCATGGCAGCCCTCCTTATTATACAGGGGAGCTGGCCAGTGCTCCTTTCTGTGATTGGGTGCCAGGGTTTAGGCTGGGAGCCCTCTGATTGGCTCAATGAGGTCAGGTGGGGCTGGCCAGGGTTCCCTTCTGTGATTGGTTGGTAGGGCTTCTGCTGGGAGCCCTCTGATTGGCTCCAGGACGTCATCTCCTAAGTTCAATGGTCAGATATCCGTGGATATCCGCGTTATGCGCCCAACTATCGGCAGATAGCTATCCGGATTTTGGCCCAGGTATCCGGAATCCGCATCCGGTCGGATAGCTGAAAAAAGTTTGGAGATCCGGGTTACCCGGATATCCTGAATCCTGTTGAGCACCACTGCTCTTCATTATGAGAGCACCTCCTTGGGAAAGAAAAACATTAGCAATTTGCATTATGCTTTGCTCAGTCAGTTTTTTTAGTCTCTTTCTGATCTCGGAAATCTCGCTTTTCTCCAAACCAGGATTGGCCTCTGGAAACTTTCGCTTATCCGACTGACATGTCTATCTCTGGCTCTGCTGCCAGCACCTCAGCTTTCTCGTAGGGATGCTCGGATGTGCCTCATCCACTGTAACCCTGTGTGCGTGTCATTGCAACGGACACACACACACCAAGGGTAAAATATGCATTAACTTTTTGTGGGGAGGGCTGCTATAAGGGGAATCTGCAGGTGCCGCCAGGGGGAGCCCATGAGCAGGAAAGAGGAGAGAGAAGCTGGGCATGTGCAGGGTGGAAGTAACAGGTTTTTGGCAGTTGTAGGCTAGTGAGGGGGAGGAGTCAAGTAGCCGTGGAGACTGAGCTGATGAGGCAGCAAGATATAAGCTTGATTTGTGAGGAGATATAGGAGAGAGACAAGAAGAGACCAGCTATTGGTGAGACAGTCTGAGCAAGGCAGAGCCACAGACAAGTGAGCACTACTGAAAACTAAAATAAGGAAGAGAGAGAGCTGCAGAGACATTACATGAGAGGAGAGAGATCATTCACAACTACAGACGGGTAAAGAGCAACAATACTGGAGAGATAAGCCAGAAGAGAAACAGTAAGCAATAAGAATGAAAGACAAGGATATTAAAATGTACCTGTAACAGAGAGAGATAACAGAAACCAGCAGAGACATTACAGTGACACAGAGACAGCAGGACAGCAAAGCATACAAGAGTGAGACAGAGAAACAAGTGACAGGATTAAAGAAAAGCAGTGAAGACTGCAGTGCAGTGTCTGAAGAGATTGTGTGACAACAGCTGTCAGACAAAATACAGTGGAGAGAGCGGTGCTTCTTATATGTTAAGTGATCATTCACAATCATCAATTTCACATATTCTGTCCTATCCTGGATGTTGCTAGGTAACCGCCAGACATTTCTCTAAGTTTCCTTCTGTCCTGTGCAAGAATTCAGGTCCACTTTAAAAAGACAGTGGTGAAGAACTGTCAGCTAGCGGAGCGCTGTGTGAGGAAAATTCTGGCAAGTTCATGCAAATAAACTGTATCACATATATGTTTCCTGAACTAGCCCTGATCCTAGCAGGCGGATGTATACAGAGGCCTACCTATACTCATCTGCTAAGAAGAAGTTTATGAATGTGTTTTGTCACTAAACTTTTTTTATCCATATGATTTAATACAAATATTTCTTAAAAATAACTTAATTGGTGTCTGGAGGATTTCTTTGCAGTTCAAGCATTATAGAGGTGTTACACCACGAATTCGGCAATCCGCGTGGTTGCAAAAAAAAAAATCCGCATTCGGCCCCGCCGCATGCGGATTTTCGTCCGCGTCCACGCAACCACGCGGATTTTCTGCCGTGAATGGCGTAATCACGCGTGGATTCCCGCCCGGAGGTGGATTTTCTTTTAACGTTAATAACAAAGCCCCCATACATGCTACAATCCCCCAAATTGCATGGATTATCGAGGTGATAAGGGGCAACATAACTTCAACATAAAAAATTCCAAATTTTTTTTTTTTCTAGAGAAAATGGATTTTAAAGTGAAATCAACACTTTAAATGGGGCTATTAATTGGTAATAATTGGTTTTAAAAAGGGATATACGCGTTAAGCAGTCAAAGAGGTGAAGGCGAGTTCCAATGGCACTTGGCGGCGAAGGTACCACTGGAGGAGGATGAGTGGCTGACGCCAAAAAGGCCCCAGAGAGGTTTTTGTAATTTTTTTTTTTTTTTTTTTTTTTGCAGCAATTAGCAATGACATCGCAGCAGAGTTGTCAGTGGACACGGGCAGTGTGAACGCAGAGTGCAGTGGTGGTAGCGACTGAGTCAGGAGAAGGACTATGCGGGCGGTCAGTTCAGCAGCACAGAAGGACCACGGCAACATACTGGAAGTAGTAGTAGCAGCACAGCGTCATAGTGCTGGCCAAAAAATTAAATGCACCCGGTGACCCGGGCAGTGTGAACGCAGACAGAGTACATTGGTGGAAGCGAGTAAGTCAGGAGGAGGAGGACAATGCCGGCGGTCAATTCAGCAGCACAGAAGGACCATGGCAACATACTGGTAGTAGTAGTAGCAGCACAGCGTCATAGTGCTGGCCAAAAAATTAAATGCACCCGGTGACCCGGGCAGTGTGAACGCAGACAGAGTACATTGGTGGAAGCGAGTGAGTCAGGAGGAGGAGGACAATGCCGGCGGTCAATTCAGCAGCACAGAAGGACCATGGCAACATACTGGTGGTAGTAGTAGCAGCACAGCGTCATAGTGCTGGCCAAAAAATTAAATGCACCCGGTGACCCGGGCAGTGTGAACGCAGACAGAGTACATTGGTGGAAGCGACTGAGTCAGGAGGAGGAGCGAGGAGGACAATGCGGGCGGTCAGTTCAGCAGCAGCAGCACAGAAGGACCATGGCAACATACTGGTGGTAGTAGTAGTAGCACAGTGTCATAGTGCTGGCCAAAAAATTAAATGCACCCGGTGACCCGGGCCGTGATAACGCAGACAGAGTGCATTGGTGGTACCGTGGTAGCGACTGAGTCAGGAGGAGGAGGAGGACAAAGCGGGCGTTCAGTTCAGCAGCAGCAGCAGCACAGAAGGACCATGGCAACATACTGGTGGTAGTAGTAGCAGCACAGCGTCATAGTGCTGGCCAAAAAATTAAATGCACCCGGTGACCCGGGCAGTGTGAACGCAGAGTGCAGCAGCGGGAAGCGACTGAGTCAGGAGGAGGAGGACAATGCGGGCGGTCAGTTCAGCAGCAGCAGCACAGAAGGACCATGCCAACATACTGGTGGTAGTAGTAGCAGCACAGTGTCATAATGCTGGCCAAAAAATTAAATGCACCCGGTGACCCGGGCAGTGATAACGCAGACAGAGTGCATTGGTGGTACCGTGGTAGCGACTGAGTCAGGAGGAGGAGGAGGACAAAGCGGGCGTTCAGTTCAGCAGCAGCAGCAGCACAGAAGGACCATGGCAATATACTGGTGGTAGTAGTAGCAGCACAGCTTCATAGTGCTGGCCCAAAAATTAAATGCACCCGGTGACCCGGGCAGTGATAACGCAGACAGAGTACATTGGTGGAAGCGACTGAGTCAGGAGGAGGAGGACAATGCGGGCGGTCAGTTCAGCAGCACAGAAGGACCATGGCAACATACTGGTGGTAGTAGTAGCAGCACAGCGTCATAGTGCTGGCCAAAAAATTAAATGCACCCGGTGACCCGGGCAGTGTGAACGCAGACAGAGTACATTGGTGGAAGCGAGTGAGTCAGGAGGAGGAGGACAATGCCGGCGGTCAATTCAGCAGCACAGAAGGACCATGGCAACATACTGGTGGTAGTAGTAGCAGCACAGCGTCATAGTGCTGGCCAAAAAATTAAATGCACCCGGTGACCCGGGCAGTGTGAACGCAGAATGCAGCAGCGGGAAGCGACTGAGTCAGGAGGAGGAGGACAATGCGGGCGGTCAGTTCAGCAGCAGCAGCACAGAAGGACCATGCCAACATACTGGTGGTAGTAGTAGTAGCACAGTGTCATAGTGCTGGCCAAAAAATTAAATGCACATAGTGACCCGGGCCGTGATAACGCAGACAGAGTGCATTGGTGGTACCGTGGTAGCGACTGAGTCAGGAGGAGGACAAAGCGGGCGTTCAGTTCAGCAGCAGCAGCACAGAAGGACCATGGCAACATACTGGTGGTAGTAGTAGCAGCACAGCGTCATAGTGCTGGCCAAAAAATTAAATGCACCCGGTGACCCGGGCAGTGATAACGCAGACAGAGTACATTGGTGGAAGCGACTGAGTCAGGAGGAGGAGGACAATGCGGGCGGTCAGTTCAGCAGCACAGAAGGACCATGGCAACATACTGGTGGTAGTAGTAGCAGCACAGCGTCATAGTGCTGGCCCAAAAATTAAATGCACCCGGTGACCCGGGCAGTGATAACGCAGACAGAGTACATTGGTGGAAGCGACTGAGTCAGGAGGAGGAGGACAATGCGGGCGGTCAGTTCAGCAGCACAGAAGGACCATGGCAACATACTGGTGGTAGTAGTAGCAGCACAGCGTCATAGTGCTGGCCAAAAAATTAAATGCACCCGGTGACCCGGGCAGTGTGAACGCAGAATGCAGCAGCGGGAAGCGACTGAGTCAGGAGGAGGAGGACAATGCGGGCGGTCAGTTCAGCAGCAGCAGCACAGAAGGACCATGCCAACATACTGGTGGTAGTAGTAGTAGCACAGTGTCATAGTGCTGGCCAAAAAATTAAATGCACCCAGTGACCCGGGCCGTGATAACGCAGACAGAGTGCATTGGTGGTACCGTGGTAGCGACTGAGTCAGGAGGAGGAGGAGGACAAAGCGGGCGTTCAGTTCAGCAGCAGCAGCAGCAGCACAGAAGGACCATGGCAACATACTGGTGGTAGTAGTAGCAGCACAGCGTCATAGTGCTGGCCAAAAAATTAAATGCACCCGGTGACCCGGGCAGTGATAACGCAGACAGAGTACATTGGTGGAAGCGACTGAGTCAGGAGGAGGAGGACAATGCGGGCGGTCAGTTCAGCAGCACAGAAGGACCATGGCAACATACTGGTGGTAGTAGTAGCAGCACAGCGTCATAGTGCTGGCCCAAAAATTAAATGCACCCGGTGACCCGGGCAGTGATAACGCAGACAGAGTACATTGGTGGAAGTGACTGAGTCAGGAGGAGGAGGACAATGTGGGCGGTCAGTTCAGCAGCACAGAAGGACCATGGCAACATACTGGTGGTAGTAGTAGTATCACAGCGTCATAGTGCTGGCCAAAAATTAAATGCACCCAGTGACCCGGGCAGTGTGAACGCAGAGTGTAGTAGCGACTGAGTCAGGAGGACAAAGCGGACGGTCAGTTCAGCAGCTCAGAAGGAGGACCATGGCAACTTACTGGTAGTAGTACCATAACACCAAAACATTAACCAAGGTAGGCACTAGGCAGGTAGTAACTGTCTTTATAAAGGCAGGCATAGTTAACAACAGCACATGCAGCAGCCACTTCATGTCCCCCTGTGTCCGACAATAGGGGCCAGGAACTCACCTTCCACCCAAGCCTGGTTGATTTTCAGGAAGATGAGTTTGTCCACAGAGGCGTGGGAGAGCCGAGAGCGCTTCTCTGTGACCACGCCACCGGCCGCACTAAAGCATCTCTCTGAGAGGACACTGGAAGGAGGGCAGGATAGGAGTTCCAGGGCGTACTGGGAAAGCTCGCTCCAGATGTCCAGTCTCTTGACCCAGTACTCCAAGGGGTCCACGGGGCTGTCGGTGTCATTGAGCACGCTGGATGACCCCATATAGTCAGACACCATGGTGGTCAGTCGTTGCTTGTGCTGGTTGGTGGTGGATGCTGTGGCGGGCACCTCTGTTCTGGGCTGCTGCACTGCATACAGGCTCTTGCTTAGGCTCTTCAGGTCTCCGGGGCGCCAGTTGCTGCTGCTGCTGCTGGTGGTTGTTGTTGTGCTGCTAGTGGCAATGGCAGGCACCTCTTGCTGGCTTGGCAGAGCAGTTACAGTGGGGGTGGAAGGCTGGGGGAATGCTTCCAGTAGTCTGCGCACAAGGGCCTCCTTCAACTCCCTTGTGCGTTGCTCGGTGGTGGATGGCATCATTAAGTCTCCCAGCTTCCCCTTCAGATGGGGATCAAGCATCAAGGTAATCCAGATGTCCTTCCTTGAACGCATCTGGATCACCCGGGGGTCCCTGCGAAGGCAGCGCAACATGTGCACAGCCATGGGAAACAAGTGGGCCCTGCCAGCAAGATCTTCCTCGTCCTCGCCATTGTCCCATAACGCATGCCTGTCCTCTTCCTGTGCCATGTCGTTGTCCTCCTCAAACCGCCATCCACGTACAACGCCTGCTGCACTCTGCTCCTCCTCCTCATTCAGGTTAGGGACCTCCAACTCTTCCACTACCTGCTGTGAGCCCTCCTCTGAGCTGGACTGTGCTGCCATCTGCTCCTGTTCTTCCAACTGCCTCAGGGCTTCATCCCCACGCTCAATTAATTTGTCCATTGCCTGCTCCAGTAGACAAACCAAGGGCACCCACTGGCACACAGAGGCCCGCTCCTCACTGACCATCTTGGTTGCCTCCAGGAAGGGACTCAGCACCAGGCATACTTGCTGCATCAGTGTCCACTGAGTGGCAGTAATCATGGGGACTTGCTGGTTGCTGGGGACACTTAGGTCTGGCATGTAGGCCCTAAGAGCTAGCCTGTGCTGACACAGCCGCTCCAACATGGCAAGAGTCGAATTCCAGCGAACTGGCATGTCGATGATCATCCGGTGTTGTGGCCTTCCATACTGCTGCTGTAAGGTGGACAAGAGTGCAGAGGCAGTGGCTGACAGGCGGAAAAAGCGTAGCACCGCCCGGGCATCCTGCAGCAGCTCGCTCATCCCCTGGTAGGTGCGCAAGAAGCGCTGCACCACAAGATTGAGCACGTGGGCCAAGCAGGGGATGTGCTGGAGGTTTCCCTGCTGCACTGCTGCCACCAGGTTGGCCCCGTTATCGGCTGCCACATACCCCACTTCCAGGCCTCTGGGGGTCAGCCACCTCCGCTCCTGCTTCCTAAGGGCGGCCAGGACGTTGGTGGCCGTAAGCCTCTCCTTCCCCAGGGTCACCAATTTTAAAAGGGCTTGGTAGTGCCGAGGCTTGGCGCTGCTGCTGCCGGGGCGGGCTTGCTTTCCGGGTACAAAGGGAGTGTCGTGACAGGACCCTTCTGCATCCCCCCTGATCCCGCGTGGTGGCACCACTAGCTGGGCTGATGCGCTCTTGTCCTCCCTCCCTTCCATCAGTGTCACCCGTAAAGGACAGGTAGCGACCTGTCCCTAATCTGCTACTCCACGAGTCCATGGTCACGTGGACCCGCTTGCCCACAGAGTAGTCCAGGGAACGGGCCACGTTTTCCACCGCAAACTTGTGGAGTGCTGGGATCGCGCTCCTGCTGAAATAGTGGCGACTGGGGACTTGCCACTCGGGGATACCAAATTGGAGCAGCGTCCGCATGGCGCTCCCCTCCTGCACCAGGGAGTAGGGAAGCAGCTGTGATGCCATGGCCCGGGCCAGCAAGCCATTTAGTTTGCGGATCCGCCTGTGGCTTGGAGGCAGAGGCTTGGTCAGACCCTGAAAGGTGTCGCTCAGCAGGGTCTGACGACGCTGGGATGCAGGGGAGACAGAGGAGAGAGACGAACACTGGCTGCCAGCCTCAATGTCTGTGTCCTGAGTAGCCGAGGTGGAAGAGCGCTTGCGTGCTACTACTGCTGCTGCTGTGGGGGATTCACGACCCTGAGGGAGGGATGATGCTGCTGCGCTGGTGGGCCTTCTGCTCTCAGGAACCCCTGCCAGCAGTGCCTGCTTCCTCTTAAAGTCCGCATACTCGCGGCAGTGGCGGCTTCTCAGGTGGCCCTGGAGGGATGAGGTACCCATCTTGCTCAGACTTTTCCCACGGCTCAATCTTTTGCTGCATAACCTGCACACCGCATACCTTTTGTCATCAGTACATTCCTCAAAGCAATCCCACACTGGTGACTTTAATTTACTGCGGCCCCCACTAGCAGAGGGTGCAGCGGAACAATGTGTGGTAGTAGTTGCCGGGGGTTGCATGGTGGTGGTGCCGGCTGAAGCAGTGTCCTGTCTACTTCCTCCACGCCCACTGCTGCCGATGCCCCTGCCCCTGCCCCTGCCTGACATATGGCGATATCCTTGCCTAGGCCGAGGTGACTTGTCATCCTGCTCTGCCTCTGACCATTCTTCCACGGACTCAGCAGGCTGCACATAGTTAGGGTCCACAACGTCGTCATCATCAGCAGCATCATCATAATCCAGCTCTTCCTCTGACTCCCCCGCCTCCTCTTCTGTCCCTACATCCCCAGACACAGACCCCTCTTCTTCATCACCAGAACTCAACAACGCTTGTGATTGTGGCCCGATCTCAATCTCTGCCACATCAGTCCCCAGTAAGTCCTGAGCGTCTTGCATCAGCAGGTTCCCAGAAGCCGGACTGAGGGACAGAACGCTGTCATCCTGGGAGGGCTGCTGACCAGTGGGTGCTGGGGTGGATGTCACAACAAGCGTGGGACGTTGGCTGCTGCTGCTGCTTGGAGTGGTGCTCACAGTAGAGGTCTGGGAGGAAGTCATGATCTCCATGAGTACGTCAGGTTCCATTTGCTCAACCACCACACGGGGACCAGAAACTTTAAAATAATTGGACAATGGTGTCCGCTGACTCGGCCCAGGCTTTGCTGCCCCCCTTTCTGCTGCATCACGACCACGTACAGCTGGGCGTCCTCTCCCTGGACGTGGAGCAGTCCCAGAAGTGGCTGAGGCAATTGAACTCCCTTTCCTCTCACCCCGCGAAACCCTGCCAGACATGTTGCTAGTAATGAATCACTGGATGCAGTGGGCACAGTACAAGGTCACTGAAGGATGCACCAGGCACAGTACAACGGCACTGAAGGATGCAGTGGGCACGGTACAAGGTCACTGAAGGATGCAGTGGGCACAGCAGTGGGCACTGGATATACAACTAGGTCACTAAAGAATGCAGTGGGCACAGTACAAGGTCACTGAAGGATGCAGTGGGCACAGCAGTGGGCACTGGGTATACAACTAGGTCACTGAAGGATGCAGTGGGCACAGTACAAGGTCACTGAAGGATGCAGTGGTCACAGTACAAGGTCACTGAAGGATGCAGTGGGCACAGCAGTGGGCACTGGATATACAACTAGGTCACTGAAGGATGCAGTGGGCACAGTACAAGGTCACTGAAGGATGCAGTAGGCACAGTACAAGGTCACTGAAGGATGCAGTTGGCACAGCAGTGGGCACTGGATATACAACTAGGTCACTGAAGGATGCAGTGGGCACAGTACAAGGTCACTGAAGGATGCAGTGGGCACAGTACAAGGTCACTGAAGGATGCAGTGGGCACAGCAGTGGGCACTGGATATACAACTAGGTCACTGAAGGATGCAGTGGGCACAGTACAATGTCACTGAAGGATGCAGTGGGCACAGCAGTGGGCACTGGATATACAACTAGGTCACTGAAGGATGCAGTGGGCACAGTACAAGGTCACTGAAGGATGCAGTGGGCACAGAAGTGGGCACTGAATATACAACTAGGTCACTGAAGGATGCAGTGGGCACAGTACAAGGTCACTGAAGGATGCAGTGGGCGCAGCAGTGGGCACTGGATATACAACTAGGTCACTGAAGGATGCAGTGGGCACAGTACAAGGTCACTGAAGGATGCAGTGGGCACAGCAGTGGGCACTGGATATACAACCAGGTCACTGAAGGATGCAGTGGGCACAGTACAAGGTCACTGAAGGATGCAGTGGGCACAGCAGTGGGCACTGGATATACAACTAGGTCACTGAAGGATGCAGTGGGCACAGTACAAGGTCACTGAAGGATGCAGTGGGCACAGCAGTGGGCACTGGATATACAACTAGGTCACTGAAGGATGCAGTGGGCACAGTACAAGGTCCCTGAAGGATGCAGTGGGCACAGTGCAAGGTCTCTGAAGGATGCAGTGGGCACAGCAGTGGGCACTGGATATACAACTAGGTCACTGAAGGATGCAGTAGGCACAGTACAAGGTCACTGAAGGATGCAGTGGGCACAGCAGTGGGCACTGGATATACAACTAGGTCACTGAAGGATGCAGTGGGCACAGTACAAGGTCACTGAAGAATGCAGTGGGCACAGCAGTGGGCACTGGATATACAACTAGGTCACTGAAGGATGCAGTGGGCACAGTACAAGGTCACTGAAGGATGCAGTGGGCACAGCAGTGGGCACTGGATATACAACTAGGTCACTGAAGGATGCAGTGGGCACACAATGATGTCACACTGTGTAATCAGATGCTCATATGCCAGCGAGCGAGCAGTGGGCACTGGGCACGGCACAAGGTCACTGACAGAATGAATGAACAGCGCTGGCAGAGAGTGGCGGCATCGGCGGTGTGACTGGCTGCCTGCAAATAGTACAAGTGTATAACTGTCATTGGAATATGCAAGTGAACACTGCAGCTGCACTAACCTGCCTGCCTGCACTACACACAGATAATCCCTACTCCCACTACACTGACTACACTGCAGAACTGAACCTGCCTGCACTACACACAGTTAAATAATCACTAGACTCCCACACTCCCACTACACTACACTGACTACAACTAACTACAGCAATCACTCACTGACTAGCTAACTGTGTACAGTATAAGAGCAGTGTTAGCAAAAAAAAAACGCTTTGTTTTTAACACAATAAATGCACTTGCTCAAACAACAATGGCCTGGAGATAATCCTCTCAGCACCACAGTCTAGCAAGGACAGAGCTTTTCCATCATGGCCGCCGCTTTATATTCAGGAGGGGAGGGCATAGCTCCCCTCCTGTGATTGGTTGCTAGGGCCTGGCTGGGGCACTCTGATTGGCCTGCAATGTGTCACTTCCGCATAGTTTGACGCATTTCCTCAAACCACGACTTCAGCACCGGGTTTCACGAGCGTGAATGCGGATTTCTGTCCGCATTCACGCGAAGCCGAAGTAGATTTTCGTGGTTGAAAATCTATTCACGGCTTAGCGTGTCCGAGGCGGAATGCGTCAAAATGGTCGTGAATCCACGCGTAAGCGTGATCACGACCTGGCGGTGAGCACCACTGCTTTCTCAATTGCATGTTGCCAAACTCTTGAAACCGAAATACAAACAAATCAATCTATATATATAATAGAGTAAGTCTCAACCTTCAAACAAGAAGAAGAAGTAGCGCCCTGCCCCCAGGGCCGGTCCAAGCAAGAAGAGGTGGCTGGTCCAAGCAAGAAAGCAAGAAGAAGAAGTAGTGTCATATCAAACCAAGGGCAAAGAGGGATAATTTGCATATTCAGTATCAGTGCATTGTGGGTAACCACAAATGTTCACTTATAGCGGAACTATTGCAGATTTGCTTCTGTTTTAAGAAGGAAAATAACACCAAGCTTTGCTTTTTTTAGTAGGAGGGATTTTCGGTCTCTTTTATCCCCCTATACATTCTTAGTAGTTTGGGTCACCCTGAGCTGCTTGGTTACTCTGTTGTACTGGTCCAAGCCCTATCTCATACAGCCGTATCAATCCCTGCTATGGCTATCATGCATGAAAGTGCAGTTGGTATGGAGAATCAGTGTGGGAAAACACCACTGATGGTGTTTTAGACTTCTGGCTGCTGATTCATAAAAAAGTATCCAGGTGCGGTAGCAGTGTGGAGAATCCGTGAACTAGACTGGTGGTAGGCAGGCGGTAGGCTTGCGGAGACACGGAAGCTGCCGAGTTGATACATTTCTCAGTGTTCCGCTCTACTGCAGCTGCCTGGGAGCTGTGTCTCCATTTATTTAACATTGTTATCACCACATCAGAGGGAGCAGTACTTCCCGACCTCACACCGCTTGCGGTGATCTTTATGAATGAACATTTTGCTATATTTTTTACAACAATCACCGCACAAGGCGGTGATTTATCGCTCTGCTCGGTAATGTCAGCTTTTGATGCGGAAGGAGCCTGTATGAATGCAGATTTTGCTACGTGTGCGGGAAAGTCAGCTGTTTTAAGCATTTCCGCATGCAGAAATGCTTTATGAATGATAGCCTACGTAGTGATGAGAACCAAAGGTCTGAAATAGGTTTGATATGACTGTGTAAAACTTAAAGCTATAGGCTTGCTTGGCTTACTAAGGGTGAAAAGGAATAATTTGTATATTTAGTAGCGGTGCATTGTGGGTAATCACAAATGTTCACTTATAGCTGAGTAATTGCATATTTCTTTCTGTTTTAGGAAGGCAAATTACAACAAGCTTTGCTTTTTTTTAGTAGGAGGTCTTTTTGGTCCCTTTTACCAATTACGAGTAGTTTGGGTCACCCTGAGCTGCTTGCTTACTCTGTTGGTCCAAGCCCTATCTCATACAGCTGTATCAATCCTTGCCATGTACTGATGAGGAACAAAAGTCTGAACCAGGCTGTCACATGTGGGTTTGATATGACTGTGTAAAATTTAAAGCTATATGCTTGCTATACACCAGTGGCTCCCGATGCTTGCTTGGCTTACTAAGGGGAGAAAGGAATTATTTGCATATTTTGTAGCAGTGCATTGTGGGTAACCACAAATGTTCACTTATAGCTGAATAATTGCATATTTCTTTCTGTTTTAGGAAGGTAAATTACACCAAGCTTTGCTTTTTTAGTAGGAGGTCTTTTTGGTCCCTTTTATCCCCCTATACATTACAAGTGGTTTGGGTCACCCTGAGCTGCTTGGTTACTCTGTTGTACTGGTCCAAGCCCTATCTCATACAGCCGTATCAATCCCTGCCATGTACTGATGAGGACCAAAAGTCTGAAACAGGCTGTCTACATGTGGGTTTGATAAGACCCACATGTAGACCTGGTGGTGCAGAAGTTCTTGCGCACCTACCAGGGGATGGGCGAACTGCTGGAAACGGCAAGGAACGTTGTGCGTCACTTCCGGCGCTCGGCTGCAGCCTGTGCGAGCCTGGAAGACGTGCAAAAGGAGCTGGATCTGCCATGCCATCGGCTGATCCTTGACGTTCCGACTCGCTGGAACTCCACCCTGGCGATGTTGGAGCGTCTGGTTGAACAGAAGCGCGCTGTCAAACAGTACCTTGCCCTGGCCACTGTTTCCGCCGCTCAGAGAAGGGACAAGACCAGCAACATCCCGTCCATCGTCCCCGATGATGACTGGAGGCACATGCAGCAGGTGTGCTTAGTGCTGGCTCCCTTTCTGCAGGCCACTAACATGGTGAGCAGGGACCATGCTATGGTCTGCGAGTGGGTGCCCCTGGTTTGTCTGCTGAACAGGGCCCTCGATGCTTTGCTGGAACAGGGAGCGGCAGCCTTGGACCAGCAGGAGCGGCAAGCAGCTGCACAGTCCACCTCTGAGGGGGAGGAGGAGGAGGACTTGGTGGAGGTCCCTGACCTTGCTGCTGATGAGGGGGAGCAGCACAGTGCAGCTGAGTTGGTGCGGGGGTGGAGAGAGGATGAGGCTGACGAGGCAGAGGAGGAGGATGAGGACAGCAGCACTGCCGTCGATGTGCCAGCACACGTGGCCCGCCTCTTCCCAATGGCAGCGCACATGCTGACGTGCATGCGCAGAGACCCCAGGGTGATCCAGATGAAGCAGAGGGAGGACATCTGGATCAGCATGATGTTGGACCCACGCCTCAAGGGGAAGTTGAGCCAGTTCCTGCCGCCTGCAGGAGGAGACCCAGCGCAACAAATAAGGAGCTTGCAGCAGGCCCTTGTTGAGCGCTTGGAGGAAGCCTTCCCCCAGCCTTCCACCCCCACTGTCCAGCAGCCAGCACAGAGGCAGCAGCAGGTGCCTGCATCCAGCAGCAAGCGCCCCACAGACCTGCTGTCTCTCAGCCACGAGCTCTACAGGACTGTAGAGGCTCCGGCAGCAGTGACTAGAGAGGAGGTGCATGCAGCAGCATCCTCCACCGGTCACAGCCAGCGCCTGACCCGCATGGTGGCTGACTACAGGTCCTACAGCGGGCTTGACAGCGATGCCCCTGTTGATCCCATGGAGTATTGGGTCAAGCGCCTGGAGATCTGGAGCGAGCTGGCGCAGTACGCCCTGGAAGTGCTGTCCTGCCCCCCTTCCAGCGTGCTGTCCGAGCGCTGCTTCAGTGCAGCTGGTGGTGTGGTCACCAAGAAACGCTCACGTCTGTCTCACAAGTCTGTGGACAGACTGACGTTTTTCAAGATGAACCAGGCGTGGGTGGAAGGCGAGTTCCTGGCCCCTGTTGTCGGCGAGAGGGGGACATGAACTGGCTAAGAACCATCGTTAATGTGCCTTACCACCCTTTACCACCTCCTGGCTCCTGCTCACTAAGCCAGCCTGGTTCACTTTGACTATTACGTCGCCTGCAGCCACACATTTTACACCTACAGTGGGCTGCTGTGTACTGCCCTTCTGCTGTCTGTCTGTGTTTCCCACTGCCAGGGTACACAGATTTACCTTCTGCTGCCACTCTGCCACCAGCTATTACGTCAAACAATAGCTATATATCTGTGTAATTTGTTTTACAAACAAAACCAAAAAACCATAAAAAAAAAAAAAAAAAGGTTTAATTTTTCTGAGGTGCCCGGGTTGAAAACTGTGTTGTCCCAGTTGTGTATTGGACACGATGTGGGCTGCACGACCGCTGTCTGGGACCTCCTGTTGTGTTCATTTACGGCCTGGTATCACCGCTAGGTACCAGGGCTATTATGTCACGCTGCCTGCCTGCTGCCACACTCACACTACTCCTCCATTCCTCCTGCTGATGCTGCTGTCTGTCTGTGTTTCCCAACGCCAGGGTACACAGATTTACCTTCTGCTGCCACTCTGCCACCAGATATTACGTCAAAAAATAGCTATATCTGTGTAATTGGTTGTAAAACCAAAACTACAAAACCATAAAAAAAAAAAAAGGTTTAATTTTTCTGAGGTGCCCGGGTTGAAAACTGTGTTGTCCCAGTTGTGTATTGGACACAATGTGAGCTACACGACCGCTGTCTGGGACCTCCTGCCTGCTGTGTTTATTTACAGCCCTGGTATCACCGCTAGGTACCAGGGCTATTATGTCACGCTGCCTGCCTGCTGCCACACTCACACTACTCCTCCATTCCTCCTGCTGATGCTGCTGTCTGTCTGTGTTTCCCAACGCCAGGGTACACAGATTTACCTTCTGCTGCCACTCTGCAACCAGATATTACGTCAAAAAATAGCTATATCTGTGTAATTGGTTGTAAAACCAAAACTACAAAACCATAAAAAAAAAAAAAGGTTTAATTTTTCTGAGGTGCCCGGGTTGAAAACTGTGTTGTCCCAGTTGTGTATTGGACACAATGTGGGCTACACGACCGCTGTCTGGGACCTCCTGCCCGCTGTGTTTATTTATAGCCCTGGTATCACCGCTAGGTACCAGGGCTATTATGTCACGCTGCCTGCCTGCTGCCACACTCACACTACTCCTCCATTCCTCCTGCTGATGCTGCTGTCTGTCTGTGTTTCCCAACGCCAGGGTACACAGATTTACCTTCTGCTGCCACTCTGCCACCAGCTATTACGTCAAACAATAGCTGCTCACATTACTCCTCCATTCCTCCTGCTGCTGCTGCTGCTGTCTGTCTGTCTGTGTTTCCCAACGCCAGGGTACACAGATTTACCTTCTGCTGCCACTCTGCCACCAGCTATTACGTCAAAAAATAGCTATATCTGTCTGTGTAATTTGTTGTAAAAACAAAACTACAAAACCATAAAAAAAAAAAAGGTTTAATTTTTCTGAGGTGCCCGGGTTGAAAACTGTGTTGTCCCAGTTGTGTATTGGACACAATGTGGGCTGCACGACCGCTGTCTGGGACCTCCTGCCTGCTGTGTTTATTTACAGCCCTGGTATCACCGCTAGGTACCAGGGCTATTATGTCACGCTGCCTGCCTCATTGACTGCCTGCTGCCACACACTCATCCTCCTCCTCCTGCTGCTGAATTTACCTCCTGCTGTCTGTGTGTTTCCACTGCCAGGGAGCACATACAATGGCGCTTCCAACATGCGTGCGCCACCAGCTATTTGTTACGCTCAAAAATAGCTGCATTTCTTTAAAAAAAAAATTTGAAAAGAGAAATAAGTGAAGAAGAAGACGATATAGAAGAAGATGAGATGAAGAAGATGAAGAAGAAGATGAAGAAGAAGAAGGAGAAGAAGATGAAGATGAAGAAGAAGAAGATGAAGAAGAAGATGAAGAAGATGAAGATGAAGAAGATGAAGAAGATGAAGAAGATGAAGAAGAAGAAGATGAAGAAGAAGAAGATGAAGATTATGAAGAAGAAGAAGATGAAGAAGAAGATGAAGATGATGAAGAAGAAGAAGATGAAGAAGATGAAGAAGATGAAGATGAAGAAGATGAAGAAGAAGAAGATGAAGATGAAGAAGAAGATGAAGAAGAAGATGAAGATGAAGAAGAAGATGAAGAAGATGAAGAAGAAGAAGAAGATGAAGAAGATGAAGAAGATGAAGAAGAAGAAGATGAAGATGATGAAGAAGAAGAAGAAGATGAAGAAGAAGATGAAGATGATGAAGAAGAAGAAGATGAAGATGAAGATGAAGAAGATGAAGAAGATGAAGAAGAAGAAGATGATGAAGAAGAAGAAGAAGATGAAGAAGAAGATAAAGAAGATGAAGATGAAGAAGATGAAGATGAAGAAGATGAAGAAGAAGAAGATGAAGAAGATGAAGAAGATGAAGAAGAAGATGAAGAAGATGAAGAAGAAGATGAAGAAGAAGATGAAGAAGATGAAGAAAAAGAAGATGAAGAAGAAGAAGATGATGATGAAGAAGATGAAGAAGAAGAAGAAGAAGACAATATAAAAGAAGAAGAAGATATAGAAGAAGATATAGAAGAAGAAGATATAGAAGAAGAAGATATAGAAGAAGAAGAAGAAGAAAATATAGAAGATAAAGAAGAAGAAGAAGAAGTATATACAGTACTGAACAAATTTCTGGACACAACTTCTCTTTTCAACTTTTTTTTTTAAAGGAACATCCCCACATAATCACTTGCTGTTGTTACTTGGAAAAAAAGAGGTTTCTTGCATCATTCACCCTCAAAACAAGTGTTGGAAGCTATTTAAGGCCATTTCGAATAGACAGCTCGAATAATGAGCTCGAATACCGACTCGAATAGTGAGCTCGAATTCCGAGGTCGAATCGAATAGTAAAAATTATTCGACCTGAATATTCGACTGATCTCGAATAATTTACTATTCGAATTCGACCTAACTTGAATTTTGAAAAGGGGTATTTGAGCACCACTACATCTAACTACCCAGTACCTGTTGTGTTTACTTAACCCACCTCATCACTGCATATACCTAGCGTTGTGTTGAGTGAACCCAGCTCACTGCATCTAAGTCTAACTACCTGTTGTGTTGAGTGAGAACCCACCTCACTGCATCTTAAGTACCTTTACTGTTGAGTGAACCCAGCTCACTGCATCTAACTACCCAGTACCTGTTGTGTTTACTTAACCCACCTCATCACTGCATATACCTAGCGTTGTGTTGAGTGAACCCAGCTCACTGCATCTAAGTCTATCTACCTGTTGTGTTGAGTGAGAACCCACCTCACAGCATCTTAAGTACCTTTACTGTATACTGTTCAGTGAACCCAGCTCACTGCATTTAACTACCCAGTACCTGTTGTGTTTACTTAACCCACCTCATCACTGCATATACCTAGCCTTGTGTTGAGTGAACCCAGCTCACTGCATCTAATTACCTGTTGTGTTGAGTGTGAACCCACCTGGCCACCTCACTGCATCTAACTACCTGTTGTGTTGAGTGAGAACCCACCTCACTGCATCTTAAGTACCTTTACTGTTGAGTGAACCCAGCTCACTGCATCTAACTACCTGTTGTGTTGAGTGAGAACCTACCTCACTGCATATAGCTAGCATACCCCCGAGATGGACAAAATGGACAAACCAGGTAGAGGAAGAGGTAGAGGCAGACCCAGAGGAAGGCCACCAGGCACCGGCAGGTCTGTGGCTGTGCGAGGTGGTGTTGCTGTGATTTCATGCGGACCTGCCCCAAAATACAGTGCTCAGAAGAAGGCACGTGCCATCACTTCCCAAAATCGTGAGGAGGTGGTTGAGTATTTAACACAGAACACCTCATCTCCCGCAGCCACCAGCGCTACAACAAGCACCACATCCGCTGCATTTGACACTTCGCAGGAGTTATTTGGTGGTGGTGGTGAAATCACTGATTCCCAGCCACTACTGCAACAACATCAAGAAGGCGCAGGTACACCACCTCATACGTCTGAGTTAGGTGGCGATAGTATGGACGTAACGTGTGTGGATGGGGATGATGGTGGACCACCTGAAGTTGGTGCACTTGAGGAGGTGTCTGAGGAAAGCGCAGCTGGCCAGGAGGATTATGATGACGATTATACGGATACCACATATGTTCCCGGTAGAGGAGATGACCAGGGGGACAGTTCAGAGGAGGAGTCAGAGAGGAGTAGGAGGAGACGACTCCATGATAGAAGCAGAGGGAGCTCGTCCTCAGAAACAGCTGGGGGCAGTGTCCGGTGCCATGTATCGCCAGCTATGGCCAGGGAGCACACATGCCCTTCAACGTCAGCTGCTGCTGATGCCACCGTAGCGCCATCACCCCAGGGGGCCTCAGCGGTTTGGAAATTTTTTCACTTGTGTGTCTCAGATCGGAGCAAAGCCATCTGTTGTCTCTGCCAGCAAAAATTGAGCCGTGGAAAGGCCAACTGTCACGTAGGGACAAGTGCTTTACGAAGGCACCTGGAGAGAAGGCACAAACAGCTATGGCAAGAACACCTGAGGAAAAGAAGCACCCCTCAAAAGACAAGCAGCGGAGAACAACCGTGGCAGGGGGCTTCTGCTGCTCCACGTTCCCATGGTATTGTTCGTGGCTGGGGGGGAGGAAGAATGGATACACTTTTAAACAATTTAAAAATACAACCATCTAAACTTTCAAACAATTTAAAAATACAACCATCTAAACTTTCAAACAATTTAAAAATACAACCATCTATCATTTTCAAAAAATTTAAAAAAAGGGCAAAAAAACTTGCCCTCCGTTAAACATTCTTGGCAAATGCTTTCGACTTGGTTTGTCTTCCGCTGGCTCAAGGGTCCATCTGACCACAGATGCCTGGTCTGCAAAGCACGGTCAGGGCAGCTACAGCATGGGTCTCAGCAGGCTCCCACTTCGGGCCGCAATCCAACCTTCATTCCCCGCGGTGACAATGGCAGACTTGCCCTCCATAACGGATTCCCGTTAAAGGATTTAAAGTTAATTCATTTCAAATACACAGCAGGGCCTTGAAAGTCCGCCTCCTGTATTGTTATTTTTGATCACTACCTCGGGGCGGGCGTGCATGCCTACCTGCTGGCCTCCTTTGATGTGTAGTGGTAGCCGTTTCTCAGGCTCCACACCGGATTCCATCCCTCATTTCCCGGCCATTACCCGGGGTCACAAATGACAGACTTGCCCGCCTCCATATGATTCTCGTGAAAGGAATGTGGTGTCATCTTTGCCCGCCATAACTGGTTCTCGTTAAAGGATTTAAAGTACATTCATTTCAAATACACAGCAGGGCCTCGAAAGTCCGCCTCCTGTATTGTTATTTTTGGTCACTACCTCAGGGCGGGCGTGCATGCCTACCTGCTGCCCTCCTTGGATGTGTGGTGGTAGCCGTTTCTCAGGCTCCACACCGGATTCCATCCCTCATTCCCCGGCCATTACCCGGGGTCACAAATGACAGACTTGCCCGCCTCCATATGATTCTCGTGAAAGGAATGTGGTGTCATCTTTGCCCGCCATAACTGGTTCTCGTTAAAGGATTTAAAGTACATTCATTTCAAATACACAGCAGGGCCTCGAAAGTCCTCCTCCTGTATTGTTATTTTTGGTCACTACCTCGGGGCGGGCATGCATGCCTGCCCGCTGCCCTCCTTGGATGTGTAGTGGTAGCCGTTGCTCAGGCTCCACACCGGATTCAAACCTCTCATTCCCCGGCCATTACCCGGGGTCACAATGGCAGACTTGCCCGCCTCCACAGGATTCTCATTGTAGCGGTACTGAACAAGTACACAGCAAGTAGAAAATGTAAATTAAAAACAAAACGTAAGCTTTTTAACAATGCCATGGAAAGTTGAGAAGGAAGTCACACATTACCTGACATCACTGAGTGAGGAAGAGCAATCACGCCATGTTGCGCAGTAGTCCAGCATGGCCGTCACTACACAAACAGCTGTTTGCGGTGCGTTACACAGTGAGTTTGGTGTGTTAGTGTAAAGCAGTACTCTAATTACACTCCCTGTTTGATGTATACACATGCAAGATGTTTGAAAGCACGTTAGGCCTGCAATTTAGCATTCAATGTGATTTCTGCCCTTAAAACGCTGCTTTGCGTCACATCCAGATTTTTCACCGGGACTTTTGGCATGTATCCCACTCCGCCATGCCCCCCTCCAGGTGTTAGACCCCTTGAAACATCTTTTCCATCACTTTTGTGGCCAGCATAATTTTTTCTATTTTTCAAAGTTCGCCTCCCCATTGAAGTCTATTGCGGTTCGCGAATTTTTCCGCGAACCGAACCTTCTGCGGAAGTTCGCGAACCCGGTTCGCGAACCGAAAATCGGAGGTTCGCGACATCTCTAGCTTTGATACCAGGGCTTTAAATAAATACAACAGGAGGTCCCAGACAGCGGTCGTGCAGCCCACATCGTGTCCAATACACAACTGGGACAACACAGTTTTCAACCCGGGCACCTCAGAAAAATTAATTTATTTTTTTTTTTTAATGGTTTACTTTTTTTTTTTTTTTTTTTTTTACAGCAAATTACACAGATATAGCTATTGTTTGACGTAATAGCTGGTGGCAGAGTGGCAGCAGAAGGTAAAATCTGTGTACCCTTGGCAGTGGGAAACACAGACAGGCAGCAGCAGCAGCAGGAGGAATGGAGGAGTAGTGTGAGTGTGGCAGCAGGTAGGTAGGCAGCATGACATAATAGCCCTGGTACCTAGCGTTGATACCAGGGCTTTAAATAAATACAACAGGAGGTTCCAGACAGCGGTCGTGCAGCCCACATCGTGTCCAATACACAACTGGGACAGCACAGTTTTCAACCCGGGCACCTCAGAAAAATTAAACCTTTTTTTTTTTTTAATGGTTTACTTTTTTTTTTTTTTTATACAGCAAATTACACAGATATAGCTATTGTTTGACGTAATAGCTGGTGGCAGAGTGGCAGCAGAAGGTAAATCTGTGTACCCTGGCAGTGGGAAACACAGACAGACAGACAGCAGAAGGGCAGTACACAGCAGTCCACTGTAGATGTAAAATGTGTGGCTGCAGGCGACGTAATAGTCAAAGTGAACCAGGCTGGCTTAGTGAGCAGGAGCCAGGAGGTGGTAAAGGGTGGTAAGGCACATTAACGATGGTTCTTCCGGCAGCCAGTTCATGTCCCCCTCTTGCCGACAACAGGGGCCAGGAACTCGCCTTCCACCCACGCCTGGTTCATCTTGAGAAACGTCAGTCTGTCCACAGACTTGTGAGAAAGACGTGAGCGTTTCTCGGTGACCACGCCACCAGCTGCACTGCAGCAGCGCTCGGACAGGAAGGGGGGCAGGACAGCACTTCCAGGGCGTACTGCGCCAGCTCGCTCCAGATCTCCAGGCGCTTGACCCAATACTCCATGGGATCAACAGGGGCATCGCTGTCAAGCCCGCTGTAGGACCCCATGTAGTCAGCCACCATGCGGGTCAGGCGCTGGCTGTGACCGGAGGAGGATGCTGCTGCATGCACCTCCTCTCTAGTAACTGCTGCCGGAGCCTCTACAGTCCTGTAGAGCTCGTTGCTGAGAGACAGCAGGTCTGTGGGGCGCTTGCTGCTGGATGCAGGCACCTGCTGCTGCCTCTGTGCTGGCTGGAAAGTGGGGGTGGAAGGCTGGAGGAAGGCTTCCTCCAAGCGCTCAACAAGGGCCTGCTGCAAGCTCCTTATTTGTTGCGCTGGGTCTCCTCCTGCAGGCGGCAGGAACTGGCTCAACTTCCCCTTGAGGCGTGGGTCCAACATCATGCTGATCCAGATGTCCTCCCTCTGCTTCATCTGGATCACCCTGGGGTCCTTGCGCAGGCACGTCAGCATGTGCGCTGCCATTGGGAAGAGGCGGGCCACGTGTGCTGGCACATCGACGGCAGTGCTGTCCTCATCCTCCTCCTCTGCCGCCTCGTCCTCTCTCCACCCCCGCACCAACTCAGCTGCGCTGTGCTGATCCCCCTCATCAGCAGCAAGGTCAGGGACCTCCACCAAGTCCTCCTCCCCCTCAGAGGTGGACTGTGCAGCTGCTTGACGCTCCTGCTGGTCCAAGGCTGCTGCTCCCTGTTCCAGCAAAGCATCGAGGGCCCTGTTCAGCAGACAAACCAGGGGCACCCACTCGCAGACCATAGCATGGCCCCTGCTCACCATGTTAGTGGCCTGCAGAAAGGGAGCCAGCACTAAGCACACCTGCTGCATGTGCCTCCAGTCGTCATCGGGGACGATGGACGGGATGTTGCTGGTCTTGTCCCTTCTCTGAGCGGAGGAAACAGTGGCCAGGGCAAGGTACTGGTTGACAGCGTGCTTCTGTTCAACCAGACGCTCCAACATCGCCAGGGTGGAGTTCCAGCGAGTTGGAACGTCAAGGATCAGCCGATGGCGTGGCAGCTCCAGCTCCTTTTGCGCGTCTTCCAGGCTCGCACAGGCTGCAGCCGAGTGCCGGAAGTGACGCACAACGTTCCTTGCCATTTCCAGCAGTTCGCCCATCCCCTGGTAGGTGCGCAAGAACTTCTGCACCACCAGGTTCAGCACGTGGGCAAGACAGGGGATGTGGGTCAGGTTTCCCCTGTCAATTGCGGCAACCAGATTGGCCCCATTGTCGGCCACCACCTCTCCGACTCTGAGGCGTCTGGGGGTCAGCCAAATCCTCTCCTGCTCCTGGAGTTTGGCCAACACATGGGTTGCCGTCAGTTTGGTCTTCCCAAGGCTGACCAACTGCAGCAGCGCTTGGCAGTGGCGGGCCTTCACGCTGCTGCTGAGGCGGGGGGTTTGGCCAGGTGTGCCGGAGGATGGCAGAGGATCGGAGGAACCTGCTGCAGTTCCCCTGACCCTGCGGGGTGGCACCACCCACTGTGTTGCTGCTGCTGCTGTGCCCGCTGCTGCTCTCCCATCCTCACCCCCTTCCACCAAGCTGATCCAGTGGACAGTGAAGGACAGGTAGCGGCCTGTCCCGAAGCGGCTGCTCCAGGGGTCCATGGTGACGTGGACCCATTCACCAATCGCGTGCTCCAGCCCTTGCTCCACATTGGCCATCACAAAGTGGTGCAGTGCAGGAATGGCCTTGCGGGCAAAGTAGTGTCTGCTGGGGAGCTGCCAGTCTGGGGCTGCACAAGCAAGCAGCGCACGCATGTCGCTCCCCTTCTGCACGAGCGTGTACGGCAGGAGTTGGGAGCACATGGCCCGTGCCAGCAAGCCGTTCAGCTGACGCACGCGACGGCTGCTGGGAGGCAAAGCCCTAACCACCCCCTGGAAGGACTCGCTCAAAAGGCTCTGGCGTGGCCTTTTGCTAGCACGGGAATCAGCGGACACAGCAGAAGAGGCCACTGAGGACTGGCTGCCAGAACAGGCCTCAGTGTCGGCGGCAGGAGTTGCAGAGGGGGGAGGAGCAGTGCGTTTCCACACTCATGCTGGTGCTGCTGGAGGAGCAGGAGGGCGGGTGGCTGCTGTTGCTGCTGCTGCTGCTGAAGGCTGTGCAGTGATGGGTGTGGTGCCACACCAGCACCAGATGCCTTCAGCCTCTGGAACTCCTCATGCTGGTGGAAATGTTTAGCAGCAAGGTGGTTGATGAGCGAGCTGGTGCTGAACTTTAAGGGGTCTGCACCTCGGCTCAACGTCCGCTGACAGTGGTTGCAAGTGGCGTAATTGCTGTACACTGTGGGCATTGTGAAAAATCGCCAGATTGGTGACAAGAACAACCCCCTACGGCCTGGAGCCGCGCTGCTGCCTGTCTCCCTGTGGTGGTTGGGGGGGGGGGGGGGCTTGGGTGCGGCTGGTGGTGGTACTGTCAGATGCTGCTGCTGCTGCTGCTGCTGAGCCTGAGACACCAGCAGGCTGTGGGACCTGCCTACTGCTGCCAATGCTTGCAATGATGCGCCTCCTTGCAAGGCCCACAAGTGCATCCTCCTCCTCAGAGCTGCTGACGACGACATCCCCAGGAGCTGGTGGCACCCAGTCTTTGTCTGTCACCGTGTCATCATCATCCTCCCCCTCCTGAAACATGTCCTGTTGGGATGATGACCCCCCAAACTCCTCTCCTGATGCATGGATGGGCTGCTTGACTGTCGCCACAGTCTTGCTGTCCAATCCCTCCTCCCCCAAAGTGCCCATCAGCATCTCCTCCTCAAAATCGCCAACAACAGCAGACAATTTACTCATGATGCCTGGGGTCAAAAGACTGCTGAATGACAGATCGCCAAGTGACGGTGAACTGGCCTCCTCCCCAGGCCCTGCTGGGCGGCTGCTGCGAACAGGGGTGGTGGTGGTAGTGAGGGTGGAGGCCTCGGATGCAGAGCTGATGGCGGGCTGATCTTCCTCCGTCATCAGTTGCACCACAGTGGCTGCATCCTTTTCCTCAATGGGACGTTTCCGACCCGGCTGGAGGAAAATAGGAGCAGGTACTACACGCTGCTGCTGCTGCTGAGTCTCTGCAGCGTGAGTTGCAGATGCTCCTGCTGGGTGGCGCCCAAGGCGTCCACGGCCAGTGGCTAGAGACGGAATGTTAGCCACTGACGCAGCTGCTGCTACTGCGGAACTGTGCATGGTGGCGCGGCTGCGGCTTACCACAGTGCTGCTCCCTCTCCTCCTGATTCCCTTGATGCCCTTCCCCTTGCCCAAACCGCGCTGGCTGCCACTTCCAGACATCTTTGATGTTTTGGGCGTAAACAAAAAAGTTTTTTAAAAGGGCGGGTGAAAAAGTGGGGTACTTTAATGGAGTGGGTTGGTGGGTGAGGTGACACTAATCACTAAGTGATTAGATCGCTAAGTGATTACTAGTACAGTACTAATACAAAATACAATAATTCAGTAATCAGTAAGTGTGAACAGTGAACAGTGAGTGTGTCCCTTAGTACACTAACTAGAAAATACAATAATCAGTAGTAATCAGATTCAGTAGAAGGAAATAGAGTGTGTGTACACTACAGACAGTGCACGCACGCACACATGCAGGAGCTAGCCTATGAACAGTGACTGAGTGTCCCTAGTACAGTAAGTAGTAACAGTAAGTACAACTAGAAATTACAATAATCAGTAGTAATCAGAAGAAAATAGAGTGTGTGTACTGTACAGACAGTGCACGCACACACGCAGGAGCTATGAACGAACAAACAGTGACAGTGAGTGTCCTAGTACAGTTACAGTATACTACAAAATACAATCACTCAGTAGTAAAGGACAGCAGAAACACTGGTATAGATGAGAAATAAACTAACAGAGGACAGGAGGACAGCAGTGCCCACACAGGCAAGGCCCTGAGGCCTAAAGCTGTGTAAGCTTGCCTGCAGCAGCTGGCTGTCTCTATGTAACACACAAGCTACTAACTAAAATACAATGTCTATCTAACTAACAGCAATATAGGTGTATATAGGAGGTGTATGTGAGCAAAAACGCTAGGTGATTGACCACAATAAAGCTCTTGCTAAGCCAAAGCACAAAGGAGCAGATCTCTCTCTGTACAAAGTCAGGCAAGGACGGAAAAACCTAAAATGGCGGCCGCTATTTATAGGGTAGGGGCTGGCCAGGGTCCCCCTCTGTGATTGGCTGCCGTCAGAGGGCCTGGGAGCCCTCTGATTGGCTCTAAGGACATCAATCTGGGCTATGACGCTATACGAGCTCGGTATTCGAGCTCGAATAGCGCTGTTTGCTTGAATAGCGCGAATAGTGAATGGGCTATTCGAATTAACTCGAATAGCCCATTCGAATAGCTGCAGCTATTTGAGCTCGGTATTCGAGCTCGAATAGCTGAAAAAAGAGCTTGAATATTCGAGCTACTCGAATATTCGAGCTCTGCTGAGCACCACTGGTATCACATGACGGTAGGTGGGGTTCCTGGGTAGTCACTGGCAGGGTGACTACCTGAGCTTTAGGAGTCGTAGCAACCCCCACTTTTACTGTCAGGGTTCCCCTTCTCATTATGCAAGATCTATTTGTACCTTTAAACTCTAGGGACTGTGGGATGCAAAAACCGTATGTCCATGGTCCTTCATCCTCCCGGACTAAGGGCGCTATTTTTAAACTCCCTCATTTTAGTCCCATCACCCTTCCCTCATAGAGAGTCCCCTGGGTGCTACCTGCTTTATCCCAGGATTCTACCTCTCTACTCCAAAAAGTCCCCTGATCCATTAAACTTGCGTCCCAAGCTAACCCTTGTGGCCCTCCCCAGAAGAATACGGTAGGTACTCTTTCTTCTGGGAAATTGATTAGCATCTCAATGACAAAAGATGTTCCCAACTGTCCGGATTGGACCTTTGCCCCCCTTATGTCCTGAGGCAAAATGCGTACTTTAGGTCGGGAAGAATGTACTCTCTGCAATCTTTCAATTAAGAGTACCTCCTCACTTACCTATCTAGCAGGATAAGTGGCTGAATATGGACTGTGTAATATTCACGCGGATATCCGAACGCAATATCCGCGGATATCTGACCTATTCGGATATCTGGATAGGAAAACCAGAAGTGCCCTTTAAATTGCTTTAAAAACGGTTTTAAGGGTAAATGAGGCATGTAGCATCATTATTTTTTAAAGGGGAACACTAATTGATGATGTGGGAACTTAAAATAAAAAAAATGGCTGTCAATTAACATGGGACATGACAGTTTTCAGCCTAGACACCTCCAAAAAAATATTATTATTATTATTATTATTATTGATTTATAAAGCGCCAACATATTCCGTGGCGCTGTACAAAGTAAGAAACAAACATGGGGTACATAATAATACAGACAATGCTATACACCAGAATACAAGATACATAATTAGTGACAAAATACAAAGAATGATACAAAAGCAAATTATAGCATTGGTAATGACAGTGATACAATTAACATGATGAATAAAATGTATAATGGTTACCAAAACACAAAAGTGGGAGAGAACCCTGCCCTTGCGGGCTTACAATCTAAAGGGAATGGGGGGAAACAAAAGGAGGGGTAGTATGCAGCAAATATAGAGGCTGTGTGTTTTAGGACACCTAGTAGGAATGCAATTTGGTCTTAGGACAAAGGGAAGTGGCCTTAGGTAGCGCATATGCTTGTCGGAACAAGTGTGTTTTTAGAGAGCGTTTAAAGGCAACAAAATATGCAGCAATTATGTTTTGGGTTAAATATAGGTGGTATCAGTGGCCTGTGGCACCCTGGCGTGGCGGTGGGAGCTGCACAGGCAGCAGGAGCAGGGCAATGCAGCAGCAGCAGGTGTAAAGTGTGCGAGGAGCATTCCGGACGTGGCACGTGGCAATTGGCACTTAGCACATGTCACGTGCACTTGCCAAGTGTCACAAGCCACGTGTGACGTGGCACTTGCCACGTGTCCCGTGGCACTTGCCACGTGACCCGTGGCACTTGGCAAGTGCCATGTGACACTTGGCAAGTGACACGGGGCAAGTGACACCTGCCAAGTGCCACGTGACACGTGCCAAGTGCCACGTGACACATGAGACGTGAAATGTGCCAAGTGACACTTGCAAGTGCCACGTGACACTTGCAAGTGCCACGTGACACTTGGCAAGTGCCACGTGACAGCCAGACAGCAGAGGAGAAGACACTAACTATCACACTGGCACTGTTCACAGCACAGCAGTTCTGTAGAAAGCTAACACAGTAGTACTACCACAACAGCAAGCAGCAGCTGGCCTGGTCTTTGCAAAGCACACACAGACACATAGCTAGCAGCTGCCTGCAGCACACTCTGATTGTCACACTATGACATCAATCAAGCTAATGAATGATTTAACAATAGAGTAGTGATAGTAGTGAAGGGGTTAATCACTGAACAGCTTTATGTTTATCACTGTGTACACAGCCCCCTTGCTGCTAGGCCACCACTGGAGCATGTCTCTCAGTGAGCATTTAGCAAGCAAGGGACGATATATCTTGTCATGGCAGCCCTCCTTATTATACAGGGGAGCTGGCCAGTGCTCCTTTCTGTGATTGGGTGCCAGGGTTTAGGCTGGGAGCCCTCTGATTGGCTCAATGAGGTCAGGTGGGGCTGGCCAGGGTTCCCTTCTGTGATTGGTTGGTAGGGCTTCTGCTGGGAGCCCTCTGATTGGCTCCAGGACGTCATCTCCTAAGTTCAATGGTCAGATATCCGTGGATATCCGCGTTATGCGCCCAACTATCGGCAGATAGCTATCCGGATTTTGGCCCAGGTATCCGGAATCCGCATCCGGTCGGATAGCTGAAAAAAGTTTGGAGATCCGGGTTACCCGGATATCCTGAATCCTGTTGAGCACCACTGCTCTTCATTATGAGAGCACCTCCTTGGGAAAGAAAAACATTAGCAATTTGCATTATGCTTTGCTCAGTCAGTTTTTTTAGTCTCTTTCTGATCTCGGAAATCTCGCTTTTCTCCAAACCAGGATTGGCCTCTGGAAACTTTCGCTTATCCGACTGACATGTCTATCTCTGGCTCTGCTGCCAGCACCTCAGCTTTCTCGTAGGGATGCTCGGATGTGCCTCATCCACTGTAACCCTGTGTGCGTGTCATTGCAACGGACACACACACCAAGGGTAAAATATGCATTAACTTTTTGTGGGGAGGGCTGCTATAAGGGGAATCTGCAGGTGCCGCCAGGGGGAGCCCATGAGCAGGAAAGAGGAGAGAGAAGCTGGGCATGTGCAGGGTGGAAGTAACAGGTTTTTGGCAGTTGTAGGCTAGTGAGGGGGAGGAGTCAAGTAGCCGTGGAGACTGAGCTGATGAGGCAGCAAGATATAAGCTTGATTTGTGAGGAGATATAGGAGAGAGACAAGAAGAGACCAGCTATTGGTGAGACAGTCTGAGCAAGGCAGAGCCACAGACAAGTGAGCACTACTGAAAACTAAAATAAGGAAGAGAGAGAGCTGCAGAGACATTACATGAGAGGAGAGAGATCATTCACAACTACAGACGGGTAAAGAGCAACAATACTGGAGAGATAAGCCAGAAGAGAAACAGTAAGCAATAAGAATGAAAGACAAGGATATTAAAATGTACCTGTAACAGAGAGAGATAACAGAAACCAGCAGAGACATTACAGTGACACAGAGACAGCAGGACAGCAAAGCATACAAGAGTGAGACAGAGAAACAAGTGACAGGATTAAAGAAAAGCAGTGAAGACTGCAGTGCAGTGTCTGAAGAGATTGTGTGACAACAGCTGTCAGACAAAATACAGTGGAGAGAGCGGTGCTTCTTATATGTTAAGTGATCATTCACAATCATCAATTTCACATATTCTGTCCTATCCTGGATGTTGCTAGGTAACCGCCAGACATTTCTCTAAGTTTCCTTCTGTCCTGTGCAAGAATTCAGGTCCACTTTAAAAAGACAGTGGTGAAGAACTGTCAGCTAGCGGAGCGCTGTGTGAGGAAAATTCTGGCAAGTTCATGCAAATAAACTGTATCACATATATGTTTCCTGAACTAGCCCTGATCCTAGCAGGCGGATGTATACAGAGGCCTACCTATACTCATCTGCTAAGAAGAAGTTTATGAATGTGTTTTGTCACTAAACTTTTTTTATCCATATGATTTAATACAAATATTTCTTAAAAATAACTTAATTGGTGTCTGGAGGATTTCTTTGCAGTTCAAGCATTATAGAGGTGTTACACCACGAATTCGGCAATCCGCGTGGTTGCAAAAAAAAAAATCCGCATTCGGCCCCGCCGCATGCGGATTTTCGTCCGCGTCCACGCAACCACGCGGATTTTCTGCCGTGAATGGCGTAATCACGCGTGGATTCCCGCCCGGAGGTGGATTTTCTTTTAACGTTAATAACAAAGCCCCCATACATGCTACAATCCCCCAAATTGCATGGATTATCGAGGTGATAAGGGGCAACATAACTTCAACATAAAAAATTCCAAATTTTTTTTTTTTCTAGAGAAAATGGATTTTAAAGTGAAATCAACACTTTAAATGGGGCTATTAATTGGTAATAATTGGTTTTAAAAAGGGATATACGCGTTAAGCAGTCAAAGAGGTGAAGGCGAGTTCCAATGGCACTTGGCGGCGAAGGTACCACTGGAGGAGGATGAGTGGCTGACGCCAAAAAGGCCCCAGAGAGGTTTTTGTAATTTTTTTTTTTTTTTTTTTTTTTGCAGCAATTAGCAATGACATCGCAGCAGAGTTGTCAGTGGACACGGGCAGTGTGAACGCAGAGTGCAGTGGTGGTAGCGACTGAGTCAGGAGAAGGACTATGCGGGCGGTCAGTTCAGCAGCACAGAAGGACCACGGCAACATACTGGAAGTAGTAGTAGCAGCACAGCGTCATAGTGCTGGCCAAAAAATTAAATGCACCCGGTGACCCGGGCAGTGTGAACGCAGACAGAGTACATTGGTGGAAGCGAGTAAGTCAGGAGGAGGAGGACAATGCCGGCGGTCAATTCAGCAGCACAGAAGGACCATGGCAACATACTGGTAGTAGTAGTAGCAGCACAGCGTCATAGTGCTGGCCAAAAAATTAAATGCACCCGGTGACCCGGGCAGTGTGAACGCAGACAGAGTACATTGGTGGAAGCGAGTGAGTCAGGAGGAGGAGGACAATGCCGGCGGTCAATTCAGCAGCACAGAAGGACCATGGCAACATACTGGTGGTAGTAGTAGCAGCACAGCGTCATAGTGCTGGCCAAAAAATTAAATGCACCCGGTGACCCGGGCAGTGTGAACGCAGACAGAGTACATTGGTGGAAGCGACTGAGTCAGGAGGAGGAGCGAGGAGGACAATGCGGGCGGTCAGTTCAGCAGCAGCAGCACAGAAGGACCATGGCAACATACTGGTGGTAGTAGTAGTAGCACAGTGTCATAGTGCTGGCCAAAAAATTAAATGCACCCGGTGACCCGGGCCGTGATAACGCAGACAGAGTGCATTGGTGGTACCGTGGTAGCGACTGAGTCAGGAGGAGGAGGAGGACAAAGCGGGCGTTCAGTTCAGCAGCAGCAGCAGCACAGAAGGACCATGGCAACATACTGGTGGTAGTAGTAGCAGCACAGCGTCATAGTGCTGGCCAAAAAATTAAATGCACCCGGTGACCCGGGCAGTGTGAACGCAGAGTGCAGCAGCGGGAAGCGACTGAGTCAGGAGGAGGAGGACAATGCGGGCGGTCAGTTCAGCAGCAGCAGCACAGAAGGACCATGCCAACATACTGGTGGTAGTAGTAGCAGCACAGTGTCATAATGCTGGCCAAAAAATTAAATGCACCCGGTGACCCGGGCAGTGATAACGCAGACAGAGTGCATTGGTGGTACCGTGGTAGCGACTGAGTCAGGAGGAGGAGGAGGACAAAGCGGGCGTTCAGTTCAGCAGCAGCAGCAGCACAGAAGGACCATGGCAATATACTGGTGGTAGTAGTAGCAGCACAGCTTCATAGTGCTGGCCCAAAAATTAAATGCACCCGGTGACCCGGGCAGTGATAACGCAGACAGAGTACATTGGTGGAAGCGACTGAGTCAGGAGGAGGAGGACAATGCGGGCGGTCAGTTCAGCAGCACAGAAGGACCATGGCAACATACTGGTGGTAGTAGTAGCAGCACAGCGTCATAGTGCTGGCCAAAAAATTAAATGCACCCGGTGACCCGGGCAGTGTGAACGCAGACAGAGTACATTGGTGGAAGCGAGTGAGTCAGGAGGAGGAGGACAATGCCGGCGGTCAATTCAGCAGCACAGAAGGACCATGGCAACATACTGGTGGTAGTAGTAGCAGCACAGCGTCATAGTGCTGGCCAAAAAATTAAATGCACCCGGTGACCCGGGCAGTGTGAACGCAGAATGCAGCAGCGGGAAGCGACTGAGTCAGGAGGAGGAGGACAATGCGGGCGGTCAGTTCAGCAGCAGCAGCACAGAAGGACCATGCCAACATACTGGTGGTAGTAGTAGTAGCACAGTGTCATAGTGCTGGCCAAAAAATTAAATGCACATAGTGACCCGGGCCGTGATAACGCAGACAGAGTGCATTGGTGGTACCGTGGTAGCGACTGAGTCAGGAGGAGGACAAAGCGGGCGTTCAGTTCAGCAGCAGCAGCACAGAAGGACCATGGCAACATACTGGTGGTAGTAGTAGCAGCACAGCGTCATAGTGCTGGCCAAAAAATTAAATGCACCCGGTGACCCGGGCAGTGATAACGCAGACAGAGTACATTGGTGGAAGCGACTGAGTCAGGAGGAGGAGGACAATGCGGGCGGTCAGTTCAGCAGCACAGAAGGACCATGGCAACATACTGGTGGTAGTAGTAGCAGCACAGCGTCATAGTGCTGGCCCAAAAATTAAATGCACCCGGTGACCCGGGCAGTGATAACGCAGACAGAGTACATTGGTGGAAGCGACTGAGTCAGGAGGAGGAGGACAATGCGGGCGGTCAGTTCAGCAGCACAGAAGGACCATGGCAACATACTGGTGGTAGTAGTAGCAGCACAGCGTCATAGTGCTGGCCAAAAAATTAAATGCACCCGGTGACCCGGGCAGTGTGAACGCAGAATGCAGCAGCGGGAAGCGACTGAGTCAGGAGGAGGAGGACAATGCGGGCGGTCAGTTCAGCAGCAGCAGCACAGAAGGACCATGCCAACATACTGGTGGTAGTAGTAGTAGCACAGTGTCATAGTGCTGGCCAAAAAATTAAATGCACCCAGTGACCCGGGCCGTGATAACGCAGACAGAGTGCATTGGTGGTACCGTGGTAGCGACTGAGTCAGGAGGAGGAGGAGGACAAAGCGGGCGTTCAGTTCAGCAGCAGCAGCAGCAGCACAGAAGGACCATGGCAACATACTGGTGGTAGTAGTAGCAGCACAGCGTCATAGTGCTGGCCAAAAAATTAAATGCACCCGGTGACCCGGGCAGTGATAACGCAGACAGAGTACATTGGTGGAAGCGACTGAGTCAGGAGGAGGAGGACAATGCGGGCGGTCAGTTCAGCAGCACAGAAGGACCATGGCAACATACTGGTGGTAGTAGTAGCAGCACAGCGTCATAGTGCTGGCCCAAAAATTAAATGCACCCGGTGACCCGGGCAGTGATAACGCAGACAGAGTACATTGGTGGAAGTGACTGAGTCAGGAGGAGGAGGACAATGTGGGCGGTCAGTTCAGCAGCACAGAAGGACCATGGCAACATACTGGTGGTAGTAGTAGTATCACAGCGTCATAGTGCTGGCCAAAAATTAAATGCACCCAGTGACCCGGGCAGTGTGAACGCAGAGTGTAGTAGCGACTGAGTCAGGAGGACAAAGCGGACGGTCAGTTCAGCAGCTCAGAAGGAGGACCATGGCAACTTACTGGTAGTAGTACCATAACACCAAAACATTAACCAAGGTAGGCACTAGGCAGGTAGTAACTGTCTTTATAAAGGCAGGCATAGTTAACAACAGCACATGCAGCAGCCACTTCATGTCCCCCTGTGTCCGACAATAGGGGCCAGGAACTCACCTTCCACCCAAGCCTGGTTGATTTTCAGGAAGATGAGTTTGTCCACAGAGGCGTGGGAGAGCCGAGAGCGCTTCTCTGTGACCACGCCACCGGCCGCACTAAAGCATCTCTCTGAGAGGACACTGGAAGGAGGGCAGGATAGGAGTTCCAGGGCGTACTGGGAAAGCTCGCTCCAGATGTCCAGTCTCTTGACCCAGTACTCCAAGGGGTCCACGGGGCTGTCGGTGTCATTGAGCACGCTGGATGACCCCATATAGTCAGACACCATGGTGGTCAGTCGTTGCTTGTGCTGGTTGGTGGTGGATGCTGTGGCGGGCACCTCTGTTCTGGGCTGCTGCACTGCATACAGGCTCTTGCTTAGGCTCTTCAGGTCTCCGGGGCGCCAGTTGCTGCTGCTGCTGCTGGTGGTTGTTGTTGTGCTGCTAGTGGCAATGGCAGGCACCTCTTGCTGGCTTGGCAGAGCAGTTACAGTGGGGGTGGAAGGCTGGGGGAATGCTTCCAGTAGTCTGCGCACAAGGGCCTCCTTCAACTCCCTTGTGCGTTGCTCGGTGGTGGATGGCATCATTAAGTCTCCCAGCTTCCCCTTCAGATGGGGATCAAGCATCAAGGTAATCCAGATGTCCTTCCTTGAACGCATCTGGATCACCCGGGGGTCCCTGCGAAGGCAGCGCAACATGTGCACAGCCATGGGAAACAAGTGGGCCCTGCCAGCAAGATCTTCCTCGTCCTCGCCATTGTCCCATAACGCATGCCTGTCCTCTTCCTGTGCCATGTCGTTGTCCTTCTCAAACCGCCATCCACGTACAACGCCTGCTGCACTCTGCTCCTCCTCCTCATTCAGGTTAGGGACCTCCAACTCTTCCACTACCTGCTGTGAGCCCTCCTCTGAGCTGGACTGTGCTGCCATCTGCTCCTGTTCTTCCAACTGCCTCAGGGCTTCATCCCCACGCTCAATTAATTTGTCCATTGCCTGCTCCAGTAGACAAACCAAGGGCACCCACTGGCACACAGAGGCCCGCTCCTCACTGACCATCTTGGTTGCCTCCAGGAAGGGACTCAGCACCAGGCATACTTGCTGCATCAGTGTCCACTGAGTGGCAGTAATCATGGGGACTTGCTGGTTGCTGGGGACACTTAGGTCTGGCATGTAGGCCCTAAGAGCTAGCCTGTGCTGACACAGCCGCTCCAACATGGCAAGAGTCGAATTCCAGCGAACTGGCATGTCGATGATCATCCGGTGTTGTGGCCTTCCATACTGCTGCTGTAAGGTGGACAAGAGTGCAGAGGCAGTGGCTGACAGGCGGAAAAAGCGTAGCACCGCCCGGGCATCCTGCAGCAGCTCGCTCATCCCCTGGTAGGTGCGCAAGAAGCGCTGCACCACAAGATTGAGCACGTGGGCCAAGCAGGGGATGTGCTGGAGGTTTCCCTGCTGCACTGCTGCCACCAGGTTGGCCCCGTTATCGGCTGCCACATACCCCACTTCCAGGCCTCTGGGGGTCAGCCACCTCCGCTCCTGCTTCCTAAGGGCGGCCAGGACGTTGGTGGCCGTAAGCCTCTCCTTCCCCAGGGTCACCAATTTTAAAAGGGCTTGGTAGTGCCGAGGCTTGGCGCTGCTGCTGCCGGGGCGGGCTTGCTTTCCGGGTACAAAGGGAGTGTCGTGACAGGACCCTTCTGCATCCCCCCTGATCCCGCGTGGTGGCACCACTAGCTGGGCTGATGCGCTCTTGTCCTCCCTCCCTTCCATCAGTGTCACCCGTAAAGGACAGGTAGCGACCTGTCCCTAATCTGCTACTCCACGAGTCCATGGTCACGTGGACCCGCTTGCCCACAGAGTAGTCCAGGGAACGGGCCACGTTTTCCACCGCAAACTTGTGGAGTGCTGGGATCGCGCTCCTGCTGAAATAGTGGCGACTGGGGACTTGCCACTCGGGGATACCAAATTGGAGCAGCGTCCGCATGGCGCTCCCCTCCTGCACCAGGGAGTAGGGAAGCAGCTGTGATGCCATGGCCCGGGCCAGCAAGCCATTTAGTTTGCGGATCCGCCTGTGGCTTGGAGGCAGAGGCTTGGTCAGACCCTGAAAGGTGTCGCTCAGCAGGGTCTGACGACGCTGGGATGCAGGGGAGACAGAGGAGAGAGACGAACACTGGCTGCCAGCCTCAATGTCTGTGTCCTGAGTAGCCGAGGTGGAAGAGCGCTTGCGTGCTACTACTGCTGCTGCTGTGGGGGATTCACGACCCTGAGGGAGGGATGATGCTGCTGCGCTGGTGGGCCTTCTGCTCTCAGGAACCCCTGCCAGCAGTGCCTGCTTCCTCTTAAAGTCCGCATACTCGCGGCAGTGGCGGCTTCTCAGGTGGCCCTGGAGGGATGAGGTACCCATCTTGCTCAGACTTTTCCCACGGCTCAATCTTTTGCTGCATAACCTGCACACCGCATACCTTTTGTCATCAGTACATTCCTCAAAGCAATCCCACACTGGTGACTTTAATTTACTGCGGCCCCCACTAGCAGAGGGTGCAGCGGAACAATGTGTGGTAGTAGTTGCCGGGGGTTGCATGGTGGTGGTGCCGGCTGAAGCAGTGTCCTGTCTACTTCCTCCACGCCCACTGCTGCCGATGCCCCTGCCCCTGCCCCTGCCTGACATATGGCGATATCCTTGCCTAGGCCGAGGTGACTTGTCATCCTGCTCTGCCTCTGACCATTCTTCCACGGACTCAGCAGGCTGCACATAGTTAGGGTCCACAACGTCGTCATCATCAGCAGCATCATCATAATCCAGCTCTTCCTCTGACTCCCCCGCCTCCTCTTCTGTCCCTACATCCCCAGACACAGACCCCTCTTCTTCATCACCAGAACTCAACAACGCTTGTGATTGTGGCCCGATCTCAATCTCTGCCACATCAGTCCCCAGTAAGTCCTGAGCTTCTTGCATCAGCAGGTTCCCAGAAGCCGGACTGAGGGACAGAACGCTGTCATCCTGGGAGGGCTGCTGACCAGTGGGTGCTGGGGTGGATGTCACAACAAGCGTGGGACGTTGGCTGCTGCTGCTGCTTGGAGTGGTGCTCACAGTAGAGGTCTGGGAGGAAGTCATGATCTCCATGAGTACGTCAGGTTCCATTTGCTCAACCACCACACGGGGACCAGAAACTTTAAAATAATTGGACAATGGTGTCCGCTGACTCGGCCCAGGCTTTGCTGCCCCCCTTTCTGCTGCATCACGACCACGTACAGCTGGGCGTCCTCTCCCTGGACGTGGAGCAGTCCCAGAAGTGGCTGAGGCAATTGAACTCCCTTTCCTCTCACCCCGCGAAACCCTGCCAGACATGTTGCTAGTAATGAATCACTGGATGCAGTGGGCACAGTACAAGGTCACTGAAGGATGCACCAGGCACAGTACAACGGCACTGAAGGATGCAGTGGGCACGGTACAAGGTCACTGAAGGATGCAGTGGGCACAGCAGTGGGCACTGGATATACAACTAGGTCACTAAAGAATGCAGTGGGCACAGTACAAGGTCACTGAAGGATGCAGTGGGCACAGCAGTGGGCACTGGGTATACAACTAGGTCACTGAAGGATGCAGTGGGCACAGTACAAGGTCACTGAAGGATGCAGTGGTCACAGTACAAGGTCACTGAAGGATGCAGTGGGCACAGCAGTGGGCACTGGATATACAACTAGGTCACTGAAGGATGCAGTGGGCACAGTACAAGGTCACTGAAGGATGCAGTAGGCACAGTACAAGGTCACTGAAGGATGCAGTTGGCACAGCAGTGGGCACTGGATATACAACTAGGTCACTGAAGGATGCAGTGGGCACAGTACAAGGTCACTGAAGGATGCAGTGGGCACAGTACAAGGTCACTGAAGGATGCAGTGGGCACAGCAGTGGGCACTGGATATACAACTAGGTCACTGAAGGATGCAGTGGGCACAGTACAATGTCACTGAAGGATGCAGTGGGCACAGCAGTGGGCACTGGATATACAACTAGGTCACTGAAGGATGCAGTGGGCACAGTACAAGGTCACTGAAGGATGCAGTGGGCACAGAAGTGGGCACTGAATATACAACTAGGTCACTGAAGGATGCAGTGGGCACAGTACAAGGTCACTGAAGGATGCAGTGGGCGCAGCAGTGGGCACTGGATATACAACTAGGTCACTGAAGGATGCAGTGGGCACAGTACAAGGTCACTGAAGGATGCAGTGGGCACAGCAGTGGGCACTGGATATACAACCAGGTCACTGAAGGATGCAGTGGGCACAGTACAAGGTCACTGAAGGATGCAGTGGGCACAGCAGTGGGCACTGGATATACAACTAGGTCACTGAAGGATGCAGTGGGCACAGTACAAGGTCACTGAAGGATGCAGTGGGCACAGCAGTGGGCACTGGATATACAACTAGGTCACTGAAGGATGCAGTGGGCACAGTACAAGGTCCCTGAAGGATGCAGTGGGCACAGTGCAAGGTCTCTGAAGGATGCAGTGGGCACAGCAGTGGGCACTGGATATACAACTAGGTCACTGAAGGATGCAGTAGGCACAGTACAAGGTCACTGAAGGATGCAGTGGGCACAGCAGTGGGCACTGGATATACAACTAGGTCACTGAAGGATGCAGTGGGCACAGTACAAGGTCACTGAAGAATGCAGTGGGCACAGCAGTGGGCACTGGATATACAACTAGGTCACTGAAGGATGCAGTGGGCACAGTACAAGGTCACTGAAGGATGCAGTGGGCACAGCAGTGGGCACTGGATATACAACTAGGTCACTGAAGGATGCAGTGGGCACACAATGATGTCACACTGTGTAATCAGATGCTCATATGCCAGCGAGCGAGCAGTGGGCACTGGGCACGGCACAAGGTCACTGACAGAATGAATGAACAGCGCTGGCAGAGAGTGGCGGCATCGGCGGTGTGACTGGCTGCCTGCAAATAGTACAAGTGTATAACTGTCATTGGAATATGCAAGTGAACACTGCAGCTGCACTAACCTGCCTGCCTGCACTACACACAGATAATCCCTACTCCCACTACACTGACTACACTGCAGAACTGAACCTGCCTGCACTACACACAGTTAAATAATCACTAGACTCCCACACTCCCACTACACTACACTGACTACAACTAACTACAGCAATCACTCACTGACTAGCTAACTGTGTACAGTATAAGAGCAGTGTTAGCAAAAAAAAAACGCTTTGTTTTTAACACAATAAATGCACTTGCTCAAACAACAATGGCCTGGAGATAATCCTCTCAGCACCACAGTCTAGCAAGGACAGAGCTTTTCCATCATGGCCGCCGCTTTATATTCAGGAGGGGAGGGCATAGCTCCCCTCCTGTGATTGGTTGCTAGGGCCTGGCTGGGGCACTCTGATTGGCCTGCAATGTGTCACTTCCGCATAGTTTGACGCATTTCCTCAAACCACGACTTCAGCACCGGGTTTCACGAGCGTGAATGCGGATTTCTGTCCGCATTCACGCGAAGCCGAAGTAGATTTTCGTGGTTGAAAATCTATTCACGGCTTAGCGTGTCCGAGGCGGAATGCGTCAAAATGGTCGTGAATCCACGCGTAAGCGTGATCACGACCTGGCGGTGAGCACCACTGCTTTCTCAATTGCATGTTGCCAAACTCTTGAAACCGAAATACAAACAAATCAATCTATATATATAATAGAGTAAGTCTCAACCTTCAAACAAGAAGAAGAAGTAGCGCCCTGCCCCCAGGGCCGGTCCAAGCAAGAAGAGGTGGCTGGTCCAAGCAAGAAAGCAAGAAGAAGAAGTAGTGTCATATCAAACCAAGGGCAAAGAGGGATAATTTGCATATTCAGTATCAGTGCATTGTGGGTAACCACAAATGTTCACTTATAGCGGAACTATTGCAGATTTGCTTCTGTTTTAAGAAGGAAAATAACACCAAGCTTTGCTTTTTTTAGTAGGAGGGATTTTCGGTCTCTTTTATCCCCCTATACATTCTTAGTAGTTTGGGTCACCCTGAGCTGCTTGGTTACTCTGTTGTACTGGTCCAAGCCCTATCTCATACAGCCGTATCAATCCCTGCTATGGCTATCATGCATGAAAGTGCAGTTGGTATGGAGAATCAGTGTGGGAAAACACCACTGATGGTGTTTTAGACTTCTGGCTGCTGATTCATAAAAAAGTATCCAGGTGCGGTAGCAGTGTGGAGAATCCGTGAACTAGACTGGTGGTAGGCAGGCGGTAGGCTTGCGGAGACACGGAAGCTGCCGAGTTGATACATTTCTCAGTGTTCCGCTCTACTGCAGCTGCCTGGGAGCTGTGTCTCCATTTATTTAACATTGTTATCACCACATCAGAGGGAGCAGTACTTCCCGACCTCACACCGCTTGCGGTGATCTTTATGAATGAACATTTTGCTATATTTTTTACAACAATCACCGCACAAGGCGGTGATTTATCGCTCTGCTCGGTAATGTCAGCTTTTGATGCGGAAGGAGCCTGTATGAATGCAGATTTTGCTACGTGTGCGGGAAAGTCAGCTGTTTTAAGCATTTCCGCATGCAGAAATGCTTTATGAATGATAGCCTACGTAGTGATGAGAACCAAAGGTCTGAAATAGGTTTGATATGACTGTGTAAAACTTAAAGCTATAGGCTTGCTTGGCTTACTAAGGGTGAAAAGGAATAATTTGTATATTTAGTAGCGGTGCATTGTGGGTAATCACAAATGTTCACTTATAGCTGAGTAATTGCATATTTCTTTCTGTTTTAGGAAGGCAAATTACAACAAGCTTTGCTTTTTTTTAGTAGGAGGTCTTTTTGGTCCCTTTTACCAATTACGAGTAGTTTGGGTCACCCTGAGCTGCTTGCTTACTCTGTTGGTCCAAGCCCTATCTCATACAGCTGTATCAATCCTTGCCATGTACTGATGAGGAACAAAAGTCTGAACCAGGCTGTCACATGTGGGTTTGATATGACTGTGTAAAATTTAAAGCTATATGCTTGCTATACACCAGTGGCTCCCGATGCTTGCTTGGCTTACTAAGGGGAGAAAGGAATTATTTGCATATTTTGTAGCAGTGCATTGTGGGTAACCACAAATGTTCACTTATAGCTGAATAATTGCATATTTCTTTCTGTTTTAGGAAGGTAAATTACACCAAGCTTTGCTTTTTTAGTAGGAGGTCTTTTTGGTCCCTTTTATCCCCCTATACATTACAAGTGGTTTGGGTCACCCTGAGCTGCTTGGTTACTCTGTTGTACTGGTCCAAGCCCTATCTCATACAGCCGTATCAATCCCTGCCATGTACTGATGAGGACCAAAAGTCTGAAACAGGCTGTCTACATGTGGGTTTGATAAGACTGTGTAAAATGTAAAGCTATATGCTTGCTATACACCAGCAGCTCTGAATGCTTGCTTGGCTTACCAAGGGGGAAAAGGGGTCATTTTCATATTTAGCAGCAGTGCATTGAGGGTAACCACAAATGTTCACTTATAGCTGAATTATTGCAGATTTCCTTCTGTTTTAAAAAGGCAAATTACACCAATACAGTGTGCGGCATTGCAGGAAGTGACGACAGTGGAATGCACGATGGAACACGGAAGAGGTGAGTCATCCCCGCCCCCTGCCCCTTACTAATAGTGGCGGCAGCTACTGTACTTAAGCAGGAGGAGGAGTGCACATGGGGGACCAAGGTGAGGGGGGGGGTCCTGCTGAGCTTAAGCTGGAGGGGGAGTGCACATGGGGGACCCAGCTGAGGGGGGTGGGGTTCCTGCTGAGCTTAAGCTGGAGGTAGAGCACACATGGGGGACCCAGTTGAGGGGGGGGTCCAACCCCCCTCCCCACCGCTGTGCCCAATGCCCCCTTCCTGCCCTCTACCCTCGTATGTGGCGTATGCTACGCCGCGAGTCAGCAAATTCTTATTAATGATTTGGGTTTCGCCCTGTGGCTTGTACACCTTAGATTGATCAATATATACCATCATTGATCTCGTTTCTTTATAGTTCTCATGAACTATGTTTACTCTTTTTGGTAGACTGGAGCTACACTCCTCTCCCCTACCTTATGTTACAATGTCATAGGTACTTACCTTTTTAAAATATGCTCCCACGGACTTCCCCTTTGGAAGCTCTTATCTCATTGAAACTCTTACCTCATCCCCCCTGTACATACTCAGCCGCAGTATGTACTGAGCTTGCAATGCTCTTACTCATTTTCATTTTTACTTACCTAGAACTTCATTGATCGCAACCAGCTCTGCTAGAAGTCCTGTTTGTTGTACCCTCTGACCAATGTTTGCCAATGCTACTACCTCTATACTTGCCCAAAAATGGCTACCTCCCTGTAGGAAGGTGTGCTTTGCACTTTAACTACACAGGGTTCAGGGCTACGCATGCCAGCTTCATATGCCTGCATGAGAATCACTGAATGCCCAGTAGGTAGGTAGTCCTATGGCAAACATTTTACTGATGCACTGTCAGAGGGTACAACAAAGGTCCAATCCGGATAGTTGGGAACATCTCTTGTCATTGAGATGCTAATCAAGCCAATCCGTGCCTTGAGAAAGCCCCTAGGCGGGGCGAAACATTGGTAGGCGTGGCTTAAAGGACGCGCAGCTCCACACCACCGCTACATGAGAATGCAGAGCGTCAGGTAGGAAACCCATGACGCTGCAGCAGCATCCACACTAGAGACCGCTGGCATACTCCCCTCGGTTGATGGGGACAGCGGAAAATACCCTTGATGACAGCGCACCCCTTCCCCCTGGCGGAGGCTGCAGATGTGAAGGCTCAGCAGGTGCAACTTAAAGCATAGGACAGCCCATACTGAACACCAAGGAAGGTGGGGGTAAGATCACCTGTTGGAGAAAGAAAAGAGTGTTGCCTGGAAGTTTTCTTAAAGCGGACCTTACCCCATTGGGTTTAAGCTGAGGAATATGTCTGAGCGCATCAGGACTGCATAGAATCTTAGAGGCTTGCTGAAGGGATATTGCCCCTATAGATAGAGGAGGGATAGTTGCAAGCCACAGTGTGGGGTGTAAGTTTATGGTGGTGGGCCATCCAAAAGCTCTTGCTGCAGTGGTGTGGGCATTTTGCATAGGCTAGCGCCGGGCGATCGCAACACGTAGTAATTGCAAAGCTTTTGGTGTTTCTTTGAGCGTGTTATGCCAAAAAAGCGATTTTAATTGTTTTTAATGTAGTGATATAATACCCAGCTATGGCAATATTAAAGTGGTTAATCTTGTATGTGCAAAGGAGACAATTGTGAGATTTTTGCTTTTGCTACTTTCTAATAGTTTACCACAATTTGGCTCACACTGAATAGGTGGTTGCACCATAAATGAAAATGATGGCACTCCATAGGCTTGTTTATGTAATCAATTTCCCAGAAGAAAGAGTACCAACAGTATTCTTTGGGGGAGGGCCACAAGAGTTAGCATGAGATGTGAGTTTAATGGATCAGGGGACTTTTTGGAGTAGAGAGGTAGAATCCTGGGATAAAGCAGGTAGCACCCAAGGGACTCTATGATGGAAGGGTGATGGGACTAAAAAAGGGAGTTTAAAAATAGCGCCCTTAGTCCGGGAGGATGTAGGACCATGGACATACGGTTTTTGCATCCCACAGTCCCTAGAGTTTAAAGGTACAAATAGATCTTGCATAATGAGAAGGGGAACCGTGACAGTAAAAGAGGGGGTTGCCACGACTCCTAAAGCTCAGGTAGTCACCCTGCCAGTGACTACCCAGGAACCCCACCTACCATCATGTGATACACATTAAGTTGTAAAAAGTTGCCCTTTTCAGTTAAATCAACTGAGGGCGACTCCAGTTATCATGAAGGCCCAGCTTTAATTGATCACTTGGCAGATTAACTTAGAAGAGTGGGTAATATCTAATATCTACCCTAACTGCAGCACTGTCGCTGCCACCCTGGTACAGGCTTTTATGTCATGGGCACATTCCACAGGGAATAGTGTAGCCAGAAGAAGGTCCCGGGTTTCGGCACCAATTGTAAGAATCTATACGTTGGTTGCTATGGGCAACACCACTACACCTTGGTTCGGCATCATATCACAGGAAGTGTGATAACTCGACGCATCACAGCAACAGCATAGGAGATAGACTTCTCAGACGTCATCAAAGTTTCAGGAGTTTATTCCGTAAACAGGTATACAGATGCTTATCTCTACATGTTGTTACAACTCAGCAAAGCAATTGGTCTGTAGTAAGTCTTCTTTGCGTTACAGGCTTCTTGGTCCATTCCTTTTGAATTGCGACCAGGCTTTCTCTTAGGTTACATCTATACTACATTGCCCTTAGGCCTATATACAGCATACAGTTAGATAAGATGACAATACATTACAAAAAGAGTAGAGGGTGGAAGTCATCAGCCAGAAGTAAGAAGCAGCAGAAGTAGTCCCCCTGGAGAAACGTTAGCTCTTCTTATACATGACAATCATGACAAGCACTGTCTTTACTGCGCATGGCCTGACAATTCCATTTTCCAAGGAACTGTCATTGTGTTCTGAGGAGGCCATTGTTTAATGTTCTTGTGAGAATATTTTCATAACAATGGTTCATGTTTATGTTGTTCGTCGCCAGCTGGTCTGGCCTCTGCACTGGATATCTCTGACACAGCCTTGGGAGTTCCGAATCACACTGTTCTTCAGTGCTTCTAGAAATCCTCTTTAAATGTATACTCTGCAAATCAAGTCTTTTAACTAACCTCGGTTAAAGTAACTGAGGCCTACAAATTCAATCATATAATACTTAAATTCTAACAGTGAACAGGTACAGTGACTGGTATATAATATAACACTGTGTGCAGTCACATAGGTGCACTGAACAGGTATGCAGTGACTGGTATCAATACAAGGTGCAGCTGTCACACACACAGGTACCGTGAACAGGTGCAGTGACTGATATATAACACTGCGTGCTTCTGTCATGCAGGTGCAGTAAACATGAACAGGTATGCAGTGATTGGTATTACAAATGTGCCGCTGCCTGTCACACACATGCAGTGAAAAGGTAGGCACTGAATGTGCTGGGCCTGGCAGTGGCACAGTAGGAATTAGCAAGGGGCCAAGGGCCAGCTGCGACTGACTGACAGGGCTGTATATGCAAGTGTCAGTGGGGGACACACAAAAAAAAATAGATCACAAGAACAACATTAGCTCTCAAAAGAGCTGTTGAGGGGTGCTTTTTAGCATTAAGTATCAGCAAGGAGCAAGCTAACAAGCCTAACAAGTGCCTAACTAAGCTTTCCCTATGTCTACAGCAGCTTCCTCTCCCTTCTCTAATTACTACAGCCACATGAGTGAGGGAAATTGCAAACGCTGCCTGCCTTTTATAAGGGGGGAGGGTCTCCAGGAGAGAGTGTAGCCTGATTGGCTATAATGTGCCTGCTAACTGTAATGTAGAGGGTCAAAATTGAGCCTAATGATGTAGTATAGGGGGCGGGTGGAACTCGCATATAGTTCACGGTTCACCACGGACACGAACCACCGAAGTTTGCGCGAATTGGTTCACGGTCAAACCGCTCGGGCCATCTCTAAAGGCTGCCATCTATAGGGTGACACCTGGCCACACGGGGGACATAAAGCCCAGCAAGCCTTAACAGGGGTCAGGCTTCCTAACCTCCCCCCAATTCCACCCCCCCCCCCATGCAAAACCGCCTGGTCCTTATGGGGGGTTAGGCGGCTGGTCCCAAAAGGGTTAAAGTATTAGAAGCAGAGGATCATAAGACAGCCAGACAGCCATGCATTGAGCATTATTTAAAAAAAGTAAACAAACATGCAAGCCTCCATATCCCTCGCACCTCAGTTTCCCTTTAAGTTATGATTCATTTATAAGACCCTTGTGAAACACAGCCATAATGTGAAGTCATTTTGTGGTTCAGATTAGCAAAGCAGAAAATGCCTGAAATAACCACTAGGTGTCATAGTCAAGCAAATTAAGCCTTCATAGGATAAACAAAATACATTTCTCAAAGTGAATATTCAAAGAGACTCTGAAGCCTACAAAATTACCTATTTTTTAGGCAGTCCTCTGCAGCATTAATGGCATAGCTAAAACGCTGCTATCCCGCGACAAAACAAGCCCTTTATCACACCCAAATACCGGGGCAAAAATCCACGACTTTCAAAGTTGTGGCTTCTGCTGCTTGGGGAGGCTGAACTTAGCGCTGTAACTTTGCCTCCATTTGCATCAATCTCTGCGGATCTCCGTCTCTCCCCTGCATCTCTCAGTGAAAGAAGACTGAGAGGGGCGGGGAGAGGTGGTGATCAGTGGGGATTGATGCGAGGAGAGGCCAAGCTACTGCTCACAGCTCTGCCTCTTACAGGAAGGCGCCCCGCAATTTTCCCAAGAGATTTCGGGGTGATTAAGGCCTTGTTTTGCCATGGGATAGCTGCCTTTCAACAATGCCATTAGTGCTGAAGAGGACTGCCTAAAAAAAAGAGATAATTTTGTAGGCTTCAGTCTCTCTTTAAATCTTAAACTTCAGACACACTTTGAATTTCTGTCGCCCACAACACTTGTTGCATATGATAGTTTTGGAATGATCAGTTTACAGACAAGCTGCTTGGCTAATTTGCAAAAAAATCCTTATGATAAAGTTTATTAGGTACCTCCTAAAATAATGATAAAAAATGTGGGATGTTCCAGAGAAGACTATATTAAGTAACACAAATACTCTAGAGTGCCAACAACCAGACAAGGGATACACGCAACCTCAATGATATTTTGTTCAATGTTCAAGAAAAAAAAAGTTTGCTGCATGTATGTACCTCCTAAAATTGGCCTTGGACTATAATAAGGGACATTACTATTAGCCTAAGAGTATAGTAATAATTAGAATGTGAGGTCCTTTGAGGACAGTCAGTGACAAAACTATGGATTATGTAAAGTGCTACAGAAGACGTAAGTGCTATATAAATACATAATAATATGAATAATGTGGTAAGACATTAGTCTATGATAACTATGGGGATTAGATTGTGAGCTCCTCTGAGGACAGTCATTGACATGACTATGTACTACTCTGTAAAGTATTGCAGAAGATGTCAGTGCTATATAAATACATAATCACAAATGGAAAAAAGATTGTGTGCTCAGGATATTCGCTAAACAAATGCAAACATGGTTTGCGTTCTTACTGTTGTTGTGGCAAGCAATGTAAAATTGCATATCTCTAAAAGTTTGCACTCACAGTCATAGGCATAAAGAATAAAATTGTCTCACAGTCTGTGATCCAAACCAATCCACAAATCTTTCAAAGCGGGTTCACACTATAATCTCTAGACACAGTATACCAGCTCCTTTAGCCAAAACTCTCACGTTATATGCAAAATAAAAAGCGAAAGAGACAAGGCATAGGGCCTGATTCACAAAGCGGTGCAAAGTGTTTGCATGCCCGTGAAAAGCTCTTTATCACGCCTAAACTCAGTTTAGGTATGATAAAATGAAACTCGCGCGAAATTCCCTTGCGCAAAGTTTTGCGCGTGCAATCGCGCGGCACACGGTGCAGTGCGCGAGATGCGCCCATTAAACCCTATGGGTGCTGCACGTGGAATTGCGCGATTGCCCGCGCAAAACTTTGCGCGCGATAACCAGCACAAAGCGGTGCTAACTCAGTGGTGCAATGGTTATCACGCCTAAAGTCTTTTAGGCGTGTCAACTGAGTTATCACCGCTTTGTAAATCAGGCCAATAGTGTGTAACTGCAGGTAAATATCTTCCAACACCTCTCCAGTGTGTCACTCTCTGGGGGAAATTTATCAACGCATTACCAACTGTTTTTTCTTCTTAATCTGTTCTAACCAGCAGGGAGAACAGTTCTGCATGATAATAAGAACCTTCTTAACCACTTAAAAACCGCCCCCAGCCGATGGGCGGCGGCAAAGACCGGGCCCAAACGACCGCAATACGCCCATCGGCGGGGGCGGCTGCGGGCGTGGTTATGTGGCGATCGCGTCATTTGTGACGCGATCAGCCGCCGGCGACTGGCTCCACCCCCCTCGCGCTGTAACCCGCCGGCCGTTCGGAAGCGCCGGCGGGTTACTAGCACTCAGATCGCCGCATGGAAAGTGTATAATAGGCTTTGTAATGTATACAAAGCCTATTATACAGGCAGCCTCCTGCCCTGGTGGTCCCAGTGTCCGAGGGACCACCAGGGCAGGCTGCAGCCACCCTAGTCTGCACCCAAGCACACTGATTTCTCCCCCCCTGTCCTCTGATCTCCCACAGCACCCCTCAGACCCCCCCCCGCCCACCTCCCAGACTCATGTTTACACCCAATCACCCCCCTAATCACCCATCAATCACTTCCTGTCACTATCTGTCAACGCCATTTTTTTTAACCCTAAACTGCCCCCTGCTCCCTCCTGATCACCCCCACCCCTCAGATTCAGCCCAGACCCCCCCCCCCAGACCCCCCCCCTGTGTACTGTATGCATCTATCCCCCCTGATCACCTGTCAATCACCTGTCAATCACCAATCAATCCCCCCCTGTCACTGCCACCCATCAATCAGCCCCTAACCTGCCCCTTGCGGGCAATCTGATCACCCCCCCACACCAATAGATCGCCCGCAGATCCGACATCAGATCACCTCCCAAGTGCAGTGTTTACATCTGTTCTCTACCCTAAACACCCACTAATTACCCATCAATCACCCATCAATCACCCCCTATCACCACCTGTCACTGTTACTCATCAGATCAGACCCTAATATCCTTATTGCGGGCACCCAATCACCCGCCTACACGCTCAGATTGCCCTCAGACCCCCCCTTATCAATTCGCCAGTGCAATATTTACATCTGTTCTTCCCTATAATAACCCACTGATCACCTGTCAATCACCTGTCAATCACCCATCAATCACCCCCTGTCACTGCCACCCATCAATCACCCCCTGTCACTGCCACCCATCAATCACCCCCTGTCACTGCCACCCATCAATCAGCCCCTAACCTGCCCCTTGCAGGCAATCTGATCACCCACCCACACCAATAGATCGCCTGCAGATCCGACGTCAGATCACCTCCCAAGTGCAGTGTTTACATCTGTTCTCTACCCTAAACACCCACTAATTACCCATCAATCACCCCCTATCACCACCTGTCACTGTTACCCATCAGATAAGACCCTAATCTGCCCCTTGCGGGCACCCAATCACCCGCCTACACGCTCAGATTGCTCTCAGACCCCCCCTTATCAATTCGCCAGTGCAATATTTACATCTGTTCTTCCCTGTAATAACCCACTGATCACCTGTCAATCACCTGTCAATCAGCCATCAATCACCCCCTGTCACTGCCACCCATCAATCACCCCCTGTCACTGCCACCCATCAATCTGCCCCTAACCTGCCCCTTGCGGGCAATCTGATCACCCCCCCCACACCAATAGATCGCCCGCAGATCCGACGTCAGATCACCTCCCAAGTGCAGTGTTTACATCTGTTCTCTACCCTAAACACCCACTAATTACCCATCAATCACCCATCAATCACCCCCTATCACCACCTGTCACTGTTACCCATCAGATTAGACCCTAATCTGCCCCTAGGGCACCCAATCAACCGCCCACACCCTCAGAACGCCCTCAGACCCCAGCCCTCATCACCTCGCCAGTGCATTGCTTGCATCTATTTCCCCCCTCTAATCACACCTTGAGACACCCATCAATCACCTCCTGTCACCACCTGTCACCCCCTAGCCCACCTACTCATCAGATCAGGCCCTAATTTGCCCCGTGTGGGCTCCTGATCACTCGGCCAAACCCTCAGATCCCCCTCAGACCCCCTTCCGATCACCTCCCCAGTGCATTGATTACATCTATTTTCCCCTGTAACCACCCACTGAGACACCCATCACCTCCTGTCACACCCCTAGCACTCCTATCCATCAGATCAGGCCCAATACAACCTGTCATCTAAGAGGCCACCCTGCTTATGACCGGTTCCACAAAATGTGCCCCCTCATAGACCACCTGTCATCAAAATTTGCAGATGCTTATACCCCTGAACAGTCATTTTGAGAAATTTGGTTTCCAGACTACTCACGGTTTAGGGCCCGTAAAATGCCAGGGCAGTATAGGAACCCCACAAGTGACACCATATTAGAAAAAAGATACCCCAAGGTATTCTGTTAGGTGTATGACGAGTTCATAGAAGATTTTATTTTTATTGAATGTGTGTCATTTACAGAGATATTTCTCCCACCCAGCATGGTTATATGTAAAAATACACCACAAAACACATTGTACTACTTCTCCTGAGTACAGGGATACCACATGTGTGGCACTTTTTTGCACCCTAACTGCGCTAAGGGGCCCAAAGTCCAATGAGTACCTTTAGGATTTCACGGGTCATTTTGCGACATTTGGTTTCAAGACTACTCCTCACGGTTTAGGGCCCCTAAAATGCCAGGGCAGTATAGGAACCCAACAAATGACCCCATTTTAGAAAGAAGATACACCAAGGTATTCCGTTAGGAGTATAGTGAGTTCATAGAAGATTTTTTTTTTGTCACAAGTTAGCGGAAATTGATTTTAATTGTTTTTTTTTCACAAAGTGTCATTTTCCGCTAACTTGTGACAAAAATAAAATCTTCTATGAACTCACCATTCTCCTAACGGAATACCTTTGGGTGTCTTCTTTCTAAAATGGGGTCACTTGTGGGGTTCCTATACTGCCCTGGCATTTTAGGGGCCCTAAACCGTGAGGAGTAGTCTAGAAAACAAATGCCTCAAAATGACCTGTGAATAGGACGTTGGGCCCCTTAGCGCATCTAGGCTGCAAAAAAGTGTCACACATGTGGTATCGCCGTACTCAGGAGAAGTATTATAATGTGTTTTGTGGTGTATTTTTACACATACCCATGCTGGGTGGGAGAAATCTCTCTGTAAATGGATAATTGTGTGTAAAAAAAAATCAGAAATGTGTCATTTACAGAGATATTTCTCCCCCCAGCATGGTTATATGTAAAAATACACCACAAAACACATTATACTACTTCTCCTGAGTACGGCGGTACCACATTTGTGGCACTTTTTTGCACCCTAAGTGCGCTAGGGGGCCCAAAGTCCAATGAGTACCTTTAGGATTTCACAGGTCATTTTGCGACATTTGGTTTCAAGACTACTCCTCACAGTTTAGGGCCCCTAAAATGCCAGGGCAGTATAGGAACCCCACAAATGACCCCATTTTAGAAAGACAACACCCCAAGGTATTCTGTTAGGAGTATGGTGAGTTCATAGAAGATTTTATTTTTTGTCACAAGTTAGAGGAAAATGACACTTTGTGAAAAAACACAATTAAAATCAATTTCCGCTACCTTGTGACAAAAAAAAATCTTCCATGAACTCACCATACTCCTAACGGAATACCTTGGGGTGTCTTCTTTCTAAAATGGGGTCATTTGTGGGGTTCCTATACTGCCCTGGCATTTTAGGGGCCCTAAATCGTGAGGAGTATTCTTGAAACCAAATGTCTCAAAATGACCTGTGAAATCCTAAAGGTACTCATTGGACTTTGGGCCCCTTAGCGCAGTTAGGGTGCAAAAAAGTGCCACACATGTGGTATCGACGTACTCAGGAGAAGTAGTATAATGTGTTTTGGGGTGTATTTTTACACATACCCATGCTGAGTGGGAGAAATATCTCTGTAAATAGACAATTGTGTGTAAAAAAAATAAAAAAATTGTCATTTACGGAGATATTTCTTCCACCCAGCATGGGTATGTGTAAAAATACACCCCAAAACACATTATACTACTTCTCCTGAGTACAGCAATACCACATGTGTGGCACTTTTTTGCAGCCTAACTGCGCTAAGGGGCCCAAAGTCCAATGAGCATCTTTAGGCTTTACAGGGGTGCTTACAATTAGGCACCCCCCAAAATGCCAGGAAAGTGAACACACCCCACAAATGACCCCATTTTGGAAAGTAGACACTTCAAGGTATTCAGAGAGGAGCATAGTGAGTCCGTGGCAGATTTCATTTTTTTTTTTGTCGCAAGTTAGAAGAAATGGAAACTTTTTTTTTTTTTGTCACAAAGTGTCATTTTCCGCTAACTTGTGACAAAAATAAAATCTTCTATGAACTCACCATGCCTCTCACTGAATACTTTGGGATGTCTTCTTTCCAAAATGGGGTCATTTGGGGGGTATTTATACTATCCTGGAATTTTAGCACCTCATGAAACATGACAGGGGGTCAGAAAAGTCAGAGATGCTTGAAAATGGGAAAATTCACTTTTGGCACCATAGTTTGTAAACGCTATAACTTTTACCCAATCCAATAAATATACACTGAATGTTTTTTTTTCTTATCAAAGACATGTAGCAGAATAACTTTTGCGCTCAAATGTATAGGAAATTTTACTTTATTTGAAGAATGTCAGCACAGAAAGATAAAAAAGTCACTTTTTTGACAAAATTCATGTCTTTTTTGATGAATATAATAAAAAGTAAAACTCGCAGCAGCAATCAAATAGCACCAAAAGAAAGCTGTATTAGTGACAAGAAAAGGAGGTAAAATTCATTTAGGTGGTAGGCTGTATGACCGAGCAATAAACCGTGAAAGCTGCAGTGGTCTGAATGGAAAAAAAGGCTCTGGTCGTTAAAGAGAAACTCTAACCTAGAATTGAACTTTATCCCAATCAGTAGCTGATACCCCCTTTTACATGAGAAATATGATGCTTTTCACAAACAGACCATCAGGGGGCGCTGTATGACTGATTTTGTGCTGAAACCCCTCCCACAAGAAGCTCTGAATACCGCGGTACTCTGGGCAAACTGCCACAATGTAACAATGTTCACAGACAGGAATTAGCTGTTTACAGCTGTCTCCAATAGCCAAAACAGCTAGGAGCAGCTACATAACCTGCCCACAGTAAAAATGTCACCATGTAATAAATGTCAGAATGTAAATCGGGGAGAGGAAAGATTTTACAATGAGCAAACACTTTCTAAATCATTTATACATAATTATTGTAAAAATGAAGCACTTTTTTTACTACATTATTTTCACTGGAGTTCCTCTTTAAGGGGCGAAAAGACTGTGGTCCTCAAGTGGTTAAATCCTAGGTAGTAGTGGCAATTTAGCGTGGATTTCTAGAGCTGCACTACAGTTAAGAAAATGCAAATCCATCCCTAAACTGGCACAGATTAAGAAGTGCTTGATAGCAGTTCTGCAAATGTAGAACTGCTAACTAGACATGATTGCAGATTGCAGGCTAGATATGATTTGTGAGGTGCTCCTCCCCCCTGCTGAATTCCTCCTCAGAGCCTGCTGCTATCGATACAGCAGGGTGTTGGTTACCTCAGCAACAGCAATTCCCCTCAAAACTGCACTGTCTGAGAGACTTTCCTAGCTCCTCCTATTATACAACAGTTTTAGAAGGAATCAGCACTATCTAATGATTTCTTAAGATGCCTGAGACAGTTCTGCATGGATTTCTTAAAACCTACTAATATTTTGTCTCAGACACGCTTGATACATCTGGCTCTCTGTCTCCTCACAAACCAATCCATCAGTGCAGGGACTCCAAGCCCCCGCCCCCCCCCCCCACCCCCATGCCCGCACTCACCCTAGCACCCTTCTAAATATCCGGAGGTAAGAATGACAGCATTGGGGGTTCTCCCCGTGTAGCTCCTGCTTCTCCCCGTGTAGCTCCCACCTTCCTTGCCAGTCACTTGTGCCGTAGCTCCGCCCTATGCATTTAGTCAGACTCTGACTCATCAGGGGCTGACAGCACTTGATAGACTGGCAGCTAAAAACACCATGACCCCTCCCTCTCCCAGCTACGCTGTGTGCATCATTAACTTTATTTAAAAACAAAAAACAGCATTTTGTGTAACAAAAACCGACATCCTCAACAAACATCCGTCTGACCCATCCCCTTACATAAAGATGGCCTAAGCTAATACAGATATTCATACCTATTCTCATATCCATATCGATATTCACCCTCGACATTTCACAATCCCATTCACTACAGATCGTGCTATTGATCTAATCGCTGAGCCAGCGTACAAAAACCTTCCAATCAGACCAAAAAGGCATTAAATTGATCAAATACGAATTATACATACATATATCAATACAATATTATGCATTACTGATGAAGCAATTTATATCCAGGTCCACATTTAACCCTTTAGGAGTTGATGTCTCTAAATTGTATATCCAGCGTGTTTTTTTTTTAGAAATCTCACGTACTTTGATAGCCCCTCTCCAAGCTGGAATCAATTTATCCACACCACAAAAAAACATATGTGACAGGTCACATTGATGTTCCCTTTTAAAATGCAATGCAACTCGATGCAAATCAAATGTTTGTAATGTGTTAACCGATGCGTTCTTTCAGTGGTTTGGTAGTGCGGCCCACATACTGTAGACCGCATGTGCAGTGCACCAGATCACATAGACCACAAATTAAGTTGAACAGGTTATAAAGTTTTTGATCTCAAATGAACATCCATTCACAGCAGATATTATCTTATTATCCCCCCCCCCCCCCCAGCCGCTCTACAACCTTTACATCCTTTACACAGAAAAAATCCCCCCGATTGCCACCCCACAGAATGTAGCTGCATAGCTGATGCCACACAACTCGGGGCTTGCTTGTTTTTTTAAATTGGGAGCAGGGGTGACTCTCAAATTCGAATGTACCCAGATTTTTCGGGTAATTTTCATGTTTGCCGAAGTCGAATGCCGAATTTGCATTTGCATGGTTCCTGAATTGGCGCACTTGAATTCGGCCGGATGACACGGTGATCACGGTTTCGGCTTCGGTATTCGGGGATGACGTCATTGGGCCAATCAGATCTCCTCCAGCCATGGACCTAACAACTATAGCAACCAATCAGAGGAGGGGAGCCCAGCCCTCCCCTCCTCAATATAAGGCAGCGGCCATGTTGCGGAGCCAATCCTTGCCTGTAACTGAGCGCGGTACTGAGAGTATCTCCAGTGCTGCTGCATGTGTGAGCAAGTGCTTCTTGTGCTAAACCTAGCGTTTTGCTTCCTAAACACCTCCTAACACTTATATTATACTAATTTATAGTTAACTAGTAATTTGATTGTTTTTAGTCAGCTAGTGTATACTGTATACTGTGCTAGGCTAGTGTTAGGTCTGTGTGCAGGCTAGGCCTGCTAGCCTAGGGCAGCCTTAGCCTACTACTAGCTTAGGTTAGGGATTATAGGTAGTTGTGTACTAGTACTAGTTTAGTTAATTTGTACTGTAGTCTGTGAGTTTATTAGCTTCAGTACGGTGTTAGTTACTGACTGTGTACAGGCCAGCAAGCATCTGTTGTGATCTGTGACTGTCATCTGCCCGACCCTATTGATTGCGTCTGTGTGTGAGTGACCGACTTTAATTTTCACTCACTGTCTGCCACACAACTTAGTTATCGTGTACTACACTAGGAATTATAGTTAGTTGCGTACTAAACTACTACTACCACTACCACTTCTACAACTACCACTTCTACTACTACCACTAGTTTACTTAATTTCTACTGTTAGTTTGTTAGCTTCTGTACTGTGTAATAGTTACTTCACAGGCCAGCAAACATCTGTTGTGATCTGTAACTGTCATCTGCGCGACCCTATTGATTGCGTCTGTGTGTGACCAACTTTAATTGTCACTGACTGTCACACGAGTTAGTTAGCGACTACTGTAGACTACACTACTGTTAGTAGTACTCAAGGGTGCTCGCCGGGTCCCCCGAATGTGAATTTTACCCGAAAATTGGGGTGTTTTTTCATGTTTGCCGAAGTCGAAGCCGAACCCGCATGGGCAAAATCAGGCTGAATACGAATTTGAAGTTTCCTGAATGTGCGCTTTCGAATTTGGCCGGATGAAGTGGTGGGTTCGGGGTTCGGCTTCGGGATTTGGGGATGATGTTATTGGGCCAATCAGAAGTCCTCCAGCCGAGGACCTGGCAACCCTAGCAACCAATCAGAGGAGGGGAGCCTGGCCCTCCCCTTCTCTATATAAGGCGGCGGCCATCTTGCGCAGCCACGTACTTGTGTGACTGTGCTGGTACTGAGAGTATCTCCACTGCTGTGCTGCATATGAGCAAGTGCATTCTCATTGCCAAACCTAGCGTTTTGCTCCCTAAACACCTCCTAAACACATTGATTGTATTCTTTATTAGATAGCTAGTAATTTGATTGTTTATAGTCAGCTAGTGTATAGTGTATACTGTGTTAGGCTAGTGTTAGTCTGTGTGCAGGCTAGGCCTGCTAGCCTAGGGCAGCCTTAGCCTACTACTAGCTTAGGTAGGTTAGGGATTCTAGTTAGTTGTGTACTGGTACTAGTTTAGTTAATTATTTAGTACTGCTATAGTCTGTTAATTTATTTGCTTCAGTACTGTGTTAGTTACTTACTGACTGTGACTGTGTACAGGCCAGCAAACATCTGTTGTGATCATCTGCCCGACCCTATTGATTGATTGTGTCTGACCGTGTGTGACCAACTTAAATTGTCTGCCGCACGACTTAGTTATTGTGTAGTGCACTACTACTACTACTACTACTACTACTACTACTACTACTACTACTACCACCCGTTCAGTTAATTTTTTCTACTGTTAGTGTGTGATTTTATTAGCTTCTGTACTGTGTAATAATTAATAGTTACATCACAGGCCAGTATCCGTTGTGAGTGACTTGTGACTGTCATCTGCCCGACCCTATTGATTGATTGCGTCTGACCGTGTGTGACTTACATTGTCACTAACTGTCTGACGCACGACTTAGTTATTGTAGTACGCTAGGGATTTATTAGTTACCTGCGTACTACTACTACTACTACTACTACTACTACTACTACTACTACTACTACTACTACTACTACCACCCATTCAGTTATTTTTTTCTACTGTTAGTGTGTGATTTTATTAGCTTCTGTACTGTGTAATAATTAATAATTACATCACAGGCCAGCATCCGTTGTGAGAGACCTGTGACTGTCATCTGCCCGACCGTATTGAATGATTGCGCCTGACCGTGTGTGACCGACTTACATTGTCACTAACTGTCTGCCGCGCGACTTAGTTATTGTAGTACGCTAGGGATTTATTAGTTACCTGCGTACTACTACTACTACTACTACTACTACTACTACTACTACTACTACTACTACACTACTACTACTACTACCACCCTTTCAGTTAATGTTTTATACTGTTAGTGTGTGATTTTATTAGCTTCTGTACTGTGTAATAATTAATAGTTACATCACAGGCCAGCATCCGTGTGAGTGACCTGTGACTGTCATCTGCCCGACCCTATTGATTGATTGCGTCTGACCGTGTGTGACCGACTTAAATTGTCACTAACTGTCTGACGCGCGACATAGTTATTGTAGTACGCTAGGGATTTATTAGTTACCTGTGTACTACTCTTCTACTACTAGTAATACCCATTCAGTTATTTCTTTCTACTGTTAGTGTGTGATTTTATTAGCTTCTGTACTGTGTAATAATTAACCACTTCCCGACTGCCGTATTGACAATTGGCGGCCGGGAAGTGGACCCTGCAAGGACCGCCGTATTGACAAATGGCGGCGGTCCTTGTAGGGGCATGGGCGGAGCGATCGCGTCATCCGTGAAGCGATCCTCCGCCGCCGCCTGGCTCCGCTCACTCGCCGCAACATCCCGCTGGCGCTTCCGTATGTTAACCCGAAGATCGCCGCATACAAAGTGTATAATACACTTTGTAATGTTTACAAACTGTATTATACAGGCTGCCTCCTGCCCTGGTGGTCCCAGTGTCCGAGGGACCACCAGGTCAGGCTGCAGCCACCCTAGTCTGCACCAAGCACACTGATTCCCCCCCCCCTGCCCCAGATCGCCCACAGCACCCATCAGACCCCCCCCCCCTGCCCACCCCCCAGACCCCTGTTTGCACCCAATCACCCCCCTAATCACCCATCAATCACTCCCTGTCACTATCTGTCAACGCTATTTTTTTTATCCCCCCCTGCCCCCCTGCTCCCTCCTGATCACCCCCCACCCCTCAGATTCTCCCCAGACCCCCCCCAGGCCCCCCCCCCTTATGTACTGTATGCATCTATCCCCCCTGATCACCTGTCAATCACCTGTCAATCACCTGTCAATCACCCATCAATCACCCCCTGTCACTGCCACCCATCAATCAGCCCCTAACCTGCCCCTTGCGGGCAAACTGATCACCCACCCACACCAATAGATCGCCCGCAGATCCGACATCAGATCACCACCCAAGCGCAGTGTTTACATCTATTCTCTCCTCTAAACACCCACTAATTACCCATCAATCACCCCCTATCACCACCTGTCACTGTTACCCATCAGATCAGACCCTAATCTGCCCCTTGCGGGCACCCAATCACCCGCCTACACGCTCAGATTGCCCTCAGACCCCCCCTTATCAATTCGCCAGGGCATTATTTACATCTGTCCTTCCCTGTAATAACCCACTGATCACCTGTCAATCACCTGTCAATCACCCATCAATCAACCCCTGTCACTGCCACCCATCAATCACCCCCTGTCACTGCCACCCATCAATCAGCCCCTAACCTGCCCCTTGCGGGCAATCTGATCACCCCCCCCACACCAATAGATCGCCCGCAGATCCGACATCAGATCACTTCCCAAGTGCAGTGTTTACATCTGTTCTCTACCCTAAACACCCACTAATTACCCATCAATCACCCATCAATCACCCCCTATCACCACCTGTCACTGTTACCCATCAGATCAGACCCTAATCTGCTCCTTGCGGGCACCCAATCACCCGCCTACACGCTCAGATTGCCCTCAGACCCCCCCTCATCAATTCGCCAGTGCAATATTTACATCTGTTCTTCCCTGTAATAACCCACTGATCACCTGTCAATCACCTGTCAATCACCCATCAATCACCCACTGTCACTGCCACCCATCAATCACCCCCTGTCACTGCCATCCATCAATCAGCCCCTAACCTGCCCCTTGCAGGCAATCTGATCACCCACCCACACCAATAGATCGCCCGCAGATCCGACGTCAGATCACCTCCCAAGTGCAGTGTTTACATCTGTTCTCTACCCTAAACACCCACTAATTACCCATCAATCACCCCCTATCACCACCTGTCACTGTTACCCATCAGATAAGACCCTAATCTGCCCCTTGCGGGCACCCAATCACCCGCCTACACGCTCAGATTGCCCTCAGACCCCCCTTATCAATTCGCCAGTGCAATATTTACATCTGTTCTTCCCTGTAATAACCCACTGATCACCTGTCAATCACCTGTCAATCAGCCATCAATCACCCCCTGTCACTGCCACCCATCAATCTGCCCCTAACCTGCCCCTTGCGGGCAATCTGATCACCCACCCACACCAATAGATCGCCCGCAGATCCGACGTCAAATCACCTCCCAAGTGCAGTGTTTACATCTGTTCTCTACCCTAAACACCCACTAATTACCCATCAATCACCCATCAATCACCCCCTATCACCACCTGTCACTGTTACCCATCAGATTAGACCCTAATCTGCCCCTAGGGCACCCAATCAACCGCCCACACCCTCAGAACGCCCTCAGACCCCAGCCCTCATCACCTCGCCAGTGCATTGCTTGCATCTATTTCCCCCCTCTAATCACACCTTGAGACACCCATCAATCACCTCCTGTCACCACCTGTCACCCCCTAGCCCACCTACTCATCAGATCAGGCCCTAATTTGCCCCGTGTGGGCTCCTGATCACTCGGCCAAACCCTCAGATCCCCCTCAGACCCCCTTCCGATCACCTCCCCAGTGCATTGATTACATCTGTTTTCCCCTGTAACCACCCACTGAGACACCCATCACCTCCTGTCACACCCCTAGCACTCCTATCCATCAGATCAGGCCCAATACAACCTGTCATCTAAGAGGCCACCCTGCTTATGACCGGTTCCACAAAATTTGCCCCCTCACCACCTGACCACCTGTCATCAAAATTTGCAGATGCTTATACCCCTGAACAGTCATTTTGAGAAATTTGGTCTCCAGACTACTCACGGTTTAGGGCCCGTAAAATGCCAGGGCAGTATAGGAACCCCACAAGTGACACCATTTTAGAAAAAAAGATACCCCAAGGTATTCTGTTAGGTGTATGACGAGTTCATAGAAGATTTTATTTTTTTGTCAAAAGTTAGCAGAAATTGATGTTTATTGTTTTTTTCACCAAGTGTCATTTTTCACCCACTTGTGACAAAAAATAAAATCTTCTATGAACTCACCATACACCTAACAGAATACCTTGGGGTGTCTTCTTTCTAAAATGGGGTCACTTGTGGGGTTCCTATACTGCCCTGGCATTTTAGGGGCCCTAAACCGTGAGGAGTAGTCTAGAAAACAAATGCCTCAAAATGACCTGTGAATAGGACGTTGGGTCCCTTAGCGCATCTTGGGCTTGATTCACAAAGCGGTGCTAACTGTTAGCACGTCTGTGAAAACCCCCTTAGCACGTCTAAACAAGCTTTTCGCGCATAAAACTTTACACGCGCAAAACTTTATGCGCATAAAACTTTACGTGCGTACTGCACAGAGCGCAGGGCGCTCCACGCGAAGTGCCCATTAAAGCCTATGGGACTTAGCGCGCGTTAAACTTTGCGCGCGTAAAACTTTGTCTGATTGAGAAATCCGGTGCTAACCTACTTAGCACCCTGGTTAGCGCATCTAAAGACTTTAGACGTGCTAAGTAGGTTAGCACCGCTTTGTGAATCAAGCCCCTAGGCTGCAAAAAAGTGTCACACATGTGGTATCGCCGTACTCAGGAGAAGTAGTATAATGTGTTTTGTGGTGTATTTTTACACATACCCATGCTGGGTGGGAGAAATCTCTCTGTAAATGGATAATTGTGTGTAAAAAAAAAATCAGAAATGTGTCATTTACAGAGATATTTCTCCCACCCAGCATGGTTATATGTAAAAATACACCAAAAAAAAAAAAACATTATACTACTTCTCCTGAGTACGGCGATACCACGTGTGGCACTTTTTTGCACCCTAACTGCGCTAAGGGGCCCAAAGTCCAATGAGTACCTTTAGGATTTCACGGGTCATTTTGCGACATTTGGTTTCAAGACTACTCCTCACGGTTTAGGGCCCCCAAAATGCCAGGGCAGTATAGGAACCCCACAAATGACCCCATTTTAGAAAGAAGATACACCAAGGTATTCCGTTAGGATTATGGTGAGTTCATAGAAGATTTTTTTTTTGTCACAAGTTAGCGGAAATTGATTTTAATTGTTTTTTTTTTCACAAAGTGTCATTTTCCGCTAACTTGTGACAAAAAATAAAATCTTCTATGAACTCACCATACTCCTAACGGAATACCTTTGGGAGTCTTCTTTCTAAAATGGGGTCACTTGTGGGGTTCCTATACTGCCCTGGCATTTTAGGGGCCCTACACCGTGAGGAGTAGTCTAGAAAACAAATGCCTCAAAATGACCTGTGAATAGGACGTTGGGCCCCTTAGCGCATCTAGGCTGCAAAAAAGTGTCACACATGTGGTATCGCCGTACTCAGGAGAAGTATTATAATGTGTTTTGTGGTGTATTTTTACACATACCCATGCTGGGTGGGAGAAATCTCTCTGTAAATGGATAATTGTGTGTAAAAAAAAATCAGAAATGTGTCATTTACAGAGATATTTCTCCCCCCAGCATGGTTATGTGTAAAAATACACCACAAAACACATTATACTACTTCTCCTGAGTACGGCGGTACCACATGTGTGGCACTTTTTTGCACCCTAAGTGCGCTAGGGGGACTACTCCTCACGGTTTAGGGCCCCTAAAATGCCAGGGCAGTATAGGAACCCCACAAATGACCCCATTTTAGAAAGACGACACCCCAAGGTATTCCGTTAGGAGTATGGTGAGTTCATAGAAGATTTTATTTTTTGTCACAAGTTAGCGGAAAATGACACTTTGTGAAAAAACACAATTAAAATCAATTTCCGCTACCTTGTGACAAAAAAAAAATCTTCCATGAACTCACCATACTCCTAACGGAATACCTTGGGGTGTCTTCTTTCTAAAATGGGGTCATTTGTGGGGTTCCTATACTGCCCTGGCATTTTAGGGGCCCTAAATCGTTAGGAGTATTCTTGAAACCAAATGTCTCAAAATGACCTGTGAAATCCTAAAGGTACTCATTGGACTTTGGGCCCCTTAGCGCAGTTAGGGTGCAAAAAAGTGCCACACATGTGGTATCGACGTACTCAGGAGAAGTAGTATAATGTGTTTTGGGGTGTATTTTTACACATACCCATGCTGAGTGGGAGAAATATCTCTGTAAATAGACAATTGTGTGTAAAAAAAATAAAAAAATTGTCATTTACGGAGATATTTCTCCCACCCAGCATGGGTATGTGTAAAAATACACCCCAAAACACATTATACTACTTCTCCTGAGTACGGCAATACCACATGTGTGGCACTTTTTTGCAGCCTAACTGCGCTAAGGGGCCCAAAGTCCAATGAGCACCTTTAGGCTTTACAGGGGTGCTTACAATTAGGCACCCCCCAAAATGCCAGGACAGTGAACACACCCCACAAATGACCCCATTTTGGAAAGTAGACACTTCAAGGTATTCAGAGAGGAGCATAGTGAGTCCGTGACAGATTTCATTTTTTTTTGTCGCAAGTTAGAAGAAATGGAAACTTTTTTTTTTGTCACAAAGTGTCATTTTCCGCTAACTTGTGACAAAAATAAAATCTTCTATGAACTCACCATGCCTCTCACTGAATACTTTGGGATGTCTTCTTTCCAAAATGGGGTCATTTGGGGGGTATTTATACTATCCTGGAATTTTAGCACCTCATGAAACATGACAGGGGGTCAGAAAAGTCAGAGATGCTTGAAAATGGGAAAATTCACTTTTGGCACCATAGTTTGTAAACGCTAAAACGCTAACTTTTACTCAATCCAATAAATATACACTGAATGTTTTTTTTCTTATCAAAGACATGTAGCAGAATAACTTTCAAGCTCAAATGTATAGGAAATTTTACTTTATTTGAAAAATGTCAGCACAGAAAGATAAAAAAGTCACTTTTTTGACAAAATTTATGTCTTTTTTGATGAATATAATAAAAAGTAAAACTCGCAGCAGCAATCAAATAGCACCAAAAGAAAGCTGTATTAGTGACAAGAAAAGAAGGTAAAATTCATTTAGGTGGTAGGTTGTATGACCGAGCAATAAACCGTGAAAGCTGCAGTGGTCTGAATGGGAAAAAAGGCTCTGGTCCTTAAGGGGCGAAAAGACTGTGGTCCTCAAGTGGTTAAATCCTAGGTAGTAGTGGCAATTTAGCGTGGATTTCTAGAGCTGCACTACAGTTAAGAAAATGCAAATCCATCCCTAAACTGGCACAGATTAAGAAGTGCTTGATAGCAGTTCTGCAAATGTAGAACTGCTAACTAGACATGATTGCAGAGTGCAGGCTAGATATGATTTGTGAGGTGCTCCTCCCCCCTGCTGAATTCCTCCTCAGAGCCTGCTGCTATCGATACAGCAGGGTGTTGGTTACCTCAGCAACAGCAATTCCCCTCAAAACTGCACTGTCTGAGAGACTTTCCTAGCTCCTCCTAGCTCCTCCTATTATACAACAGTTTTAGAAGGAATCAGCACTATCTAATGATTTCTTAAGATGCCCGAGACAGTTCTGCATGGATTTCTTAAAACCTACTAATATTTTGTCTCAGACACGCTTGATACATCTGTACATCTGGCTCTCTGTCTCCTCACAAACCAATCCATCAGTGCAGGGACTCCCAGCCCCCCCCACACCCCCATGCCCGCACTCACCCTTACCTCTAAATATCCGGAGGTAAGAATGACAGCATTGGGGGTTCTCCCCGTGTAGCTCCTGCTTCTCCCCGTGTAGCTCCCACCTTCCTTGCCAGTCACTTGTGCCGTAGCTCCGCCCTATGCATTTCATCAGACTCTGACTCATCAGGGGCTGACAGCACTTGATAGACTGGCAGCTAAAAACACCATGACCCCTCCCTCTCCCAGCTACGCTGTGTGCATCATTAACTTTATTTAAAAACAAAAAACAGCATTTTGTGTAACAAAAACCGACATCCTCAACAAACATCCGTCTGACCCATCCCCTTACATAAAGATGGCCTAAGCTAATACAGATATTCATACCTATTCTCATATCCATATCGATATTCACCCTCGACATTTCACAATCCCATTCACTACAGATCGTGCTATTGATCTAATCGCTGAGCCAGCGTACAAAAACCTTCCAATCAGACCAAAAAGGCATTAAATTGATCAAATACGAATTATACATACATATATCAATACAATATTATGCATTACTAATGAAGCAATTTATATCCAGTTCCACATTTAACCCTTTAGGAGTTGATGTCTCTAAATTGTATATCCAGCGTGTTTCTTTTTTAGAAATCTGACGTACTTTGATAGCCCCTCTCCAAGCTGGAATCAATTTATCCACACCACAAAAAAACATATGTGACAGGTGACATTTATGTTCCCTTTTAAAATGCAATGCAACACTATGCAAATCAAATGTTTGTAATGTGTTAACCGATGCGTTCTTTCAGTGGTCTGGTAGTGCGGCCCACATACTGTAGACCGCATGTGCAGTGCACCAGATCACATAGACCACAAATTAAGTTGAACAGGTTATAAAGTTTTTGATCTCAAATGAACATCCATTCACAGCAGATATTATCTTATTATCCCCCCCCCCCCCCAGCCTCTCTACAACCTTTACATCCTTTACACAGAAAAAATCCCCCCGATTGCCACCCCACAGAATGTAGCTGCATAGCTGATGCCACACAACTCGGGACTTGCTTGTTTTTTTAAATTGGGAGCAGGGGTGACTCTCAAATTCGAATGTACCCAGATTTTTCGGGTAATTTTCATGTTTGCCGAAGTCGAATGCCGAATTTGCATTTGCATGGTTCCTGAATTGGCGCACTTGAATTCGGCCGGATGACACGGTGATCACGGTTTCGGCTTCGGTATTCGGGGATGACGTCATTGGGCCAATCAGATCTCCTCCAGCCATGGACCTAACAACTATAGCAACCAATCAGAGGAGGGGAGCCCAGCCCTCCCCTCCTCAATATAAGGCAGCGGCCATGTTGCGGAGCCAATCCTTGCCTGTAACTGAGCGCGGTACTGAGAGTATCTCCAGTGCTGCTGCATGTCTGAGCAAGTGCTTCTTGTCCTAAACCTAGCGTTTTGCTTCCTAAACACCTCCTAAACACTTATATTATACTAATTTATAGTTAACTAGTAATTTGATTGTTTTTAGTCAGCTAGTGTATACTGTATACTGTGCTAGGCTAGTGTTAGGTCTGTGTGCAGGCTAGGCCTGCTAGCCTAGGGCAGCCTTAGCCTACTACTAGCTTAGGTTAGGGATTATAGGTAGTTGTGTACTAGTACTAGTTTAGTTAATTTGTACTGTAGTCTGTGAGTTTATTAGCTTCAGTACGGTGTTAGTTACTGACTGTGTACAGGCCAGCAAGCATCTGTTGTGATCTGTGACTGTCATCTGCCCGACCCTATTGATTGCGTCTGTGTGTGAGTGACCAACTTTAATTGTCACTCACTGTCTGCCACACAACTTAGTTATCGTGTACTACACTAGGGATTATAGTTAGTTGCGTACTAAACTACTACTATCACTACCACTTCTACAACTACCACTTCTACTACTACCACTAGTTTACTTAATTTCTACTGTTAGTTTGTTAGCTTCTGCACTGTGTAATAGTTACTTCACAGGCCAGCAAACATCTGTTGTGATCTGTAACTGTCATCTGCGCGACCCTATTGATTGCATCTGTGTGTGACCAACTTTAATTGTCACTGTCTGTCACACGAGTTAGTTAGCGACTACTGTAGACTACACTACTGTTAGTAGTACTCAAGGGTGCTCGCCGGGTCCCCCGAATGTGAATTTTACCCGAAAATTGGGGTGTTTTTTCATGTTTGCCGAAGTCGAACCCGAATGGGCAAAATCAGGCTGAATACGAATTTGAAGTTTCCTGAATGTGCGCACTCGAATTTGGCCGGATGAAGTGGTGGGTTCGGGGTTCGGCTTCGGGATTTGGGGATGATGTTATTGGGCCAATCAGAAGTCCTCCAGCCGAGGACCTGGAAACCCTAGCAACCAATCAGAGGAGGGGAGCCTGGCCCTCCCCTCCTCTATATAAGGCGGCGGCCATCTTGCGCAGCCACGTACTTGTGTGACTGTGCTGGTACTGAGAGTATCTCCAGTGCTGTGCTGCATATGAGCAAGTGCATTCTCATTGCCAAACCTAGCGTTTTGCTCCCTAAACACCTCCTAAACACATTGATTGTATTCTTTATTAGATAGCTAGCTAGTAATTTGATTGTTTATAGTCAGCTAGTGTATAGTGTATACTGTGTTAGGCTAGTGTTAGTCTGTGTGCAGGCTAGGCCTGCTAGCCTAGGGCAGCCTTAGCCTACTACTAGCTTAGGTAGGTTAGGGATTCTAGTTAGTTGTGTACTGGTACTAGTTTAGTTAATTATTTAGTACTGCTATAGTCTGTTAATTTATTTGCTTCAGTACTGTGTTAGTTACTTACTGACTGTGACTGTGTACAGGCCAGCAAACATCTGTTGTGATCTGTGACAGACAGTCATCTGCCCGACCCTATTGATTGATTGTGTCTGACCGTGTGTGACCAACTTAAGTTGTCTGCCGCACGACTTAGTTATTGTGTAGTACACTACTACTACTACTACTACTACTACTACTACTACTACTACTACTACTACTACTACTACTACTACTACTACCCGTTCAGTTAATTTTTTCTACTGTTAGTGTGTGATGTTATTAGCTTCTGTACTGTGTAATAATTAATAGTTACATCACAGGCCAGCATCCGTTGTGAGTGACCTGTGACTGTCCTCTGCCCGACCCTATTGATTGATTGCGTCTGACCGTGTGTGACTTACATTGTCACTAACTGTCTGACGCATGACTTAGTTATTGTAGTACGCTAGGGATTTATTAGTTACCTGCCGTACTACTACTACTACTACTACTACTACTACTACTACTACTACTACTACTACTACTACTACTACCACCCATTCAGTTATTTTTTTCTACTGTTAGTGTGTGATTTTATTAGCTTCTGTACTTTGTAATAATTAATAGTTACATCACAGGCCAGCATCCGTTGTGAGTGACCTGTGACTGTCATCTGCCCGACCCTATTGATTGATTGCGTCTGACCGTGTGTGACCGACGTAAATTGTCACTGACTGTCTGACGCACGACTTAGTTATTGTAGTACGCTAGGGATTTATTAGTTACCTGCGTACTACTACTACTACTACTACTACTACTACTACTACTACTACTACTACTACTACTACTACTACAACTACTACTACTACTATTACTACTACTACTACCATCCTTTCAGTTAAATTTTTCTACTGTTAGTGTGTGATTTTATTAGCTTCTGTACTGTGTAATAATTAATAGTTACATCACAGGCCAGCATCCGTTGTGAATGACCTGTGACTGTCATCTGCCCGACCCTATTGATTGATTGCGTCTGACCGTGTGTGACCGACCTAAATTGTCACTGATTGTCTGATGCACGACTTAGTTATTGTAGTACGCTAGGGATTTATTAGTTACCTGCGTACTACTACTACTACTACTACTACTACTACTACTACTACTACTACTACTACTACCACCCATTCAGTTATTTTTTTCTACTGTTAGTGTGTGATTTTATTAGCTTCTGTACTGTGTAATAATTAATAATTACATCACAGGCCAGCATCCGTTGTGAGAGACCTGTGACTGTCATCTGCCCGACCGTATTGATTGAATGCGCCTGACCGTGTGTGACCGACTTACATTGTCACTAACTGTCTGCCGCACGACTTAGTTATTGTAGTACGCTAGAGATTTATTAGTTACCTGCATACTACTACTACTACTACTACTACTACTACTACTACTACTACTACTACTACTACTACTACTACTACTACTACTACTACTACTACTAAACTACTACTACTACTACCACCCTTTCAGTTAATGTTTTATACTGTTAGTGTGTGATTTTATTAGCTTCTGTACTGTGTAATAATTAATAGTTACATCACAGGCCAGCATCCGTGTGAGTGACCTGTGACTGTCATCTGCCCGACCCTATTGATTGATTGCGTCTGACCGTGTGTGACCGACTTAAATTGTCACTAACTGTCTGACGCACGACATAGTTATTGTAGTACGCTAGGGATTTATTAGTTACCTGTGTACTACTCTTCTACTACTAGTAATACCCGTTCAGTTATTTCTTTCTACTGTTAGTGTGTGATTTTATTAGCTTCTGTACTGTGTAATAATTAACCACTTCCCGACCGCCGTATTGACAATTGGCGGCCGGGAAGTGGACCCCGCAAGGACCGCCGTATTGACAAATGGCGGCGGTCCTTGTAGGGGCATGGGCAGAGCGATCGCGTCATCCGTGACGCGATCCTCCGCCGCCGCCTGGCTCCTCTCACCCGCCGCAACATCCCGCCGGCCATACGGAAGCGCCGGCGGGATGTTAACCCGAAGATCGCCGCATACAAAGTGTATAATACACTTTGTAATGTTTACAAACTGTATTATACAGGCTGCCTCCTGCCCTGGTGGTCCCAGTGTCCGAGGGACCACCAGGTCAGGCTGCAGCCACCCTAGTCTGCACCAAGCACACTGATTTCCCCCCCCCCCCCCTGCCCCAGATCGCCCACAGCACCCATCAGACCCCCCCTGCCCACCCCCCAGACCCCTGTTTGCACCAAATCACCCCCCTAATCACCCATCAATCACTCCCTGTCACTATCTGTCAACGCTATTTTTTTTATCCCCCCCCTGCCCCCTGCTCCCTCCTGATCACCCCCCCACCCCTCAGATTCTCCCCAGCCCCCCCCCCAGACCCCCCATGTACTGTATGCATCTATCCCCCCTGATCACCTGTCAATCACCTGTCAATCACCCATCAATCACCCCCTGTCACTGCCACCCATCAATCAGCCCCTAACCTGCCCCTTGCGGGCAATCTTATCACCCACCCACACCAATAGATCGCCCGCAGATCCGACATCAGATCACCACCCAAGCGCAGTGTTTACATCTATTCTCTCCTCTAAACACCCACTAATTACCCATCAATCACCCCCTATCACCACCTGTCACTGTTACCCATCAGATCAGACCCTAATCTGCCCCTTGCGGGCACCCAATCACCCGCCTACACGCTCAGATTGCCCTCAGACCCCCCCTTATCAATTCGCCAGGGCATTATTTACATCTGTCCTTCCCTGTAATAACCCACTGATCACCTGTCAATCACCTGTCAATCACCCATCAATCACCCCCTGTCACTGCCACCCATCAATCACACCCTGTCACTGCCACCCATCAATCAGCCCCTAACCTGCCCCTTGCGGGCAAACTGATCACCCACCCACACCAATAGATCGCCCGCAGATCCGACATCAGATCACCACCCAAGCGCAGTGTTTACATCTATTCTCGCCTCTAAACACCCACTAATTACCCATCAGTCACCCATCAATCACCCCCTATCACCACCTGTCACTGTTACCCATCAGATCAGACCCTAATCTGCCCCTTGCGGGCACCCAATCACCCGCCTACACGCTCAGATTGCCCTCAGACCCCCCCTTATCAATTCGCCAGGGCAATATTTACATCTGTCCTTCCCTGTAATAACCCACTGATCACCTGTCAATCACCTGTCAATCACCCATAAATCACCCCCTGTCACTGCCACCCATCAATCACCCCCTGTCACTGCCACCCATCAATCAGCCCCTAACCTGCCCCTTGCGGGCAAACTGATCACCCACCCACACCAATAGATCGCCCGCAGATCCGACATCAGATCACCACCCAAGCGCAGTGTTTACATCTATTCTCGCCTCTAAACACCCACTAATTACCCATCAATCACCCCCTATCACCACCTGTCACTGTTACCCATCAGATCAGACCCTAATCTGCCCCTTGCGGGCACCCAATCACCCGCCTACACGCTCAGATTGCCCTCAGACCCCCCCTTATCAATTCGCCAGGGCATTATTTACATCTGTCCTTCCCTGTAATAACCCACTGATCACCTGTCAATCACCTGTCAATCACCCATCAATCACCCCCTGTCACTGCCACCCATCAATCACCCCCTGTCACTGCCACCCATCAATCAGCCCCTAACCTGCCCCTTGCGGGCAAACTGATCACTCACCCACACCAATAGATCGCCCGCAGATCCGACATCAGATCACCTCCCAAGCGCAGTGTTTACATCTATTCTCGCCTCTAAACACCCACTAATTACCCATAAATCACCCCCTATCACCACCTGTCACTGTTACCCATCAGATCAGACCCTAATCTGACCCCTGTGGGCACCCAATCACCCGCCTACACGCTCAGATTGCCATCAGACCCCCCCTTATCAATTCGCCAGTGCAATATTTACATCTGTTCTCCCCTGTAATAACCCACTGATTACCTGTCAATCACCTGTCAATCACCTATCAATCACCCATCAATCACCCACTGTCACTGCCACCCATCAATCACCCGCTGTCACTGCCACCCATCAATCAGCCCCTAACCTGCCCCTTGCGGGCAATCTGATCACCCACCCACACCAATAGATCGCCCGCAGATCCGACATCCGATCACCTCCCAAGTGCAGTGTTTACATCTGTTCTCTACCCTAAACACCCACTAATTACCCATCAATCACCCCCTGTCACTGCTACCTATCAGATTAGACCCCTATCTGCCCCTAGGGCACTCAATCACCCGCCCACACCCTCAGAATGCCCTCAGACCCCAGCCCTGATCACCTCGCCAGTGCATTGTTTGCATCTATTCCCCCCTCTAATCACACCTTGAGACACCCATCATTCACCTCCTGTCACCACCTAGCACACCTACCCATCAGATCAGGCCCTAATTTGCCCTGTGTGGGCTCCTGATCACTCGGCCAAACCCTCAGATCCCCCTCAGACCACCTTCCGATCACCTCCCCAGTGCATTGATTGCATCTATTTTCCCCTCTAACCACCCCCTGAGACACCCATCAATCACCTCCTGTCACCCCCCTAGCACTCCTATCCATCAGTTTAGGCCCAATACAACCTGTCATCTAAAAAGCCACCCTGCTTATGACCGGTTCCACAAAATTTGCCCCCCCATAGACCACCTGTCATCAAAACTTGCAGATGCTTATACCCCTGAACAGTCATTTTGAGACATTTGGTTTCCAGACTACTCACGGTTTTGGGCCCGTAAAATGCCCCACAAGTGACACCATTTTAGAAAAAAAGACACCCCAAGGTATTCTGTTAGGTGTATGACGAGTTCATAGAAGATTTTATTTTTTGTCAAAAGTTAGCGGAAAATGACACTTTGTGAAAAAAAACAATTAAAATCAATTTACGCTAACTTGTGACAAAAAAATAAAAACTTCTAGTAACTCACCATACTCCTAACGGAATACCTTGGGGTGTCTTCTTTCTAAAATGGGGTCATTTGTGGGGTTCCTATACTGTCCTAGCATTTTAGGGGCCCTAAACCGTGAGGAGTAGTCTTGAAACGAAATTTCTCGGGAGAAGTATTACAATGTGTTTTAGGGTGTATTTTTACACATACCCATGCTGGGTGGGAGAAATACCTCTGTAAATGACAATCTTTTGATTTTTTTACACACAATTGTCCATTTACAGAGTTATTTCTCCCACCCAGCATGGGTATGTGTAAAAATACACCCTAAAACACATTGTAATACTTCTCCCGAGTACGGCGATACCACACATGTGGCACTTTTTTGCACCCTAACTGCGCTAAGGGGCCCAAAGTCCAATGAGTACCTTTAGGATTTCACAGGTCATTTTGAGAAATTTTGTTTCAAGACTACTCCTCACGGTTTAGGGCCCCTAAAATGCCAGAATAGTATAGGAACCCCACAAATGACTCCATTTTAGAAAGAAGACACCCCAAGGTATTCTGTTAGTAGTACGGTGAGTTCATAGAAGATTTTATTTTTTGTCACAAGTTAGCGGAAATTGATTTTTATTGTTTTTTTTCTCAAAGTGTCATTTTCCGCTAACTTGTTACAAAAAATAAAATCTTCTATGAACTCACCGTACTACTAACGGAATACCTTGGGGTGTCTTCTTTCTAAAATGGGGTCATTTGTGGGGTTCCTATACTGTCCTGGCATTTTAGGGGCCCTAAACCGTGAGGAGTAGTCTTGAAACGAAATTTCTCAAAATGACCTGTGAAATCCTAAAGGTACTCATTGGACTTTGGGCCCTTTAGCGCAGTTAGGGTGCAAAAAAGTGCCACACATGTGGTATCGCCGTACTCAGGAGAAGTAGTATAATGTGTTTTGGGGTGTATTTGTACACATACCCATGCTGAGTGGGAGAAAGATCTCTGTAAATGGACAATTGTGTGTAAAAAAAATTAAAAAATTGTCATTTACAGAGATATTTCTCCCACCCAGCATCGGTATGTGTAAAAATACATCCCAAAACACATTATACTACTTCTTCTGAGTACGGCAATACCACATGTGTGGCACTTTTTTGCAGCCTAACTGCGCTAAGGGGCCCAAAGTCCAATGAGCACCTTTAGGCTTTACAGGGGTGCTTACAAATTAGCACCCCCCCAAAATGCGAGGACAGTAAACACACCCCACAAATGACCCCATTTTGGAAAGTAGACACTTCAAGGTATTCAGAGAGGGGCATTTTTTTTGTCACAAAGTGTCATTTTTCGCTTACTTGTGACAAAAATTAATATCTTCTATGAACTCACTATGCCTCTCAGTGAATACTTTGGGATGTCTTCTTTCCAAAATGGGGTCATTTGGGGGGTATTTATACTATCCTGGAATTCTAGCCCCTCATGAAACATGTCAGGTGGTCAGAAAAGTCATAGATGCTTGAAAATGGGAAAATTCACTTTTTGCACCATAGTTTGTAAACGCTATAACTTTTACCCAAACCAATAAATATACACTGAATGTTTTTTTTTTAATCAAAAACATGTTTGTCCACATTTTTCGCGCTGCATGTATACAGAAATTTTACTTTATTTGAAAAATGTCAGCACAGAAAGTTAAAAAAATCATTTTTTTGCCAAAATTCATGTCTTTTTTGATGAATATAATAAAAAGTAAAAATCGCAGGAGCAATCAAATAGCACCAAAAGAAAGCTTTATTAGTGCAGTGCCAAGAAAAGGAGCCAAAATTCATTTAGGTGGTAGGTTGTATGAGCGAGCAATAAACCGTGAAAGCTGCAGTGGTCTGAATGGAAAAAAAGTGGCCGGTCCTTAAGGGGGGTAAAGCCCACGGTCCTCAAGTGGTTAATAGTTACATCACAGGCCAGCATCCGTTGTGAGTGACCTGTGACTTTCATCTGCCCGACCCTATTGATTGAATGCGTCTGACCGTGTGTGACCGACTTAAATTGTCACTAACTGTCTGACGCACGACTTAGTTATTGTAGTACACTAGGGATTTATTAGTTACCTGCGTACTACTACTACTACTACTACTACTACTACTACTACTACTACTACTACCCATTCAGTTATTTTTTTCTACTGTTAGGCTTCTTGCACACCAAGACGTTGTGTTAGGTGGCACGTTAAGGTCGCATAACGTGCACCTAACACAACGTATGGTGCTGCAAAAGCCGACGGTAGAGTGAGCCGCGTTAGGCTGCTCGATGCCCATAATATCTCCCAGAGTGGCGCTGATTGGCCAGCGGGACCACGTGATGCGGAGCGAGACACTCCGCATCACGTGGTCCCGCCGGCCAATCAGCGCCCGCCAGTGCAGTGAATATTAAGTAGCCATGTGCGCGGCTACTGTAGCTGGCTCTCCCCGCCTCCTCCGCCCCCCACTGCGCATGTGCAAACAGTCTAACGCGGCTATAGCCGCTCCAACGCCGTAGCATGCTGCACTTTGCACAGGACGTGCAGCGTTACATGTAACGCAACGTGGGCTGTGTGAACAGCCCACTTGTGTTACATTGCTGTGCGTTGGGGGAGCGTTACAGGCGCACTAACGTGCGCCTGTAACGTCTTGGTGTGCAAGCAGCCTTAGTGTGTAATTTTATTAGCTTCTGTACTGTGTAATAATTAATAGTTACATCACAGGCCAGCATCCGTTGTGAGGGACCTGTGACTTTCATCTGCCCGACCCTATTGATTGAATGCGTCTGACCGTGTGTGACCGACTTAAATTGTCACTAACTGTCTGATGCACGACTTAGTTATTGTAGTACACTAGGGATTTATTAGTTACCTCCGTACTACTACTACTACTACTACTACTACTACTACTACTACTACTACTACTACTACTACTACTACTACTACTACTACTACTACTACTACTACTACTACTACTACTACTACTACTACTACTACTACTACCCATTCAGTTAATTTTTTCTACTGTTAGTGTGTGATTTTATTAGCTTCTGTACTGTGTAATAATGAATAGTTACATCACAGGCCAGCATCCGTTGTGAGTGGCCTGTGACTGTCATCTGCCCGACCCTATTGATTGATTGTGTCTGACTGTGTGTGACCGACTTAAATTGTCACTTACTGTCTGCCACACGACTTAGTTATTGTAGTACGCTAGGGATTTATTAGTTACCTGCATACTACTACTACTGCTACTACTACTACTACTACTACTACTACTATCACCCTTTCAGTTAATTTTTTCTACTGTTAGTGTGTGATTTTATTAGCTTCTGTACTGTGTAATAAATAATAGTTACATCACAGGCCAGCATCCGTTGTGAGGGACCTGTAACTGTCATCTGCCTGACCCTATTGATTGGGTCTGACCAGGGCAGTTTCTAGGCTAAATTGCACCCAGAGCGAGCGTGTAAAAAATGCGCCCCCTTCCCCCCACCCCCGTGGACTCGGGAACCCTTACTCTTTAGGAACAGAAACACAGCCACAGGTCACAAGTAGATCTGCCTACTTTCTAGTGACCAGCCGCTCATAAAGGAGGAAGCAGGAGAACACCCAGGCGAGGAGAGCCCGGAAAGCCGACTCCTCCATGGGTGCCGCGCACTCACAGCCTGCCGTACCGCTACAAGACATCAGGTGTCATCACGTGGTGGTGACATGATGATGACTTGAAGTCTGACACAGGCAGCCTAGGATGAGTCAAGGAAGGTGATTGCGCTGGTAATCTTTCTTCTTCCATTTGGCTGCACCGCGCGTCACCAGCTCCCTATCAGTAATGTCCTTCCGCCTGCACCCCCCTTCATCTACTTGCTGGTCTGCGCCCAGTGCGGTCGCCCTGCCCACACTTTTCAAAAAACGGCCCTGCGTCTGACCGTGTGTGACAGACTTTAATTGTCACTGTCCTTTACACAAGTTAGTTAGTACTGTAGACTACACTACTGCTGTTAGTAGTACAACTACTACTATTACTACTACTACTATTTAATACTACTATTTAAATACAAATAAAAAACCTTTCATTTTTTGTTGTCACTCAACACCAGTACCCGCCACCACCAGCAGTCACCACCAAGTCACTCACCACCAACCCAGACTTTATTAAAGTTCACACCCTTTCCCGCCCTCTTCTACATTTCTTTTTTTTTTTTTTTTACTGTATTTGTATATGGCAGAGGTAGAGGGCGAGGCACCACCAGGAGAGGCAGCGCCATTGCAGGAGCCACTGCTAGCAGCAGCAGAAGGTCTGGGACTGGTCCGCCATCAGCCACTGACCGCAGAGTTGTGGAGGAGGGAGCAGAGGCACAACAGCAGCGCCTTGCGCCCATCTTTGAGACGGGTCGTCGCCCCAGGCCCATTCTGGAGAGTCAGGTGCAGGCTGTGGTGGAAATGATGACGGAGCAGGAAGCCACTGTTTCCAGCCAGGCCTCCAGCACCAGCGAGACCAGTGCCACCAGCACTCTGGTCCGCAGTAGGCCTCCTCCACCGCTTGAGGCCATGGTCACGGTGACCCCATCGACCAGCCGGCCCTCACTGAGCTTGCTCTTATCCACAGACACAGACACTGTGAGCATGTACAGGGATGTTTTGGAGCAGTTTGAGGTGGACATGACGGGGCCATGCAAGGAGGATGAGGAGTTAGAGGTGGAGCAGTTTGTTGTTGGCGCTGAGGAGGAGGGGCGTGATCAGGCTCGGCCCTAGACTTTTTGCCGCCTGAGGCAATCTTGAAAGAAATTGCCCCCCCCCCAGGCCGTGGGTTGGGGGGGGAGTGGGGGCCCGAGCTGGAGGGGATAGCGGGCAGGAAGGGGGTACTGGGCTTAGTGGCGGGAAGGGGTATCGGACCCCCCCTCCCTCGCCTGGGTCCCCCGTCCTCCGCTCCCCTCCAGCTTTAAAGAGTTACGTTGCTGGCTGCATTGTAAGAGGCAACGGGCGGGGATCACTCACCTCTTCCTCGTTAAGCGTGCGCTCCACTGACGACACTTCCTGCGGCGTAGCAGGAAGCGACGTCAGTGGAGCGCACGCTGGAACGAGGAAGAGGTGAGTGATCCCCGTCCATTGCCTCTTAGAATGCAGCCAGTGACGTAACTCTTTAACGCTGGAGGGGAGCGGAGGACGGGGGACCCAGGCGAGGGAGGGGGGGTCCGACCCCCCTCCCCGCCGCTAGGCCCAGTACCCCCTTCCTGCCCGCTATCCCCTCCAGCTCGGGCGGCCCCCCCACACCCACAGGGCGGGTGCCGCCCCCCCAGAAGTGCCGCCTGAGGCAAAAGTTTCACCCCGCCTCATGGGCGGGCCGGCCCTGGGCGTGATGCAAGGGATGTTGGGGTAGAGGAGTTGGTTGAGGCGGGCACACCAGATATGTTTGGGGTTGATGATGATGACGTGCTGGATCCTTCCTATGTGCCACCAGTACCAACAGCACAGTTGGTTGAAGGCAGCTCACCATCGGAGGAGGAGGCGTCTCTGGCGCAGAGGCACGGCAGCAGCAAGGTGGCCAGCACAGGGCTTGGAAGGCAGGAGCCACAGCCTGCTGCTTCAGCCACTACCACCACCCGCAGCAAACCTACAACCAAACCAAAAAAGGCACAATCCTCCAAGGCCACCAAAAAACCCCAGCCCTCAAGCTCAAAGAGCATGTTGAAGTCCCCAGTCTGGCGGTACTTCACCAAGTGCCCAGTGGACGCGACCCGTGCAATTTGCAACAGTTGCAGACAGTGTCAGTCTCAGCAGAGGTCGCGATCTCCTCAAGTTGAGTACCTCGTGCCTGCAGACCCACTTACAGAGCAAACATTTGGAGGAGTTTAGTGAGTTGGAGAAGCTGACGGAAGGTGGCGCAGGCAGTGGTCAAACCCAGACAGCCACTGCACAGATTTCAGCAGCAGCAGCAGCATCCGACCCTCCTGCCCATCCAGCAGCAGCAGCAAGAGCACAGCAGCAGCAACAACAACTCACTGTCTCCCCCCCCCCAGGCAGCCAGTCCGCAGTGGCCTCATCAGCTCCCTGCACAGTGGCCTCCTCATCCTCCCGTGCAGGCAAACACCGCCAGACCCTGCTCAGCGAGTCATTCCCCGGTGTGACTAAGGGGCTGCCTCCCGCCCACAGGCACATCCAGGTGCTGAATGGGTTGCTTGCCCAGGCCATGTGCTCCCAGCTCCTGCCATATTCCTTTGTGCAGGAGGGGAGTGACATGAGAGCGCTGCTGCAGTTTGGGATCCCGGAGTGGCAAGTGCCCAGCCGCCACTACTTCTCCCGCAGGGCGATCCCAGCACTGCATCGCTTTGCCATGGCGAACGTGGGCGGCGCTCTTGATCACGCCGTGAGTGCGCGGATCCACATCACCATGGATTCGTGGAGCAGCCATTTTGGGACAGACTGCTATCTGTCTTTTACGGCCCACTGGGTCAGCCTGGTGGAAAGCTTAAGCGAGGAAGCAGCAGGTCCACCCTCAGGCGCATAAGTGTCAGCAGCGGCACCAATCGCCCAGTATGTGGTGCCACCGCACGAGGTCAGGGGAGAAGAAGCAACTCCCGCCGCCAAGCGATACCGTCTGAACAGCAGCGTGAAGGCCCGCCATTGCCAAGTGCTGATGGAGATGAAAAGCCTGGGGAAAAACAGCTTGACGGCAGCCAACATGCTCCAGTACCTCAGGAGAAGACGTGGCTGACCCCCAGAGGCCTCACTGTCGGATTGGTGGTGTCCGACAATGCCGCCAACCTGCTGGCTGCCATCAGCAGGGGAGACTTGGTCCACGTCCCTTGCTTGCAGGCGCGGAGCTAGGGGGGGTCGGGGTAGGACAAGTGCCCCGGGGCGCCTGGTCCCCGAGGGCGCCCTCAGCCTGGCTGAGCTGCGGGTTTTTTTTTTTTTTGCGGCGAAGGAGAGGGGAGCAGCGCAGAGAAGAGGGAGAGCTGTGCGGACGGTGGGGAAGGGGGGCCATATCCCCCCTCCTTCCCTCACCTTAGGTGCTCTCTCTCTCCCTCGCTGTCCCCTCCAATGTCCGGGTGGCTGGCCTGGCAGCGGCGGGCGGAACTCACCTCCGTCTCGCTCCAGCGCCGGCCGGAAGTTCGAGTGCGCAGCCGCTGCTCTGGTCTGGACCACACCAGAGTAGTGGCAGATCCATCCGGCGCTGCGACGAGACGGAGGTAAGTTCCGCCCGCCGCTGCCAGCCTGAGCCACCCGGACATTGGAGGGGACAGCGAGGAAGGGAGAGCAGCTCTTCTCTGCGCTGCTCCCCTCCTGCTGGGGAGGGGGACACCTGACCTGGCTACCTACTCTGGGCACATATACCCCTGGCTACATATACTGGACATATATCCCTGGCTACCTACTCTGGGCACATATACCCCTGGCTACCTACTCTGGGCACATATACCCCTGCCTACATATACTGGGCATATACCCCTGGCTACCTACTCTGGGCACATATACCCCTGGCTACCTACTCTGGGCACATATACCCCTGGCTACCTACTCTGGGCACATATACCCCTGGCTACCTACTCTGGGCACATATACCCCTGGCTACCTACTCTGGGCATATATACCCCTGCCTACATATACTGGGCATATACCCCTGGCTACCTACTCTGGGCACATATACCCCTGGCTACCTACTCTGGGCACATATACCCCTGCCTACATATACTGGGCATATACCCCTGGCTACCTACTCTGGGCACATATACCCCTGGCTACCTACTCTGGGCACATATACCCCTGGCTACCTACTCTGGGCACATATACCCCTGGCTACCTACTCTGGGCACATATACCCCTGCCTACATATACTGGGCATATACCCCTGGCTACCTACTCTGGGCACATATACCCCTGGCTACCTACTCTGGGCACATATACCCCTGGCTACCTACTCTGGGCACATATACCCCTGGCTACCTACTCTTGGCACATATACCCCTGCCTACATATACTGGGCATATACCCCTGGCTACCTACTCTGGGCACATATACCCCTGGCTACCTACTCTGGGCACATATACCCCTGGCTACCTACTCTGGGCACATATACCCCTGGCTACCTACTCTGGGCACATATACCCCTGCCTACATATACTGGGCATATACCCCTGGCTACCTACTCTGGGCACATATACCCCTGGCTACCTACTCTGGGCACATATACCCCTGGCTACCTACTCTGGGCACATATACCCCTGGCTACCTACTCTGGGCACATATACCCCTGCCTACATATACTGGGCACATATACCCCTAACTACATATACTGGGTACATATACCCCTGGCTACATATACTGGGCATTTATACCCCTGGCTACATATACTGGGCACATATACCTCTGGCTACATATACTGGGGACACATACCCCTGCCTACATATACTGGGCACATATACCCCTGGCTACCTGTTCTGTGGACATCTCTACCCCTGGCTACCTGTTCTGGGGACATCTATACTGCTGGCCACCTATTCTGGGGACACCTATAGACCTGGGGCTACCTATTTTTGGGCAAGCATTGCTGTCAGATTGAGTGTATTTTGGGGAACTGCTGCCAGGTGAGAGGTGTCTACCATATTAAGGGGACATTCTGCCTATTTATGTGAAATGCTGTCTATTTATGTGCCTCATGACTGCTGAATTTGTCTTGTTGGGGGCCTCATGGTTACTGAATTTGTCTTGTTGGGGGCCTCATGATTTGTTGGGGGCCTCAAGATCGCTGAATTTGTCTTGTTAGGGGCCTCATGATTGCTGAATTTGTCTTGTTAGGGGCCTCATGATTGCTGAATTTGTCTTGTTGGGGGCCTCAGGATTGCTAAATTTGTCTTGTTGGGGGCCTCATGTTTGCTCATGATTGCGGAATTTGTCTTGATGGGGGTGGGGGGCTCATGATTGCTGAATTTGTCTTGGAACATGCTGGAAGGTACATACTGAGGGAGGGTGGGTGAGCGTGAGCCTGCTAACCTCCATGTACATTTGAAGGGGCGTGACCAAATGTGGAGTACCCATAACCACGCCCACATTTGGTCACGACCCTTCACCTTAGGGGGCGCATTAATAGTCTTTGTCCCCGGGCGCTGAAAACCCTAGCTACGCCTCTGCTTGCTTGGCCCACGTCCTGAACCTGGTGGTGCAAAAGTTCATGCGCACCTACCAGGGGATGGAGGAGCTGGTGCGGAAAATTGTGCGCACTTTCCGCCGCTCATCTGCTGCCACAGCAAAACTGGCAGACATCCAGCAGCTCGAGGGCCTGCCACGACACCGCCTCATCATAGATGTGCCAACTCGCTGGAACTCCACCCTGGTGATGTTGGAGCGGCTGGTTGAGCAGAGGAGGGCTGTCAACCGGTACATCTATGATGCCACTGTCGCCGGCAGCACCACCAAACTCCAGCTACTTACCAACGCACAGTGGGGGCAGATGCAGCAGGTCTGCTTGGTGTTGGCTCCCTTCCTGCAGAGAACCAACCTGGTGAGCGAACAACGGGCATCCCTCTGCCAGTGGGTGCCCTTTGTTTGTCTGCTGGACAGGGCACATGGCGATTTGGCACTTGGTGATTTGGTGGATTTGGGAGCAGCTGGAAAAGCAGCCGCCTGCGCAGTCCACTGCTCCGCAGGTATTTGAGTCCCTGGTGGAGGATGAGGAGGAGGAGGAGTTGGAGGTGCTGGACGTGCTGCTGGGGGGGAACATCGGAGCGCAGCAGCAGTGGTGCGAGGGTGGAGAGAGGAGGAAGAGGCTCAGGGGCCAGAGGAGGAGGAGGATGCTGACCCTGATGTCTCTGTTGGACGGTCCACCCTGTTCCCCATGGCAGTGCACATGCTGTGCTGCCTGCGCACAGACCCCGGGGTCAAGCAGATGCAAGTGAGGGAGGAAGCCTGCATCAGCATGATCCTGGACCCACGGCTGAGGGGGAGGTGGGATCAGTTTCTGCCTGCTAGAGACCGTGAGCATCGAAAAAAGGAGTTGCAGGAGATCCTTGTTCGGCGACTGGAGGAAGCCTTCCTCCCACCTTCCACTCCCTCTGTCCCTGTCCAGCAGCCAGCACAGCAGCCGTTGCCTGCGTCCAGCAGCAGCATCAAGCACCCAGGAGACATGCTGTCATTGACGCAGGCATTGTACATAACGGTAGAGCAGCCGAGAGAGGAGATGCGTGCAGCAGCCCCCTTGTCTGAAAGTCACAGCCAGACCCGCATGGTGGCCGACTACGTGGGGTCCTTCAGTGGGCTTGACACAGGCAACGCGGAGTGTGGGGACCCCATGGAGTACAGGGTGGAGCGCTTGCACATCTGGAGGGAGCTGGAGCAGTAAGCCCTGGAAGTATTGTCTTGCCCCCCTTCCAGCGTGCTGTCCGAGAGGTGCTTCAGTGCAGCCGGTGCCGTGGTCACCGAGAAGCGCTCTCATCTGTCCACAGAGGGCATGGACAGACTGACATTTTTGAAGATTAAAAACACACGATTGGTTCACACGATGGCCAGGGGCCCTGGACCTCTCTCACTGGCCGGGGCCCCAAGGCCAACACGCGATACCTGGAGGGGAGTGCAGGTGGGCCTGGACCTCTCACACCCTGGCTCTGGACCTCTCACATCCAGAAAACCCACCAACACTGCCTCCATACTGAATGCTAATCGGTCAGCAGGTGCTCGTCAGCCAATCAGAATGCACTGTCATACACCCTTTACCTGCCATACCACATCTAGCAGCCATTAGCATTCAGGTGGGAGGCTTCAGTTGGACGCCATCGCAAGATTGCGTCGCTAGCAGGACCGCCCCGTGCAGGCATCCCTCCCACAGGGGTCCCTCCCTAACCGCTCACCTGTCCGCCATGTCCTAGAGCTGAAAGAAAATGTTTAAAAACACACGATTGGTTCACACGATGGCCAGGGGCCCCAAGGCCAACACGCGATACCTGGAGGGGAGTGCAGGTGGGCCTGGACCTCTCACACCCAGGCTCTGGACCTCTCACATCCAGAAAACCCACCAACACTGCCTCCATACTGAATGCTAAATTCAACACACACAAGCAATAGAACACAGCAGTACATGCATTCAGCTACATTTGAAATCGGTCAGCAGGTGCTCGTCAGCCAATCAGGATGCACTGTCATACACCCTTTACCTGCCATACCACATCTAGCAGCCATTAGCATTCAGGTGGGAGGCTTCAGTTGGACGCCATCGCAAGATTGCGTCGCTAGCAGGACCGCCCCGTGCAGGCATCCCTCCCACAGGGGTCCCTCCCTAACCGCTCACCTGTCCGCCATGTCCTAGAGCTGAAAGAAAACGTTTAAAAACACACGATTGGTTCACACGATGGCCAGGGGCCCAGGAACTCTCTCACTGGCCGGGGCCCCAAGGCCAACACGCGATACCTGGAGGGGAGTGCAGGTGGGCCTGGACCTCTCACACCCAGGCTCTGGACCTCTCACATCCAGAAAACCCACCAACACTGCCTCCATACTGAATGCTAAATTCAACACACACCAGCAATAGAACACAGCAGTACATGCATTCAGCTACATTTGAAATCGGTCAGCAGGTGCTCGTCAGCCAATCAGGATGCACTGTCATACACCCTTTACCTGCCATACCACATCTAGCAGCCATTAGCATTCAGGTGGGAGGCTTCAGTTGGACGCCATCGCAAGATTGCGTCGCTAGCAGGACCGCCCCGTGCAGGCATCCCTCCCACAGGGGTCCCTCCCTAACCGCTCACCTGTGCGCCATGTCCTAGAGCTGAAAGAAAACGTTTAAAAACACACGATTGGTTCACACGATGGCCAGGGGCCCCGGACCTCTCTCACTGGCCGGGGCCCCAAGGCCAACACGCGATACCTGGAGGGGAGTGCAGGTGGGCCTGGACCTCTCACACCCAGGCTCTAGACCTCTCATATCCAGAAAACCCACCAACACTGCCTCCATACTGAATGCTAAATTCAACACACACAAGCAATAGAACACAGCAGTACATGCATTCAGCTACATTTGAAATCGTTCAGCAGGTGCTCGTCAGCCAATCAGGATGCACTGTCATACACCCTTTACCTGCCATACCACATCTAGCAGCCATTAGCATTCAGGTGGGAGGCTTCAGTTGGACGCCATCGCAAGATTGCGTCGCTAGCAGGACCGCCCCGTGCAGGCATCCCTCCCACAGGGGTCCCTCCCTAACCGCTCACCTGTCCGCCATGTCCTAGAGCTGAAAGAAAAGGTTTAAAAACACACGATTGGTTCACACGATGGCCAGGGGCCCCGGACCTCTCTCACTAGCCGGGGCCCCAAGGCCAACACGCGATACCTGGAGGGGAGTGCAGGTGGGCCTGGACCTCTCACACCCAGGCTCTGGACCTCTCACATCCAGAAAACCCACCAACACTGCCTCCATACTGAATGCTAAATTCAACACACACAAGCAATAGAACACAGCAGTACATGCATTCAGCTACATTTGAAATCGTTCAGCAGGTGCTCGTCAGCCAATCAGGATGCACTGTCATACACCCTTTACCTGCCATACCACATCTAGCAGCCATTAGCATTCAGGTGGGAGGCTTCAGTTGGACGCCATCGCAAGATTGCGTCGCTAGCAGGACCGCCCCGTGCAGGCATTCCTCCCACAGGGGTCCCTCCCTAACCGCTCACCTGTCCGCCATGTCCTAGAGCTGAAAGAAAATGTTTAAAAACACACGATTGGTTCACACGATGGCCAGGGGCCCCGGACCTCTCTCACTGGCCGGGGCCCCAAGGCCAACACGCGATACCTGGAGGGGAGTGCAGGTGGGCCTGGACCTCTCACACCCAGGCTCTGGACCTCTCACATCCAGAAAACCCACCAACACTGCCTCCATACTGAATGCTAAATTCAACACACACAAGCAATAGAACACAGCAGTACATGCATTCAGCTACATTTGAAATCGTTCAGCAGGTGCTCGTCAGCCAATCAGGATGCACTGTCATACACCCTTTACCTGCCATACCACATCTAGCAGCCATTAGCATTCAGGTGGGAGGCTTCAGTTGGACGCCATCGCAATATTGCGTCGCTAGCAGGACCGCCCCGTGCAGGCATCCCTCCCACAGGGGTCCCTCCCTAACCGCTCACCTGTCCGCCATGTCCTAGAGCTGAAAGAAAACGTTTAAAAACACACGATTTGTTCACACGATAGCCAGGGGCCTGGACCTCTCTGACTGGCCGGGGCCCCAAGGCCAACACGCGATACCTAGAGGGGAGTGCAGGTGGGCCTGTACCTCTCACACCCAGGCTCTGGACCTCTCACATCCAGAAAACCCACCAACACTGCCTCTATACTGAATGCTAAATTCAACACACACAAGCAATAGAACACAGCAGTACATGCATTCAGCTACATTTGAAATCGGTCAGCAGGTGCTCGTCAGCCAATCAGGATGCACTGTCATACACCCTTTACCTGCCATACCACATCTAGCAGCCATTAGCATTCAGGTGGGAGGCTTCAGTTGGACGCCATTGCAAGATTGCGTCGCTAGCAGGACCGCCCCGTGCAGGCATCCCTCCCACAGGGGTCCCTCCCTAACCGCTCACCTGTCCGCCATGTCCTAGAGCTGAAAGAAAACGTTTAAAAACACACGATTGGTTCACACGATGGCCAGAGGCCCAGGACCTCTCTCACTGGCCGGGGCCCCAAGGCCAACACGCGATACCTGGAGGGGAGTGCAGGTGGGCCTGGACCTCTCACACCCAGGCTCTGGACCTCTCACATCCAGAAAACCCACCAACACTGCCTCCATACTGAATGCTAAATTCAACACACACCAGCAATAGAACACAGCAGTACATGCATTCAGCTACATTTGAAATCGGTCAGCAGGTGCTCGTCAGCCAATCAGGATGCACTGTCATACACCCTTTACCTGCCATACCACATCTAGCAGCCATTAGCATTCAGGTGGGAGGCTTCAGTTGGACGCCATCGCAATATTGCGTCGCTAGCAGGACCGCCCCGTGCAGGCATCCCTCCCACAGGGGTCCCTCCCTAACCGCTCACCTGTCCGCCATGTCCTAGAGCTGAAAGAAAACGTTTAAAAACACACGATTTGTTCACACGATGGCCAGGGGCCCCGGACCTCTCTGACTGGCCGGGGCCCCAAGGCCAACACGCGATACCTAGAGGGTAGTGCAGGTGGGCCTGGACCTCTCACACCCAGGCTCTGGACCTCTCACATCCAGAAAACCCACCAACACTGCCTCCATACTGAATGCTAAATTCAACACACACAAGCAATAGAACACAGCAGTACATGCATTCAGCTACATTTGAAATCGGTCAGCAGGTGCTCGTCAGCCAATCAGGATGCACTGTCATACACCCTTTACCTGCCATACCACATCTAGAAGCCATTAGCATTCAGGTGGGTGGCTTTAGTTGGACGCCATCGCAAGATTGCGTCGCTAGCAGGACCGCCCCGTGCAGGCATCCCTCCCACAGGGGTCCCTCCCTAACCGCTCACCTGTCCGCCATGTCCTAGAGCTGAAAGAAAACGTTTAAAAACACACGATTGGTTCACACGATGGCCAGGGGCCCAGGACCTCTCTCACTGGCCGGGGCCCCAAGGCCAACACGCGATACCTGGAGGGGAGTGCAGGTGGGCCTGGACCTCTCACACCCAGGCTCTGGACCTCTCACATCCAGAAAACCCACCAACACTGCCTCCATACTGAATGCTAAATTCAACACACACAAGCAATAGAACACAGCAGTACATGCATTCAGCTACATTTGAAATCGTTCAGCAGGTGCTCGTCAGCCAATCAGGATGCACTGTCATACACCCTTTACCTGCCATACCACATCTAGCAGCCATTAGCATTCAGGTGGGAGGCTTCAGTTGGACGCCATCGCAAGATTGCGTCGCTAGCAGGACCGCCCCGTGCAGGCATCCCTCCCACAGGGGTCCCTCCCTAACCGCTCACCTGTCCGCCATGTCCTAGAGCTGAAAGAAAAGGTTTAAAAACACACGATTTGTTCACACGATGGCCAGGGGCCCCGGACCTCTCTGACTGGCCAGGGCCCCAAGGCCAACACGCGATACCTAGAGGGGAGTGCAGGTGGACCTGGACCTCTCACACCCAGGCTCTGGACCTCTCACATCCAGAAAACCCACCAACACTGCCTCCATACTGAATGCTAAATTCAACACACACAAGCAATAGAACACAGCAGTACATGCATTCAGCTACATTTGAAATCGGTCAGCATATGCTCGTCAGCCAATCAGGATGCACTGTCATACACCCTTTACCTGCCATACCACATCTAGCAGCCATTAGCATTCAGGTGGGAGGCTTCAGTTGGACGCCATCGCAAGATTGCGTCGCTAGCAGGACCGCCCCGTGCAGGCATCCCTCCCACAGGGGTCCCTCCCTAACCGCTCACCTGTCCGCCATGTCCTAGAGCTGAAAGAAAAGGTTTAAAAACACACGATTAGTTCACACGATGGCCAGGGGCCCCGGACCTCTCTCACTGGCCGGGGCCCCAAGGCCAACACGCGATACCTGGAGGGGAGTGCAGGTGGGCCTGGACCTCTCACACCCAGGCTCTGGACCTCTCACATCCAGAAAACCCACCAACACTGCCTCCATACTGAATGCTAAATTCAACACAATTTTTTTGACGATTTTTTTTTTGAAGATTTACCAGGCCTGGATTGAAGGCACGTTCCTGGCACCTGTTGTCGGCGAGAGAAGGACATGAGGTACCTGGGAATTACAATACATTGCCTGCTGCCATACGTGACTCCTCCTCCTCCTGCTGCTGCTGCTGCTGATGTATTTATTTATTAATGAGTTTATGAATTTATTTATGTATTTATTGTATTTATAAAGCGCCAACATATTACGCCACGCTGATTTTCATCCTCCTGCTGTCTGTGGTCCCAACGCCAGGGTCCACAACACAATAAATTGCCTTAGTACAAACTATGAGATAGAGTAAAGGAGGAGTGAGACCTGATTGAACACAAATCAGTCTTATTCAAAAATACAAAACTTTATTCAAACATATGCTCATTATTAAAAACTGCAAGATAAAAATCCCACCATATAGCCCATCCCCCACCCCATCCATGCACATACCCACTCAGGCGTCCCCTATACTCTCCCCCTCCTAACCATAGATGTATCTCTGGATCGTGTGCACACGTATTAATGGCTGCGCAGCCCTGCAAAAATAGATCAAAACCTTGTTATGAAAAAATGTTGCTGAATCCCTCACAAGCGGAGATTTATGGATATCATAGGAAGTTCATTTGAAAAATGGATTCCAGAACATTCATCCAGTACATAATGATTTCTTCATATCATATAGCCTCCTATATTGTGCACATAATCATCCAATAGAACAAAATGGAGTACTCAGCGTCCCATCAGGCTAGCAAGTCACCTCAGTGTAGTATGTTGATATGGCAGAGTGCAGTCCTGTATTATAGCATAGCATAGCACATGCAGTGTGATTCCTAAGGAACTTTTGGCAAACAAGCACATCAAGTAGCAGCATGTATCAAGTTGAAGCAGCAGCAAGGCACATCCAGTGCTAGCCAATTCATAAAGCAAAACAAGCAGACAAGGTGCATGGCAATGTTAACAATGTCTCTATGCAGGCAGCATGTGCAGTTGAGGTGCCCTGAGGGCTCTTACTGTATCCACCGGTCTGGGGCCTTGGTGTTGACCTGCTATGACGGAGCCTGGAAAGACTAGCCGAGTCTCTAGTGATGGAGGTATGGAGAGAAGGATGCAGCACCCGGTTTAGGCAGCATGGAGGCATGGAGGGGAAGACCTCATGGTGGAGGACGGCGTCCTCGATCGATTTCGCCGGACTCTGCCGGCTTCTTCAGGAGGCGTGTCTCTCTGTGGACTGAGCTGCGTCTATGTGCAGGCCGCCGTCCAATCCGACCGCAGGTACGGCATCTCCCGCCCCCACACCAGGGCCAATGCGAGCGGAGGGGCGGAGCAGGCAGACACGACGGGCGCGCCCAATAGCTCACCCGGCGCGTCCGCCAAGCCCCGCCCCCCCCCGCACGCAGGCCCCGGGGAAGGGGCGGGAGACGCCAAAGCAGCCGGATCAGACGGCGGCAGCACAAACAGACACAAGCGCTCCACGTCCCATCCCAAAACAACATTACAAAAACAAAATAACTATACAATGATGATTATTATTTGCAATTAGAAAACGCCTAACATATGTATATGTGGCTTTGCAAAACAACAGAGATAAGTGAATAATTTAAATCACAGTGTATATAATTCCGCTCACTCTTACGTTTAGACTACCCCCATCATAAAAAAGAAGAGATGTGCATACATGCACATCCCTGTCCAAATGGGGATCAAGCCAATTATGGCATAAACACAAATCAAGAAATTTTCTCCATAAACATCATGCGGAAAACTAGATATGAGATGCCCCAGCAGGGAGCCCCCAAAGCCCCTCCCACTAGAAGAGCAACACAGACCCTTCAGGTGTGGGATGCTGCACCAGAAATCCCTAAGGTGGCAGAAAGGGAACATAACTAGTGTTTTCATTGAGGCCTGGTTCCTTAGTTGCCTCCAGATCAAATATCCACCTTGCTTCACGTTGTAGAAGCAAGCGATCCATGTTACCACTTCTTACAGAGTTATGAATTCTGTCCAGACCAACAAAGCGCACATGTTGAAACCTACCACCGTGAGCGGACTTAAAATGTTTCGCCACGGGAGTAAGGTTGTTATAATTTGGACTCTTAATACTTGCAATATGTTGCGAGATGCGTGTACGAAATTCATTCTTGGTCTTTCCCACATAAAAGGCCCCGCAAGTGCAGAGCAACAAGTATACCACAAGAGTAGTACTACAATTTACATAGTGTGGGAAACACCAATCCCGGCCATCCGGGTGGCGGACCGATCTGCCCACCTGAATGTAACGGCATACTGAACAACCACCACAGGTATATGTACCAGTCACCTTACAGTGCTTTTTGTTGGCCCGAGGATCGACAAAATGACTGTTAACCAAAAGATCCCGTAGGGACGGTGCCCTCCGGAATGAATAAAGGGGAGTTTGTGTTATCACCGTGCTAAACTTGGCATCGTTAGTGAGGATATGCCAATGCCTATCCAATATCCTCGAAACCTCTTGATGCTGTGCCGGGAATCTAGTGCAGAACCTAATTGCTTCTGACCTCTCGCTGGCGGGACATCTACTTCTATCCAATAGGGCAGATCTGTTACTAGCATTAGCTCTCTTATAAGCCTTAATAAGAGTCTTATTCTTATATCCTCTTTGTCTGAATCTCGATCTCAGCTGCAGGGCCTCCCTCTGAAAAGCATCATCCTCTGAACAGTTGCGTCGAATCCGCAAATACTGTCCAGTAGGGATACCATTAATAGTATGTTTTGGAAGGAAACTTTCTGCTCTCAGAAGTGCATTTGTTGCCGTTTCTTTTCTATATAAACTTGTCGAGACAAGGCCCGCAGTCGAGACCGAGATCAGAAGATCCAGAAATGGAACCTCCACATGACTCATGTGCATAGTAAACCTGAGATTCCAGGTGTTCTTATTGATAGTTGTGATAAATTGTAGCAATAATTCATTGCCACCCGTCCAAAAAAGCAAGATGTCGTCAATGTACCTGTGCCAGGCCAAAGCGTGGCACAGGTACATTGCCAGGCCCTCATCGGAAAACAGCTCCCTCTCCCACGCCCCCAGGTACAGGTTGGCATACGACGGAGCACACGTGGTGCCCATCGCTGCCCCCTGCACCTGGAGGTAGTGGGTGTCCTCAAACAAAAAAAATATTGTTTCTTAAAATGAAATCTAGAAGGGTCAACAGAAACATATTATGTGCAGTATTCTGTATGCCCAACTCCCCCAAAAAGATCCTAACAGCCTCCACACCTAAATCGTGTGGTATACTAGAATAGAGGGCCTCCACGTCCAGAGTCACAAGCAACACACCAGGGGGAAGCTGAAGATTTTCCAAGATCTGCAATAAGTATGATGAATCTCGAACATGTGATGGTAATGCACAAACGTGCGGCTGAAGATGTCTGTCTATATATGCGCTTGCCCGTTCAGTAAGGGATCCCCTACCCGATACAATCGGGAGCCCCGGGGGGTTTTTGAGGTCTTTGTGAACTTTGGGAAGTGAATAAAATGTTGGTAAAACCGGATTAAGTACTTTCAAAAACGTCACTATATCCAAATCAATTACCGTGCGGGAAAAAGCGTCCTCGATTATTGCAAATAGCTCCCCCTGGCAGCGTGCAGCTCTGGACGGGGAGACCCTCACATAACAATCCTGATTTTTCAAGATATCCAGGCACATCTCTCTGTAACGCTCAGCCCTCATCAGCACAATGTTTCCCCCTTTATCTGAGGGTTTGATAACCCATTTTTTGTTTAACATTAACTCTGCAAGTGTGTTACGTTCAGCCAAATCCAGATTGTCACCATCTGTCTTATGTCCTCTTAATTTAGAAATGTCCCTTTCTACCACCTCCATAAAAGTTTTCAGATTAGGGAAAAGAGAAAAAGGTGGAAACTTTTTTGAAGTGTTCCGTAATCCCACCTCCTCTAGAGTAGGGACAAAATAAGATGCGTATACATTTGTATGTTCAATTTGAGAACAAGCCTCAGTATCTCCTTGTAACTCCTTTAAAGCTTGGAGGATAGCAAGATCCTCATCTGACCACGGCTTCTCTAAAATGCTTGAGGGGATTTTTTTAGGTTTATCACCGTAGAGGGCCTGTAATAAAATACGTCGTCCAAACAAATGCAGATCAACTATTGTATCAAACACATTTATATTGTGTGTGGGACAAAACCCCAAACCCTTCGATAATAATGACAGATATTCCTGAGGGATCTCCTCATCTGTCAAGTTGATAACTTCTAGATCTGCAATTGAGGCTTTGGCTCCTCTACTGTTAGTGTCTGTCACCTTCCCACCTTCTGCCCGGTGGCTAAAAAAGCCGAGGCAGAAGATGAGGAAGGTAACCCACCGTCTGAGTCCTCCTGACATGATGACTCCGTATCCTTACTGGTGTTGTCCTGTTCTTTACTCTTTTTACTCCCTGTTTTACTTGAGTTCTGCCCAAACTGTTTCTGTCTTAAGTTGTATTGCTTTGGATTATCCTTCCCAGAGGCAGAGCTATCCGAGACGGGAATGCTGCTGCCTATGGAGGAGTCTGATTCATCTGCAGCCCGAGGCTGTTTTGGAGGTTCTTTCCTCGGAGATTTGGGTTTAATTGGGGGCCGCCTCCTCGGATTGTTCCACCTATATGCGGAGCCAATTTTATATGCCGTTCTATCGCGTAGGACCTTTTGGTCCCTATGTATGACCAAGTTTTTGTTAAATTGAGTAATATGTTTATCTAATTCTTCACTACGGGTTTTATATAGTGGATCTCTCTCAAAAGGTTTTAAAGAGTCAGAAACTTTCTGAATTTCCTCCTCAATTGTTTTTAAATCCTCTGTATTCAATTCATTCATCAAAGTCAGGCAGATTTTTGCGCAGCACTCAAAATTCCTCTCCCATCGTTTTTTGAAATCTTCCGTCAGATTCCGACGATGGGGGAAGATCTGAAACCGTAGCCAGAGAGGAGCAAACTGATCATCCAAGTATATCTTGTTGTATTTCAAATTCCACCAGAGTTTGGATTTTCTTTCATATAATTTAGTTAGCTTTCTAAAGCCACCATTAGTTAATTGCTGTGCATCCCTAACACCCTGCGTCTGCATGCAATCCTTCTCCACCCGGGCCAGAAGGCTATCCCACTGGAGCATCTCACACCTCCGACTGTGAATGACACCCCCAGTGAAATCCCTGATCCTGAGGATCAAATTATCCCACGCTATTTGGGTATTAATCTCGCCGGGCACAAAGGGGTGTGATCAATTTGTGGTCACCCAGGCCCCCCACTCCAAAGTAGCAGTAGTACAAACTATGAGATAGAGAAAAGGAGGAGTGAGACTTGATTGAACACAAATCAGTCTTATTCAAAAATACAAAACTTTATTCAAACATATGCTCATTATTAAAAACTGCAAGATAAAAATCCCACCATATAGCCCACCCCCCACCCCATCCATGCACATACCCACCCAGGCGTCCCCTATACTCTCCCCCTCCTAAGCATAGATGTATCTCTGGATCGTGTGCACACGTATTAACCACTTGAGGACCTAGGGCTTTCTACCCCTTAAGGACCGGCCACTTTTTTTCCATTCAGACCACTGCAGCTTTCACGGTTTATTGCTCGCTCATACAACCTACCACCTAAATGAATTTTGGCTCCTTTTCTTGTCACTAATAAAGCTTTCTTTTGGTGCTATTTGATTGCTCCTGCGATTTTTACTTTTTATTATATTCATCAAAAAAGACATGAATTTTGGCAAAAAAATGATTTTTTTAACTTTCTGTGCTGACATTTTTCAAATAAAGTAAAATTTCTGTATACATGCAGCGCGAAAAATGTGGACAAACATGTTTTTGATAAAAAAAAAAACATTCAGTGTATATTTATTGGTTTGGGTAAAAGTTATAGCGTTTATAAACTATGGTGCAAAAAGTGAATTTTCCCATTTTCAAGCATCTCTGACTTTTCTGACCCCCTGTCATGTTTCATGAGGGGCTAGAATTCCAGGATAGTATAAATACCCCCCAAATGACCCCATTTTGGAAAGAAGACATCCCAAAGTATTCACTGAGAGGCATAGTGAGTTCATAGAAGATATTATTTTTTGTCACAAGTAAGCGGAAAATGACACTTTGTGAGAAAAAAAAAAAATTCCATTTCTTCTAACTTGCGACAAAAAAAAATGAAATCTGCCACGGACTCACCATGCCCCTCTCTGAATACCTTGAAGGGTCTACTTTCCAAAATGGGGTCATTTGTGGGGTGTGTTTACTGTCCTGACATTTTGGGGGGTGCTAAATTGTAAGCACCCCTGTAAAGCCTAAAGGTGCTCATTGGACTTTGGACCCCTTAGCGCAGTTAGGCTGCAAAAAAGTGCCACACATGTGGTATTGCCGTACTCAGGAGAAGTAGTATAATGTGTTTTTAGGTGTATTTTTACACATACCCATGCTGGGTGGGAGAAATATCTCTGTAAATGACAATTTGTTAATTTTTTTTACACACAATTGTCCATTTACAGAGATCTTTCTCCCACTCAGCATGGGTATGTGTAAAAATACACCACAAAACACATTATACTACTTCTCCTGAGAACGGCGATACCATATGTGTGGCACTTTTTTGCACCCTAACTGCGCTAAAGGGCCCAAAGTCCAATGAGTACCTTTAGGATTTCACAGGTCATTTTGAGAAATTTCGTTTCAAGACTACTCCTCACGGTTTAGGGCCCCTAAAATGCCAGGGCAGTATAGGAACCCCACAAATGACCCCATTTTAGAAAGAAGACACCCCGAGGTATTCCGTTAGGAGTATGGTGAGTTCATAGAAGATTTTATTTTTTGTCAAAAGTTAGCGGAAAATGACACTTTGTGAAAAAACACAATTAAAATCAATTTCCGCTAACTTGTGACAAAAAATAAAATCTTCTATGAACTCGCGATACTACTAACGGAATACCTTGGGGTGTCTTCTTTCTAAAATGGGGTCATTTGTGGGGTTCCTATACTGCCCTGGCATTTAAGGGGCCCTAAACCGTGAGGAGTAGTCTTGAAACGAAATTTCTCAAAATGACCTGTGAAATCCTAAAGGTACTCATTGGACTTTGGGCCCTTTAGCGCAGTTAGGGTGCAAAAAAGTGCCACACATGTGGTATCGCCGTACTCGGGAGAAGTAGTACAATGTGTTTTGGGGTGTATTTTTACACATACCCATGCTGGGTGGGAGAAATAACTCTGTAAATGGACAATTGTGTGTAAAAAAATCAAAAGATTGTCATTTACAGAGGTATTTGTCCCACCCAGCATGGGTATGTGTAAAAATACACCCCAAAACACATTATACTACTTCTCCCGAGTACGGCAATACCACATGTGTGGCACTTTTTTGCACCCTAACTGCGCTAAAGGGCCCAAAGTCCAATGAGTACCTTTAGGATTTCACAGGTCATTTTTGTTTCAAGACTACTCCTCACGGTTTAGGGCCCCTAAAATGCCAGGGCAGTATAGGAACCCCACTAATGACCCCATTTTACAAAGAAGACACCCCAAGGTATTCCGTTAGGAGTATGGTGAGTTCATAGAAGATTTTATTTTTTGCCACAAGTTAGCGGAAATTGATTTGAATTGTTTTTCTTCACAAAGTGTCATATTCCGCTAACTTGTGACAAAAAATAAAATCTTCTATGAACTCACCATACTCCTAACGGAATACCTTTGGGTGTCTCCTTTCTAGAATGGGGTCATTTGTGGGGTTCCTATACTGCCCTGGCATTTTAGGGGCCCTAAACCGCAAGGAGTAGTCTTGAAACTAAATGTCGCAAAATGACCTGTGAAATCCTAAAGGTACTCATTGGACTTTGGGCCCCTTAGCGCACTTAGGGTGTAAAAAAGTGCCACACATGTGGTACCGCCGTACTCAGGAGAAGTAGTATAATGTGTTTTGTGGTGTATTTTTACACATACCCATGCTGGGTGGTAGAAATATCTCTGTACATGACAATTGTTTGATTTTTTTTACACACAATTGTCCATTTACAGAGAGATTTCTCCCACCCAGCATGGGTATGTGTAAAAATACACCCCAAAACACATTATACTACTTCTCCTGAGTACGGCGATACCACATGTGTGACACTTTTTTTGCAGCCTAGGTGCGCTAAGGGGCCCAACGTCCTATTCACAGGTCATTTTGAGGCATTTGTTTTCTAGACTACTCCTCATGGTTTAGGGCCCCTAAAATGCCAGGGCAGTATAGGAACACCACAAGTGACCCCATTTTAGAAAGAAGACACCCCAAGGTATTCCATTAGGTGTATGGCGAGGTCATCGAAGATTTTATTTTTAGTCACAAGTTAGTGAAAAATGACACTTTGTGAAAAAAACCCAATAAAAATCAATTTCCGCTAACTTTTGACAAAAATAAAATCTTCTATGAACTCGTCATACACCTAACAGAATACCTTGGGGTGTCTTTTTTTCTAAAATGGGGTCACTTGTAGGGTTCCTATACCGCCCTGGCATTTTACGGGCCCAAAACCGTGAGTAGTCTGGAAACCAAATGTCTCAAAATGACTGTTCAGGGGTATAAGCATCTGCAAATTTTGATGACAGGTGGTCTATGAGGGGCCAAATTTTGTGGAACCGGTCATAAGCAGGGTGGCCTTTTAGATGACAGGTTGTATTGGGCCTGATCTGATGGATAGGAGTGCTAGGGGGGTGACAGGAGGTGATTGATGGGTGTCTCAGGGGGTGATTAGAGGGGAAAATAGATGCACTCAATGCACTGGGGAGGTGATCAGAAGGGTGTCTGAGGGGGATCTGAGGGTTTGGCCGAGTGATCAGGAGCCTACACGGGGCAAATTAGGGCCTGATCTGATGGGTAGGTGTGCTAGGGGGTGACAGGTAGTGACAGGAGGTGATTGATGGGTGTCTCAAGGTGTGATTAGTGGGGGGAATAGATGCAAGTAATGCAATGGCAAGGTGATCAGGGCTGGGGTCTGAGGGTGTGGGCGGGTGATTGGGTGCCCTAGGGGCAGATGGGGGTCTAATCTGATGGGTAGCAGTGACAGGGGGTGATTGATGGGTAATTAGTGGGTGTTTAGAGGAGAGAACAGATGCAATGCACTTGGGAGGTGATCTGACTGCGGGTCTGCAGGCGATCGGATGGTGTGGGTGGGTGATCAGATTGCCCGCAAGGGGCAGGTTAGGGGCTGATTGATGGGTGGCAGTGACAGGGGGTGACAGGGGGTGATTGATGGGTGATAGGTGATCGGCAGGTGATTGACAGGTGATCAGTGGGTTATTACAGGGAAGAACAGATGTAATTAATGCACTGGCGAATTGATAAGGGGGGGTCAGAGGGCAATCTGAGCGTGTTGGCGGGTGATTGGGTGCCCGCAAGGGGCAGATTAGGGTCTGATCTGATAGGTAAAAGTGACAGGTGGTGATAGGGGGTGATTGATGGGTAATTAGTGGGTGTTTAGAGAAGAGAATAGATGTAAACAATGGATTTGGGAGGTGATCTGATGTCGGATCTGCGGGCGATCTATTGGTGTGGGTGGGTGATCAAATTGCCCGCAAGGGGCAGGTTAGGGGCTGATTGATGGGTGGCAGTGACAGGGGGTGACAGGGGGTGATTGATGGGTGATAGGTGATTGGCAGGTGATTGACAGGTGATCAGTGGGTTATTACAGGGAAGAACAGATGTAATTAATGCACTGGCAAATTGATAAGGGGGGGTCAGAGGGCAATCTGAGCGTGTTGGCGGGTGATTGGTTGCCCGCAAGGGGCAGATTAGGGTCTGATCTGATAGGTAAAAGTGACAGGTGGTGATAGGGGGTGATTGATGGGTAATTAGTGGGTGTTTAGAGGAGAGAATAGATGTAAACAATGGATTTGGGAGGTGATCTGATGTCGGATCTGCGGGTGATCTATTGGTGTGGGTGGGTGATCAAATTGCCCGCAAGGGGCAGGTTAGGGGCTGATTGATGGCTGGCAGTGACAGGGGGTGATTGATGGGTGATAGGTGATTGGCAGGTGATTGACAGGTGATCAGTGGATTATTACAGGGAAGACCAGATGTAATTAATGCACTGGCGAATTGATAAGGGGGGGAGGGGGGGTCTGAGGGCAATCTGAGCGTGTGGGCGGGTGATTGGGTGCCCGCAAGGGGCAGATTAGGGTCTGATCTGATAGGTAACAGTGACAGGTGGTGATAGGGGGTGATTGATGGGTAATTAGTGGGTGTTTAGAGGAGAGAATAGATGTAAACAATGGATTTGGGAGGTGATCTGATGTCGGATCTGCGGGCGATCTATTGGTGTGGGTGGGTGATCAGATTGCCCGCAAGGGGCAGGTTAGGGGCTGATTGATGGGTGGCAGTGACAGGGGGTGACAGGGGGTGATTGATGGGTGATAAGTGATTGGCAGGTGATTGACAGGTGATCAGTGGGTTATTACAGGGAAGAACAGATGTAATTAATGCACTGGCGAATTGATAAGGGGGGGTCAGAGGGCAATCTGAGCGTGTTGGCGGGTGATTGGGTGCCCGCAAGGGGCAGATTAGGGTCTGATCTGATAGGTAAAAGTGACAGGTGGTGATAGGGGGTGATTGATGGGTGATTGATGGGTAATTAGTGGGTGTTTAGAGGAGAGAATAGATGTAAACAATGGATTTGGGAGGTGATCTGATGTCGGATCTGCGGGCGATCTATTGGTGTGGGTGGGTGATCAGATTGCCCGCAAGGGGCAGGTTAGGGGCTGATTGTTGGGTGGCAGTGACAGGGGGTGATTGATGAGTGATTGATGGGTGATTGATGGGTGAGTGACAGGTGATTGACAGGTTATCAGGGGGGATAGATGCATACAGTACACAGGGGGGGGGGGGGGTCTGGGGGGGTCCTGGGGAGAATCTGAGGGGTGGGGGGGTGATCAGGAGGGGGCAGGGGGCAGGGGGGGAGATAAAAAAAAAATAGCGTTGATAGATAGTGACAGGGAGTGATTGATGGGTTATTAGGGGGGTGATTGGGTGCAAACAGGGGTCTGGGGGGTGGGCAGGGGGGGGGTCTGAGGGGTGCTGTGGGCGATCAGTGGGCGGGGGGGGCAGATCAGTGTGTTTGGGTGCAGACTAGGGTGGCTGCAGCCTGCCCTGGTGGTCCCTCGGACACTGGGACCACCAGGGCAGGAGGCAGCCTGTATAATACACTTTGTATACATTACAAAGTGTATTATACACTTTGTAGCGGCGATCGCGGGGTTAACATCCCGCCGGCGCTTCCGTATGGCCGGCGGGATGTTACGGCGGGTGGGCGGAGCCAGTTGCCGGGCGATCGCTCCCCCGGCATAGGAAAAGGACGCAACGCCCTAAGGCGTATTGCGGTCCTTAAGGCATCCACTTTGCCGCCGCCCATGGGCTGTGGGCGGTCGGCAAGTGGTTAAAGAGAATCTGTATTGTTAAAATCGCTCAAAAGTAAACATACCAGTGCGTTAGGGGACATCTCCTATTACCCTCTGTCACAAATTTGCCGCTCCTCGCCGCATTAAAAGTGGTTAAAAACAGTTTTAAAAAGTTTGTTTGTAAACAAACAAAATGGCCACCAAAACAGGAAGTAGGTTGATGTACAGTATGTCCACACATAGAAAATACATCCATACACAAGCAGGCTGTATACACCCTTCCTTTTGACTCTCAAGAGATCATTTGTGTGTTTCTTTCCCCCATGCACTGAAGTTTCAGGCTGCTCTTTTCTTCCTGCAAACAGCTTTGCCCTTGTTTGTAATTCCTCAGTATGTGAAAGCCCAGCCAGCTCAGAGGACGATTTATCCAGCTTGTAAAAGATAAGAGAGAAGAGAGAAGCTGCTCTAATCTAAATAACACACAGGCAGTGTGCAGAGAGGGGCCTGGAAGGGTGAGTTCATAGCAGAACCACAACACTGAAGAACTTGGCAGCCTTCCAGACACAGGCTGACAAGTCTGACAGGGGAAAGATACATTGATTTATTACAGAGACAGTGATAGTATGAAGTGCTACAGTAAGCCAGAACACATTAGAATAGTTTTTGGAACTTGTAGGATGACAAAAAACAGGATGCAATTTTTGTTACGGAGTCTCTTTAATGGCTGCGCAGCCCTGCAAAAATAGATCAAAACCTTGTTATGAAAAAATGTTGCTGAATCCCTCACAAGCGGAGATTTATGGATATCATAGGAAGTTCATTTGAAAAATGGATTCCAGAACATTCATCCAGTACATAATGATTTCTTCATATCATATAGCCTCCTATATTGTGCACATAATCATCCAATAGAACAAAATGGAGTACTCAGCGTCCCATCAGGCTAGCAAGTCACCTCAGTGTAGTATGTTGATATGGCAGAGTGCAGTCCTGTATTATAGCATAGCATAGCATATGCAGTGTGATTCCTAAGGAACTTTTGGCAAACAAGCACATCAAGTAGCAGCATGTATCAAGTTGAAGCAGCAGCAAGGCAAATCCAGTGCTAGCCAATTCATAAAGCAAAACAAGCAGACAAGGTGCATGGCAATGTTAACAATGTCTCTATGCAGGCAGCATGTGCAGTTGAGGTGCCCTGAGGGCTCTTACTGTATCCACCGGTCTGGGGCCTTGGTGTTGACCTGCTATGACGGAGCCTGGAAAGACTAGCCGAGTCTCTAGTGATGGAGGTATGGAGAGAAGGATGCAGCACCCGGTTTAGGCAGCATGGAGGCATGGAGGGGAAGACCTCATGGTGGAGGACGGCGTCCTCGATCGATTTCGCCGGACTCTGCCGGCTTCTTCAGGAGGCGTGTCTCTCTGTGGACTGCGCTGCGTCTATGTGCAGGCCGCCATCCAATCCGACCGCAGGTACGGCATCTCCCGCCCCCACACCAGGGCCAATGCGAGCGGAGGGGCGGAGCAGGCAGACACGACGGGCGCGCCCAATAGCTCACGCGGCGCGTCCGCCAAGCCCCGCCCCCCGCACGCAGGCCCCGGGGAAGGGGCGGGAGACGCCAAAGCAGCCGGATCAGACGGCGGCAGCACAAACAGACACAAGCGCTCCACGTCCCATCCCAAAACAACATCACAAAAACAAAATAACTATACAATGATGATTATTATTCGCAATTAGAAAACGCCTAACATATGTATATGTGGCTTTGCAAAACAACAGAGATAAGTGAATAATTTAAATCACAGTGTATATAATTCCGCTCACTCTTACGTTTAGACTACCCCCATCATAAATTGCCTGCTGCCATTCATGACTCCTCCTCCTCCTGCTGCTACTGTATTTATTTATTTATTTATGAATTTATGAATTTATTTATGTATTTATTGTATTTATAAATCGCCAACATATTACGCCACACTGATTTTCATCCTCCTACTGTCTGTGGTCCCAACGCCAGGGTCCACAACACAATACATTGCCTGCTGCCATACATGACTCCTCCTCCTCCTGCTGCTGCTGCTGTATTTATTTATTTATGAATTTATTTATGTATATATTGTATTAATAAAGTGCCAACATATTACGCCACGCTGATTTTAATCCTCCTGCTGTCTGTGGTCCCAACGCCAGGGTCCACAACACAATAAATTGCCTGCTGCCATACGTGACTCCTCCTCCTCCTCCTGCTGCTGCTGTATTTATTTATTTATGAATTTCTTCATGTATTTATTGTATTTATAAAGCGCCAACATATTACTCCGCACTGATTTTCATCCTCCTGCTGTCTGTGGTCCCATCGCCAGGGTCCACACAATACATTGCCTGCTGCCACAAGTCACTCCTCCTCCTCCTCCTGCTGTATTTATTCTCCTGCTGTCTGTGGTCACACCGCCAGGGTCCAAACAATACATTGCCTGCTGCCACACGTCACTCCTCCTCCTGCTGCTGCTGTATTTATCCTCCTGCTGTCTGTGTTCCCAATGCCAGTGTTCCCAATGCCAGGGTCAACACAATACATTGCCTGCTGCCACACGTCACTCCTCCTCCTGTTGCTGCTGTATTTATCCTCCTGCTGTCTGTGGTCCCACCGCCATGGTCCACACACTACATTGCCTGCTGTCAGTGCCACACTTCACTCCTCATTCTCCTCCTCCTGCTGTATTTATCCTCCTGCTGTCTGTGGTCCAACCGCCAGGGTCCACACAATACATTGCCTGCTGCCACACGTCACTCCTCCTCCTGCTGCTGCTGTATTTATCCTCCTGCTGTCTGTGGTCCCACCGACAGGGTCCACACAATACATTGCCTGCTGCCACACGTCTTTCCTGCGGCTGCTGTATTTATCCTCCTGCTGACTGTGGTCCGACCACCAGGGTCCACACAATACATTGCCTGCTGCCAGTACCACATGTCACTCCTCCTCCTCCTGCTGTATTTATCCTCCTGCTGTCTGTGGTCTAACCGCCAGGGTCCACACAATACATTGCTTGCTGCCAGTGCCATACGTCACTCCTCCTCCTGCTGTATTTATCCTCCTGATGTCTGTAGTCTCACCGCCAGGGTCCACACAATACATTGCCTGCTGCCACACATCACTCCTCCTCCTCCTCCTGCTGTATTTATCCTCCTGCTGTCTGTGGTCCCACTGCCAGGATCCACACAATACATTGCCTGCTGCCACACGTCACTCCTCCTCCTGCTTCTGGTGTATTTATCCTCCTGCTGTCTGTGGTCCCACCAACAGGGTCCACACAATACATTGCCTGCTGCCACACGTCTTTCCTGCGGCTGCTGTATTTATCCTCCTGCTGACTATGGTCCGACCACCAGGGTCCACACAATACATTGCCTGCTGCCAGTACCACATGTCACTCCTCCTCCTCCTGCTGTATTTATCCTCCTGCTGTCTGTGGTCTAACCGCCAGGGTCCACACAATACATTGTCTGCTGCCAGTGCCATACGTCACTCCTCCTCCTGCTGTATTTATCCTCCTGATGTCTGTAGTCCCACCGCCAGGGTCCACACAATACATTGCCTGCTGCCACACGTCACTCCTCCTCCTGCTGCTGCTGTATTTATCCTCCTGCTGTCTGTGGTCCCACCGACAGGGTCCACACAATGCATTGCCTGCTGCCACACGTCAGTCCTGCGGCTGCTGTATTTATCCTCCTGCTGACTGTGGTCCGACCACCAGGGTCTACACAATAAATTGCCTGGTGTCAGTACCACACGTCACTCCTTCTCCTCCTCCTCCTCCTGCTGTATTTATCCTCCTGCTGTCTGTGGTCCAACCTCCAGGGTCCACACAATACATTGCCTGATGCCAGTGCCATACGTTACTCCTCCTCCTGCTGTATTTATCCTCCTGCTGTCTGTGGTCCTACCGCCAGGGTCCACAAAATACATTGCCTGCTGCCACACGTCACTCCGCCTCCTGCTGCTGTATTTATCCTCCTGCTGTCTGTGGTCCCACCGACAGGGTCTACACAATACATTGCTTGCTGCCACACGTCACTCCTCCTCCTGCAGCTGTATTTATCCTCCTGCTGTCTGTGGTCCCACCGCCAGGGTCCACACAATACATTGCCTGCTGCCACACGTCACTCCTCCTCCTGCTGCTGCTGCTGTAACTATATCCTCCTGCTGTCAGTGGTCCCACCGCCATGGTCCACAAAATACATTGCCTGCTGCCAGTGCCACACGTCACTCCTCCTTCTCCTCCTCCTGCTGTATTTATCCTCCTGCTGTCTGTGGTCCCACCGCCATGGTCCACACAATACATTGCCTACTGCCAGTGCCACACGTCACTCCTCCTCCTCCTGCTGTATTTATCCTCCTGCTGTCTGTGGTCCAACCGCCAGGGTCCACACAATACATTGCCTGCTGCCAGTACCACATGTCACTCCTCCTCCTCCTGCTGTATTTATCCTCCTGCTGTCTGTGGTCTAACCACCAGGGTCCACACAATACATTGCCTGCTGCCAGTGCCATACGTCACTCCTCCTCCTGCTGTATTTATCCTCCTGATGTCTGTAGTCTCACCGCCAGGGTCCACACAATACATTGCCTGCTGCCACACATCACTCCTCCTCCTCCTCCTGCTGTATTTATCCTCCTGCTGTCTGTGGTCCCACTGCCAGGATCCACACAATACATTGCCTGCTGCCACACGTCACTCCTCCTCCTGCTTCTGGTGTATTTATCCTCCTGCTGTCTGTGGTCCCACCGACAGGGTCCACACAATACATTGCCTGCTGCCACACGTCTTTCCTGCAGCTGCTGTATTTATCCTCCTGCTGACTATGGTCCGACCACCAGGGTCCACACAATACATTGCCTGCTGCCAGTACCACATGTCACTCTTCCTCCTCCTGCTGTATTTATCCTCCTGCTGTCTGTGGTCCCACCGCCATGGTCCACACAATACATTGCCTGTTGCCAGTGCCACACGTCACTCCTCCTCCTCCTGCTGTATTTATCCTCCTGCTGTCTGTGGTCCAACCGCCAGGGTCCACACAATACATTGCCTGCTGCCAGTGCCACACGTCACTCCTCCTCCTCCTGCTGTATTTATCCTCTTGCTGTCTGTGGTCCAACCGCCAGGGTCCACACAATACATTGCCTGCTGTCAGTGCCACACGTCACTCCTCCTCCTGCTGTATTTATCCTCCTGATGTCTGTGGTCCCACGGCCAGGGTCCACACAATACATTGCCTGCTGCCAAACGTCACTCCTCCTCCTGCTGCTACTGTATTTATCCTCCTGCTGTCTGTGGTCCCACCGACAGGGTCCACACAATACATTGCCTGCTGCCACACGTCAGTCCTGTGGCTGCTGTATTTATCCTCCTGCTGGCTGTGGTCTGACCACCAGGGTCCACACAATACATTGCCTGCTGCCAGTACCATATGTCACTCCTCCTCCTCCTCCTGCTGTATTTATCCTCCTGCTGTCTGTGGTCTAACCGCCAGGGTCCACACAATACATTGCCTGCTGCCAGTGCCACACGTCACTTCTCCTCTTGCTGTATTTATCCTCCTGATATCTGTGGTCCCACCGCCAGGGTCCACACAATACATTGCCTGCTGCCACACGTCACTCCTCCTCCTGCTGTATTTATCCTCCTGCTGTCTGTGGTCCCACTGCCAGGATCCACACAATACATTGCCTGCTGCCACACGTCACTCCTCCTCCTGCTGCTGCTGTATTTATCCTCCTGCTGTCTGTGGTCCCACCGACAAGGTCCACACAATACATTGTCTGCTGCCACACGTCACTCCTGAGGCTGCTGTATTTATCCTCCTGCTGACTGTGGTCTGACCACCAGGGTCCACACAATACATTGCCTGCTGCCAGTGCCATACGTTACTCCTCCTCCTGCTGTATTTATCCTCCTGCTGTCTGTGGTCCTACCTCCAGGGTCCACACAATACATTGCCTGCTGCCACACGTCACTCCTCCTCCTGCTGCTGTATTTATCCTCCTGCAGTCTGTGGTCCCACCGACAGGGTCTACACAATACATTGCTTGCTGCCACACGTCACTCCTCCTCCTGCTGCTGCTGTATTTATCCTCCTGCTTTCTGTGGTCCCACCGACAGGGTCCACACAATACATTGCCTGCTGCCACACGTCTTTCCTGCGGCTGCTGTATTTATCCTCCTGCTGACTGTGGTCCGACCACCAGGGTCCACACAATACATTGCCTGCTGCCAGTACCACATGTCACTCCTCCTCCTCCTGCTGTATTTATCCTCCTGCTGTCTGTGGTCTAACCGCCAGGGTCCACACAATACATTGTCTGCTGCCAGTGCCATACGTCACTCCTCCTCCTGCTGTATTTATCCTCCTGATGTCTGTAGTCCCACCGCCAGGGTCCACACAATACATTGCCTGCTGCCACACGTCACTCCTCCTCCTGCTGCTGCTGTATTTATCCTCCTGCTGTCTGTGGTCCCACCGACAGGGTCCACACAATGCATTGCCTGCTGCCACACGTCAGTCCTGCGGCTGCTGTATTTATCCTCCTGCTGACTGTGGTCCGACCACCAGGGTCCACACAATACATTGCCTGCTGCCAGTGCCATACGTTACTCCTCCTCCTGCTGTATTTATCCTCCTGCTGTCTGTGGTCCTACCGCCAGGGTCAACACAAAACATTGCCTGCTGCCACACGTCACTCCTCCTCCTGCTGTTGTATTTATCCTCCTGCTGTCTGTGGTCCCACCGACAGGGTCCACACAATACATTGCCTGCTGCCACACGTCTTTCCTGCGGCTGCTGTATTTATCCTGCTGACTGTGGTCCGACCACCAGGGTCCACACAATACATTGCCTGCTGCCAGTACCACATGTCACTCCTCCTCCTCCTGCTGTATTTATCCTCCTGCTGTCTGTGGTCCCACTGCCAGTATCCACACAATACATTGCCTGCTGCCACACGTCACTCCTCCTCCTGCTTCTGGTGTATTTATCCTCCTGCTGTCTGTGGTCCCACCGACAGGGTCCACACAATACATTGCCTGCTGCCACACGTCTTTCCTGCGGCTGCTGTATTTATCCTCCTGCTGACTGTGGTCCGACCACCAGGGTCCACACAATACATTGCCTGCTGCCAGTACCACATGTCACTCCTCCTCCTCCTGCTGTATTTAGCCTCCTGCTGTCTGTGGTCTAACCGCCAGGGTCCACACAATACATTGTCTGCTGCCAGTGCCATACGTCACTCCTCCTCCTGCTGTATTTATCCTCCTGATTTCTGTAGTCCCACCGCCAGGGTCCACACAATACATTGCCTGCTGCCACACGTCACTCCTCCTCCTGCTGCTGCTGTATTTATCCTCCTGCTGTCTGTGGTCCAACCGACAGGGTCCACACAATGCATTGCCTGCTGCCACACGTCAGTCCTGCGGCTGCTGTATTTATCCTCCTGCTGACTGTGGTCCGACCACCAGGGTCCACACAATACATTGCCTGGTGTCAGTACCACACGTCACTCCTTCTCCTCCTCCTCCTCCTGCTGTATTTATCCTCCTGCTGTCTGTGGTCCAACCGCCAGGGTCCACACAATACATTGCCTGATGCCAGTGCCATACGTTACTCCTCCTCCTGCTGTATTTATCCTCCTGCTGTCTGTGGTCCTACCGCCAGGGTCCACACAATACATTGCCTGCTGCCACACGTCACTCCGCCTCCTGCTGCTGTATTTATCCTCCTGCTGTCTGTGGTCCCACCGACAGGGTCTACACAATACATTGCTTGCTGCCACACGTCACTCCTCCTCCTGCAGCTGTATTTATCCTCCTGCTGTCTGTGGTCCCACCGCCAGGGTCCACACAATACATTGCCTGCTGCCACACGTCACTCCTCCTCCTGCTGCTGCTGCTGTAACTATATCCTCCTGCTGTCAGTGGTCCCACCGCCATGGTCCACAAAATACATTGCCTGCTGCCAGTGCCACACGTCACTCCTCCTTCTCCTCCTCCTGCTGTATTTATCCTCCTGCTGTCTGTGGTCCCACCGCCATGGTCCACACAATACATTGCCTGCTGCCAGTGCCACACGTCACTCCTCCTCCTCCTGCTGTATTTATCCTCCTGCTGTCTGTGGTCCAACCGCCAGGGTCCACACAATACATTGCCTGCTGCCAGTGCCACACGTCACTCCTCCTCCTCCTGCTGTATTTATCCTCTTGCTGTCTGTGGTCCAACCGCCAGGGTCCACACAATACATTGCCTGCTGTCAGTGCCACACGTCACTCCTCCTCCTGCTGTATTTATCCTCCTGATGTCTGTGGTCCCACGGCCAGGGTCCACACAATACATTGCCTGCTGCCAAACGTCACTCCTCCTCCTGCTGCTACTGTATTTATTCTCCTGCTGTCTGTGGTCCCACCGACAGGGTCCACACAATACATTGCCTGCTGCCACACGTCAGTCCTGTGGCTGCTGTATTTATCCTCCTGCTGACTGTGGTCTGACCACCAGGGTCCACACAATACATTGCCTGCTGCCAGTACCATATGTCACTCCTCCTCCTCCTCCTGCTGTATTTATCCTCCTGCTGTCTGTGGTCTAACCGCCAGGGTCCACACAATACATTGCCTGCTGCCAGTGCCACACGTCACTTCTCCTCCTGCTGTATTTATCCTCCTGATATCTGTGGTCCCACCGCCAGGGTCCACACAATACATTGCCTGCTGCCACACGTCACTCCTCCTCCTGCTGTATTTATCCTCCTGCTGTCTGTGGTCCCACTGCCAGGATCCACACAATACATTGCCTGCTGCCACACGTCACTCCTCCTCCTGCTGCTGCTGTATTTATCCTCCTGCTGTCTGTGGCCCCACCGACAAGGTCCACACAATACATTGCCTGCTGCCACACGTCACTCCTGCGGCTGCTGTATTTATCCTCCTGCTGACTGTGGTCTGACCACCAGGGTCCACACAATACATTGCCTGCTGCCAGTGCCATACGTTACTCCTCCTCCTGCTGTATTTATCCTCCTGCTGTCTGTGGTCCTACCGCCAGGGTCCACACAATACATTGCCTGCTGCCACACGTCACTCCTCCTCCTGCTGCTGTATTTATCCTCCTGCGGTCTGTGGTCCCACCGACAGGGTCTACACAATACATTGCTTGCTGCCACACGTCACTCCTCCTCCTGCTGCTGCTGTATTTATCCTCCTGCTTTCTGTGGTCCCACCGACAGGGTCCACACAATACATTGCCTGCTGCCACACGTCACTCCTGCGGCTGCTGTATTTATCCTCCTGCTGACTGTGGTCTGACCACCAGGGTCCACACAATACATTGCCTGCTGCCAGTGCCATACGTTACTCCTCCTCCTGCTGTATTTATCCTCCTGCTGTCTGTGGTCCTACCGCCAGGGTCCACACAATACATTGCCTGCTGCCACACGTCACTCCTCCTCCTGCTGTTGTATTTATCCTCCTGCTGTCTGTGGTCCCACCGACAGGGTCCACACAATACATTGCCTGCTGCCACACGTCTTTCCTGTGGCTGCTGTATTTATCCTCCTGCTGACTGTGGTCCGACCACCAGGGTCCACACAATACATTGCCTGCTGCCAGTACCACATGTCACTCCTCCTCCTCCTGCTGTATTTATCCTCCTGCTGTCTGTGGTCTAACCGCCAGGGTCCACACAATACATTGCCTGCTGCCAGTGCCATACGTCACTCCTCCTCCTTCTGTACTTATCCTCCTGATGTCTGTAGTCCCACCGCCAGGGTCCACACAATACATTGCCTGCTGCCACACATCACTCCTCCTCCTCCTCCTGCTGTATTTATCCTCCTGCTGTCTGTGGTTCCACTGCCAGGATCCACACAATACATTGCCTGCTGCCACACCTCACTCCTCCTCCTGCTGCTGCTGTATTTATCCTCCTGTTGTCTGTGGTCCCACCGACAGGGTCCACACAATGCATTGCCTGCTGCCACACGTCAGTCCTGCAGCTGCTGTATTTATCCTCCTGCTGACTGTGGTCCGACCACCAGGGTCCACACAATACATTGCCTGCTGTCAGTACCACACGTCACTCCTCCTCCTCCTCCTCCTCCTGCTTTATTTATCCTACTGCTGTCTGTGGTCCAACCGCCAGGGTCCACACAATACATTGCCTGATGCCAGTGCCATTCGTTACTCCTCCTCCTGCTGTATTTATCCTCCTGCTGTCTGTGGTCCTACCGCCAGGGTCCACACAATACATTGCCTGCTGCCACACGTCACTCCTCCTCCTGCTGCTGCTGCTGTAATTATCCTCCTGCTGTCAGTGGTCCCACCGCCATGGTCCACACAATACATTGCCTGCTGCCAGTGCCACACGTCACTCCTCCTTCTCCTCCTCCTGCTGTATTTATCCTCCTGCTGTCTGTGGTCTAACCGCCAGGGTCCACACAATACATTGCCTGCTGCCAGTACCATATGTCACTCCTCCTCCTCCTCCTGCTGTATTTATCCTCCTGCTGTCTGTGGTCTAACCGCCAGGGTCCACACAATACATTGCCTGCTGCCAGTGCCACACGTCACTTCTCCTCCTGCTGTATTTATCCTCCTGATATCTGTGGTCCCACCGCCAGGGTCCACACAATACATTGCCTGCTGCCACACGTCACTCCTCCTCCTGCTGTATTTATCCTCCTGCTGTCTGTGGTCCCACTGCCAGGATCCACACAATACATTGCCTGCTGCCACACGTCACTCCTCCTCCTGCTGCTGCTGTATTTATCCTCCTGCTGTCTGTGGCCCCACCGACAAGGTCCACACAATACATTGCCTGCTGCCACACGTCACTCCTGCGGCTGCTGTATTTATCCTCCTGCTGACTGTGGTCTGACCACCAGGGTCCACACAATACATTGCCTGCTGCCAGTGCCATACGTTACTCCTCCTCCTGCTGTATTTATCCTCCTGCTGTCTGTGGTCCTACCGCCAGGGTCCACACAATACATTGCCTGCTGCCACACGTCACTCCTCCTCCTGCTGCTGTATTTATCCTCCTGCGGTCTGTGGTCCCACCGACAGGGTCTACACAATACATTGCTTGCTGCCACACGTCACTCCTCCTCCTGCTGCTGCTGTATTTATCCTCCTGCTTTCTGTGGTCCCACCAGGGTCCACACAATACATTGCCTGCTGCCAGTGCCATACGTTACTCCTCCTCCTGCTGTATTTATCCTCCTGCTGTCTGTGGTCCTACCGCCAGGGTCCACACAATACATTGCCTGCTGCCACACGTCACTCCTCCTCCTGCTGTTGTATTTATCCTCCTGCTGTCTGTGGTCCCACCGACAGGGTCCACACAATACATTGCCTGCTGCCACACGTCTTTCCTGTGGCTGCTGTATTTATCCTCCTGCTGACTGTGGTCCGACCACCAGGGTCCACACAATACATTGCCTGCTGCCAGTACCACATGTCACTCCTCCTCCTCCTGCTGTATTTATCCTCCTGCTGTCTGTGGTCTAACCGCCAGGGTCCACACAATACATTACCTGCTGCCAGTGCCATACGTCACTCCTCCTCCTTCTGTACTTATCCTCCTGATGTCTGTAGTCCCACCGCCAGGGTCCACACAATACATTGCCTGCTGCCACACATCACTCCTCCTCCTCCTCCTGCTGTATTTATCCTCCTGCTGTCTGTGGTCCCACTGCCAGGATCCACACAATACATTGCCTGCTGCCACACTTCACTCCTCCTCCTGCTGCTGCTGTATTTATCCTCCTGTTGTCTGTGGTCCCACCGACAGGGTCCACACAATGCATTGCCTGCTGCCACACGTCAGTCCTGCAGCTGCTGTATTTATCCTCCTGCTGACTGTGGTCCGACCACCAGGGTCCACACAATACATTGCCTGCTGTCAGTACCACACGTCACTCCTCCTCCTCCTCCTCCTCCTGCTTTATTTATCCTACTGCTGTCTGTGGTCCAACCGCCAGGGTCCACACAATACATTGCCTGATGCCAGTGCCATTCGTTACTCCTCCTCCTGCTGTATTTATCCTCCTGCTGTCAGTGGTCCCACCGCCATGGTCCACACAATACATTGCCTGCTGCCAGTGCCACACGTCACTCCTCCTTCTCCTCCTCCTGCTGTATTTATCCTCCTGCTGTCTGTGGTCTAACCGCCAGGGTCCACACAATACATTGCCTGCTGCCAGTACCATATGTCACTCCTCCTCCTCCTCCTGCTGTATTTATCCTCCTGCTGTCTGTGGTCTAACCGCCAGGGTCCACACAATACATTGCCTGCTGCCAGTGCCACACGTCACTTCTCCTCCTGCTGTATTTATCCTCCTGATATCTGTGGTCCCACCGCCAGGGTCCACACAATACATTGCCTGCTGCCACACGTCACTCCTCCTCCTGCTGTATTTATCCTCCTGCTGTCTGTGGTCCCACTGCCAGGATCCACACAATACATTGCCTGCTGCCACACGTCACTCCTCCTCCTGCTGCTGCTGTATTTATCCTCCTGCTGTCTGTGGCCCCACCGACAAGGTCCACACAATACATTGCCTGCTGCCACACGTCACTCCTGCGGCTGCTGTATTTATCCTCCTGCTGACTGTGGTCTGACCACCAGGGTCCACACAATACATTGCCTGCTGCCAGTGCCATACGTTACTCCTCCTCCTGCTGTATTTATCCTCCTGCTGTCTGTGGTCCTACCGCCAGGGTCCACACAATACATTGCCTGCTGCCACACGTCACTCCTCCTCCTGCTGCTGTATTTATCCTCCTGCGGTCTGTGGTCCCACCGACAGGGTCTACACAATACATTGCTTGCTGCCACACGTCACTCCTCCTCCTGCTGCTGCTGTATTTATCCTCCTGCTTTCTGTGGTCCCACCAGGGTCCACACAATACATTGCCTGCTGCCAGTGCCATACGTTACTCCTCCTCCTGCTGTATTTATCCTCCTGCTGTCTGTGGTCCTACCGCCAGGGTCCACACAATACATTGCCTGCTGCCACACGTCACTCCTCCTCCTGCTGTTGTATTTATCCTCCTGCTGTCTGTGGTCCCACCGACAGGGTCCACACAATACATTGCCTGCTGCCACACGTCTTTCCTGTGGCTGCTGTATTTATCCTCCTGCTGACTGTGGTCCGACCACCAGGGTCCACACAATACATTGCCTGCTGCCAGTACCACATGTCACTCCTCCTCCTCCTGCTGTATTTATCCTCCTGCTGTCTGTGGTCTAACCGCCAGGGTCCACACAATACATTACCTGCTGCCAGTGCCATACGTCACTCCTCCTCCTTCTGTACTTATCCTCCTGATGTCTGTAGTCCCACCGCCAGGGTCCACACAATACATTGCCTGCTGCCACACATCACTCCTCCTCCTCCTCCTGCTGTATTTATCCTCCTGCTGTCTGTGGTCCCACTGCCAGGATCCACACAATACATTGCCTGCTGCCACACTTCACTCCTCCTCCTGCTGCTGCTGTATTTATCCTCCTGTTGTCTGTGGTCCCACCGACAGGGTCCACACAATGCATTGCCTGCTGCCACACGTCAGTCCTGCAGCTGCTGTATTTATCCTCCTGCTGACTGTGGTCCGACCACCAGGGTCCACACAATACATTGCCTGCTGTCAGTACCACACGTCACTCCTCCTCCTCCTCCTCCTCCTGCTTTATTTATCCTACTGCTGTCTGTGGTCCAACCGCCAGGGTCCACACAATACATTGCCTGATGCCAGTGCCATTCGTTACTCCTCCTCCTGCTGTATTTATCCTCCTGCTGTCAGTGGTCCCACCGCCATGGTCCACACAATACATTGCCTGCTGCCAGTGCCACACGTCACTCCTCCTTCTCCTCCTCCTGCTGTATTTATCCTCCTGCTGTCTGTGGTCTAACCGCCAGGGTCCACACAATACATTGCCTGCTGCCAGTACCATATGTCACTCCTCCTCCTCCTCCTGCTGTATTTATCCTCCTGCTGTCTGTGGTCTAACCGCCAGGGTCCACACAATACATTGCCTGCTGCCAGTGCCACACGTCACTTCTCCTCCTGCTGTATTTATCCTCCTGATATCTGTGGTCCCACCGCCAGGGTCCACACAATACATTGCCTGCTGCCACACGTCACTCCTCCTCCTGCTGTATTTATCCTCCTGCTGTCTGTGGTCCCACTGCCAGGATCCACACAATACATTGCCTGCTGCCACACGTCACTCCTCCTCCTGCTGCTGCTGTATTTATCCTCCTGCTGTCTGTGGCCCCACCGACAAGGTCCACACAATACATTGCCTGCTGCCACACGTCACTCCTGCGGCTGCTGTATTTATCCTCCTGCTGACTGTGGTCTGACCACCAGGGTCCACACAATACATTGCCTGCTGCCAGTGCCATACGTTACTCCTCCTCCTGCTGTATTTATCCTCCTGCTGTCTGTGGTCCTACCGCCAGGGTCCACACAATACATTGCCTGCTGCCACACGTCACTCCTCCTCCTGCTGCTGTATTTATCCTCCTGCGGTCTGTGGTCCCACCGACAGGGTCTACACAATACATTGCTTGCTGCCACACGTCACTCCTCCTCCTGCTGCTGCTGTATTTATCCTCCTGCTTTCTGTGGTCCCACCGACAGGGTCCACACAATGCATTGCCTGCTGCCACACGTCACTCCTGCGGCTGCTGTATTTATCCTCCTGCTGACTGTGGTCTGACCACCAGGGTCCACACAATACATTGCCTGCTGCCAGTGCCATACGTTACTCCTCCTCCTGCTGTATTTATCCTCCTGCTGTCTGTGGTCCTACCGCCAGGGTCCACACAATACATTGCCTGCTGCCACACGTCACTCCTCCTCCTGCTGTTGTATTTATCCTCCTGCTGACTGTGGTCCGACCACCAGGGTCCACACAATACATTGCCTGCTGCCAGTACCACATGTCACTCCTCCTCCTCCTGCTGTATTTATCCTCCTGCTGTCTGTGGTCTAACCGCCAGGGTCCACACAATACATTACCTGCTGCCAGTGCCATACGTCACTCCTCCTCCTTCTGTACTTATCCTCCTGATGTCTGTAGTCCCACCGCCAGGGTCCACACAATACATTGCCTGCTGCCACACATCACTCCTCCTCCTCCTCCTGCTGTATTTATCCTCCTGCTGTCTGTGGTCCCACTGCCAGGATCCACACAATACATTGCCTGCTGCCACACGTCACTCCTCCTCCTGCTGCTGCTGTATTTATCCTCCTGTTGTCTGTGGTCCCACCGACAGGGTCCACACAATGCATTGCCTGCTGCCACACGTCAGTCCTGCAGCTGCTGTATTTATCCTCCTGCTGACTGTGGTCCGACCACCAGGGTCCACACAATACATTGCCTGCTGTCAGTACCACACGTCACTCCTCCTCCTCCTCCTCCTCCTGCTTTATTTATCCTACTGCTGTCTGTGGTCCAACCGCCAGGGTCCACACAATACATTGCCTGATGCCAGTGCCATTCGTTACTCCTCCTCCTGCTGTATTTATCCTCCTGCTGTCTGTGGTCCTACCGCCAGGGTCCACACAATACATTGCCTGCTGCCACACGTCACTCCTCCTCCTGCTGCTGCTGCTGTAATTATCCTCCTGCTGTCAGTGGTCCCACCGCCATGGTCCACACAATACATTGCCTGCTGCCAGTGCCACACGTCACTCCTCCTTCTCCTCCTCCTGCTGTATTTATCCTCCTGCTGTCTGTGGTCCCACCGCCATGATCCACACAATACATTGCCTGCTGTCAGTGCCACACGTCACCCCTCCTCCTCCTGCTGTATTTATCCTCTTGCTGTCTGTGGTCCAACCGCCAGGGTCCACACAATACATTGCCTGCTGTCAGTGCCACACGTCACTCCTCCTCCTGCTGTATTTATCCTCCTGATATCTGTGGTCCCACGGCCAGGGTCCACACAATACATTGACTGCTGCCACATGTCACTCCTCCTCCTGCTGCTACTGTATTTATCCTCCTGCTTTCTGTGGTCCCACCGACAGGGTCCACACAATACATTGCCTGCTGCCACACGTCAGTCCTGTGGCTGCTGTATTTATCCTCCCGCTGGCTGTGGTCTGAACACCAGGGTCCACACAATACATTGCCTGCTGCCAGTACCATATGTCACTCCTCCTCCTCCTCCTGCTGTATTTATCCTCCTGCTGTCTGTGGTCTAACCGCCAGGGTCCACACAATACATTGCCTGCTGCCAGTGCCACACGTCACTTCTCCTCCTGCTGTATTTATCCTCCTGATATCTGTGGTCCCACCGCCAGGGTCCACACAATACATTGCCTGCTGCCACACGTCACTCCTCCTCCTGCTGTATTTATCCTCCTGCTGTCTGTGGTCCCACTGCCAGGATCCACACAATACATTGCCTGCTGCCACACGTCACTCCTCCTCCTGCTGCTGCTGTATTTATCCTCCAGCTGTCTGTGGTCCCACCGACAAGGTCCACACAATACATTGCCTGCTGCCACACGTCACTCCTGCGGCTGCTGTATTTATCCTCCTGCTGACTGTGGTCTGACCACCAGGGTCCACACAATACATTGCCTGCTGCCAGTGCCATACGTTACTCCTCCTCCTGCTGTATTTATCCTCCTGCTGTCTGTGGTCCTACCGCCAGGGTCCACACAATACATTGCCTGCTGCCACACGTCACTCCTCCTCCTGCTGCTGTATTTATCCTCCTGCGGTCTGTGGTCCCACCGACAGGGTCTACACAATACATTGCTTGCTGCCACACGTCACTCCTCCTCCTGCTGCTGCTGTATTTATCCTCCTGCTTTCTGTGGTCCCACCGACAGGGTCCACACAATACATTGCCTGCTTCCACACGTCACTCCTGCGGCTGCTGTATTTATCCTCCTGCTGACTGTAGTCTGACCACCAGGGTCCACACAATACATTGCCTGCTGCCAGTGCCATACGTTACTCCTCCTCCTGCTGTATTTATCCTCCTGCTGTCTGTGGTCCTACCGCCAGGGTCCACACAATACATTGCCTGCTGCCACACGTCACTCCTCCTCCTGCTGTTGTATTTATCCTCCTGCTGTCTGTGGTCCCACCGACAGGGTCCACACAATACATTGCCTGCTGCCACACGTCTTTCCTGCGGCTGCTGTATTTATCCTCCTCCTGACTGTGGTCCGACCACCAGGGTCCACACAATACATTGCCTGCTGCCAGTACCACATGTCACTCCTCCTCCTCCTGCTGTATTTATCCTCCTGCTGTCTGTGGTCCCACTGCCAGGATCCACACAATACATTGCCTGCTGCCACACGTCACTCCTCCTCCTGCTTCTGGTGTATTTATCCTCCTGCTGTCTGTGGTCCCACCGACAGGGTCCACACAATACATTGCCTGCTGCCACACGTCTTTCCTGTGGCTGCTGTATTTATCCTCCTGCTGACTGTGGTCCGACCACCAGGGTCCACACAATACATTGCCTGCTGCCAGTACCACATGTCACTCCTCCTCCTCCTGCTGTATTTATCCTCCTGCTGTCTGTGGTCTAACCGCCAGGGTCCACACAATACATTGTCTGCTGCCAGTGCCATACGTCACTCCTCCTCCTGCTGTATTTATCCTCCTGATGTCTGTAGTCCCACCACCAGGGTCCACACAATACATTGCCTGCTGCCACACGTCACTCCTCCTCCTGCTGCTGCTGTATTTATCCTCCTGCTGTCTGTGGTTCCACCGACAGGGTCCACACAATGCATTGCCTGCTGCCACACGTCAGTCCTGCGGCTGCTGTATTTATCCTCCTGCTGACTTTGGTCCGACCACCAGGGTCCACACAATACATTGCCTGCTGCCAGTGCCATACGTTACTCCTCCTCCTGCTGTATTTATCCTCCTGCTGTCTGTGGTCCTACCGCCAGGGTCCACACAATACATTGCCTGCTGCCACACATCACTCCTCCTCCTGCTGTTGTATTTATCCTCCTGCTGTCTGTGGTCCCACCGACAGGGTCCACACAATACATTGCCTGCTGCCACACGTCTTTCCTGCGGCTGCTGTATTTATCCTCCTGCTGACTGTGGTCCGACCACCAGGGTTCACACAATACATTGCCTGCTGCCAGTACCACATGTCACTCCTCCTCCTCCTGCTGTATTTATCCTCCTGCTGTCTGTGGTCCCACTGCCAGGATCCACACAATACATTGCCTGCTGCCACACGTCACTCCTCCTCCTGCTGCTGCTATATTTATCCTCCTGCTGTCTGTGGTTCCACCGACAGGGTCCACACAATGCATTGCCTGCTGCCACACGTCAGTCCTGCGGCTGCTGTATTTATCCTCCTGCTGACTTTGGTCCGACCACCAGGGTCCACACAATACATTGCCTGCTGCCAGTGCCATACGTTACTCCTCCTCCTGCTGTATTTATCCTCCTGCTGTCTGTAGTCCCACCACCAGGGTCCACACAATACATTGCCTGCTGCCACACGTCACTCCTCCTCCTGCTGCTGCTGTATTTATCCTCCTGCTGTCTGTGGTTCCACCGACAGGGTCCACACAATGCATTGCCTGCTGCCACACGTCAGTCCTGCGGCTGCTGTATTTATCCTCCTGCTGACTTTGGTCCGACCACCAGGGTCCACACAATACATTGCCTGCTGCCAGTGCCATACGTTACTCCTCCTCCTGCTGTATTTATCCTCCTGCTGTCTGTGGTCCTACCGCCAGGGTCCACACAATACATTGCCTGCTGCCACACGTCACTCCTCCTCCTGCTGTTGTATTTATCCTCCTGCTGTCTGTGGTCCCACCGACAGGGTCCACACAATACATTGCCTGCTGCCACACGTCTTTCCTGCGGCTGCTGTATTTATCCTCCTGCTGACTGTGGTCCGACCACCAGGGTTCACACAATACATTGCCTGCTGCCAGTACCACATGTCACTCCTCCTCCTCCTGCTGTATTTATCCTCCTGCTGTCTGTGGTCCCACTGCCAGGATCCACACAATACATTGCCTGCTGCCACACGTCACTCCTCCTCCTGCTTCTGGTGTATTTATCCTCCTGCTGTCTGTGGTCCCACCGACAGGGTCCACACAATACATTGCCTGCTGCCACACGTCTTTCCTGCGGCTGCTGTATTTATCCTCCTGCTGACTGTGGTCCAACCACCAGGGTCCACACAATACATTGCCTGCTGCTAGTACCACATGTCACTCCTCCTCCTCCTGCTGTATTTATCCTCCTGCTGTCTGTGGTCTAACCGCCAGGGTCCACACAATACATTGTCTGCTGCCAGTGCCATACGTCACTCCTCCTCCTGCTGTATTTATCCTCCTGATGTCTGTAGTCCCACCGCCAGGGTCCACACAATACATTGCCTGCTGCCACACGTCACTCCTCCTCCTGCTGCTGCTGTATTTATCCTCCTGCTGTCTGTGGTCCCACCGACAGGGTCCACACAATGCATTGCCTGCTGCCACACGTCAGTCCTGCGGCTGCTGTATTTATCCTCCTGCTGACTGTGGTCCGACCACCAGGGTCCACACAATACATTGCCTGGTGTCAGTACCACACGTCACTCCTCCTCCTCCTCCTCCTCCTGCTGTATTTATCCTCCTGCTGTCTGTGGTCCAACCGCCAGGGTCCACACAATACATTGCCTGCTGCCACACGTCACTCCTCCTCCTGCTGCTGCTGCTGTAATTATCCTCCTGCTGTCAGTGGTCCCACCGCCATGGTCCACACAATACATTGCCTGCTGCCAGTGCCACACGTCACTCCTCCTTCTCCTCCTCCTGCTGTATTTATCCTCTTGCTGTCTGTGGTCCAACCGCCAGGGTCCACACAATACATTGCCTGCTGTCAGTGCCACACGTCACTCCTCCTCCTGCTGTATTTATCCTCCTGATGTCTGTGGTCCCACGGCCAGGGTCCACACAATACATTGCCTGCTGCCAAACGTCACTCCTCCTCCTGCTGCTACTGTATTTATTCTCCTGCTGTCTGTGGTCCCACCGACAGGGTCCACACAATACATTGCCTGCTGCCACACGTCAGTCCTGTGGCTGCTGTATTTATCCTCCTGCTGACTGTGGTCTGACCACCAGGGTCCACACAATACATTGCCTGCTGCCAGTACCATATGTCACTCCTCCTCCTCCTCCTGCTGTATTTATCCTCCTGCTGTCTGTGGTCTAACCGCCAGGGTCCACACAATACATTGCCTGCTGCCAGTGCCACACGTCACTTCTCCTCCTGCTGTATTTATCCTCCTGATATCTGTGGTCCCACCGCCAGGGTCCACACAATACATTGCCTGCTGCCACACGTCACTCCTCCTCCTGCTGTATTTATCCTCCTGCTGTCTGTGGTCCCACTGCCAGGATCCACACAATACATTGCCTGCTGCCACACGTCACTCCTCCTCCTGCTGCTGCTGTATTTATCCTCCTGCTGTCTGTGGCCCCACCGACAAGGTCCACACAATACATTGCCTGCTGCCACACGTCACTCCTGCGGCTGCTGTATTTATCCTCCTGCTGACTGTGGTCTGACCACCAGGGTCCACACAATACATTGCCTGCTGCCAGTGCCATACGTTACTCCTCCTCCTGCTGTATTTATCCTCCTGCTGTCTGTGGTCCTACCGCCAGGGTCCACACAATACATTGCCTGCTGCCACACGTCACTCCTCCTCCTGCTGCTGTATTTATCCTCCTGCGGTCTGTGGTCCCACCGACAGGGTCTACACAATACATTGCTTGCTGCCACACGTCACTCCTCCTCCTGCTGCTGCTGTATTTATCCTCCTGCTTTCTGTGGTCCCACCGACAGGGTCCACACAATACATTGCCTGCTGCCACACGTCACTCCTGCGGCTGCTGTATTTATCCTCCTGCTGACTGTGGTCTGACCACCAGGGTCCACACAATACATTGCCTGCTGCCAGTGCCATACGTTACTCCTCCTCCTGCTGTATTTATCCTCCTGCTGTCTGTGGTCCTACCGCCAGGGTCCACACAATACATTGCCTGCTGCCACACGTCACTCCTCCTCCTGCTGTTGTATTTATCCTCCTGCTGTCTGTGGTCCCACCGACAGGGTCCACACAATACATTGCCTGCTGCCACACGTCTTTCCTGTGGCTGCTGTATTTATCCTCCTGCTGACTGTGGTCCGACCACCAGGGTCCACACAATACATTGCCTGCTGCCAGTACCACATGTCACTCCTCCTCCTCCTGCTGTATTTATCCTCCTGCTGTCTGTGGTCTAACCGCCAGGGTCCACACAATACATTGCCTGCTGCCAGTGCCATACGTCACTCCTCCTCCTTCTGTACTTATCCTCCTGATGTCTGTAGTCCCACCGCCAGGGTCCACACAATACATTGCCTGCTGCCACACATCACTCCTCCTCCTCCTCCTGCTGTATTTATCCTCCTGCTGTCTGTGGTTCCACTGCCAGGATCCACACAATACATTGCCTGCTGCCACACCTCACTCCTCCTCCTGCTGCTGCTGTATTTATCCTCCTGTTGTCTGTGGTCCCACCGACAGGGTCCACACAATGCATTGCCTGCTGCCACACGTCAGTCCTGCAGCTGCTGTATTTATCCTCCTGCTGACTGTGGTCCGACCACCAGGGTCCACACAATACATTGCCTGCTGTCAGTACCACACGTCACTCCTCCTCCTCCTCCTCCTCCTGCTTTATTTATCCTACTGCTGTCTGTGGTCCAACCGCCAGGGTCCACACAATACATTGCCTGATGCCAGTGCCATTCGTTACTCCTCCTCCTGCTGTATTTATCCTCCTGCTGTCTGTGGTCCTACCGCCAGGGTCCACACAATACATTGCCTGCTGCCACACGTCACTCCTCCTCCTGCTGCTGCTGCTGTAATTATCCTCCTGCTGTCAGTGGTCCCACCGCCATGGTCCACACAATACATTGCCTGCTGCCAGTGCCACACGTCACTCCTCCTTCTCCTCCTCCTGCTGTATTTATCCTCCTGCTGTCTGTGGTCTAACCGCCAGGGTCCACACAATACATTGCCTGCTGCCAGTACCATATGTCACTCCTCCTCCTCCTCCTGCTGTATTTATCCTCCTGCTGTCTGTGGTCTAACCGCCAGGGTCCACACAATACATTGCCTGCTGCCAGTGCCACACGTCACTTCTCCTCCTGCTGTATTTATCCTCCTGATATCTGTGGTCCCACCGCCAGGGTCCACACAATACATTGCCTGCTGCCACACGTCACTCCTCCTCCTGCTGTATTTATCCTCCTGCTGTCTGTGGTCCCACTGCCAGGATCCACACAATACATTGCCTGCTGCCACACGTCACTCCTCCTCCTGCTGCTGCTGTATTTATCCTCCTGCTGTCTGTGGCCCCACCGACAAGGTCCACACAATACATTGCCTGCTGCCACACGTCACTCCTGCGGCTGCTGTATTTATCCTCCTGCTGACTGTGGTCTGACCACCAGGGTCCACACAATACATTGCCTGCTGCCAGTGCCATACGTTACTCCTCCTCCTGCTGTATTTATCCTCCTGCTGTCTGTGGTCCTACCGCCAGGGTCCACACAATACATTGCCTGCTGCCACACGTCACTCCTCCTCCTGCTGCTGTATTTATCCTCCTGCGGTCTGTGGTCCCACCGACAGGGTCTACACAATACATTGCTTGCTGCCACACGTCACTCCTCCTCCTGCTGCTGCTGTATTTATCCTCCTGCTTTCTGTGGTCCCACCGACAGGGTCCACACAATGCATTGCCTGCTGCCACACGTCACTCCTGCGGCTGCTGTATTTATCCTCCTGCTGACTGTGGTCTGACCACCAGGGTCCACACAATACATTGCCTGCTGCCAGTGCCATACGTTACTCCTCCTCCTGCTGTATTTATCCTCCTGCTGTCTGTGGTCCTACCGCCAGGGTCCACACAATACATTGCCTGCTGCCACACGTCACTCCTCCTCCTGCTGTTGTATTTATCCTCCTGCTGTCTGTGGTCCCACCGACAGGGTCCACACAATACATTGCCTGCTGCCACACGTCTTTCCTGTGGCTGCTGTATTTATCCTCCTGCTGACTGTGGTCCGACCACCAGGGTCCACACAATACATTGCCTGCTGCCAGTACCACATGTCACTCCTCCTCCTCCTGCTGTATTTATCCTCCTGCTGTCTGTGGTCTAACCGCCAGGGTCCACACAATACATTACCTGCTGCCAGTGCCATACGTCACTCCTCCTCCTTCTGTACTTATCCTCCTGATGTCTGTAGTCCCACCGCCAGGGTCCACACAATACATTGCCTGCTGCCACACATCACTCCTCCTCCTCCTCCTGCTGTATTTATCCTCCTGCTGTCTGTGGTCCCACTGCCAGGATCCACACAATACATTGCCTGCTGCCACACTTCACTCCTCCTCCTGCTGCTGCTGTATTTATCCTCCTGTTGTCTGTGGTCCCACCGACAGGGTCCACACAATGCATTGCCTGCTGCCACACGTCAGTCCTGCAGCTGCTGTATTTATCCTCCTGCTGACTGTGGTCCGACCACCAGGGTCCACACAATACATTGCCTGCTGTCAGTACCACACGTCACTCCTCCTCCTCCTCCTCCTCCTGCTTTATTTATCCTACTGCTGTCTGTGGTCCAACCGCCAGGGTCCACACAATACATTGCCTGATGCCAGTGCCATTCGTTACTCCTCCTCCTGCTGTATTTATCCTCCTGCTGTCAGTGGTCCCACCGCCATGGTCCACACAATACATTGCCTGCTGCCAGTGCCACACGTCACTCCTCCTTCTCCTCCTCCTGCTGTATTTATCCTCCTGCTGTCTGTGGTCTAACCGCCAGGGTCCACACAATACATTGCCTGCTGCCAGTACCATATGTCACTCCTCCTCCTCCTCCTGCTGTATTTATCCTCCTGCTGTCTGTGGTCTAACCGCCAGGGTCCACACAATACATTGCCTGCTGCCAGTGCCACACGTCACTTCTCCTCCTGCTGTATTTATCCTCCTGATATCTGTGGTCCCACCGCCAGGGTCCACACAATACATTGCCTGCTGCCACACGTCACTCCTCCTCCTGCTGTATTTATCCTCCTGCTGTCTGTGGTCCCACTGCCAGGATCCACACAATACATTGCCTGCTGCCACACGTCACTCCTCCTCCTGCTGCTGCTGTATTTATCCTCCTGCTGTCTGTGGCCCCACCGACAAGGTCCACACAATACATTGCCTGCTGCCACACGTCACTCCTGCGGCTGCTGTATTTATCCTCCTGCTGACTGTGGTCTGACCACCAGGGTCCACACAATACATTGCCTGCTGCCAGTGCCATACGTTACTCCTCCTCCTGCTGTATTTATCCTCCTGCTGTCTGTGGTCCTACCGCCAGGGTCCACACAATACATTGCCTGCTGCCACACGTCACTCCTCCTCCTGCTGCTGTATTTATCCTCCTGCGGTCTGTGGTCCCACCGACAGGGTCTACACAATACATTGCTTGCTGCCACACGTCACTCCTCCTCCTGCTGCTGCTGTATTTATCCTCCTGCTTTCTGTGGTCCCACCGACAGGGTCCACACAATGCATTGCCTGCTGCCACACGTCACTCCTGCGGCTGCTGTATTTATCCTCCTGCTGACTGTGGTCTGACCACCAGGGTCCACACAATACATTGCCTGCTGCCAGTGCCATACGTTACTCCTCCTCCTGCTGTATTTATCCTCCTGCTGTCTGTGGTCCTACCGCCAGGGTCCACACAATACATTGCCTGCTGCCACACGTCACTCCTCCTCCTGCTGTTGTATTTATCCTCCTGCTGTCTGTGGTCCCACCGACAGGGTCCACACAATACATTGCCTGCTGCCACACGTCTTTCCTGTGGCTGCTGTATTTATCCTCCTGCTGACTGTGGTCCGACCACCAGGGTCCACACAATACATTGCCTGCTGCCAGTACCACATGTCACTCCTCCTCCTCCTGCTGTATTTATCCTCCTGCTGTCTGTGGTCTAACCGCCAGGGTCCACACAATACATTACCTGCTGCCAGTGCCATACGTCACTCCTCCTCCTTCTGTACTTATCCTCCTGATGTCTGTAGTCCCACCGCCAGGGTCCACACAATACATTGCCTGCTGCCACACATCACTCCTCCTCCTCCTCCTGCTGTATTTATCCTCCTGCTGTCTGTGGTCCCACTGCCAGGATCCACACAATACATTGCCTGCTGCCACACGTCACTCCTCCTCCTGCTGCTGCTGTATTTATCCTCCTGTTGTCTGTGGTCCCACCGACAGGGTCCACACAATGCATTGCCTGCTGCCACACGTCAGTCCTGCAGCTGCTGTATTTATCCTCCTGCTGACTGTGGTCCGACCACCAGGGTCCACACAATACATTGCCTGCTGTCAGTACCACACGTCACTCCTCCTCCTCCTCCTCCTCCTGCTTTATTTATCCTACTGCTGTCTGTGGTCCAACCGCCAGGGTCCACACAATACATTGCCTGATGCCAGTGCCATTCGTTACTCCTCCTCCTGCTGTATTTATCCTCCTGCTGTCTGTGGTCCTACCGCCAGGGTCCACACAATACATTGCCTGCTGCCACACGTCACTCCTCCTCCTGCTGCTGCTGCTGTAATTATCCTCCTGCTGTCAGTGGTCCCACCGCCATGGTCCACACAATACATTGCCTGCTGCCAGTGCCACACGTCACTCCTCCTTCTCCTCCTCCTGCTGTATTTATCCTCCTGCTGTCTGTGGTCCCACCGCCATGATCCACACAATACATTGCCTGCTGTCAGTGCCACACGTCACCCCTCCTCCTCCTGCTGTATTTATCCTCTTGCTGTCTGTGGTCCAACCGCCAGGGTCCACACAATACATTGCCTGCTGTCAGTGCCACACGTCACTCCTCCTCCTGCTGTATTTATCCTCCTGATATCTGTGGTCCCACGGCCAGGGTCCACACAATACATTGACTGCTGCCACATGTCACTCCTCCTCCTGCTGCTACTGTATTTATCCTCCTGCTTTCTGTGGTCCCACCGACAGGGTCCACACAATACATTGCCTGCTGCCACACGTCAGTCCTGTGGCTGCTGTATTTATCCTCCCGCTGGCTGTGGTCTGAACACCAGGGTCCACACAATACATTGCCTGCTGCCAGTACCATATGTCACTCCTCCTCCTCCTCCTGCTGTATTTATCCTCCTGCTGTCTGTGGTCTAACCGCCAGGGTCCACACAATACATTGCCTGCTGCCAGTGCCACACGTCACTTCTCCTCCTGCTGTATTTATCCTCCTGATATCTGTGGTCCCACCGCCAGGGTCCACACAATACATTGCCTGCTGCCACACGTCACTCCTCCTCCTGCTGTATTTATCCTCCTGCTGTCTGTGGTCCCACTGCCAGGATCCACACAATACATTGCCTGCTGCCACACGTCACTCCTCCTCCTGCTGCTGCTGTATTTATCCTCCAGCTGTCTGTGGTCCCACCGACAAGGTCCACACAATACATTGCCTGCTGCCACACGTCACTCCTGCGGCTGCTGTATTTATCCTCCTGCTGACTGTGGTCTGACCACCAGGGTCCACACAATACATTGCCTGCTGCCAGTGCCATACGTTACTCCTCCTCCTGCTGTATTTATCCTCCTGCTGTCTGTGGTCCTACCGCCAGGGTCCACACAATACATTGCCTGCTGCCACACGTCACTCCTCCTCCTGCTGCTGTATTTATCCTCCTGCGGTCTGTGGTCCCACCGACAGGGTCTACACAATACATTGCTTGCTGCCACACGTCACTCCTCCTCCTGCTGCTGCTGTATTTATCCTCCTGCTTTCTGTGGTCCCACCGACAGGGTCCACACAATACATTGCCTGCTTCCACACGTCACTCCTGCGGCTGCTGTATTTATCCTCCTGCTGACTGTAGTCTGACCACCAGGGTCCACACAATACATTGCCTGCTGCCAGTGCCATACGTTACTCCTCCTCCTGCTGTATTTATCCTCCTGCTGTCTGTGGTCCTACCGCCAGGGTCCACACAATACATTGCCTGCTGCCACACGTCACTCCTCCTCCTGCTGTTGTATTTATCCTCCTGCTGTCTGTGGTCCCACCGACAGGGTCCACACAATACATTGCCTGCTGCCACACGTCTTTCCTGCGGCTGCTGTATTTATCCTCCTGCTGACTGTGGTCCGACCACCAGGGTCCACACAATACATTGCCTGCTGCCAGTACCACATGTCACTCCTCCTCCTCCTGCTGTATTTATCCTCCTGCTGTCTGTGGTCCCACTGCCAGGATCCACACAATACATTGCCTGCTGCCACACGTCACTCCTCCTCCTGCTTCTGGTGTATTTATCCTCCTGCTGTCTGTGGTCCCACCGACAGGGTCCACACAATACATTGCCTGCTGCCACACGTCTTTCCTGTGGCTGCTGTATTTATCCTCCTGCTGACTGTGGTCCGACCACCAGGGTCCACACAATACATTGCCTGCTGCCAGTACCACATGTCACTCCTCCTCCTCCTGCTGTATTTATCCTCCTGCTGTCTGTGGTCTAACCGCCAGGGTCCACACAATACATTGTCTGCTGCCAGTGCCATACGTCACTCCTCCTCCTGCTGTATTTATCCTCCTGATGTCTGTAGTCCCACCACCAGGGTCCACACAATACATTGCCTGCTGCCACACGTCACTCCTCCTCCTGCTGCTGCTGTATTTATCCTCCTGCTGTCTGTGGTTCCACCGACAGGGTCCACACAATGCATTGCCTGCTGCCACACGTCAGTCCTGCGGCTGCTGTATTTATCCTCCTGCTGACTTTGGTCCGACCACCAGGGTCCACACAATACATTGCCTGCTGCCAGTGCCATACGTTACTCCTCCTCCTGCTGTATTTATCCTCCTGCTGTCTGTGGTCCTACCGCCAGGGTCCACACAATACATTGCCTGCTGCCACACGTCACTCCTCCTCCTGCTGTTGTATTTATCCTCCTGCTGTCTGTGGTCCCACCGACAGGGTCCACAAAATACATTGCCTGCTGCCACACGTCTTTCCTGCGGCTGCTGTATTTATCCTCCTGCTGACTGTGGTCCGACCACCAGGGTTCACACAATACATTGCCTGCTGCCAGTACCACATGTCACTCCTCCTCCTCCTGCTGTATTTATCCTCCTGCTGTCTGTGGTCCCACTGCCAGGATCCACACAATACATTGCCTGCTGCCACACGTCACTCCTCCTCCTGCTGCTGCTATATTTATCCTCCTGCTGTCTGTGGTTCCACCGACAGGGTCCACACAATGCATTGCCTGCTGCCACACGTCAGTCCTGCGGCTGCTGTATTTATCCTCCTGCTGACTTTGGTCCGACCACCAGGGTCCACACAATACATTGCCTGCTGCCAGTGCCATACGTTACTCCTCCTCCTGCTGTATTTATCCTCCTGCTGTCTGTAGTCCCACCACCAGGGTCCACACAATACATTGCCTGCTGCCACACGTCACTCCTCCTCCTGCTGCTGCTGTATTTATCCTCCTGCTGTCTGTGGTTCCACCGACAGGGTCCACACAATGCATTGCCTGCTGCCACACGTCAGTCCTGCGGCTGCTGTATTTATCCTCCTGCTGACTTTGGTCCGACCACCAGGGTCCACACAATACATTGCCTGCTGCCAGTGCCATACGTTACTCCTCCTCCTGCTGTATTTATCCTCCTGCTGTCTGTGGTCCTACCGCCAGGGTCCACACAATACATTGCCTGCTGCCACACGTCACTCCTCCTCCTGCTGTTGTATTTATCCTCCTGCTGTCTGTGGTCCCACCGACAGGGTCCACACAATACATTGCCTGCTGCCACACGTCTTTCCTGCGGCTGCTGTATTTATCCTCCTGCTGACTGTGGTCCGACCACCAGGGTTCACACAATACATTGCCTGCTGCCAGTACCACATGTCACTCCTCCTCCTCCTGCTGTATTTATCCTCCTGCTGTCTGTGGTCCCACTGCCAGGATCCACACAATACATTGCCTGCTGCCACACGTCACTCCTCCTCCTGCTTCTGGTGTATTTATCCTCCTGCTGTCTGTGGTCCCACCGACAGGGTCCACACAATACATTGCCTGCTGCCACACGTCTTTCCTGCGGCTGCTGTATTTATCCTCCTGCTGACTGTGGTCCAACCACCAGGGTCCACACAATACATTGCCTGCTGCTAGTACCACATGTCACTCCTCCTCCTCCTGCTGTATTTATCCTCCTGCTGTCTGTGGTCTAACCGCCAGGGTCCACACAATACATTGTCTGCTGCCAGTGCCATACGTCACTCCTCCTCCTGCTGTATTTATCCTCCTGATGTCTGTAGTCCCACCACCAGGGTCCACACAATACATTGCCTGCTGCCACACGTCACTCCTCCTCCTGCTGCTGCTGTATTTATCCTCCTGCTGTCTGTGGTCCCACCGACAGGGTCCACACAATGCATTGCCTGCTGCCACACGTCAGTCCTGCGGCTGCTGTATTTATCCTCCTGCTGACTGTGGTCCGACCACCAGGGTCCACACAATACATTGCCTGGTGTCAGTACCACACGTCACTCCTCCTCCTCCTCCTCCTCCTGCTGTATTTATCCTCCTGCTGTCTGTGGTCCAACCGCCAGGGTCCACACAATACATTGCCTGCTGCCACACGTCACTCCTCCTCCTGCTGCTGCTGCTGTAATTATCCTCCTGCTGTCAGTGGTCCCACCGCCATGGTCCACACAATACATTGCCTGCTGCCAGTGCCACACGTCACTCCTCCTTCTCCTCCTCCTGCTGTATTTATCCTCCTGCTGTCTGTGGTCCCACCGCCATGGTCCACACAATACATTGCCTGCTGCCAGTGCCACACGTCACTCCTCCTCCTCCTGCTGTATTTATCCTCCTGCTGTCTGTGGTCCCACTGCCAGGATCCACACAATACATTGCCTGCTGCCACACGTCACTCCTCCTCCTGCTGCTGCTGTATTTATCCTCCTGCTGTCTGTGGTTCCACCGACAGGGTCCACACAATGCATTGCCTGCTGCCACACGTCTTTCCTGCGGCTGCTGTATTTATCCTCCTGCTGACTGTGGTCCGACCACCAGGGTTCACACAATACATTGCCTGCTGCCAGTACCACATGTCACTCCTCCTCCTCCTGCTGTATTTATCCTCCTGCTGTCTGTGGTCCCACTGCCAGGATCCACACAATACATTGCCTGCTGCCACACGTCACTCCTCCTCCTGCTGCTGCTGTATTTATCCTCCTGCTGTCTGTGGTTCCACCGACAGGGTCCACACAATGCATTGCCTGCTGCCACACGTCAGTCCTGCGGCTGCTGTATTTATCCTCCTGCTGACTTTGGTCCGACCACCAGGGTCCACACAATACATTGCCTGCTGCCAGTGCCATACGTTACTCCTCCTCCTGCTGTATTTATCCTCCTGCTGTCTGTAGTCCCACCACCAGGGTCCACACAATACATTGCCTGCTGCCACACGTCACTCCTCCTCCTGCTGCTGCTGTATTTATCCTCCTGCTGTCTGTGGTTCCACCGACAGGGTCCACACTAGTGTTGGGCGAACATCTAGATGTTCGGGTTCGGGCCGAACAGGCCGAACATGGCCGCGATGTTCGGGTGTTCGACCCGAACTCCGAACATAATGGAAGTCAATGGGGACCCGAACTTTTGTGGTTTGTAAAGCCTCCTTACATGCTACATACCCCAAATTTACAGGGTATGTGCACCTTGGGAGTGGGTACAAGAGGAAAAAAAAATTTAGCAAAAAGAGCTTATAGTTTTTGAGAAAATCGATTTTAAAGTTTCAAAGGGAAAACTGTCTTTTAAATGCGGGAAATGTCTGTTTTCTTTGCACAGGTAACATGCTTTTTGTCGGCATGCAGTCATAAATGTAATACATATAAGAGGTTCCAGGAAAAGGGACCGGTAATGCTAACCCAGCAGCAGCACACGTGATGGAACAGGAGGAGGGTGGCGCAGGAGGAGAAGGCCACGCTTTGAGACACAACAACCCAGGCCTTGCATGAGGACAAGAAGCGTGCGGATAGCATGCTTTGTACCACCATGCAGTCATAAATGTAATAAAGATAAGTGGTTCAATAAACAGGGACCACGCGGCAACGCTAACCCAGCAGCAGCACACGTGATGGAACAGGAGGAGGCGCAGGAGGAGAAGGCCACGCTTTGTGAGACACAACAACCCAGGCCTTGCATGAGGACAAAAAGCGTGCGGATAGCATGCTTTGTACCGCCATGTAGTCATAAATGTAATAAAGATAAGAGGTTCAATAAACAGGGACCACGCGGCAACGCTAACCCAGCAGCAGCAGCAGCAGCAGCACACGTGATGGAACAGGAGGAGGCGCAGGAGGAGAAGGCCACGCTTTGTGAGACACAACAACCCAGGCCTTGCATGAGGACAAAAAGCGTGCGGATAGCATGCTTTGTACCGCCATGTAGTCATAAATGTAATAAAGATAAGAGGTTCAATAAACAGGGACCACGCGGCAACGGTAACCCAGCAGCAGCAGCAGCAGCAGCAGCACACGTGATGGAACAGGAGGAGGCGCAGGAGGAGAAGGCCACGCTTTGTGAGACACAACAACCCAGGCCTTGCATGAGGACAAAAAGCGTGCGGATAGCATGCTTTGTACCGCCATGTAGTCATAAATGTAATAAAGATAAGAGGTTCCATAAACAGGGACCACGCGGCAACGGTAACCCAGCAGCAGCAGCAGCAGCAGCAGCACACGTGATGGAACAGGAGGAGGCGCAGGAGGAGAAGGCCACGCTTTGTGAGACACAACAACCCAGGCCTTGCATGAGGACAAAAAGCGTGCGGATAGCATGCTTTGTACCGCCATGTAGTCATAAATGTAATAAAGATAAGAGGTTCCATAAACAGGGACCGGCAACGGTAACCCAGCAGCAGCAGCAGCAGCAGCAGCAGCAGCACACGTGATGGAACAGGAGGAGGCGCAGGAGGAGAAGGCCACGCTTTGTGAGACACAACAACCCAGGCCTTGCATGAGGACAAAAAGCGTGCGGATATAGCAGCAATGCTTTTTGCCGCCATGCAGTCATAAATGTAATACAGATGAGAGGTTCAATAAACAGGGACCGGAAACGCTAAACCATCCCAGATGTTCATCGGTCATGTTACTTGGTTGGGGTCCAGGAGTGTTGCGTAGTCGTTTCCAATCCAGGATTGATTCATTTTAATTTGAGTCAGACGGTCTGCATTTTCTGTGGAGAGGCGGATACGCCGATCTGTGATGATGCCTCCGGCAGCACTGAAACAGCGTTCCGACATAACGCTGGCTGCCGGGCAAGCCAGCACCTCTATTGCGTACATTGCCAGTTCGTGCCAGGTGTCTAGCTTCATGCCCGGTTTCAGGTCCAGCGGTGCCAGCCACAAATCCGTCTGTTCCTTTATTCCCCTCCAAATTTCCTCCCCTGTGTGCTGCTTATCCCCAAGGCAGATCAGCTTCAGCAACGCTTGCTGACGCATGCCAACAGCTGTGCTGCACTGCTTCCACGATCCTACTGCTGCTGGTGCTGGGTTAGCATTTCCGGATGAGGTACAGCTTTGAGATGCGTTGGAGGAGAAGGAGTCAGAGAGGTAGGTGCTGCTGTTGTTATCCAGCTGTTTGCGGCGTGGGCAACACCCGCGCCGTAGCAGGTGAGGAATCGCTGCCAGGCTCCACAAGGTTCACCCAGTGCGCGGTAAGGGAGATGTATCGACCCTGGCCGAACGCACTCGTCCAGGTGTCAGTGGTGAGGTGAACCTTGCAGGCAACGGCATTCTTCAAGCTTCGGGTTATTTAGCTGACCACGTGCTCATGCAACTCAGGCACTGCAGAGCGCGCAAAGTGGTAGCGGCTGGGAACAACGTAACGTGGGATGGCCACTGACATCATGCCCTTGAAGCTGTTTGTCTCCACCACTCGATATGGCAGCATTTCGCAGGCCAGAAGCTTGGCTATGCTGGCTGGCTGTTACTGCCACGGCCCGGGGGTCATTTGCTGGCAATTTCCTCTTGTGCTCAAACATCTCAGAGACAGACAACTCAACCGTAGCGCTGCACACCGAAGGGCTGTTGGTTGTTGTGTTTGATGAACACTGGGAGACCTCAAGAGCACTAGTCCGGAAAGTGACAGTGTCAGCATCGTCTGATGTTTGTGAATGTTGTGAACCACGCAATGGCTGGGCTACTGCTGCTGCTGAGGCGGGTCTGGTGGTGAGTCTGGTGAACCCAAGGGAGGCAGTGTTGCTGGTGGTACCCTGTCCTGCCGCGTTTGCCCACAGAGTGGGATGTTTGGATAGAATGTGGCGGCTCATGCTGGTGGTGGAGAGGTTGTTAATACTTTTCCCCCTGCTCAGGCGGGTCTTGCACACCTTGCAAATCGCCATGGTAACATCCTCAGTGCAGTCTTCAAAGAAAGCCCAGACTTTAACTGGCTGAGGACTCGGACCTCGTGCGTGGTGTGCTGGTGCTGCTTAACCCACTGCTGGACGCTTGAGAGGTCATCCAAGTAATTATCTGGTCCTGTTCTTTTGGATCTGTGAGGGTTGTTGTCCTGGACAACATGGGCAGTATTGAGTGGGTTTTCTTGGGTGCTCCCCTGTGGCCTGTACGTGAACCGTCAGGGGAAACACCTCTTCCCTTGCCCCTCCCTCTTTCACCGGATTTCTTCCTCATTTCACTTATCCTTAAAGTACACGCTGACTGGCAGCAGTACAGTGGCAGTACAGAAATGCTATACAGTGGTGGGTGAGCGGTGTACCACTATCGTCAGCAGTGACACAGAGCACAATGCTATACAGTGGCGGGTGAGCGGTGTACTACTGTTCCCAGCAGACACAGAGTGGAAGTAAACACAATGCTATATAGTGTGGCTGAGCCGTGTACACAGAGTGGCATTAAACACAATGCTATATAGTCTGCTATATAGTCACCCCGAACAGGGTGATGTTCTGCAGAACCCGAACAGTGGCAAACACTGTTCGCCCAACACTACTGGGAGGGAACGCAGATTTTAGTACCTAAACACACGATACAACATGTTTTCCGGGGTCGGACTCTGAGGCACATACAGATGGTCCCGATCATCATCCTCATCATACAACTCTTCTCCTGAGTCTGACCCACCCACCACCTCTGCCACCCCAACATCCCCAGACACAGACCCCTCATCGTCCTCAACATTAACTTGGGATGCTGGCCTGAGCCAGACCTCCTCCTCCACATCAGGCCCCATCATCTCCTCAATGGCAGCCCTCATTAATCGCTCTGGCGACGGACTGATGGACACAACGTTCTCCTCCGGGGAGGGCTGCTGCTGACCACTGGCTGCTGGGGTGGATGTTATAGCTTGCGTGGGGCGTTGGCTGTTGCTGTTGTTGGGAGTGCTGCTCACAGCGGAGGTCTCTGGGGAACTCATGTTGAGCTCATATAGTGGTTGACGGTGAGTGGAGTATTACTGATCCCAGCAATATACACACTGACTGGCAGAGTACGCAATGCTATATAGTGTGGCTGAGCGGTGTACACAGAGTGGCAGTAAACACAATGCTATATAGTCTGGCTGAGCGAGCGGTGTACTACTGTTCCCAGCAGAATCAGAGTGGCAGTAAACAATGGTATATAGTCTGGCTGAGCGGTGTACACAGAGTGTCAGTAAACAATGGTATATAGTCTGGCTGAGCGAGCGGTGTACTACTGTTCCCAGCAGAATCAGAGTGGCAGTAAACAATGGTATATAGTCTGGCTGAGCGGTGTACACAGAGTGTCAGTAAACAATGGTATATAGTCTGGCTGAGCGGTGTACACACAATGCTATATAGTCTGCTATATAGTGTCAGTAAACAATGGTATATAGTCTGGCTGAGCGAGCGGTGTACTACTGTTCCCAGCAGAATCAGAGTGGCAGTAAACAATGGTATATAGTCTGGCTGAGCGGTGTACACAGAGTGTCAGTAAACAATGGTATATAGTCTGGCTGAGCGAGCGGTGTACTACTGTTCCCAGCAGAATCAGAGTGGCAGTAAACAATGGTATATAGTCTGGCTGAGCGGTGTACACAGAGTGTCAGTAAACAATGGTATATAGTCTGGCTGAGCGAGCGGTGTACTACTGTTCCCAGCAGAATCAGAGTGGCAGTAAACAATGGTATATAGTCTGGCTGAGCGGTGTACACAGAGTGTCAGTAAACAATGGTATATAGTCTGGCTGAGCGGTGTACACACAATGCTATATAGTCTGCTATATAGTGTCAGTAAACAATGGTATATAGTCTGGCTGAGCGAGCGGTGTACTACTGTTCCCAGCAGAATCAGAGTGGCAGTAAACAATGGTATATAGTCTGGCTGAGCGGTGTACACAGAGTGTCAGTAAACAATGGTATATAGTCTGGCTGAGCGGTGTACACAGAGTGTCAGTAAACAATGGTATATAGTCTGGCTGAGCGGTGTACACAGAGTGGCAGTAAACACAATGCTATATACTCTGGCTGAGCGAGCGGTGTACTACTGTTCCCAGCAGACACAGAACAGTGAACAGAATGCTATATAGTGTGGCTGAGCGAGCGGTGTACCACTATTCCCAGCAGACACAGAACAGTGAACAGAATGCTATATAGTGTGGATGAGCGAGCGGTGTACCACTATTCCCAGCAGACACAGAACAGTAAACAGAATGCTATATAGTGTGGCTGAGCGAGCGGTGTACCACTATTCCCAGCAGACACAGAACAGTGAACAGAATGCTATATAGTGTGGCTGAGCGAGCGGTGTACCACTATTCCCAGCAGACACAGAACAGTGCACAGAATGCTATATAGTGTGGCTGAGCGAGCGGTGTACCACTATTCCCAGCAGACACAGAACAGTAAACAGAATGCTATATAGTGTGGCTGAGCGAGCGGTGTACCACTATTCCCAGCAGACACAGAACAGTAAACAGAATGCTATATAGTGTGGCTGAGCGAGCGGTGTACCACTATTCCAAGCAGACACAGAACAGTGAACAGAATGCTATATAGTGTGGCTGAGCGAGCGGTGTACCACTATTCCCAGCAGACACAGAGTGGCAGTAAACAGAATGCTATATAGTGTGGCTGAGCGAGGTACACAGAGTGGCAGTAAACAGAATGCTATATAGTGTGGCTGAGCAAGCGGTGTACTACTATTCCCAGCAGACACAGAGTGGCAGTAAACAGAATGCTATATAGTGTGGCTGAGCGAGGTACACAGAGTGGCAGTAAACAGAATGCTATATAGTGTGGCTGAGCAAGCGGTGTACTACTGTTCCCAGCAGTGACACAATGACAGGGGGGACCCTGGCTAGCGTGGCTGGAGCGCGAACTACCCTGCCTGCCTACCCAAAGCTAAACCCACAGACAAATGGCGGAGATATGACGTGGTTCGGGTATTTATTTACCCGAACCACGTGACCGTTCGGCCAATCAGAGCGCGTTCGGGTCCGAACCACGTGACCCGTTCGGCCAATCACAGCGCTAGCCGAACGTTCGGGGAACGTTCGGCCATGCGCTCTTAGTTCGGCCATATGGCCGAACGGTTTGGCCGAGCACCGTCAGGTGTTCGGCCGAACTCGAACATCACCCGAACAGGGTGATGTTCTGCAGAACCCGAACAGTGGCGAACACTGTTCGCCCAACACTAGTCCACACAATGCATTGCCTGCTGCCACACGTCAGTCCTGCGGCTGCTGTATTTATCCTCCTGCTGACTTTGGTCCGACCACCAGGGTCCACACAATACATTGCCTGCTGCCAGTGCCATACGTTACTCCTCCTCCTGCTGTATTTATCCTCCTGCTGTCTGTGGTCCTACCGCCAGGGTCCACACAATACATTGCCTGCTGCCACACGTCACTCCTCCTCCTGCTGTTGTATTTATCCTCCTGCTGTCTGTGGTCCCACCGACAGGGTCCACACAATACATTGCCTGCTGCCACACGTCTTTCCTGCGGCTGCTGTATTTATCCTCCTGCTGACTGTGGTCCGACCACCAGGGTTCACACAATACATTGCCTGCTGCCAGTACCACATGTCACTCCTCCTCCTCCTGCTGTATTTATCCTCCTGCTGTCTGTGGTCCCACTGCCAGGATCCACACAATACATTGCCTGCTGCCACACGTCACTCCTCCTCCTGCTTCTGGTGTATTTATCCTCCTGCTGTCTGTTGTCCCACCGACAGGGTCCACACAATACATTGCCTGCTGCCACACGTCTTTCCTGCGGCTGCTGTATTTATCCTCCTGCTGACTGTGGTCCGACCACCAGGGTCCACACAATACATTGCCTGCTGCTAGTACCACATGTCACTCCTCCTCCTCCTGCTGTATTTATCCTCCTGCTGTCTGTGGTCTAACCGCCAGGGTCCACACAATACATTGTCTGCTGCCAGTGCCATACGTCACTCCTCCTCCTGCTGTATTTATCCTCCTGATGTCTGTAGTCCCACCGCCAGGGTCCACACAATACATTGCCTGCTGCCACACGTCACTCCTCCTCCTGCTGCTGCTGTATTTATCCTCCTGCTGTCTGTGGTCCCACCGACAGGGTCCACACAATGCATTGCCTGCTGCCACACGTCAGTCCTGCGGCTGCTGTATTTATCCTCCTGCTGACTGTGGTCCGACCACCAGGGTCCACACAATACATTGCCTGGTGTCAGTACCACACGTCACTCCTCCTCCTCCTCCTCCTCCTGCTGTATTTATCCTCCTGCTGTCTGTGGTCCAACCGCCAGGGTCCACACAATACATTGCCTGCTGCCACACGTCACTCCTCCTCCTGCTGCTGCTGCTGTAATTATCCTCCTGCTGTCAGTGGTCCCACCGCCATGGTCCACACAATACATTGCCTGCTGCCAGTGCCACACGTCACTCCTCCTTCTCCTCCTCCTGCTGTATTTATCCTCCTGCTGTCTGTGGTCCCACCGCCATGGTCCACACAATACATTGCCTGCTGCCAGTGCCACACGTCACTCCTCCTCCTCCTGCTGTATTTATCCTCCTGCTGTCTGTGGTCCAACCGCCAGGGTCCACACAATACATTGCCTGCTGTCAGTGCCACACGTCACTCCTCCTCCTCCTGCTGTATTTATCCTCTTGCTGTCTGTGGTCCAACCGCCAGGGTCCACACAATAAATTGCCTGCTGTCAGTGCCACACGTCACTCCTCCTCCTGCTGTATTTATCCTCCTGATATCTGTGGTCCCACGGCCAGGGTCCACACAATACATTGCCTGCTGCCACATGTCACTCCTCCTCCTGCTGCTACTGTATTTATCCTCCTGCTGTCTGTGGTCCCAACGACAGAGTCCACACAATACATTGCCTGCTGCCACACGTCAGTCCTGTGGCTGCTGTATTTATCCTCCTGCTGACTGTGGTCTGACCACCAGGGTCCACACAATACATTGCCTGCTGCCAGTACCATATGTCACTCCTCCTCCTCCTCCTGCTGTATTTATCCTCCTGCTGTCTGTGGTCTAACCGCCAGGGTCCACACAATACATTGCCTGCTGCCAGTGCCACACGTCACTTCTCCTCCTGCTGTATTTATCCTCCTGATATCTGTGGTCCCACCGCCAGGGTCCACACAATACATTGCCTGCTGCCACACGTCACTCTTCCTCCTGCTGTATTTATCCTCCTGCTGTCTGTGGTCCCACTGCCAGGATCCACACAATACATTGCCTGCTGCCACACGTCACTCCTCCTCCTGCTGCTGCTGTATTTATCCTCCAGCTGTCTGTGGTCCCACCGACAAGGTCCACACAATACATTGCCTGCTGCCACACGTCACTCCTGCGGCTGCTGTATTTATCCTCCTGCTGACTGTGGTCTGACCACCAGGGTCCACACAATACATTGCCTGCTGCCAGTGCCATACGTTACTCCTCCTCCTGCTGTATTTATCCTCCTGCTGTCTGTGGTCCTACCGCCAGGGTCCACACAATACATTGCCTGCTGCCACACGTCACTCCTCCTCCTGCTGCTGTATTTATCCTCCTGCGGTCTGTGGTCCCACCGACAGGGTCTACACAATACATTGCCTGCTGCCACACGTCACTCCTCCTCCTGCTGCTGCTGTATTTATCCTCCAGCTGTCTGTGGTCCCACCGACAAGGTCCACACAATACATTGCCTGCTGCCACACGTCACTCCTGCGGCTGCTGTATTTATCCTCCTGCTGACTGTGGTCTGACCACCAGGGTCCACACAATACATTGCCTGCTGCCAGTGCCATACGTTACTCCTCCTCCTGCTGTATTTATCCTCCTGCTGTCTGTGGTCCTACCGCCAGGGTCCACACAATACATTGCCTGCTGCCACACATCACTCCTCCTCCTCCTGCTGTATTTATCCTCCTGCTGTCTGTGGTCCTACCGCCAGGGTCCACACAATACATTGCCTGCTGCCACACGTCACTCCTCCTCCTGCTGCTGTATTTATCCTCCTGCTGTCTGTGGTCCCACCGATAGGGTCCACACAATACTTTGCCTGCTGCCACACGTCTTTCCTGCGGCTGCTGTATTTATCCTCCTGCTGACTGTGGTCCGACCACCAGGGTCCACACAATACATTGCCTGCTGCCAGTACCACATGTCACTCCTCCTCCTCCTGCTGTATTTATCCTCCTGCTGTCTGTGGTCTAACTGCCAGGGTCCACACAATACATTGCCTGCTGCCAGTGCCATACGTCACTCCTCCTCCTGCTGTATTTATCCTCCTGATGTCTGTAGTCCCACCGCCAGGGTCCACACAATACATTGCCTGCTGCCACACATCACTCCTCCTCCTCCTCCTGCTGTATTTATCCTCCTGCTGTCTGTGGTCCCACTGCCAGGATCCACACAATACATTGCCTGCTGCCACACGTCACTCCTCCTCCTGCTGCTGCTGTATTTATCCTCCTGTTGTCTGTGGTCCCACCGACAGGGTCCACACAATGCATTGCCTGCTGCCACACGTCAGTCCTGCGGCTGCTGTATTTATCCTCCTGCTGACTGTGGTCCGACCACCAGGGTCCACACAATACATTGCCTGCTGTCAGTACCACACGTCACTCCTCCTCCTCCTCCTCCTGCTGTATTTATCCTCCTGCTGTCTGTGGTCCAACCGCCAGGGTCCACACAATACATTGCCTGATGCCAGTGCCATACGTTACTCCTCCTCCTGCTGTATTTATCCTCCTGCTGTCTGCGGTCCTACCGCCAGGGTCCACACAATACATTGCCTGCTGCCACACGTCACTCCTCCTCCTGCTGCTGCTGCTGTAATTATCCTCCTGCTGTCAGTGGTCCCACCGCCATGGTCCACACAATACATTGCCTGCTGCCAGTGTCACACGTCACTCCTCCTTCTCCTCCTCCTGCTGTATTTAACCTCCTGCTGTCTGTGGTCCCACCGCCATGGTCCACACAATACATTGCCTGCTGCCAGTGCCACACGTCACTCCTCCTCCTCCTCCTCCTGCTGTATTTATCCTCCTGCTGTCTGTGGTCCAACCGCCAGGGTCCACACAATACATTGCCTGCTGTCAGTGCCACACGTCACTCCTCCTCCTCCTGCTGTATTTATCCTCTTGCGGTCTGTGGTCCAACCGCCAGGGTCCACACAATACATTGCCTGCTGTCAGTGCCACACGTCACTCCTCCTCCTGCTGTATTTATCCTCCTGATGTCTGTGGTCCCACGGCCAGGGTCCACACAATACATTGCCTGCTGCCACACGTCACTCCTCCTCCTGCTGCTACTGTATTTATCCTCCTGCTGTCTGTGGTCCCACCGACAGGGTCCACACAATACATTGCCTGCTGCCACACGTCAGTCCTGTGGCTGCTGTATTTATCCTCCTGCTGACTGTGGTCTGACCACCAGGGTCCACACAATACATTGCCTGCTGCCAGTACCATATGTCACTCCTCCTCCTCCTCCTGCTGTATTTATCCTCCTGCTGTCTGTGGTCTAACCGCCAGGGTCCACACAATACATTGCCTGCTGCCAGTGCCACACGTCACTTCTCCTCCTGCTGTATTTATCCTCCTGATATCTGTGGTCCCTCCGCCAGGGTCCACACAATACATTGCCTGCTGCCACACGTCACTCCTCCTTCTGCTGTATGTATCCTCCTGCTGTCTGTGGTCCCACTGCCAGGATCCACACAATACATTGCCTGCTGCCACACGTCACTCCTCCTCCTGCTGCTGCTGTATTTATCCTCCTGCTGTCTGTGGTCCCACCGACAGGGTCCACACAATACATTGCCTGCTGCCACACGTCACTCCTGCGGCTGCTGTATTTATCCTCCTGCTGACTGTGGTCTGAACACCAGGGTCCACACAATACATTGCCTGCTGCCAGTGCCATACGTTACTCCTCCTCCTGCTGTATTTATCCTCCTGCTGTCTGTGGTCCTACCGCCAGGGTCCACACAATACATTGCCTGCTGCCACACGTCACTCCTCCTCCTGCTGCTGTATTTATCCTCCTGCGGTCTGTGGTCCCACCGACAGGGTCTACACAATACATTGCTTGCTGCCACACGTCACTCCTCCTCCTGCTGCTGCTGTATTTATCCTCCTGCTTTCTGTGGTCCCACCGACAGGGTCCACACTATACATTGCCTGCTGCCACACCTCACTCCTGCGGCTGCTGTATTTATCCTCCTGCTGACTGTGGTCTGACCACCAGGGTCCACACAATACATTGCCTGCTGCCAGTGCCATACGTTACTCCTCCTCCTGCTGTATTTATCCTCCTGCTGTCTGTGGTCCTACCGCCAGGGTCCACACAATACATTGCCTGCTGCCACACGTCACTCCTCCTCCTGCTGCTGTATTTATCCTCCTACTGTCTGTGGTCCCACCGACAGGGTCCACACAATACATTGCCTGCTGCCACACGTCTTTCCTGCGGCTGCTGTATTTATCCTCCTGCTGTCTGTGGTCTAACCGCCAGGGTCCACACAATACATTGCCTGCTGCCAGTGCCATACGTCACTCCTCCTCCTGCTGTATTTATCCTCCTGATGTCTGTAGTCCCACCGCCAGGGTCCACACAATACATTGCCTGCTGCCACACATCACTCCTCCTCCTCCTCCTGCTGTATTTATCCTCCTGCTGTCTGTGGTCCCACTGCCAGGATCCACACAATACATTGCCTGCTGCCACATGTCACTCCTCCTCCTGCTGCTGCTGTATTTATCCTCCTGCTGTCTGTGGTCCCACCGACAGGGTCCACACAATGCATTGCCTGCTGCCACACGTCAGTCCTGCGGCTGCTATATTTATCCTCCTGCTGACTGTGGTCCGACCACCAGGGTCCACACAATGCATTGCCTGCTGTCAGTACCACACGTCACTCCTCCTCCTCCTCCTCCTGCTGTATTTATCCTACTGCTGTCTGTGGTCCAACCGCCAGGGTCCACACAATACATTGCCTGATGCCAGTGCCATACGTTACTCCTCCTCCTGCTGTATTTATCCTCCTGCTGTCTGTGGTCCTACCACCAGGGTCCATACAATACATTGCCTGCTGCCACACGTCACTCCTCCTCCTGCTGCTGTATTTATCCTCCTGCTGTCTGTGGTCCCACCGACAGGGTCCACACAATACATTGCCTGCTGCTACACGTCACTCCTCCTCCTGCTGCTGCTGTATTTATCCTCCTGCTGTCAGCGGTCCCACCGCCATGGTCCACACAATACATTGCCTGCTGCCAGTGCCACACGTCACTCCTCCTTCTCCTCCTCCTGCTGTATTTATCCTCCTGCTGTCTGTGGTCCCACCGCCATGGTCCACACAATACATTGCCTGCTGCCAGTGCCACACGTCACTCCTCCTCCTCCTCCTCCTGCTGTATTTATCCTCCTGCTGTCTGTGGTCCAACCGCCAGGGTCCACACAATACATTGCCTGCTGTCAGTGCCACACGTCACTCCTCCTCCTCCTGCTGTATTTATCCTCTTGCTGTCTGTGGTCCAACCGCCAGGGTCCACACAATACATTGCCTGCTGTCAGTGCCACACGTCACTCCTCCTCCTGCTGTATTTATCCTCCTGATGTCTGTGGTCCCACGGCCAGGGTCCACACAATACATTGCCTGTTGCCACACGTCACTCCTCCTCCTGCTGCTACTGTATTTATCCTCCTGCTGTCTGTGGTCCCACCGACAGGGTCCACACAATACATTGCCTGCTGCCACACGTCAGTCCTGTGGCTGCTGTATTTATCCTCCTGCTGACTGTGGTCTGACCACCAGGGCCCACACAATACATTGCCTGCTGCCAGTACCATATGTCACTCCTCCTCCTCCTCCTGCTGTATTTATCCTCCTGCTGTCTGTGGTCTAACCGCCAGGGTCCACACAATACATTGCCTGCTGCCAGTGCCACACGTCACTTCTCCTCCTGCTGTATTTATCCTCCTGATATCTGTGGTCCCACCGCCAGGGTCCACACAATACATTGCCTGCTGCCACACGTCACTCCTCCTCCTGCTGTATTTATCCTCCTGCTGTCTGTGGTCCCACTGCCAGGATCCACACAATACATTGCCTGCTGCCACACGTCACTCCTCCTCCTGCTGCTGCTGTATTTATCCTCCTGCTGTCTGTGGTCCCACCGACAGGGTCCACACAATACATTGCCTGCTGCCACATGTCACTCCTGCGGCTGCTGTATTTATCCTCCTGCTGACTGTGGTCTGACCACCAGGGTCCACACAATACATTGCCTGCTGCCAGTGCCATACGTTACTCCTCCTCCTGCTGTATTGATCCTCCTGCTGTCTGTGGTCCCACCGCCATGGTCCACACAATACATTGCCTGCTGCCACACGTCACTCCTCCTCCTGCTGCTGTATTTATCCTCCTGCTGTCTGTGGTCCCACCGACAGGGTCTACACAATACATTGCTTGCTGCCACACATCACTCCTCCTCCTGCTGCTGCTGTATTTATCCTCCTGCTTTCTGTGGTCCCACCGACAGGGTCCACACAATACATTGCCTGCTGCCAGTGCCACACGTCACTCCTGCGGCTGCTGTATTTATCCTCCAGCTGACTGTGGTCTGACCACCAGGGTCCACACAATACATTGCCTGCTGCCAGTGCCATACGTTACTCCTCCTCCTGCTGTATTTATCCTCCTGCTGTCTGTGGTCCTACCGCCAGGTTCCACACAATACATTGCCTGCTGCCACACGTCACTCCTCCTCCTGCTGCTGTATTTATCCTCCTGCTGTCTGTGGTCCCACCGACAGGGTGTACACAATACATTGCTTGCTGCCACACGTCACTCCTCCTCCTGCTGCTGCTGTATTTATCCTCCTGCTTTCTGTGGTCCCACCGCCAGTCCCACACAATACATTGCCTGCTGCCACACGTCACTCCTCCTGCTGCTACTGCTGTATTTATCCTCCTGCTGTCAGTGGTCCCACCGCCATGGTCCACACAATACATTGCCTGCTGCCAGTGCCACACGTCACTCCTCCTCCTCCTGCTGTATTTATCCTCCTGCTGTCTGTGGTCCCACCGCCATGGTCCACACAATACATTGTCTGCTGCCAGTGCCACACGTCACTCTTCCTCCTGCTGTATTTATCCTCCTGCTGTCTGTGGTCCCAACCGCCAGGGTCCACACAATACATTGCCTGCTGCCATACGTCACTCCTCCTCCTGCTGCTGCTGTATTAATCGATAAACAGACTGTGCTAAAAAGTGAAAAGACTTTAATTAATGAATATTAAAATCCACCTGCAGTGGATAAGGGGATATTGACTCCCTCTGGTAGCTAAAATGTCAATAAAATTCGTATATGTAAAAAATATTGCACATATATAATGTAATAGTTCGCAGTGCACACTTTAACTTGATAGTTGATGGCATATAGTAGATGGCAGATAGGGATTCACAGATACTTGATGGATCAAAGTCCAGGGACTATTGTCAATAGAACACTTGCGGATGGTATTGCTGATATAGACTTAATTTGCAGTGATCCCTAAGGGATATCAATAGATGATATATCCTGATGATAAAATCGGCAGAGGAGGCATGATATTAACCCCCTTGGCGGTATGAAAAATACCGCCAGGGGGCAGCGCAGCAGTTTTTTTTAAATTATTTTTTTTTTAAATCATGTAGCGAGCCGAGGGCTCGCTACATGATAGCCACTGCTCAGCGGCATCCCCCCAGCCCCGCCGATCGCCTCCGGCGATAGGCGATCAGGAAATCCCGTTCAAAGAACGGGATTTCCTGGAGGGCTTCCCCCGTCGCCATGGCGACGGGGCGGAATGACGTCACCGACGTCAGCGACGTCGGGACGTCATTGGGAGACCCGATCCATCCCTCGGCGCTGCCTGGCACTGATTGGCCAGGCAGCGCTCGGGGTCTGGGGGGGGGGGCGCGCGCCGCACCGGATAGCGGCGATCGGGCGCGCGGCGGCGGCGATCGGGGTGCTGGCACAGCTAGCAAAGTGCTAGCTGCGTCCAGCAAAAAAAAATTAAAGTAAATCGGCCCAGCAGGGCCTGAGCGGCACCCTCCGGCGGCTTACCCCGTGTCACACACGGGGTTACCGCTAAGGAGGTTAATGCTGAATTGGATCTCACCCGTCTTGATCCATAGAACGGCAGTGTGGAGATCTTCCGGGGAGCCGCTCAATCTCACCAGCCCCGGCCGGCGGCAGAGTAAGAGAGACTGGACGGATTGGCAACGTCGGGCTAACCCTAGAGGGGGATCAGTGAATAATGGCGCACAGCGCCTATGCATAAAAATGGCGCCGCATTAAAAAGATATGCTTATCGCTATTTATCGTTAGTACTGCATAATAATGGCGCACAGGGAAAAAAGAAGAAAAATGGCACACACTAACGCTATTTATCAATAGTGGCACACACTAAAGTTATTTATCAATAGCGCCCTACATAAGCCAAACTGCAGATGTTATTTAACTGCAAAATGGTGGATGGATTTAATGTAACACTGTCAAGGTTAGGATTAGGCAACACTGGAGGGGGGTCTTAGGGTTAGGCACCACTAGGGGGGTATTAGGGTTAGGCACCACTAGGGGGGGTCTTAGGGTTAGGCACCGCCAAAGGGGTGGTTAAGGTTAGGTACAGGGAGGGTTCTGTGTGAGAGTAGGTTTAGGTATAGTTACAGTACAATATACACCCCCAGGGGGGTGGTTAGGGTTAGGCACCACCAGGGGGGTGGTTAGGGTTAGGCACCACCAGGGGGGTGGTTAGGGTTAGGCACCACCAGGGGGTGGTTAGGGTTAGGCACCACCAGAGGGGTCTTAGGGTTATGCACCACCAGGGGGTTGGTTAGGGTTAGGCACCACCAGGGGGTCTTAGGGTTAGGCACCACCAGGGGGGTCTTAGGGTTAGGCACCACCAGGGGGTGGTTAGGGTTAGGCACCACCAGGGGGGTCTTAGGGTTAGGCACCACCAGGGGGGTCTTAGGTATAGGCAGCACCAGGGGGGTTAGGGATAGGTACAGAGAGGGTTCTGTGTGTTAACACTAAATAACGATAAGGCTTTAACGCTAAATAACGATAAGGCTTTAACGCTAAATAACAATAAGGCTTTAACGTTAAATAGCGATAAGCGGCAACCGGATTAGCGGCAACCAGGGATGCTCAGCAAAGCTCTAATATTCGAGTAGCTCGAATATTCGAGCTCTTTTTCAGCTATTCGAGCTCGGTATTCGAGCTTGAATAGCTGCAGCTATTCGAATGGGCTATTCGAGTGAACTCGAATAGCCCACTCACTATTCGCGCTATTCGAGCAAACAGCGCTATTCGAGCTCGAATACCGAGCTCGAATAGCGTCATAGCCAAGATTGATGTCCTTAGAGCCAATCAGAGGGCTCCCAGGCCCTCTGACGGCAGCCAATCACAGAGGGGGACCCTGGCCAGCCCCTACCCTATAAATAGCGGCCGCCATGTTCGGTTTTTCCGTCCTTGCTTGAGACTTGTACAGAGAGAGATCTGCTCCTTTGTGCTTTGGCTTAGCAAGTGCTCTATTGTGGTCAATCACCTAGCGTTTTTGCTCACATACACCTGCTATATACACCTATATTGTTGTTAGCTAGATAGAGATTGTATTTTAGTTAGTAGCTTGTGTGTTACATAGAGACAGCTGCTGCTGCAAGCAAGCTTACACAGCTTTAGACCTCAGGGCCTTGCCTGTGTGGGCAGCCGTCCTCCTGTCCTCTGTTAGTTTATTTCTCATCTATACTAGTGTTTCTGCTGTGTATTCTACCCTGTCTTGTCCTTTACTACTGAGTGATTATTGTATTTTGTAGTTATACTACTGTACTAGGGACACTCACTGTTACTGTTCATAGCTCCTGCGTGTGTGTGTGTGTGTGTGTGTCTGTAGTGTACACAGTACACAGTACTCCCTTCTACTGAATCATCTGATTACTACTGAATCGGATTATTGTATTTTCTAGTTGTACTTACTGTACTAGGGACACTCAGTCACTGTTCATAGGCTAGCTCCTGCGTGTGTGTGTGTGTGCGTGCACTGTCTGCAGTGTACACACACTCTATTTCCTTCTACTGAATCTGATTACTACTGATTATTGTATTTTCTAGTTAGTGTACTAGGGGACACACTCACTGTTCACTGTTCACACTTACTGATTACTGATTATTGTATTTTGTATTTGTACTGTACTAGTAATCACTTAGCGATCTAATCACTTAGTGATTAGTGTCACCTCACCCACCAACCCACTCCATTAAAGTACCCCACTTTTTCACCCGCCCTTTTAAAAACTTTTTTGTTTACGCCCAAAACATCTAAGATGTCTGGAAGTGGCAGCCAGCGCGGTTTGGGCAAGGGGAAGGGCAGCAAGGGAATCAGGAGGAGAGGGGGCAGCATTGTGGCAAGCCGTGCCACTATGCACAGTTCCGAAGCAGCAGCAGCTGCGTCAGTGGCTAACATTCTGCCTATAGCCACTGGCCGTGGACGCCTTGGGCGCCCAGCAGGAGCATCTGCAACTCACACTGCAGAGACACAGCAGCAGCAGCGTGTAGTACCTGCTCCTATTTTCCTCCAGCCGGGTCGGAAACGTCCCATTGAGGAAAAGGATGCAGCCACTGTGATGCAACTGATGACGGATTATGAGCAGCCCGCCATCAGCTCTGCATCCGAGGCCTCCACCCTCACCACCACCACCACCCCTGTTCGCAGCAGCCGCCCAGCAGGGCCTGGGGAGGAGGCCAGTTCACCGTCAGTTGGCGACCTGTCATTCAGCAGTCTTTTGACCCCAGGCATCATGAGTCAATTGTCTGCTGTTGTGGCGGTTTTGAGGAGGAGATGCTGATGGGCACTTTGGGGGAGGAGGGATTGGACAGCAAGATTGTGGCGACAGTCAAGCAGCCCATCCATGCATCAGGAGAGGAGTTTGGGGGGTCATCATCCCAGCAGGACATGTTTCAGGAGGGGGAGGATGATGATGATGATGACAGGGTGACAGACAAAGACTGGGTGCCACCAGCTCCTGGGGATGTCATCATCAGCAGCTCTGAGGAGGAGGAGGAGGATGCACTTGTGGGCCTTGCAAGGAGGCGCATCATTGCAAGCATTGGCAGCAGTAGGCAGGTCCCACAGCCTGCTGGTGTCTCAGGCTCAGCAGCAGCAGCATCTGCCAGTACCACCACCAGCCGCACCCAAGCCCCCCCCCCCCCAACCACCACAGGAAGACAGACAGCAGCGGCTCCAGGCCGTAGGGGGGTTTTCATGTCACCAATCTGGCAATTTTTCACCATGCCCACAGTTTACAGCGAGTACGCCACTTGCAACCACTGTCAGCGGAAGTTGAGCAGAGGTGCAGACCCCTTAAAGTTCAGCACCAGCTCTCTTATCAACCATCTTGCTGCTAAACATTACCACCAGCATGAGGAGTTCCAGAGGCTGAAGGCAGTGGCACCACACCCATCACTGCACAGACTTCAGTAGCAGCAGCAGCAACAGCAGCCACCCGCCCTCCTGCTCCTCCAGCACCACCAGCAGGAGTGCGGAAACGCACTGCTCCTCCCCCTCTGCAACTCCTGCCGCCGACACTGAGGCCTGTTCTGGCAGCCAGTCCTCAGTGGCCTCCTCTGCTGTCTCCACTGATTCCCGTGCTAGCAAAAGGCGACGCCAGAGCCTTTTGAGCGAGTCCTTCCAGGGGGTGGTTAGGGCTCTGCCTCCCAACAGCCGTCGCGTGCGGCAGCTGAACGGTTTGCTGGCATGGGCTATGTGCTCCCAACTGTGCTCCCAACTCCTGCCGTACACGCTCGTGCAGGAGGGGAGCGACATGCGTGCGCTGCTTGCTTGTGCAGCCCCAGACTGGCAGCTCCCCAGCAGACACTTCTTCGCCCGCCAGGTCATGCCTGCACTGCACCACTTTGTGATAGCCAATGTGGAGCGAGGGCTGGAGCACACGGTTGGTGAAAGGGTCCATGTCACCATGGACTCCTGGAGCAGCCGCTTCGGGACAGGCCGCTACCTGTCCTTCACTGTCCACTGGGTCAGCTTGGTGGAAGGGGGTGAGGATGGGAGAGCAGCAGTGGGCACAGCAGCAGCAGCAACACAGTGGGTGGTGCCACCCCGCAGGGTCGGGGGAACTGCAGCAGGTTCCTCCGATCCTCTGACATCCTCCGGCACACCTGGCCAAACCCCCCGCCTCAGCAGCAGCGTGAAGCCACGCCACTGCCAAGCGCTGCTGCAGTTGGTCAGCCTTGGGAAGACCAAACTGACAGCAAACCATGTGTTGGCCAAACTCCAGGAGCAGGAGAGGATTTGGCTGACCCCCAGAGGCCTCAGAGTCGGAGAGGTGGTGGCCGACAATGGGGCCAATCTGGTTGCCGCAATCGACAGGGGAAACCTGACTCACATCTTCTGTCTTGCCCACGTGCTGAACCTGGTGGTGCAGAAGTTCTTGCGCACCTACCAGGGGATGGGCGAACTGCTGGAAACGGCAAGGAATGTTGTGCGTCACTTCCGGCACTCGCCTGCAGCCTCTGCGAGCCTGGAAGATGTGCAAAAGGAGCTGGAGCTGCCACGCCATCGGCTGATCCTTGACGTTCCAACTCGCTGGAACTCCACCCTGGTGATGTTGGAGCGTCTGGTTGAACAGAAGCACGCTGTCAACCAGTACCTTGCCCTGGCCACTGTGTCCGCCGCTCAGAAAAGGGACAAGACCAGCAACATCCCGTCCATCGTCCCCGATGACGACTGGGGGCACATGCAGCAGGTGTGCTTAGTGCTGGCTCCCTTTCTGCAGGCCACCAACATGTTGAGCAGGGACCATGCTATGGTGTGCGAGTGGGTGCCCCTGGTTTGTCTGCTGAACAGGGCCCTCGATGCTTTGCTGGAACAAGGAGCAGCAGCCTTGGCCCAGCAGGAGCGGCATGCAGCTGCACCGTCCACCTCTGAGGGGGAGGAGGAGGAGGACTTGGTGGAGGTCCCTGACCTTGCTGCTGATGACGGGGATCAGCACAGTGCAGCTGAGTTGGTGCGGGGGTGGAGAGAGGATGAGGCGGCAGAGGAGGAGGATGAGGACAGCACTGCCATTGATGCGCCAGCACACATGGCCCGCCTCTTCCCAATGGCAGCGCACATGCTGACGTGCCTGCGCAGGGACCCCAGGGTGATCCAGATGAAGCAGAGGGAGGACATCTGGATCAGCATGATGTTGGACCCGCGCCTCAAGGGGAAGTTGAGCCAGTTCCTGCCTCCTGCAGGAGAAGACCCAGCGCAACAAATAAGGAGCTTGCAGCAGGCCCTTGTTGAGCGCTTGGAGGAAGCCTTCCCCCAGCCTTCCACCCCCACTGTCCAGCCAGCACAGAGGCAGCAGCAGGTGCCTGCATCCTGCAGCAAGCGCCCCACAGACCTGCTGTCTCTCAGCAACGAGCTCTACAGGACTGTAGAGGCTCCAGCAGTGACTAGAGAGGAGGTGCATGCAGCAGCATCCTCCTCCGGTCACAGCCAGCGCCTGACCCGCATGGTGGCTGACTACATGGGGTCCTACAGCGGGCTTGACAGCGATGCCCCTGTTGATCCCATGGAGTATTGGGTCAAGCGCCTGGAGATCTGGAGCGAGCTGGCGCAGTACGCCCTGGAAGTGCTGTCCTGTCCCCCTTCCAGCGTGCTGTCCGAGCGCTGCTTCAGTGCAGCTGGTGGCGTGGTCACCGAGAAACGCTCACGTCTGTCTCACAAGTCTGTGGACAGACTGACGTTTCTCAAGATGAACCAGGCGTGGGTGGAAGGCGAGTTCCTGGCCCCTGTTGTCGGCGAGAGGGGGACATGAACTGGCTGCCGGAACCATCGTTAATATGCCTTACCACCCTTTACCACCTCTTGGCTCCTGCTCACTACTAAGCCAGCCTGGTTCAGTTTGACTATTACGTCGCCTGTAGCCACACATTTTACACCTACAGTGGGCTGCTGTGTACTGCCCTTCTGCTGTCTGTCTGTGTGTGTTTCCCACTGCCAGGGTACACAGATTTACCTTCTGCTGCCACTCTGCCACCAGCTATTACATCCAACAATAGCTATCTGTTAAATTTGCCTTAAAAAAAAAAAAAAAAAAACAATAAAAAAAAAAAAGGTTTAATTTTTCTGAGGTGCCCGGGTTGAAAACTGTGTTGTCCCAGTTGTGTATTGGACACGATGTGGGCTGCACGACCGCTGTCTGGGACCTCCTGTTGTGTTTATTTACAGCCCTGGTATCACCGCTAGGTACCAGGGCTATTATGTCACGCTGCCTACCTGCTGCCACACTCACACTACTCCTCCATTCCTCCTGCTGCTGCTGCTGTCGGTCTGTGTTTCCCACTGCCAAGGTACACAGATTTACCTTCTGCTGCCACTCTGCCACCAGCTATTACGTCCAACAATAGCTATATTTGTGTAATTTGCTGTAAAAAAAAAAAACATTAAAAAAAAAAAAGGTTTAATTTTTTTGAGGTGTCCGGGTTGAAAAATGTGTTGTCCCAGTTGTGTATTGGACACGATGTGGGCTGCACGACCGCTGCCTGGGACCTCCTGTTGTGTATTTATGGGCTGGTGCCACCGCTAGGTACCACAGCCTATTATGTCTCACTGCCTGCCTCATTGACTGCCTGCTGCCACACAATCATCCTCCTCCTGCTGCTGCTGCTGAATTTACCTCCTGCTGTCTGTGTGTTTCCACTGCCAGGGAGCACATACAATGGCGCTTCCACCATGCGCCACCAGCTATTTATTACGCTCAAAAATAGCTGCATTTCTTTAAAAAAACGAAAAAAATATATATATTTTTTAATACTTTGTGATATTATTTTTAGAGGTGTCCGGGTTGAAAACTGTGTTGTCCCAGTTGTGTATTGGACATGATTTGGGCTTCACGACCGCTGTCTGGAACCTCATGCTGTGTATTTACGGCCTGGTACCACCGCTAGGTACCACAGCACAGCCTATTATGTCTCGCTGCCTGCCTTATTGACTGCCTGCTGCCACACAATCATCCTCCACCTGCTGCTGCTGCTGAATTTACCTCCTGCTGTCTGTGTGTTTCCACTGCCAGGGAGCACATACAATGGCGCTTCCACCATGCGCCACCAGCTATTTATTACGCTCAAAAATAGCTGCATTTCTTTAAAAAAAAAGAAAACAATATATATACTTTTTAATACTTTGTGATATTATTTTTAGAGGTGTCCGGGTTGAAAACTGTGTTGTCCCAGTTGTGTATTGGACATGATTTGGGCTTCACGACCGCTGTCTGGAACCTCATGCTGTGTATTTACGGCCTGGTACCACCGCTAGGCACCACAGCCTATTATGTCTCGCTGCCTGCCTCATTGACTGCCTGCTGCCACACAATCATCCTCCTCCTGCTGCTGCTGCTGAATTTACCTCCTGCTGTCTGTATGTTTCCACTGCAAGGGAGCACATACAATGGCGCTTCCACCATGCGCCACCAGCTATTTATTACGCTCAAAAATAGCTGCATTTCTTTAAAAAAACAAAAAAAAATATATATACTTTTTAATACTTTGTGATATTATTTTTAGAGGTGTCCGGGTTGAAAACTGTGTTGTCCCAGTTGTGTATTGGACATGATGTGGGCTTCACAACCGCTGTCTGGAACCTCATGCTGTGTATTTACGGCCTGGCTATTACGTCCAACAATAGCTATATTTGTGTAATTTGCTGTAAAAAAAAAAACAATAAAAAAAAAAGATTTAATTTTTTTGAGGTGTCCGGGTTGAAAACTGTGTTGTCCCAGTTGTGTATTGGACACGATGTGGGCTGCACGACCGCTGTCTGGGACCTCCTGTTGTGTATTTATGGGCTGGTGCCACCGCTAGGTATCACAGCCTATTATGTCTCGCTGCCTGCCTCATTGACTGCCTGCTGCCACACAATCATCCTCCTCCTGCTGCTGCTGCTGAATTTACCTCCTGCTGTCTGTGTGTTTCCACTGCCAGGGAGCACATACAATGGCGCTTCCCCCATGCGCCACCAGCTATTTATTACGCTCAAAAATAGCTGCATTTCTTTAAAAAAAACGAAAAAAATATATATGCTTTTTAATACTTTGTGATATTATTTTTAGAGGTGTCCAGGTTGAAAACTGTGTTGTCCCAATTGTGTATTGGACATGATGTGGGCTTCACGACCGCTGTCTGGAACCTCATGCTGTGTATTTACGGCCTGGTACCACCGCTAGGTACCACAGCACAGCCTATTATGTCTCGCTGCCTGCCTCATTGACTGCCTGCTGCCACACAATCATCCTCCTCCTGCTGCTGCTGCTGAATTTACCTCCTGCTGTCTGTATGTTTCCACTGCCCGGGAGCACATACAATGGCGCTTCCATCATGCACCACCAGCTATTTATTACGCTCAAAAATAGCTGCATTTCTTTAAAAAAAAATATAGAAGAGAAATAAGTGAAGAAGAAGAAGACGATATAGAAGAAGAAGATATAGAAAAAGAAGAAGACGGTATAGAAGAAGAAGAAGATATAGAAAAAGAAGAAGATATAGAAAAAGAAGAAGAAGATATAGAAAAAGAAGAAGAAGATATAGAAAAGGAAGAAGAAGATATAGAAAAAGAAGAAGAAGATATAGAAAAAGAAAAAGAAGATATAGAAAAGGAAGAAGAAGATATAGAAAAAGAAGAAGAAGATATAGAAAAAGAAGAAGAAGAAGGAGAAGAAGAAGAAGAAGATATAGAAAAAAAAGAAGAAGAAGATATAGAAGAAGAAGAAGAAGAAGAAGAAGAGGAAGAAGAAGAAGAAGAAGAAGAAGAAGATGAAGATGAAGATGAAGAAAATGAAGAAGAAGAAGAAGAAGAAGAAGAAGAACTAGAAGAAGAAGAAGAAGAAGAAGAAGAAGAAGAAGAAGAAGAAGAAAATATAGAAGAAGAAGAAGAAGAAGAAGAAGAAGAAGAAGAAGAAGAAGAAGAAGAAGAAGAAGAAGAAGAAGAAGAAGAAGAAGAAGATATAGAAGAAGAAGAAGATATAGAAGATATAGAAGAAGAAGAAGATATAGCAGAAGAAGAAGAAGATGAAGAAGAAGAAGAAGATATAGAAGAAGAAGAAGAAGATATAGAAGAAGAAGAAGAAGAAGAAGATATAGAAGAAGAAGAAGAAGAAGAAATAGAAGAAGAAGAAGATATAACAGAAGAAGAAGAAGATATAGAAGAAGAAGAAGAAGAAGATATAAAAGAAGAAGAAGATATAGAAGATATAGAAGAAGAAGAAGATATAGAAGATATAGAAGAAGAAGAAGAAGAAATCTGGAGATCTGGAGCGAGCTGGCGCAGTACGCCCTGGAAGTGCTGTCCTGTCCCCCTTCCAGCGTGCTGTCCGAGCGCTGCTTCAGTGCAGCTGGTGGCGTGGTCACCGAGAAACGCTCACGTCTGTCTCACAAGTCTGTGGACAGACTGACGTTTCTCAAGATGAACCAGGCGTGGGTGGAAGGCGAGTTCCTGACCCCTGTTGTCGGCGAGAGGGGGACATGAACTGGCTGCCGGAACCATTGTTAATATGCCTTACCACCCTTTACCACCTCCTGGCTCCTGCTCACTACTAAGCCAGCCTGGTTCAGTTTGACTATTACGTCGCCTGTAGCCACACATTTTACACCTACAGTGGGCTGCTGTGTACTGCCCTTCTGCTGTCTGTCTGTCTGTGTTTCCCACTGCCAGGGTACACAGATTTACCTTCTGCTGCCACTCTGCCACCAGCTATTACGTCCAACGATAGCTATCTGTTAAATTTGCCTTAAAAAAAAAAAAAAAAAAAAAAAAAAGGTTTAATTTTTCTGAGGTGCCCGGGTTGAAAACTGTGTTGTCCCAGTTGTGTATTGGACACGATGTGGGCTGCACAACCGCTGTCTGGGACCTCCTGTTGTGTTTATTTACAGCCCTGGTATCACCGCTAGGTACCAGGGCTATTATGTCACGCTGCCTACCTGCTGCCACACTCACACTACTCCTCCATTCCTCCTGCTGCTGCTGCTGTCGGTCTGTGTTTCCCACTGCCAGGGTACACAGATTTACCTTCTGCTGCCACTCTGCCACCAGCTATTACGTCCAACAATAGCTATATTTGTGTAATTTGCTGTAAGAAAAAAAAAAAACATTAAAAAAAAAAAGGGTTAATTTTTTTGAGGTGTCCGGGTTGAAAACTGTGTTGTCCCAGTTGTGTATTGGACACGATGTGGGCTGCACGACCGCTGTCTGGGACCTCCTGTTGTGTATTTATGGGCTGGTGCCACCGCTAGGTACCACAGCCTATTATGTCTCGCTGCCTGCCTCATTGACTGCCTGCTGCCACACAATCATCCTCCTCCTGCTGCTGCTGCTGCTGAATTTACCTCCTGCTGTCTGTGTGTTTCCACTGCCAGGGAGCACATACAATGGCGCTTCCACCATGCGCCACCAGCTATTTATTACGCTCAAAAATAGCTGCATTTCTTTAAAAAAACGAAAAAAATATATATACTTTTTAATACTTTGTGATATTATTTTTAGAGGTGTCCGGGTTGAAAACTGTGTTGTCCCAGTTGTGTATTGGACATGATGTGGGCTTCACGACCGCTGTCTGGAACCTCATGCTGTGTATTTACAGCCTGGTACCACCGCTAGGTACCACAGCCTATTATGTCTCGCTGCCTGCCTCATTGACTGCCTGCTGCCACACAATCATCCTCCTACTGCTGCTGCTGCTGAATTTACCTCCTGCTGTCTGTGTGTTTCCACTGCCAGGGAGCACATACAATGGCGCTTCCACCATGCGCCACCAGCTATTTATTACGCTCAAAAATAGCTACATTTCTTTAAAAAAACGAAAAAAATATATATACTTTTTAATACTTTGTGATATTATTTTTAGAGGTGTCCGGGTTGAAAACTGTGTTGTCCCAGTTGTGTATTGGACATGATGTGGGCTTCACGACCGCTGTCTGGAACCTCATGCTGTGTATTTACGGCCTGGTACCACCGCTAGGTACCACAGCACAGCCTATTATGTCTCGCTGCCTGCCTCATTCACTGCCTGCTGCCACACAATCATCCTCCTCCTGCTGCTGCTGCTGAATTTACCTCCTGCTGTCTGTATGTTTCCACTGCCCGGGAGCACATACAATGGCGCTTCCATCATGCACCACCAGCTATTTATTACGCTCAAAAATAGCTGCATTTCTTTAAAAAAAAATATAGAAGAGAAATAAGTGAAGAAGAAGAAGACGATATAGAAGAACAAGATATAGAAAAAGAAGAAGACGGTATAGAAGAAGAAGAAGATATAGAAAAAGAAGAAGATATAGAAAAAGAAGAAGAAGATATAGAAAAAGAAGAAGAAGATATAGAAAAGGAAGAAGAAGATATAGAAAAAGAAGAAGAAGATATAGAAAAAGAAAAAGAAGATATAGAAAAGGAAGAAGAAGATATAGAAAAAGAAGAAGAAGATATAGAAAAAGAAGAAGAAGAAGGAGAAGAAGAAGAAGAAGATATAGAAAAAAAAGAAGAAGAAGAAGATATAGAAGAAGAAGAAGAAGAAGAAGAAGAAGAAGAAGAAGAAGAAGAAGAAGAAGAAGAAGAAGAAGAAGAAGAAGAAGATGAAGATGAAGAAAATGAAGATGAAGAAGAAGAAGAAGAAGAAGAAGAAGAAGAAAATATAGAAGAAGAAGAAGAAGAAGAAGAAGAAGAAGAAGAAGAAGAAGAAGAAGATATAGAAGAAGAAGAAGAAGATATAGAAGAAGAAGAAGATATAGAAGATATAGAAGAAGAAGATATAGCAGAAGAAGAAGAAGATGAAGAAGAAGAAGATATAGAAGAAGAAGAAGAAGAAGATATAGAAGAAGAAGAAGAAGAAGAAGAAATAGAAGAAGAAGAAGAAGATATAACAGAAGAAGAAGAAGATATAGAAGAAGAAGAAGAAGATATAAAAGAAGAAGAAGATATAGAAGATATAGAAGAAGAAGAAGATATAGAAGATATAGAAGAAGAAGAAGAAGAAATCTGGAGATCTGGAGCGAGCTGGCGCAGTACGCCCTGGAAGTGCTGTCCTGTCCCCCTTCCAGCGTGCTGTCCGAGCGCTGCTTCAGTGCAGCTGGTGGCGTGGTCCCCGAGAAACGCTCACGTCTGTCTCACAAGTCTGTGGACAGACTGACGTTACTCAAGATGAACCAGGCGTGGGTGGAAGGCGAGTTCCTGACCCCTGTTGTCGGCGAGAGGGGGACATGAACTGGCTGCCGGAACCATTGTTAATATGCCTTACCACCCTTTACCACCTCCTGGCTCCTGCTCACTACTAAGCCAGCCTGGTTCAGTTTGACTATTACGTCGCCTGTAGCCACACATTTTACACCTACAGTGGGCTGCTGTGTACTGCCCTTCTGCTGTCTGTCTGTCTGTGTTTCCCACTGCCAGGGTACACAAATTTACCTTCTGCTGCCACTCTGCCACCAGCTATTACGTCCAACGATAGCTATCTGTTAAATTTGCCTTAAAAAAAAAAAAAAAAAAAAAAGGTTTAATTTTTCTGAGGTGCCCGGGTTGAAAACTGTGTTGTCCCAGTTGTGTATTGGACACGATGTGGGCTGCACAACCGCTGTCTGGGACCTCCTGTTGTGTTTATTTACAGCCCTGGTATCACCGCTAGGTACCAGGGCTATTATGTCACGCTGCCTACCTGCTGCCACACTCACACTACTCCTCCATTCCTCCTGCTGCTGCTGCTGTCGGTCTGTGTTTCCCACTGCCAGGGTACACAGATTTACCTTCTGCTGCCACTCTGCCACCAGCTATTACGTCCAACAATAGCTATATTTGTGTAATTTGCTGTAAGAAAAAAAAAAAAACATTAAAAAAAAAAAAGGGTTAATTTTTTTGAGGTGTCCGGGTTGAAAACTGTGTTGTCCCAGTTGTGTATTGGACACGATGTGGGCTGCACGACCGCTGTCTGGGACCTCCTGTTGTGTATTTATGGGCTGGTGCCACCGCTAGGTACCACAGCCTATTATGTCTCGCTGCCTGCCTCATTGACTGCCTGCTGCCACACAATCATCCTCCTCCTGCTGCTGCTGCTGCTGAATTTACCTCCTGCTGTCTGTGTGTTTCCACTGCCAGGGAGCACATACAATGGCGCTTCCACCATGCGCCACCAGCTATTTATTACGCTCAAAAATAGCTGCATTTCTTTAAAAAAACGAAAAAAATATATATACTTTTTAATACTTTGTGATATTATTTTTAGAGGTGTCCGGGTTGAAAACTGTGTTGTCCCAGTTGTGTATTGGACATGATGTGGGCTTCACGACCGCTGTCTGGAACCTCATGCTGTGTATTTACAGCCTGGTACCACCGCTAGGTACCACAGCCTATTATGTCTCGCTGCCTGCCTCATTGACTGCCTGCTGCCACACAATCATCCTCCTACTGCTGCTGCTGCTGAATTTACCTCCTGCTGTCTGTGTGTTTCCGCTGCCAGGGAGCACATACAATGGCGCTTCCACCATGCGCCACCAGCTATTTATTACGCTCAAAAATAGCTACATTTCTTTAAAAAAACGAAAAAAATATATATACTTTTTAATACTTTGTGATATTATTTTTAGAGGTGTCCGGGTTGAAAACTGTGTTGTCCCAGTTGTGTATTGGACATGATGTGGGCTTCACGACCGCTGTCTGGAACCTCATGCTGTGTATTTACGGCCTGGTACCACCGCTAGGTACCACAGCACAGCCTATTATGTCTCGCTGCCTGCCTCATTGACTGCCTGCTGCCACACAATCATCCTCCCCCTGCTGCTGCTGCTGCTGAATTTACCTCCTGCTGTCTGTGTGTTTCCACTGCCAGGGAGCACATACAATGGCGCTTCCATCATGCGCCACCAGCTATTTATTACGCTCAAAAATAGCTGCATTTTTTTAAAAAAACGAAAAAAATATATATACTTTTTAATACTTTGTGATATTATTTTTAGAGGTGTCCGGGTTGAAAACTGTGTTGTCCCAGTTGTGTATTGGACATGATGTGGGCTTCACGACCGCTATCTGGAATCTCATGCTGTGTATTTACGGCCTGGTACCACCGCTAGGTACCACAGCACAGCCTATTATGTCTCGCTGCCTGCCTCATTGACTGCCTGCTGCCACACAATCATCCTCCTCCTGCTGCTGCTGAATTTACCTCCTGCTGTCTGTGTGTTTCCACTGCCAGGGAGCACATACAATGGCGCTTCCATCATGCGCCACCAGCTATTTATTACGCTCAAAAATAGCTGCATTTCTTTAACAAAAAATATAGAAGAGAAATAAGTGAAGAAGAAGAAGACGATATAGAAGAAGAAGATCTAGAAAAAGAAGAAGAAGATATAAAAAAAGAAGAAGAAGATATAGAAAAGGAAGAAGAAGATATAGAAAAAGAAGAAGACGATATAGAAAAAGAAGAAGAAGATATAGAAAAGGAAGAAGAAGATATAGAAAAAGAAGAAGAAGATATAGAAAAGGAAGAAGAAGAAGGAGAAGAAGAAGAAGATATAGAAAAAGAAGAAGAAGATATAGAAAAAGAAGAAGAAGAAGGAGAAGAAGAAGAAGATATAGAAAAAGAAGAAGAAGAAGATATAGAAGAAGAAGATGAAGAAGAAGATGAAGAAGAAGATGAAGATGAAGAAGATGAAGAAGAAGAAGAAATAGAAGAAGAAGAAGAAGATATAACAGAAGAAGAAGAAGATATAGAAGAAGAAGAAGAAGAAGATATAAAAGAAGAAGAAGATATAGAAGATATAGAAGAAGAAGAAGATATAGAAGATATAGAAGAAGATATAGAAGAAGAAGAAATCTGGAGATCTGGAGCGAGCTGGCGCAGTACGCCCTGGAAGTGCTGTCCTGTCCCCCTTCCAGCGTGCTGTCCGACCGCTGCTTCAGTGCAGCTGGTGGCGTGGTCACCGAGAAACGCTCACGTCTGTCTCACAAGTCTGTGGACAGACTGACGTTTCTCAAGATGAACCAGGCGTGGGTGGAAGGCGAGTTCCTGACCCCTGTTGTCGGCGAGAGGGGGACATGAACTGGCTGCCGGAACCATTGTTAATATGCCTTACCACCCTTTACCACCTCCTGGCTCCTGCTCACTACTAAGCCAGCCTGGTTCAGTTTGACTATTACGTCGCCTGTAGCCACACATTTTACACCTACAGTGGGCTGCTGTGTATTGCCCTTCTGCTGTCTGTCTGTCTGTGTTTCCCACTGCCAGGGTACACAGATTTACCTTCTGCTGCCACTCTGCCACCAGCTATTACGTCCAACGATAGCTATCTGTTAAATTTGCCTTAAAAAAAAAAAGGTTTAATTTTTCTGAGGTGCCCGGGTTGAAAACTGTGTTGTCCCAGTTGTGTATTGGACACGATGTGGGCTGCACAACCGCTGTCTGGGACCTCCTGTTGTGTTTATTTACAGCCCTGGTATCACCGCTAGGTACCAGGGCTATTATGTCACGCTGCCTACCTGCTGCCACACTCACACTACTCCTCCATTCCTCCTGCTGCTGCTGCTGTCGGTCTGTGTTTCCCACTGTCAGGGTACACAGATTTACCTTCTGCTGCCACTCTGCCACCAGCTATTACGTCCAACAATAGCTATATTTGTGTAATTTGCTGTAAGAAAAAAAAAAAACATTAAAAAAAAAAAGATTTATTTTTTTGAGGTGTCCGGGTTGAAAACTGTGTTGTCCCAGTTGTGTATTGGACACGATGTGGGCTGCACGACCGCTGTCTGGGACCTCCTGTTGTGTATTTATGGGCTGGTGCCACCGCTAGGTACCACAGCCTATTATGTCTCGCTGCCTGCCTCATTGACTGCCTGCTGCCACACAATCATCCTCCTCCTGCTGCTGCTGCTGCTGAATTTACCTCCTGCTGTCTGTGTGTTTCCACTGCCAGGGAGCACATACAATGGCGCTTCCACCATGCGCCACCAGCTATTTATTACGCTCAAAAATAGCTGCATTTCTTTAAAAAAACGAAAAAAATATATATACTTTTTAATACTTTGTGATATTATTTTTAGAGGTGTCCGGGTTGAAAACTGTGTTGTCCCAGTTGTGTATTGGACATGATGTGGGCTTCACGACCGCTGTCTGGAACCTCATGTTGTGTATTTACGGCCTGGTACCACCGCTAGGTACCACAGCCTATTATGTCTCGCTGCCTGCCTCATTGACTGCCTGCTACCACACAATCATCCTCCTCCTGCTGCTGAATTTACCTCCTGCTGTCTGTGTGTTTCCACTGCCAGGGAGCACATACAATGGCGCTTCCACCATGCGCCACCAGCTATTTATTACGCTCAAAAATAGATGCATTTCTTTAAAAAAACGAAAAAAATATATATACTTTTTAATACTTTGTGATATTATTTTTAGAGGTGTCCGGGTTGAAAACTGTGTTGTCCCAGTTGTGTGTTGGACATGATGTGGGCTTCACGACCGCTGTCTGGAACATCATGCTGTGTATTTACGGCCTGGTACCACCGCTAGGTACCACAGCCTATTATGTCTCGCTGCCAGCCTCATTGACTGCCTGCTGCCACACAATCATCCTCCTCCTGCTGCTGCTGCTGAATTTACCTCCTGCTGTCTGTGTGTTTCCACTGCCAGGGAGCACATACAATGGCGCTTCCACCATGCGCCACCAGCTATTTATTACGCTCAAAAATAGCTGCATTTCTTTAAAAAAAACGAAAAAAATATATATACTTTATAATACTTTGTGATATTATTTTTAGAGGTGTCCGGGTTGAAAACTGTGTTGTCCCAGTTGTGTATTGGACATGATGTGGGCTTCACGACCGCTGTCTGGAACCTCATGCTGTGTATTTACGGCCTGGTACCACCGCTAGGTACCACAGCCTATTATGTCTCGCTGCCTGCCTCATTGACTGCCTGCTGCCACACAATCATCCTCCTCCTGCTGCTGCTGCTGAATTTACCTCCTGCTGTCTGTGTGTTTCCACTGCCAGGGAGCACATACAATGGCGCTTCCACCATGCGCCACCAGCTATTTATTACGCTCAAAAATAGCTACATTTCTTTAAAAAAACGAAAAAAATATATATACTTTTTAATACTTTGTGATATTATTTTTAGAGGTGTCCGGGTTGAAAACTGTGTTGTCCCAGTTGTGTATTGGACATGATGTGGGCTTCACGACCGCTGTCTGGAACCTCATGCTGTGTATTTACGGCCTGGTACCACCGCTAGGTACCACAGCACAGCCTATTATGTCTCGCTGCCTGCCTCATTGACTGCCTGCTGCCACACAATCATCCTCCTCCTGCTGCTGCTGCTGCTGAATTTACCTCCTGCTGTCTGTGTGTTTCCACTGCCAGGGAGCACATACAATGGCGCTTCCATCATGCGCCACCAGCTATTTATTACGCTCAAAAATAGCTGCATTTCTTTTAAAAAAACGAAAAAAATATATATACTTTTTAATACTTTGTGATACTATTTTTAGAGGTGTCCGGGTTGAAAACTGTGTTGTCCCAGTTGTGTATTGGACATGATGTGGGCTTCACGACCGCTGTCTGGAACCTCATGCTGTGTATTTACGGCCTGGTACCACCGCTAGGTACCACAGCACAGCCTATTATGTCTCGCTGCCTGCCTCATTGACTGCCTGCTGCCACACAATCCTCCTCCTCCTGCTGCTGCTGCTGAATTTACCTCCTGCTGTCTGTGTGTTTCCACTGCCAGGGAGCACATACAATGGCGCTTCCATCATGCGCCACCAGCTATTTATTACGCTCAAAAATAGCTGCATTTCTTTAAAAAAAAAATATAGAAGAGAAATAAGTGAAGAAGAAGAAGACGATATAGAAGAAGAAGATATAGAAAAAGAAGAAGACGATATAGAAGAAGAAGATATAGAAAAAGAAGAAGAAGATATAGAAAAAGAAGAAGAAGATATAGAAAAAGAAGAAGAAGATATAGAAAAGGAAGACGAAGATATAGAAAAAGAAGAAGAAGATATAGAAAAAGAAGAAGAAGATATAGAAAAGGAAGAAGAAGATATAGAAAAAGAAGAAGGAGAAGAAGAAGAAGTTATAGAAAAAGAAGAAGAAGATATAGAAAAAGAAGAAGAAGAAGGAGAAGAAGAAGAAGATATAGAAAAAGAAGAAGAAGTAGATATAGAAGAAGAAGAAGATGAAGAAGAAGATGAAGATGAAGAAGATGAAGATGATGAAGAAGAAGAAGATATAGAAGAAGAAGAAGAAGATATAGAAGAAGAAGAAGATATAGAAGATATAGAAGAAGAAGAAGATGAAGATGAAGAAGAAGAAGAAGAAGAAGAAGAAGAAGAAGAAGAAGAAGAAGAAGAAGAAGAAGAAGAAGAAGAAGAAGAAGAAGAAGATATAGAAGAAGAAGAAGAAGAAGAAGATGAAGAAGAAGAAGGAGAAGATATAGAAGAAGAAGAAGAAGAAGAAGATATAGAAGAAAAAGAAGAAGAAGAAGAAGATATAGAAGAAGAAGAAGATATAGAAGATATAGAAGAAGAAGAAGAAGATATAGAAGAAGAAGAAGAAGAAGAAGAAGAAGAATATATAGAAGAAGAAGAAGAAGAAGATATAGAAGAAGAAGAAGAAGATATAGAAGATATAGAAGAAGATGAAGATGAAGAAGAAGAAGAAGAAGAAGAAGAAGAAGAAGAAGAAGAAGAAGAAGAAGAAGAAGAAGAAGAAGAAGAAGAAGAAGAAGAAGAAGAAGAAGAAGAAGAAGAAGAAGAAGAAGAAGAAGAAGATATAGAAGAAGAAGAAGAAGAAGAAGATGAAGAAGAAGAAGGAGAAGATATAGAAGAAGAAGAAGAAGAAGAAGAAGATATAGAAGAAAAAGAAGAAGAAGAAGAAGATATAGAAGAAGAAGAAGATATAGAAGATATAGAAGAAGAAGAAGAAGATATAGAAGAAGAAGAAGAAGAAGAAGAAGAAGAATATATAGAAGAAGAAGAAGAAGAAGATATAGAAGAAGAAGAAGATATAGAAGATATAGAAGAAGAAGAAGATGAAGAAGAAGAAGAAGAAGAAGAAGAAGAAGAAGAAGAAGAAGAAGAAGAAGAAGAAGAAGAAGAAGAAGAAGAAGAAGAAGAAGAAGGAGAAGATATAGAAGAAGAAGAAGAAGAAGAAGATATAGAAGAAAAAGAAGAAGAAGAAGAAGAAGATATAGAAGAAGAAGAAGATATAGAAGATATAGAAGAAGAAGAAGAAGATATAGAAGAAGAAGAAGATATAGAAGAAGAAGAAGATATACAAGATGTAGAAGAAGAAGAAGATATAGAAGAAGAAGAAGAAATCTGGAGATCTGGAGCGAGCTGGCGCAGTACGCCCTGGAAGTGCTGTCCTGTCCCCCTTCCAGCGTGCTGTCCGAGCGCTGCTTCAGTGCAGCTGGTGGCGTGGTCACCGAGAAACGCTCACGTCTGTCTCACAAGTCTGTGGACAGACTGACGTTTCTCAAGATGAACCAGGCGTGGGTGGAAGGCGAGTTCCTGGCCCCTGTTGTCGGCGAGAGGGGGACATGAACTGGCTGCCGGAACCATCGTTAATATGCCTTACCACCCTTTACCACCTCCTGGCTCCTGCTCACTACTAAGCCAGCCTGGTTCAGTTTGACTATTACTTCGCCTGTAGCCACACATTTTACACCTACAGTGGGCTGCTGTGTACTGCCCTTCTGCTGTCTGTCTGTGTTTCCCACTGCCAGGGTACACAGATTTACCATCTGCTGCCACTCTGCCACCAGCTATTACGTCCAACAATAGCTATCTGTTAAATTTGCCTTAAAAAAAAAAAAAAAAAAAAAAAAAAAAAAGTTTAATTTTTCTGAGGTGCCTGGGTTGAAAACTGTGTTGTCCCAGTTGTGTGTTGGACACGATGTGGGCTGCACGACCACTGTCTGGGACCTCCTGTTGTATTTATTTACAGCCCTGGTATCACCGCTAGGTACCAGGGCTATTATGTCACGCTGCCTACCTGCTGCCACACTCACACTACTCCTCCATTCCTCCTGCTGCTGCTGCTGTCGGTCTGTGTTTCCCACTGCCAGGGTACACAGATTTACCTTCTGCTGCCACTCTGCCACCAGCTATTACGTCCAACAATAGCTATATTTGTGTAATTTGCTGTAAAAAAAAAAAAAACAATAAAAAAAAAAGATTTAATTTTTTTGAGGTGTCCGGGTTGAAAACTGTGTTGTCCCAGTTGTGTATTGGACACGATGTGGGCTGCACGACCGCTGTCTGGGACCTCCTGTTGTGTATTTATGGGCTGGTGCCACCGCTAGGTACCACAGCCTATTATGTCTCGCTGCCTGCCTCATTGACTGCCTGCTGCCACACAATCATCCTCCTCCTGCTGCTGCTGCTGAATTTACCTCCTGCTGTCTGTGTGTTTCCACTGCCAGGGAGCACATACAATGGCGCTTCCACCATGCGCCACCAGCTATTTATTACGCTCAAAAATAGCTGCATTTCTTAAAAAAACGAAAAAAATATATATACTTTTTAATACTTTGTGATATTATTTTTAGAGGTGTCCGGGTTGAAAACTGTGTTGTCCCAGTTGTGTATTGGACATGATGTGGGCTTCACGACCGCTGTCTGGAACCTCATGCTGTGTATTTACGGCCTGGTACCACCGCTAGGTACCACAGCCTATTATGTCTCGCTGCCTGCCTCATTGACTGCCTGCTACCACACAATCATCCTCCTCCTGCTGCTGCTGCTGAATTTACCTCCTGCTGTCTGTGTGTTTCCACTGCCAGGGAGCACATACAATGGCGCTTCCACCATGCGCCACCAGCTATTTATTATGCTCAAAAATAGCTGCATTTCTTTAAAAAAACGAAAAAAATATATATACTTTTTAATACTTTGTGATATTATTTTTAGAGGTGTCCGGGTTTAAAACTGTCTTGTCCCAGTTATCTATTGGACATGATGTGGGCTTCACGACCGCTGTCTGGAACCTCATGCTGTGTATTTACGGCCTGGTACCATCGCTAGGTACCACAGCCTATTATGTCTCGCTGCCTGCCTCATTGACTGCCTGCTGCCACACAATCATCCTCCTCCTGCTGCTGCTGCTGAATTTACCTCCTGCTGTCTGTGTGTTTCCACTGCCAGGGAGCACATACAATGGCACTTCCACCATGCGCCACCAGCTATTTATTACGCTCAAAAAAAGCTGCATTTCTTTAAAAAAACGAAAAAAATATATATACTTTTTAATACTTTGTGATATTATTTTTAGAGGTGTCCGGGTTGAAAACTGTGTTGTCCCAGTTGTGTATTGGACATGATGTGGGCTTCACGACCGCTGTCTGGAACATCATGCTGTGTATTTACGGCCTGGTACCACCGCTAGGTACCACAGCCTATTATGTCTCGCTGCCATCCTCATTGACTGCCTGCTGCCACACAATCATCCTCCTCCTGCTGCTGCTGCTGAATTTACCTCCTGCTGTCTGTGTGTTTCCACTGCCAGGGAGCACATACAATGGCGCTTCCACCATGCGCCACCAGCTATTTATTACGCTCAAAAAAAGCTGCATTTCTTTAAAAAAAACGAAAAAAAAATATATACTTTATAATACTTTGTGATATTATTTTTAGAGGTGTCCGGGTTGAAAACTGTGTTATCCCAGTTGTGTATTGGACATGATGTGGGCTTCACGACCGCTGTCTGGAACCTCATGCTGTGTATTTACGGCCTGGTACCACCGCTAGGTACCACAGCACAGCCTATTATGTCTCGCTGCCTGCCTCATTGACTGCCTGCTGCCACACAATCATCCTCCTCCTGCTGCTGCTGCTGCTGAATTTACCTCCTGCTGTCTGTGTGTTTCCACTGCCAGGGAGCACATACAATGGCGCTTCCATCATGCGCCACCAGCTATTTATTACGCTCAAAAATAGCTGCATTTCTTTTAAAAAAAAGAAAAAAATATATATACGTTTTAATACTTTGTGATATTATTTTTAGAGGTGTCCGGGTTGAAAACTGTGTTGTCCCAGTTGTGTATTGGACATGATGTGGGCTTCACGACCGCTGTCTGGAACCTCATGCTGTGTATTTACGGCCTGGTACCACCGTTAGGTACCACAGCACAGCCTATTATGTCTCGCTGCCTGCCTCATTGACTGCCTGCTGCCACACAATCCTCCTCCTCCTGCTGCTGCTGCTGAATTTACCTCCTGCTGTCTGTGTGTTTCCACTGCCAGGGAGCACATACAATGGCGCTTCCATCATGCGCCACCAGCTATTTATTACGCTCAAAAATAGCTGCATTTCTTTAAAAAAAAAATATAGAAGAGAAATAAGTGAAGAAGAAGAAGACGATATAGAAGAAGAAGATATAGAAAAAGAAGAAGACGATATAGAAGAAGAAGATATAGAAAAAGAAGAAGAAGATATAAAAAAAGAAGAAGAAGATATAGAAAAAGAAGAAGAAGATATAGAAAAGGAAGAAGAAGATATAGAAAAAGAAGAAGAAGATATAGAAAAAGAAGAAGAAGATATAGAAAAGGAAGAAGAAGATATAGAAAAAGAAGAAGGAGAAGAAGAAGAAGATATAGAAAAAGAAGAAGAAGATATAGAAAAAGAAGAAGAAGAAGGAGAAGAAGAAGAAGATATAGAAAAAGAAGAAGAAGAAGATATAGAAGAAGAAGAAGAAGAAGAAGAAGAAGAAGAAGAAGAAGAAGAAGAAGAAGAAGAAGAAGAAGAAGAAGAAGAAGAAGAAGAAGAAGATATAGAAGAAGAAGAAGAAGAAGATGAAGAAGAAGAAGGAGAAGATATAGAAGAAGAAGAAGAAGAAGAAGATATAGAAGAAAAAGAAGAAGAAGAAGAAGATATAGAAGAAGAAGAAGATATAGAAGATATAGAAGAAGAAGAAGAAGATATAGAAGAAGAAGAAGATATAAAAGAAGAAGAAGATATACAAGATGTAGAAGAAGAAGAAGATATAGAAGAAGAAGAAGAAATCTGGAGATCTGGAGCGAGCTGGCGCAGTACGCCCTGGAAGTGCTGTCCTGTCCCCCTTCCAGCGTGCTGTCCGAGCGCTGCTTCAGTGCAGCTGGTGGCGTGGTCACCGAGAAACGCTCACGTCTGTCTCACAAGTCTGTGGACAGACTGACGTTTCTCAAGATGAACCAGGCGTGGGTGGAAGGCGAGTTCCTGGCCCCTGTTGTCGGCGAGAGGGGGACATGAACTGGCTGCCGGAACCATCGTTAATATGCCTTACCACCCTTTACCACCTCCTGGCTCCTGCTCACTACTAAGCCAGCCTGGTTCAGTTTGACTATTACTTCGCCTGTAGCCACACATTTTACACCTACAGTGGGCTGCTGTGTACTGCCCTTCTGCTGTCTGTCTGTGTTTCCCACTGCCAGGGTACACAGATTTACCATCTGCTGCCACTCTGCCACCAGCTATTACGTCCAACAATAGCTATCTGTTAAATTTGCCTTAAAAAAAAAAAAAAAAAAAACGATTAAAAAAAAAAAAGTTTAATTTTTCTGAGGTGCCTGGGTTGAAAACTGTGTTGTCCCAGTTGTGTGTTGGACACGACGTGGGCTGCACGACCGCTGTCTGGGACCTCCTGTTGTGTTTATTTACAGCCCTGGTATCACCGCTAGGTACCAGGGCTATTATGTCACGCTGCCTACCTGCTGCCACACTCACACTACTCCTCCATTCCTCCTGCTGCTGCTGCTGTCGGTCTGTGTTTCCCACTGCCAGGGTACACAGATTTACCTTCTGCTGCCACTCTGCCACCAGCTATTACGTCCAACAATAGCTATATTTGTGTAATTTGCTGTAAAAAAAAAAAAAAACAATAAAAAAAAAAGATTTAATTTTTTTGAGGTGTCCGGGTTGAAAACTGTGTTGTCCCAGTTGTGTATTGGACACGATGTGGGCTGCACGACCGCTGTCTGGGACCTCCTGTTGTGTATTTATGGGCTGGTGCCACCGCTAGGTACCACAGCCTATTATGTCTCGCTGCCTGCCTCATTGACTGCCTGCTGCCACACAATCATCCTCCTCCTGCTGCTGCTGCTGAATTTACCTCCTGCTGTCTGTGTGTTTCCACTGCCAGGGAGCACATACAATGGCGCTTCCACCATGCGCCACCAGCTATTTATTACGCTCAAAAATAGCTGCATTTCTTAAAAAAACGAAAAAAATATATATACTTTTTAATACTTTGTGATATTATTTTTAGAGGTGTCCGGGTTGAAAACTGTGTTGTCCCAGTTGTGTATTGGACATGATGTGGGCTTCACGACCGCTGTCTGGAACCTCATGCTGTGTATTTACGGCCTGGTACCACCGCTAGGTACCACAGCCTATTATGTCTCGCTGCCTGCCTCATTGACTGCCTGCTACCACACAATCATCCTCCTCCTGCTGCTGCTGCTGAATTTACCTCCTGCTGTCTGTGTGTTTCCACTGCCAGGGAGCACATACAATGGCGCTTCCACCATGCGCCACCAGCTATTTATTATGCTCAAAAATAGCTGCATTTCTTTAAAAAAACGAAAAAAATATATATACTTTTTAATACTTTGTGATATTATTTTTAGAGGTGTCCGGGTTTAAAACTGTCTTGTCCCAGTTATCTATTGGACATGATGTGGGCTTCACGACCGCTGTCTGGAACCTCATGCTGTGTATTTACGGCCTGGTACCATCGCTAGGTACCACAGCCTATTATGTCTCGCTGCCTGCCTCATTGACTGCCTGCTGCCACACAATCATCCTCCTCCTGCTGCTGCTGCTGAATTTACCTCCTGCTGTCTGTGTGTTTCCACTGCCAGGGAGCACATACAATGGCACTTCCACCATGCGCCACCAGCTATTTATTACGCTCAAAAATAGCTGCATTTCTTTAAAAAAACGAAAAAAATATATATACTTTTTAATACTTTGTGATATTATTTTTAGAGGTGTCCGGGTTGAAAACTGTGTTGTCCCAGTTGTGTATTGGACATGATGTGGGCTTCACGACCGCTGTCTGGAACATCATGCTGTGTATTTACGGCCTGGTACCACCGCTAGGTACCACAGCCTATTATGTCTCGCTGCCATCCTCATTGACTGCCTGCTGCCACACAATCATCCTCCTCCTGCTGCTGCTGCTGAATTTACCTCCTGCTGTCTGTGTGTTTCCACTGCCAGGGAGCACATACAATGGCGCTTCCACCATGCGCCACCAGCTATTTATTACGCTCAAAAAAAGCTGCATTTCTTTAAAAAAAACGAAAAAAAAATATATACTTTATAATACTTTGTGATATTATTTTTAGAGGTGTCCGGGTTGAAAACTGTGTTATCCCAGTTGTGTATTGGACATGATGTGGGCTTCACGACCGCTGTCTGGAACCTCATGCTGTGTATTTACGGCCTGGTACCACCGCAAGTTACCACAGCACAGCCTATTATGTCTCGCTGCCTGCCTCATTGACTGCCTGCTGCCACACAATCATCCTCCTCCTGCTGCTGCTGCTGCTGAATTTACCTCCTGCTGTCTGTGTGTTTCCACTGCCAGGGAGCACATACAATGGCGCTTCCATCATGCGCCACCAGCTATTTATTACGCTCAAAAATAGCTGCATTTCTTTTAAACAAAAAAAAAAAATATATATACTTTTTAATACTTTGTGATATTATTTTTAGAGGTGTCCGGGTTGAAAACTGTGTTGTCCCAGTTGTGTATTGGACATGATGTGGGCTTCACGACCGCTGTCTGGAACCTCATGCTGTGTATTTACGGCCTGGTACCACCGTTAGGTACCACAGCACAGCCTATTATGTCTCGCTGCCTGCCTCATTGACTGCCTGCTGCCACACAATCCTCCTCCTCCTGCTGCTGCTGCTGAATTTACCTCCTGCTGTCTGTGTGTTTCCACTGCCAGGGAGCACATACAATGGCGCTTCCATCATGCGCCACCAGCTATTTATTACGCTCAAAAATAGCTGCATTTCTTTAAAAAAAAAATATAGAAGAGAAATAAGTGAAGAAGAAGAAGACGATATAGAAGAAGAAGATATAGAAAAAGAAGAAGACGATATAGAAGAAGAAGATATAGAAAAAGAAGAAGAAGATATAAAAAAAGAAGAAGAAGATATAGAAAAAGAAGAAGAAGATATAGAAAAGGAAGAAGAAGATATAGAAAAAGAAGAAGAAGATATAGAAAAAGAAGAAGAAGATATAGAAAAGGAAGAAGAAGATATAGAAAAAGAAGAAGGAGAAGAAGAAGAAGATATAGAAAAAGAAGAAGAAGATATAGAAAAAGAAGAAGAAGAAGTAGAAGAAGAAGAAGATATAGAAAAAGAAGAAGAAGAAGATATAGAAGAAGAAGAAGAAGAAGAAGAAGAAGAAGAAGAAGAAGAAGAAGAAGAAGAAGAAGAAGAAGAAGAAGAAGAAGAAGAAGAAGAAGAAGAAGAAGAAGATATAGAAGAAGAAGAAGAAGAAGATGAAGAAGATGAAGGAGAAGATATAGAAGAAGAAGAAGAAGAAGAAGATATAGAAGAAAAAGAAGAAGAAGAAGAAGATATAGAAGAAGAAGAAGATATAGAAGATATAGAAGAAGAAGAAGAAGATATAGAAGAAGAAGAAGATATAAAAGAAGAAGAAGATATACAAGATGTAGAAGAAGAAGAAGATATAGAAGAAGAAGAAGAAATCTGGAGATCTGGAGCGAGCTGGCGCAGTACGCCCTGGAAGTGCTGTCCTGTCCCCCTTCCAGTGTGCTGTCCGAGCGCTGCTTCAGTGCAGCTGGTGGCGTGGTCACCGAGAAACGCTCACGTCTGTCTCACAAGTCTGTGGACAGACTGACGTTTCTCAAGATGAACCAGGCGTGGGTGGAAGGCGAGTTCCTGGCCCCTGTTGTCGGCGAGAGGGGGACATGAACTGGCTGCCGGAACCATCGTTAATATGCCTTACCACCCTTTACCACCTCCTGGCTCCTGCTCACTACTAAGCCAGCCTGGTTCAGTTTGACTATTACTTCGCCTGTAGCCACACATTTTACACCTACAGTGGGCTGCTGTGTACTGCCCTTCTGCTGTCTGTCTGTGTTTCCCACTGCCAGGGTACACAGATTTACCATCTGCTGCCACTCTGCCACCAGCTATTACGTCCAACAATAGCTATCTGTTAAATTTGCCTTAAAAAAAAAAAAAAAAAGAAGATAAAAAAAAAAAAAGTTTAATTTTTCTGAGGTGCCTGGGTTGAAAACTGTGTTGTCCCAGTTGTGTGTTGGACACGATGTGGGCTGCACGACCGCTGTCTGGGACCTCCTGTTGTGTTTATTTACAGCCCTGGTATCACCGCTAGGTACCAGGGCTATTATGTCACGCTGCCTACCTGCTGCCACACTCACACTACTCCTCCATTCCTCCTGCTGCTGCTGCTGTCGGTCTGTGTTTCCCACTGCCAGGTTACACAGATTTACCTTCTGCTGCCACTCTGCCACCAGCTATTACGTCCAACAATAGCTATATTTGTGTAATTTGCTGTAAAAAAAAAAAAAAACAATAAAAAAAAAAGATTTAATTTTTTTGAGGTGTCCGGGTTGAAAACTGTGTTGTCCCAGTTGTGTATTGGACACGATGTGGGCTGCACGACCGCTGTCTGGGACCTCCTGTTGTGTATTTATGGGCTGGTGCCACCGCTAGGTACCACAGCCTATTATGTCTCGCTGCCTGCCTCATTGACTGCCTGCTGCCACACAATCATCCTCCTCCTGCTGCTGCTGCTGAATTTACCTCCTGCTGTCTGTGTGTTTCCACTGCCAGGGAGCACATACAATGGCGCTTCCACCATGCGCCACCAGCTATTTATTACGCTCAAAAATAGCTGCATTTCTTAAAAAAACGAAAAAAATATATATACTTTTTAATACTTTGTGATATTATTTTTAGAGGTGTCCGGGTTGAAAACTGTGTTGTCCCAGTTGTGTATTGGACATGATGTGGGCTTCACGACCGCTGTCTGGAACCTCATGCTGTGTATTTACGGCCTGGTACCACCGCTAGGTACCACAGCCTATTATGTCTCGCTGCCTGCCTCATTGACTGCCTGCTACCACACAATCATCCTCCTCCTGCTGCTGCTGCTGAATTTACCTCCTGCTGTCTGTGTGTTTCCACTGCCAGGGAGCACATACAATGGCGCTTCCACCATGCGCCACCAGCTATTTATTATGCTCAAAAATAGCTGCATTTCTTTAAAAAAACGAAAAAAATATATATACTTTTTAATACTTTGTGATATTATTTTTAGAGGTGTCCGGGTTTAAAACTGTCTTGTCCCAGTTATCTATTGGACATGATGTGGGCTTCACGACCGCTGTCTGGAACCTCATGCTGTGTATTTACGGCCTGGTACCATCGCTAGGTACCACAGCCTATTATGTCTCGCTGCCTGCCTCATTGACTGCCTGCTGCCACACAATCATCCTCCTCCTGCTGCTGCTGCTGAATTTACCTCCTGCTGTCTGTGTGTTTCCACTGCCAGGGAGCACATACAATGGCACTTCCACCATGCGCCACCAGCTATTTATTACGCTCAAAAATAGCTGCATTTCTTTAAAAAAACGAAAAAAATATATATACTTTTTAATACTTTGTGATATTATTTTTAGAGGTGTCCGGGTTGAAAACTGTGTTGTCCCAGTTGTGTATTGGACATGATGTGGGCTTCACGACCGCTGTCTGGAACATCATGCTGTGTATTTACGGCCTGGTACCACCGCTAGGTACCACAGCCTATTATGTCTCGCTGCCAGCCTCATTGACTGCCTGCTGCCACACAATCATCCTCCTCCTGCTGCTGCTGCTGAATTTACCTCCTGCTGTCTGTGTGTTTCCACTGCCAGGGAGCACATACAATGGCGCTTCCACCATGCGCCACCAGCTATTTATTACGCTCAAAAAAAGCTGCATTTCTTTAAAAAAAACGAAAAAAATATATATACTTTATAATACTTTGTGATATTATTTTTAGAGGTGTCCGGGTTGAAAACTGTGTTATCCCAGTTGTGTATTGGACATGATGTGGGCTTCACGACCGCTGTCTGGAACCTCATGCTGTGTATTTACGGCCTGGTACCACCGCTAGGTACCACAGCACAGCCTATTATGTCTCGCTGCCTGCCTCATTGACTGCCTGCTGCCACACAATCATCCTCCTCCTGCTGCTGCTGCTGCTGAATTTACCTCCTGCTGTCTGTGTGTTTCCACTGCCAGGGAGCACATACAATGGCGCTTCCATCATGTGCCACCAGCTATTTATTACGCTCAAAAATAGCTGCATTTCTTTTAAAAAAAAGAAAAAAATATATTTACTTTTTAATACTTTGTGATATTATTTTTAGAGGTGTCCGGGTTGAAAACTGTGTTGTCCCAGTTGTGTATTGGACATGATGTGGGCTTCACGACCGCTGTCTGGAACCTCATGCTGTGTATTTACGGCCTGGTACCACCGTTAGGTACCACAGCACAGCCTATTATGTCTCGCTGCCTGCCTCATTGACTGCCTGCTGCCACACAATCCTCCTCCTCCTGCTGCTGCTGCTGAATTTACCTCCTGCTGTCTGTGTGTTTCCACTGCCAGGGAGCACATACAATGGCGCTTCCATCATGCGCCACCAGCTATTTATTACGCTCAAAAATAGCTGCATTTCTTTAAAAAAAAAATATAGAAGAGAAATAAGTGAAGAAGAAGAAGACGATATAGAAGAAGAAGATATAGAAAAAGAAGAAGACGATATAGAAGAAGAAGATATAGAAAAAGAAGAAGAAGATATAAAAAAAGAAGAAGAAGATATAGAAAAAGAAGAAGAAGATATAGAAAAGGAAGAAGAAGATATAGAAAAAGAAGAAGAAGATATAGAAAAAGAAGAAGAAGATATAGAAAAGGAAGAAGAAGATATAGAAAAAGAAGAAGGAGAAGAAGAAGAAGATATAGAAAAAGAAGAAGAAGATATAGAAAAAGAAGAAGAAGAAGGAGAAGAAGAAGAAGATATAGAAAAAGAAGAAGAAGAAGATATAGAAGAAGAAGAAGATGAAGAAGAAGATGAAGAAGAAGATGAAGAAGATGAAGATGATGAAGAAGAAGAAGATATAGAAGAAGAAGAAGAAGATATAGAAGAAGAAGAAGAAGAAGAAGAAGAAGAAGAAGAAGAAGAAGAAGAAGAAGAAGAAGAAGAAGAAGAAGAAGAAGAAGAAGAAGAAGAAGAAGAAGAAGAAGAAGAAGAAGAAGAGTATATAGAAGAAGAAGAAGAAGATATAGAAGAAGAAGAAGATATAGAAGATGTAGAAGAAGAAGAAGATGAAGATGAAGAAGAAGAAGAAGAAGAAGAAGAAGAAGAAGAAGAAGAAGAAGAAGATATAGAAGAAGAAGAAGAAGAAGATGAAGAAGAAGAAGGAGAAGATATAGAAGAAGAAGAAGAAGAAGAAGATATAGAAGAAAAAGAAGAAGAAGAAGAAGATATAGAAGAAGAAGAAGATATAGAAGATATAGAAGAAGAAGAAGAAGATATAGAAGAAGAAGAAGATAAAGAAGAAGAAGAAGATATACAAGATGTAGAAGAAGAAGAAGATATAGAAGAAGAAGAAGAAATCTGGAGATCTGGAGCGAGCTGGCGCAGTACGCCCTGGAAGTGCTGTCCTGTCCCCCTTCCAGCGTGCTGTTCGAGCGCTGCTTCAGTGCAGCTGGTGGCGTGGTCACCGAGAAACGCTCACGTCTGTCTCACAAGTCTGTGGACAGACTGACGTTTCTCAAGATGAACCAGGCGTGGGTGGAAGGCGAGTTCCTGGCCCCTGTTGTCGGCGAGAGGGGGACATGAACTGGCTGCCGGAACCATCGTTAATATGCCTTACCACCCTTTACCACCTCCTGGCTCCTGCTCACTACTAAGCCAGCCTGGTTCAGTTTGACTATTACTTCGCCTGTAGCCACACATTTTACACCTACAGTGGGCTGCTGTGTACTGCCCTTCTGCTGTCTGTCTGTGTTTCCCACTGCCAGGGTACACAGATTTACCATCTGCTGCCACTCTGCCACCAGCTATTACGTCCAACAATAGCTATCTGTTAAATTTGCCTTAAAAAAAAAAAAAAAAAAAAAAAAAGATAAAAAAAAAAAAAAGTTTAATTTTTCTGAGGTGCCTGGGACGAAAACTGTGTTGTCCCAGTTGTGTGTTGGACACGATGTGGGCTGCACGACCGCTGTCTGGGACCTCCTGTTGTGTTTATTTACAGCCCTGGTATCACCGCTAGGTACCAGGGCTATTATGTCACGCTGCCTACCTGCTGCCACACTCACACTACTCCTCCATTCCTCCTGCTGCTGCTGCTGTCGGTCTGTGTTTCCCACTGCCAGGGTACACAGATTTACCTTCTGCTGCCACTCTGCCACCAGCTATTACGTCCAACAATAGCTATATTTGTGTAATTTGCTGTAAAAAAAAAAAAAAAAAACAATAAAAAAAAAAGATTTAATTTTTTTTGAGGTGTCCGGGTTGAAAACTGTGTTGTCCCAGTTGTGTATTGGACACGATGTGGGCTGCACGACCTCTGTCTGGGACCTCCTGTTGTGTATTTATGGGCTGGTGCCACCGCTAGGTACCACAGCCTATTATGTCTCGCTGCCTGCCTCATTGACTGCCTGCTGCCACACAATCATCCTCCTCCTGCTGCTGCTGCTGAATTTACCTCCTGCTGTCTGTGTGTTTCCACTGCCAGGGAGCACATACAATGGCGCTTCCACCATGCGCCACCAGCTATTTATTACGCTCAAAAATAGCTGCATTTCTTAAAAAAACGAAAAAAATATATATACTTTTTAATACTTTGTGATATTATTTTTAGAGGTGTCCGGGTTGAAAACTGTGTTGTCCCAGTTGTGTATTGGACATGATGTGGGCTTCACGACCGCTGTCTGGAACCTCATGCTGTGTATTTAGGGCCTGGTACCACCGCTAGGTACCACAGCCTATTATGTCTCGCTGCCTGCCTCATTGACTGCCTGCTGCCACACAATCATCCTCCTCCTGCTGCTGCTGCTGAATTTACCTCCTGCTGTCTGTGTGTTTCCACTGCCAGGGAGCACATACAATGGCACTTCCACCATGCGCCACCAGCTATTTATTACGCTCAAAAATAGCTGCATTTCTTTAAAAAAACGAAAAAAATATATATACTTTTTAATACTTTGTGATATTATTTTTAGAGGTGTCCGGGTTGAAAACTGTGTTGTCCCAGTTGTGTATTGGACATGATGTGGGCTTCACGACCGCTGTCTGGAACATCATGCTGTGTATTTACGGCCTGGTACCACCGCTAGGTACCACAGCCTATTATGTCTCGCTGCCAGCCTCATTGACTGCCTGCTGCCACACAATCATCCTCCTCCTGCTGCTGCTGCTGCTGAATTTACCTCCTGCTGTCTGTGTGTTTCCACTGCCAGGGAGAACATACAATGGCGCTTCCATCATGCGCCACCAGCTATTTATTACGCTCAAAAATAGCTGCATTTCTTTTAAAAAAAAGAAAAAAATATATATACTTTTTAATACTTTGTGATATTATTTTTAGAGGTGTCCGGGTTGAAAACTGTGTTGTCCCAGTTGTGTATTGGACATGATGTGGGCTTCACGACCGCTGTCTGGAACCTCATGCTGTGTATTTACGGCCTGGTACCACCGTTAGGTACCACAGCACAGCCTATTATGTCTCGCTGCCTGCCTCATTGACTGCCTGCTGCCACACAATCCTCCTCCTCCTGCTGCTGCTGCTGAATTTACCTCCTGCTGTCTGTGTGTTTCCACTGCAAGGGAGCACATACAATGGCGCTTCCATCATGCGCCACCAGCTATTTATTACGCTCAAAAATAGCTGCATTTCTTTAAAAAAAAAAATATAGAAGAGAAATAAGTGAAGAAGAAGAAGACGATATAGAAGAAGAAGATATAGAAAAAGAAGAAGACGATATAGAAGAAGAAGATATAGAAAAAGAAGAAGAAGATATAAAAAAAGAAGAAGAAGATATAGAAAAAGAAGAAGAAGATATAGAAAAGGAAGAAGAAGATATAGAAAAAGAAGAAGAAGATATAGAAAAAGAAGAAGAAGATATAGAAAAGGAAGAAGAAGATATAGAAAAAGAAGAAGGAGAAGAAGAAGAAGATATAGAAAAAGAAGAAGAAGATATAGAAAAAGAAGAAGAAGAAGGAGAAGAAGAAGAAGATATAGAAAAAGAAGAAGAAGAAGATATAGAAGAAGAAGAAGATGAAGAAGAAGATGAAGAAGAAGATGAAGATGAAGATGAAGATGAAGAAGATGAAGATGATGAAGAAGAAGAAGATATAGAAGAAGAAGAAGAAGATATAGAAGAAGATATAGAAGAAGAAGAAGAAGAAGAAGAAGAAGAAGAAGAAGAAGAAGAAGAAGAAGAAGAAGAAGAAGAAGAAGAAGAAGAAGAAGAAGAAGAAGAAGAAGAATATATAGAAGAAGAAGAAGAAGATATAGAAGAAGAAGAAGATATAGAAGATATAGAAGAAGAAGAAGATGAAGATGAATATGAAGAAGAAGAAGAAGAAGAAGAAGAAGAAGAAGGAGATGTAGAAGAAGAAGAAGAAGAAGAAGAAGATGAAGAAGAAGAAGATATAGAAGAAGAAGAAGAAGAAGAAGATATAGAAGAAAAAGAAGAAGAAGAAGAAGATATAGAAGAAGAAGAAGATATAGAAGAAGAAGAAGATATACAAGATGTAGAAGAAGAAGAAGATATAGAAGAAGAAGACGAAATCTGGAGATCTGGAGCGAGCTGGCGCAGTACGCCCTGGAAGTGCTGTCCTGTCCCCCTTCCAGCGTGCTGTCCGAGCGCTGCTTCAGTGCAGCTGGTGGCGTGGTCACCGAGAAACGCTCACGTCTGTCTCACAAGTCTGTGGACAGACTGACGTTTCTCAAGATGAACCAGGCGTGGGTGGAAGGCGAGTTCCTGGCCCCTGTTGTCGGCGAGAGGGGGACATGAACTGGCTGCCGGAACCATCGTTAATATGCCTTACCACCCTTTACCACCTCCTGGCTCCTGCTCACTACTAAGCCAGCCTGGTTCAGTTTGACTATTACGTCGCCTGTAGCCACACATTTTACACCTACAGTGGGCTGCTGTGTACTGCCTTTCTGCTGTCTGTCTGTGTTTCCCACTGCCAGGGTACACAGATTTACCATCTGCTGCCACTCTGCCACCAGCTATTACGTCCAACAATAGCTATCTGTTAAATTTGCCTTAAAAAAAAAAAAAAAAAAAACGATAAAAAAAAAAAAAAGTTTAATTTTTCTGAGGTGCCTGGGTTGAAAACTGTGTTGTCCCAGTTGTGTGTTGGACACGATGTGGGCTGCACGACCGCTGTCTGGGACCTCCTGTTGTGTTTATTTACAGCCCTGGTATCACCGCTAGGTACCAGAGCTATTATGTCACGCTGCCTACCTGCTGCCACACTCACACTACTCCTCCATTCCTCCTGCTGCTGCTGCTGTCGGTCTGTGTTTCCCACTGCCAGGGTACACAGATTTACCTTCTGCTGCCACTCTGCCACCAGCTATTACGTCCAACAATAGCTATATTTGTGTAATTTGCTGTAAAAAAAAAAAAAAACAATAAAAAAAAAAGATTTAATTTTTTTGAGGTGTCCGGGTTGAAAACTGTGTTGTCCCAGTTGTGTATTGGACACGATGTGGGCTGCACGACCGCTGTCTGGGACCTCCTGTTGTGTATTTATGGGCTGGTGCCACCGCTAGGTACCACAGCCTATTATGTCTCGCTGCCTGCCTCATTGACTGCCTGCTGCCACACAATCATCCTCCTCCTGCTGCTGCTGCTGAATTTACCTCCTGCTGTCTGTGTGTTTCCACTGCCAGGGAGCACATACAATGGCGCTTCCACCATGCGCCACCAGCTATTTATTACGCTCAAAAATAGCTGCATTTCTTAAAAAAACGAAAAAAATATATATACTTTTTAATACTTTGTGATATTATTTTTAGAGGTGTCCGGGTTGAAAACTGTGTTGTCCCAGTTGTGTATTGGGCATGATGTGGGCTTCATGACCGCTGTCTGGAACCTCATGCTGTGTATTTACGGCCTGGTACCACCGCTAGGTACCACAGCCTATTATGTCTCGCTGCCTGCCTCATTGACTGCCTGCTACCACACAATCATCCTCCTCCTGCTGCTGCTGCTGAATTTACCTCCTGCTGTCTGTGTGTTTCCACTGCCAGGGAGCACATACAATGGCGCTTCCACCATGCGCCACCAGCTATTTATTATGCTCAAAAATAGCTGCATTTCTTTAAAAAAACGAAAAAAATATATATACTTTTTAATACTTTGTGATATTATTTTTAGAGGTGTCCGGGTTTAAAACTGTCTTGTCCCAGTTATCTATTGGACATGATGTGGGCTTCACGACCGCTGTCTGGAACCTCATGCTGTGTATTTACGGCCTGGTACCATCGCTAGGTACCACAGCCTATTATGTCTCGCTGCCTGCCTCATTGACTGCCTGCTGCCACACAATCATCCTCCTCCTGCTGCTGCTGCTGAATTTACCTCCTGCTGTCTGTGTGTTTCCACTGCCAGGGAGCACATACAATGGCACTTCCACCATGCGCCACCAGCTATTTATTACGCTCAAAAATAGCTGCATTTCTTTAAAAAAACGAAAAAAATATATATACTTTTTAATACTTTGTGATATTATTTTTAGAGGTGTCCGGGTTGAAAACTGTGTTGTCCCAGTTGTGTATTGGACATGATGTGGGCTTCACGACCGCTGTCTGGAACATCATGCTGTGTATTTACGGCCTGGTACCACCGCTAGGTACCACAGCCTATTATGTCTCGCTGCCAGCCTCATTGACTGCCTGCTGCCACACAATCATCCTCCTCCTGCTGCTGCTGCTGAATTTACCTCCTGCTGTCTGTGTGTTTCCACTGCCAGGGAGCACATACAATGGCGCTTCCACCATGCGCCACCAGCTATTTATTACGCTCAAAAAAAGCTGCATTTCTTTAAAAAAAACGAAAAAAATATATATACTTTATAATACTTTGTGATATTATTTTTAGAGGTGTCCGGGTTGAAAACTGTGTTATCCCAGTTGTGTATTGGACATGATGTGGGCTTCACGACCGCTGTCTGGAACCTCATGCTGTGTATTTACGGCCTGGTACCACCGCTAGGTACCACAGCACAGCCTATTATGTCTCGCTGCCTGCCTCATTGACTGCCTGCTGCCACACAATCATCCTCCTCCTGCTGCTGCTGCTGCTGAATTTACCTCCTGCTGTCTGTGTGTTTCCACTGCCAGGGAGCACATACAATGGCGCTTCCATCATGCGCCACCAGCTATTTATTACGCTCAAAAATAGCTGCATTTCTTTTAAAAAAAAGAAAAAAATATATATACTTTTTAATACTTTGTGATATTATTTTTAGAGGTGTCCGGGTTGAAAACTGTGTTGTCCCAGTTGTGTATTGGACATGATGTGGGCTTCACGACCGCTGTCTGGAACCTCATGCTGTGTATTTACGGCCTGGTACCACCGTTAGGTACCACAGCACAGCCTATTATGTCTCGCTGCCTGCCTCATTGACTGCCTGCTGCCACACAATCCTCCTCCTCCTGCTGCTGCTGCTGAATTTACCTCCTGCTGTCTGTGTGTTTCCACTGCCAGGGAGCACATACAATGGCGCTTCCATCATGCGCCACCAGCTATTTATTACGCTCAAAAATAGCTGCATTTCTTTAAAAAAAAAATATAGAAGAGAAATAAGTGAAGAAGAAGAAGACGATATAGAAGAAGAAGATATAGAAAAAGAAGAAGACGATATAGAAGAAGAAGATATAGAAAAAGAAGAAGAAGATATAAAAAAAGAAGAAGAAGATATAGAAAAAGAAGAAGAAGATATAGAAAAGGAAGAAGAAGATATAGAAAAAGAAGAAGAAGATATAGAAAAAGAAGAAGAAGATATAGAAAAGGAAGAAGAAGATATAGAAAAAGAAGAAGGAGAAGAAGAAGAAGATATAGAAAAAGAAGAAGAAGATATAGAAAAAGAAGAAGAAGAAGGAGAAGAAGAAGAAGATATAGAAAAAGAAGAAGAAGAAGATATAGAAGAAGAAGAAGATGAAGAAGAAGATGAAGAAGAAGATGAAGATGAAGATGAAGAAGATGAAGATGATGAAGAAGAAGAAGATATAGAAGAAGAAGAAGAAGATATAGAAGAAGATATAGAAGAAGAAGAAGAAGAAGAAGAAGAAGAAGAAGAAGAAGAAGAAGAAGAAGAAGAATATATAGAAGAAGAAGAAGAAGATATAGAAGAAGAAGAAGATATAGAAGATATAGAAGAAGAAGAAGATGATGAAGATGAATATGAAGAAGAAGAAGAAGAAGAAGAAGAAGAAGAAGAAGAAGATATAGAAGAAGAAGAAGAAGAAGAAGAAGAAGAAGATGAAGAAGAAGAAGATATAGAAGAAGAAGAAGAAGAAGAAGATATAGAAGAAAAAGAAGAAGAAGAAGAAGATATAGAAGAAGAAGAAGATATAGAAGAAGAAGAAGATATACAAGATATAGAAGAAGAAGAAGATATAGAATAAGAAGACGAAATCTGGAGATCTGGAGCGAGCTGGCGCAGTACGCCCTGGAAGTGCTGTCCTGTCCCCCTTCCAGCGTGCTGTCCGAGCGCTGCTTCAGTGCAGCTGGTGGCGTGGTCACCGAGAAACGCTCACGTCTGTCTCACAAGTCTGTGGACAGACTGACGTTTCTCAAGATGAACCAGGCGTGGGTGGAAGGCGAGTTCCTGGCCCCTGTTGTCGGCGAGAGGGGGACATGAACTGGCTGCCGGAACCATCGTTAATATGCCTTACCACCCTTTACCACCTCCTGGCTCCTGCTCACTACTAAGCCAGCCTGGTTCAGTTTGACTATTACGTCGCCTGTAGCCACACATTTTACACCTACAGTGGGCTGCTGTGTACTGCCCTTCTGCTGTCTGTCTGTGTTTCCCACTGCCAGGGTACACAGATTTACCATCTGCTGCCACTCTGCCACCAGCTATTACGTCCAACAATAGCTATCTGTTAAATTTGCCTTAAAAAAAAAAAAAAAAAAACGATAAAAAAAAAAAAAGTTTAATTTTTCTGAGGTGCCTGGGTTGAAAACTGTGTTGTCCCAGTTGTGTGTTGGACACGATGTGGGCTGCACGACCGCTGTCTGGGACCTCCTGTTGTGTTTATTTAAAGCCCTGGTATCACCGCTAGGTACCAGGGCTATTATGTCACACTGCCTACCTGCTGCCACACTCACACTACTCCTCCATTCCTCCTGCTGCTGCTGCTGTCGGTCTGTGTTTCCCACTGCCAGGGTACACAGATTTATCTTCTGCTGCCACTCTGCCACCAGCTATTACGTCCAACAATAGCTATATTTGTGTAATTTGCTGTAAAAAAAAAAAAAACAATAAAAAAAAAAGGATTTAATTTTTTTGAGGTGTCCGGGTTGAAAACTGTGTTGTCCCAGTTGTGTATTGGACACGATGTGGGCTGCACGACCGCTGTCTGGGACCTCCTGTTGTGTATTTATGGGCTGGTGCCACCGCTAGGTACCACAGCCTATTATGTCTCGCTGCCTGCCTCATTGACTGCCTGCTGCCACACAATCATCCTCCTCCTGCTGCTGCTGCTGAATTTACCTCCTGCTGTCTGTGTGTTTCCACTGCCAGGGAGCACATACAATGGCGCTTCCACCATGCGCCACCAGCTATTTATTACGCTCAAAAATAGCTGCATTTCTTAAAAAAACGAAAAAAATATATATACTTTTTAATACTTTGTGATATTATTTTTAGAGGTGTCCGGGTTGAAAACTGTGTTGTCCCAGTTGTGTATTGGACATGATGTGGGCTTCACGACCACTGTCTGGAACCTCATGCTGTGTATTTATGGCCTGGTACCACTGCTATTTATCACAGCCTATTATGTCTCGCTGCCTGCCTCATTGACTGCCTGCTGCCACACAATCATCCTCCTCCTGCTGCTGCTGCTGAATTTACCTCCTGCTGTCTGTGTGTTTCCACTGCCAGGGAGCACATACAATGGCGCTTCCACCATGCGCCACCAGCTATTTATTACGCTCAAAAATAGCTGCATTTCTTAAAAAAACGAAAAAAATATATATACTTTTTAATACTTTGTGATATTATTTTTAGAGGTGTCCGGGTGGAAAACTGTCTTGTCCCAGTTATCTATTGGACATGATGTGGGCTTCACGACCGCTGTCTGGAACCTCATGCTGTGTATTTACGGCCTGGTACCACCGCTAGGTACCACAGCCTATTATGTCTCGCTGCCTGCCTCATTGACTGCCTGCTGCCACACAATCATCCTCCTCCTGCTGCTGCTGCTGAATTTACCTCCTGCTGTCTGTGTGTTTCCACTGCCAGGGAGCACATACAATGGCACTTCCACCATGCGCCACCAGCTATTTATTATGCTCAAAAATAGCTGCATTTCTTTAAAAAAACGAAAAAAATATATATACTTTTTAATACTTTGTGATATTATTTTTAGAGGTGTCCGGGTTGAAAACTGTGTTGTCCCAGTTGTGTATTGGACATGATGTGGGCTTCACGACCGCTGTCTGGAACATCATGCTGTGTATTTACGACCTGGTACCACCGCTAGGTACCACAGCCTATTATGTCTCGCTGCCAGCCTCATTGACTGCCTGCTGCCACACAATCATCCTCCTCCTGCTGCTGCTGCTGAATTTACCTCCTGCTGTCTGTGTGTTTCCACTGCCAGGGAGCACATACAATGGCGCTTCCACCATGCGCCACCAGCTATTTATTACGCTCAAAAAAAGCTGCATTTCTTAAAAAAAAACGAAAAAAATATATATACTTTATAATACTTTGTGATATTATTTTTAGAGGTGTCCGGGTTGAAAACTGTGGTATCCCAGTTGTGTATTGGACATGATGTGGGCTTCACGACCGCTGTCTGGAACCTCATGCTGTGTATTTACGGCCTGGTACCACCGCTAGGTACCACAGCACAGCCTATTATGTCTCGCTGCCTGCCTCATTGACTGCCTGCTGCCACACAATCATCCTCCTCCTGCTGCTGCTGCTGCTGAATTTACCTCCTGCTGTCTGTGTGTTTCCACTGCCAGGGAGCACATACAATGGCGCTTCCATCATGCACCACCAGCTATTTATTACGCTCAAAAATAGCTGCATTTCTTTTAAAAAAAAGAAAAAAATATATATACTTTATAATACTTTGTGATATTATTTTTAGAGGTGTCCGGGTTGAAAACTGTGTTGTCCCAGTTGTGTATTGGACATGATGTGGGCTTCACGACCGCTGTCTGGAACATCATGCTGTGTATTTACGACCTGGTACCACCGCTAGGTACCACAGCCTATTATGTCTCGCTGCCAGCCTCATTGACTGCCTGCTGCCACACAATCATCCTCCTCCTGCTGTCTGTGTGTTTCCACTGCCAGGGAGCACATACAATGGCGCTTCCACCATGCGCCACCAGCTATTTATTACGCTCAAAAAAAGCTGCATTTCTTTAAAAAAAACGAAAAAAATATATATACTTTATAATACTTTGGTATCACCGCTAGGTACCAGGGCTATTATGTCACGCTGCCTACCTGCTGCCACACTCACACTACTCCTCCATTCCTCCTGCTGCTGCTGCTGTCGGTCTGTGTTTCCCACTGCCCGGGTACACAGATTTACCTTCTGCTGCCACTCTGCCACCAGCTATTACGTCCAACAATAGCTATATTTGTGTAATTTGCTGTAAAAAAAAAAAAAAAAAAAACATTAAAAAAAAAAGGTTTAATTTTTTTGAGGTGTCCGGGTTGAAAACTGTGTTGTCCCAGTTGTGTATTGGACACGATGTGGGCTGCACGACCGCTGTCTGGGACCTCCTGTTGTGTATTTACGGCCTGGTACCACCGCTAGGTACCACAGCCTATTATGTCTCGCTGCCTGCCTCATTGACTGCCTGCTACCACACAATCATCCTCCTCCTGCTGCTGCTGCTGCTGCTGAATTTACCTCCTGCTGTCTGTGTGTTTCCACTGCCAGGGAGCACATACAATGGTGCTTCCACCATGTGCCACCAGCTATTTATTACGCTCAAAAATAGCTGCATTTCTTTAAAAAAATGAAAAAATATATATACTTTTTAATACTTTGTGATATTATTTTTAGAGGTGTCCGGGTTGAAAACTGTGTTGTCCCAGTTGTGTATTGGACATGATGTGGGCTTCACGACCGCTGTCTGGAACCTCATGCTGTGTATTTACGGCCTGGTACCACCGCTAGGTACCACAGCCTATTATGTCTCGCTGCCTGCCTCATTGACTGCCTGCTGCCACACAATCATCCTCCTCCTGCTGCTGCTGCTGCTGAATTTACCTCCTGCTGTCTGTGTGTTTCCACTGCCAGGGAGCACATACAATGGTGCTTTCACCATGTGCCACCAGCTATTTATTACGCTCAAAAATAGCTGCATTTCTTTAAAAAAAATGAAAAAATATATATACTTTTTAATACTTTGTGATATTATTTTTAGAGGTGTCCGGGTTGAAAACTGTGTTGTCCCAGTTGTGTATTGGACATGATGTGGGCTTCACGACCGCTGTCTGGAACCTCATGCTGTGTAATTACGGCCTGGTACCACCGCTAGGTACCACAGCACAGCCTATTATGTCTCGCTGCCTGCCTCATTGACTGCCTGCTGCCACACAATCCTCCTCCTCCTGCTGCTGCTGCTGAATTTACCTCCTGCTGTCTGTGTGTTTCCACTGCCAGGGAGCACATACAATGGCGCTTCCATCATGCGCCACCAGCTATTTATTACGCTCAAAAATAGCTGCATTTCTTTAAAAAAAAAATATAGAAGAGAAATAAGTGAAGAAGAAGAAGACGATATAGAAGAAGAAGATATAGAAAAAGAAGAAGACGATATAGAAGAAGAAGATATAGAAAAAGAAGAAGAAGATATAAAAAAAGAAGAAGAAGATATAGAAAAAGAAGAAGAAGATATAGAAAAGGAAGAAGAAGATATAGAAAAAGAAGAAGAAGATATAGAAAAAGAAGAAGAAGATATAGAAAAGGAAGAAGAAGATATAGAAAAAGAAGAAGGAGAAGAAGAAGAAGATATAGAAAAAGAAGAAGAAGATATAGAAAAAGAAGAAGAAGAAGGAGAAGAAGAAGAAGATATAGAAAAAGAAGAAGAAGAAGATATAGAAGAAGAAGAAGATGAAGAAGAAGATGAAGAAGAAGATGAAGATGAAGATGAAGAAGATGAAGATGATGAAGAAGAAGAAGATATAGAAGAAGAAGAAGAAGATATAGAAGAAGATATAGAAGAAGAAGAAGAAGAAGAAGAAGAAGAAGAAGAAGAAGAAGAAGAAGAAGAAGAAGAAGAAGAAGAAGAAGAATATATAGAAGAAGAAGAAGAAGATATAGAAGAAGAAGAAGATATAGAAGATATAGAAGAAGAAGAAGATGAAGATGAATATGAAGAAGAAGAAGAAGAAGAAGAAGAAGATATAGAAGAAGAAGAAGAAGAAGAAGAAGATGAAGAAGAAGAAGATATAGAAGAAGAAGAAGAAGAAGAAGAAGATATAGAAGAAAAAGAAGAAGAAGAAGAAGATATAGAAGAAGAAGAAGATATAGAAGAAGAAGAAGATATACAAGATATAGAAGAAGAAGAAGATATAGAAGAAGAAGACGAAATCTGGAGATCTGGAGCGAGCTGGCGCAGTACGCCCTGGAAGTGCTGTCCTGTCCCCCTTCCAGCGTGCTGTCCGAGCGCTGCTTCAGTGCAGCTGGTGGCGTGGTCACCGAGAAACGCTCACGTCTGTCTCACAAGTCTGTGGACAGACTTACGTTTCTCAAGATGAACCAGGCGTGGGTGGAAGGCGAGTTCCTGGCCCCTGTTGTCGGCGAGAGGGGGACATGAACTGGCTGCCGGAACCATCGTTAATATGCCTTACCACCCTTTACCACCTCCTGGCTCCTGCTCACTACTAAGCCAGCCTGGTTCAGTTTGACTATTACGTCGCCTGTAGCCACACATTTTACACCTACAGTGGGCTGCTGTGTACTGCCCTTCTGCTGTCTGTCTGTGTTTCCCACTGCCAGGGTACACAGATTTACCATCTGCTGCCACTCTGCCACCAGCTATTACGTCCAACAATAGCTATCTGTTAAATTTGCCTTAAAAAAAAAAAAAAAAAAACGATAAAAAAAAAAAAAGTTTAATTTTTCTGAGGTGCCTGGGTTGAAAACTGTGTTGTCCCAGTTGTGTGTTGGACACGATGTGGGCTGCACGACCGCTGTCTGGGACCTCCTGTTGTGTTTATTTACAGCCCTGGTATCACCGCTAAGTACCAGGGCTATTATGTCACACTGCCTACCTGCTGCCACACTCACACTACTCCTCCATTCCTCCTGCTGCTGCTGCTGTCGGTCTGTGTTTCCCACTGCCAGGGTACACAGATTTACCTTCTGCTGCCACTCTGCCACCAGCTATTACGTCCAACAATAGCTATATTTGTGTAATTTGCTGTAAAAAAAAAAAAAACAATAAAAAAAAAAGATTTAATTTTTTTGAGGTGTCCGGGTTGAAAACTGTGTTGTCCCAGTTGTGTATTGGACACGATGTGGGCTGCACGACCGCTGTCTGGGACCTCCTGTTGTGTATTTATGGGCTGGTGCCACCGCTAGGTACCACAGCCTATTATGTCTCGCTGCCTGCCTCATTGACTGCCTGCTGCCACACAATCATCCTCCTCCTGCTGCTGCTGCTGAATTTACCTCCTGCTGTCTGTGTGTTTCCACTGCCAGGGAGCACATACAATGGCGCTTCCACCATGCGCCACCAGCTATTTATTACGCTCAAAAATAGCTGCATTTCTTAAAAAAACGAAAAAAATATATATACTTTTTAATACTTTGTGATATTATTTTTAGAGGTGTCCGGGTTGAAAACTGTGTTGTCCCAGTTGTGTATTGGACATGATGTGGGCTTCACGACCACTGTCTGGAACCTCATGCTGTGTATTTATGGCCTGGTACCACCGCTATTTATCACAGCCTATTATGTCTCGCTGCCTGCCTCATTGACTGCCTGCTGCCACACAATCATCCTCCTCCTGCTGCTGCTGCTGAATTTACCTCCTGCTGTCTGTGTGTTTCCACTGCCAGGGAGCACATACAATGGCGCTTCCACCATGCGCCACCAGCTATTTATTACGCTCAAAAATAGCTGCATTTCTTAAAAAAACGAAAAAAATATATATACTTTTTAATACTTTGTGATATTATTTTTAGAGGTGTCCGGGTTGAAAACTGTCTTGTCCCAGTTATCTATTGGACATGATGTGGGCTTCACGACCGCTGTCTGGAACCTCATGCTGTGTATTTACGGCCTGGTACCACCGCTAGGTACCACAGCCTATTATGTCTCGCTGCCTGCCTCATTGACTGCCTGCTGCCACACAATCATCCTCCTCCTGCTGCTGAATTTACCTCCTGCTGTCTGTGTGTTTCCACTGCCAGGGAGCACATACAATGGCGCTTCCACCATGCGCCACCAGCTATTTATTACGCTCAAAAAAAGCTGCATTTCTTTAAAAAAAACGAAAAAAATATATATACTTTATAATACTTTGTGATATTATTTTTAGAGGTGTCCGGGTTGAAAACTGTGTTGTCCCAGTTGTGTATTGGACATGATGTGGGCTTCACGACCGCTGTCTGGAACCTCATGCTGTGTATTTACGGCCTGGTATCACCGCTAGGTACCACAGCACAGCCTATTATGTCTCGCTGCCTGCCTCATTGACTGCCTGCTGCCACACAATCATCCTCCTCCTGCTGCTGCTGCTGAATTTACCTCCTGCTGTCTGTGTGTTTCCACTGCCAGGGAGCACATACAATGGCGCTTCCACCATGCGCCACAAGCTATTTATTACGCTCAAAAATAGCTGCATTTCTTTAAAAAAAAGAAAAAAATATATATACTTTTTAATACTTTGTGATATTATTTTTAGAGGTGTCCGGGTTGAAAACTGTGTTGTCCCAGTTGTGTATTGGACATGATGTGGGCTTCACGACCGCTGTCTGGAACCTCATGCTGTGTATTTACATCCTGGTACCACCGCTAGGTACCACAGCCTATTATGTCTCGCTGCCTGCCTCATTGACTGCCTGCTGCCACACAATCATCCTCCTCCTGCTGCTGCTGCTGAATTTACCTCCTGCTGTCTGTGTGTTTCCGCTGCCAGGGAGCACATACAATGGCGCTTCCACCATGCGCCACCAGCTATTTATTACGCTCAAAAATAGCTACATTTCTTTAAAAAAACGAAAAAAATATATATACTTTTTAATACTTTGTGATATTATTTTTAGAGGTGTCCGGGTTGAAAACTGTGTTGTCCCAGTTGTGTATTGGACATGATGTGGGCTTCACGACCGCTGTCTGGAACCTCATGCTGTGTATTTACAGCCTGGTACCACCGCTAGGTACCACAGCCTATTATGTCTCGCTGCCTGCCTCATTGACTGCCTGCTGCCACACAATCATCCTCCTACTGCTGCTGCTGCTGAATTTACCTCCTGCTGTCTGTGTGTTTCCGCTGCCAGGGAGCACATACAATGGCGCTTCCACCATGCGCCACCAGCTATTTATTACGCTCAAAAATAGCTACATTTCTTTAAAAAAACGAAAAAAATATATATACTTTTTAATACTTTGTGATATTATTTTTAGAGGTGTCCGGGTTGAAAACTGTGTTGTCCCAGTTGTGTATTGGACATGATGTGGGCTTCACGACCGCTGTCTGGAACCTCATGCTGTGTATTTATGGCCTGGTACCACCGCTAGGTACCACAGCACAGCCTATTATGTCTCGCTGCCTGCCTCATTGACTGCCTGCTGCCACACAATCATCCTCCTCCTGCTGCTGCTGCTGCTGAATTTACCTCCTGCTGTCTGTGTGTTTCCACTGCCAGGGAGCACATACAATGGCGCTTCCATCATGCGCCACCAGCTATTTATTACGCTCAAAAATAGCTGCATTTCTTTAAAAAAAAAATATAGAAGAGAAATAAGTGAAGAAGAAGAAGACGATATAGAAGAAGAAGATATAGAAAAAGAAGAAGAAGATATAGAAAAAGAAGAAGATATAGAAGATATAGAAGAAGAAGAAGATGAAGATGAAGATGAAGAAGAAGAAGAAGAAGAAGAAGAAGAAGAAGAAGAAGAAGAAGAAGAAGAAGAAGAAGAAGAAGAAGAAGATATAGAAGAAGAAGATATAGAAGAAGAAGAAGAAGATATAGAAGAAGAAGAAGATATAGAAGATATAGAAGAAGAAGAAGATGAAGATGAAGATGAAGAAGAAGAAGAAGAAGAAAGAAAAAGAAAAAGAAAAAGAAAAAGAAAAAGAAAAAGAAAAAGAAGAAAAAGAAAAAGAAAAAGAAAAAGAAAAAGAAAAAGAAAAAGAAAAAGAAAAAGAAAAAGAAAAAGGAGAAGAAGAAGAAGAAGAAGAAGAAGAAGAAGAAGAAGAAGAAGAAGAAGAAGAAGAAGAAGATATAGAAGAAAAAGAAGAAGAAGAAGAAGAAGAAGATATAGAAGAAGAAGAAGATATAGAAGAAGAAGAAGATATACAAGATATAGAAGAAGATATAGAAGAAGAAGAAGAAGAAGAAATCTGGAGATCTGGAGCGAGCTGGCGCAGTACGCCCTGGAAGTGCTGTCCTGTCCCCCTTCCAGCGTGCTGTCCGAGCGCTGCTTCAGTGCAGCTGGTGGCGTGGTCACCGAGAAACGCTCATGTCTGTCTCACAAGTCTGTGGACAGACTGACGTTTCTCAAGATGAACCAGGCGTGGGTGGAAGGCGAGTTCCTGGCCCCTGTTGTCGGTGAGAGGGGGACATGAACTGGCTGCCGGAACCATCGTTAATATGCCTTACCACCCTTTACCACCTCCTGGCTCCTGCTCACTACTAAGCCAGCCTGGTTCAGTTTGACTATTACGTCGCCTGTAGCCACACATTTTACACCTACAGTGGGCTGCTGTGTACTGCCCTTCTGCTGTCTGTCTGTGTTTCCCACTGCCAGGGTACACAGATTTACATTCTGCTGCCACTCTGCCACCAGCTATTACGTCCAACAATAGCTATCTGTTAAATTTGCCTTTAAAAAAAAAAAAAAAAAAAAACGATAAAAAAAAAAGATTAAATTTTTTTGAGGTGTCCGGGTTGAAAACTGTGTTGTCCCAGTTGTGTATTGGACATGATGTGGGCTGCACGACCACTGTCTGAGACCTCCTGTTGTGTATTTATGGGCTGGTGCCACCACTAGGTACCACAGCCTATTATGTCTCGCTGCCTGCCTCATTGACTGCCTGCTGCCACACAATCATCCTCCTCCTGCTGCTGCTGCTGAATTTACCTCCTGCTGTCTGTGTGTTTCCACTGCCAGGGAGCACATACAATGGCGCTTCCACCATGCGCCACCAGCTATTTATTACGCTCAAAAATAGCTGCATTTCTTAAAAAAACGAAAAAAATATATATACTTTTTAATACTTTGTGATATTATTTTTAGAGGTGTCCGAGTTGAAAACTGTGTTGTCCCAGTTGTGTATTGGACATGATGTGGGCTTCACGACCGCTGTCTGAAACCTCATGCTGTGTATTTACGGCCTGGTACCAACGCTAGGTACCACAGCCTATTATGTCTCGCTGTCTGCCTCATTGACTGCATGCTACCACACAATCATCCTCCTCCTGCTGCTGCTGCTGAATTTACCTCCTGCTGTCTGTGTGTTTCCACTGCCAGGGAGCACATACAATGGTGCTTCCACCATGCGCCACCAGCTATTTATTACGCTCAAAAATAGCTGCATTTCTTTAAAAAAACGAAAAAAATATATATACTTTTTAATACTTTGTGATATTATTTTAGAGGTGTCCGGGTTGAAAACTGTGTTATCCCAGTTGTGTATTGGACATGATGTGGGCTTCACGACCGCTGTCTGGAACCTCATGCTGTGTATTTACGGCCTGGTACCACCGCTAGGTACCACAGCCTATTATGTCTCGCTGCCTGCCTCATTGACTGCCTGCTACCACACAATCATCCTCCTCCTGCTGCTGCTGCTGAATTTACCTCCTGCTGTCTGTGTGTTTCCACTGCCAGGGAGCACATACAATGGCGCTTCCACCATGCGCCACCAGCTATTTATTACGCTCAAAAATAGCTGCATTTCTTTAAAAAAACGAAAAAAATGTATATACTTTTTAATACTTTGTGATATTATTTTTAGAGGTGTCCGGGTTGAAAACTGTGTTGTCCCAGTTGTCTATTGGACATGATGTGGGCTTCACGACCGCTGTCTGGAACCTCATGCTGTGTATTTACGGCCTGGTACCACCGCTAGGTACCACAGCCTATTATGTCTCGCTGCCTGCCTGCTGCCACACAATCATCCTCCTCCTGCTGCTGCTGCTGAATTTACCTCCTGCTGTCTGTGTGTTTCCACTGCCAGGAAGCACATACAATGGCGCTTCCACCATGCGCCACCAGCTATTTATTACGCTCAAAAATAGCTGCATTTCTTTAAAAAAACAAAAAAATATATATACTTTTTAATACTTTGTGATATTATTTTTAGAGGTGTCCGGGTTGAAAACTGTGTTGTCCCAGTTGTGTATTAGACATGATGTGGGCTTCACGACCGCTGTCTGGAACCTCATGCTGTGTATTTACGGCCTGGTACCACCGCTAGGTACCACAGCCTATTATGTCTCGCTGCCTGCCTCATTGACTGCCTGCTGCCACACAATCATCCTCCTCCTGCTGCTGCTGAATTTACCTCCTGCTGTCTGTGTGTTTCTACTGCCAGGGAGCACATACAATGGCACTTCCACCATGCGCCACCAGCTATTTATTACGCTCAAAAATAGCAGCATTTCTTTTAAAAAACGAAAAAAATATACAGGATTTTCTCAAAAAATTAGCATATTGTGATAAAGTTCATTATTTTCTGTAATGTACTTATAAACATTAGACTTTCATATATTTTAGATTCAAAGACACACAACTGAAGTAGTTCAAGCCTTTTATTGTTTTAATATTGATGATTTTGGCATACAGCTCATGAAAACTCAAAATGCCTATCTCAAAAAATTAGCATATTTCATCCGACCAATAAAAGAAAATGTTTTTAAAACAAAAAAAAGTAAACCTTCAAATAATTATGTTCAGTTATGCACTTAATACTTGGTCGGGAATCCTATTGCAGAAATGACTGCTTCAATGCGGCATGGCATGGAGGCAATCAGCCTGTGGCACTGCTCAGGTGTTATGGAGGCCCAGGATGCTTCGATAGCGGCCTTAAGCTCATCCAGAGTGTTGGGTCTTGCGTCTCTGAACTTTCTCTTCACAATATCCCACAGATTCTCTATGGGGTTCAGGTCAGGAGAGTTGGCAGGCCAATTGAGCACAGTAATACCATGGTCAATAAACCATTTACCAGTGGTTTTGGCACTGTGAGCAGGTGCCAGGTCGTGCTGAAAAATGAAATCTTCATCTCCATAAAGCTTTTCAACAGATGGAAGCATGAAGTGCTCCAAAATCTCCTGATAGCTAGCTGCATTGACCCTGCACTTGATAAAACACAGTGGACCAACACCAGCAGCTGACATGGCACCCCAGACCATCACTGACTGTGGGTACTTGACACTGGACTTCAGGCATTTTGGCATTTCCCTCTCCCCAGTCTTCCTCCAGACTCTGGCACCTTGATTTCCGAATGACATGTAAAAGTTGCTTTCATCCGAAAAAAGTACTTTGGACCACTGAGCAACAGTCTAGTGCTGCTTCTCTGTAGCCCAGGTCAGGCGCTTCTGCCGCTGTTTCTGGTTCAAAAGTGGGTTCATGCTTCTATCTGCTGAAAAGCGTTATGGAGATGAAGATTTCATTTTTCAGCACGACCTGGCACCTGCTCACAATGCCAAAACCACTGGTCAATGATTTACTGACCATGGTATTACTGTGCTTAATTGGCATGCCAACTCTCCTGACCTGAACCCCATAGAGAATCTGTGGGATATTGTGAAGAGAAAGTTGAGAGATGCAAGACCCAACACTCTGGATGAGCTTAAGGCCGCTATCGAAGCATCCTGGGCCTCCATAACACCTGAGCAGTGCCACAGGCTGATTGCCTCCATGCCACGCCGCATTGAAGCAGTCATTTCTGCAAAAGGATTCCCGACCAAGTATTGAGTGCATAACTGAACATAATTATTTGAAGGTTGACTTTTTTTGTTTTAAAAACACTTTCTTTTATTGGTCGGATGAAATATGCTAATTTTTTGAGAAAGGAAATTGGGGTTTTCATGAGTTGTATGCCAAAATCATCAACATTAAAACAATAAAAGGCTTGAACTACTTCAGTTGTGTGTATTTGAATCTAAAATATATGAAAGTCTAATGTTTATAAGTACATTACAGAAAATAATGAACTTTTTCACAATATGCTAATTTTTTGAGAAGATCCTGTATATACTTCTTAATACTTTGTGATATTATTTTTAGAGGTGTCCGGGTTGAAAACTGTGTTGTCCCAGTTGTGTATTGGACATGATGTGGGCTTCACGACCGCTGTCTGGAACCTCATGCTGTGTATTTACGGCCTGGTACCACCGCTAGGTACCACAGCCTATTATGCCTCGCTGCCTGCCTCATTGACTGCCTGCTGCCACACAATCATCCTCCTCCTGCTGCTGCTGCTGAATTTACCTCCTGCTGTCTGTGTGGTTCCACTGCCAGGGAGCACATACACTGGCGCTTCCACCATGCGCCACCAGCTATTTATTACGCTCAAAAATAGCTGCATTTCTTTAAAAAAAACGAAAAAAATATATATACTTTTTAATACTTTGTGATATTATTTTTAGAGGTGTCCGGGTTGAAAACTGTGTTGTCCCAGTTGTGTATTGGACATGATGTGGGCTTCACGACCGCTGTCTGGAACCTCATGCTGTGTATTTACGGCCTGGTACCACCGCTAGGTACCACAGCACAGCCTATTATGTCTCGCTGCCTGCCTCATTGACTGCCTGCTGCCACACAATCATCCTCCTCCTGCTGCTGCTGCTGAATTTACCTCCTGCTGTCTGTGTGTTTCCACTGCCAGGGAGCACATACAATGGCACTTCCACCATGCGCCACAAGCTATTTATTACGCTCAAAAATAGCTGCATTTCTTAAAAAAAACGAAAAAAATATATATACTTTTTAATACTTTGTGATATTATTTTTAGAGGTGTCCGGGTTGAAAACTGTGTTGTCCCAGTTGTGTATTGGACATGATGTGGGCTTCACGACCGCTGTCTGGAACATCATGCTGTGTATTTACGACTTGGTACCACCGCTAGGTACCACAGCCTATTATGTCTCGCTGCCAGCCTCATTGACTGCCTGCTGCCACACAATCATCCTCCTCCTGCTGCTGCTGCTGAATTTACCTCCTGCTGTCTGTGTGTTTCCACTGCCAGAGAGCACATACAATGGCGCTTACACCATGCGCCACCAGCTATTTATTACGCTCAAAAATAGCTGCATTTCTTTAAAAAAAAACGAAAAAAATATATATACTTTATAATACTTTGTGATATTATTTTTAGAGGTGTCCGGGTTGAAAACTGTGTTGTCCCAGTTGTGTATTGGACATGATGTGGGCTTCACGACCGCTGTCTGGAACCTCATGCTGTGTATTTACAGCCTGGTACCACCGCTAGGTACCACAGCCTATTATGTCTCGCTGCCTGCCTCATTGACTGCCTGCTGCCACACAATCATCCTCCTACTGCTGCTGCTGCTGAATTTACCTCCTGCTGTCTGTGTGTTTCCGCTGCCAGGGAGCACATACAATGGCGCTTCCACCATGCGCCACCAGCTATTTATTACGCTCAAAAATAGCTGCATTTCTTTAAAAAAACGAAAAAAAAATATATACTTTTTAATACTTTGTGATATTATTTTTAGAGGTGTCCGGGTTGAAAACTGTGTTGTCCCAGTTGTGTATTGGACATGATGTGGGCTTCACGACCGCTATCTGGAACCTCATGCTGTGTATTTACGGCCTGGTACCACCGCTAGGTACCACAGCACAGCCTATTATGTCTCGCTGCCTGCCTCATTGACTGCCTGCTGCCACACAATCATCCTCCTCCTGCTGCTGCTGAATTTACCTCCTGCTGTCTGTGTGTTTCCACTGCCAGGGAGCACATACAATGGCGCTTCCATCATGCGCCACCAGCTATTTATTACGCTCAAAAATAGCTGCATTTCTTTAACAAAAAATATAGAAGAGAAATAAGTGAAGAAGAAGAAGACGATATAGAAGAAGAAGATATAGAAAAAGAAGAAGTAGATATAAAAAAAGAAGAAGAAGATATAGAAAAGGAAGAAGAAGATATAGAAAAAGAAGAAGACGATATAGAAAAAGAAGAAGAAGATATAGAAAAGGAAGAAGAAGATATAGAAAAAGAAGAAGAAGATATAGAAAAGGAAGAAGAAGAAGGAGAAGAAGAAGAAGATATAGAAAAAGAAGAAGAAGATATAGAAAAAGATGAAGAAGAAGGAGAAGAAGAAGAAGATCTAGAAAAAGAAGAAGAAGAAGATATAGAAGAAAAAGATGAAGAAGAAGATGAAGAAGAAGATGAAGAAGAAGAAGAAGAAGAAGAAGAAGAAGAAGAAGAAGAAGAAGAAGAAGAAGAAGAAGAAGAAGAAGATATAGAAGAAGAAGAAGAAGAAGAAGAAGAAGAAGAAGAAGAAGAAGAAGAAGAAGAGGAAGAAGAAGAAGAAGAAGAAGAGGAAGAAGAAGAAGAAGAAGAAGAAGAAGAAGAAGAAGAAGAAGAAGAAGAAGAAGAAGAAGAAGAAGAAGAAGAAGAAGAAGAAGAAGAAGAAGAAGAAGAAGAAGAAGAAGAAGAAGAAGAAGAAGAAGAAGAAGAAGAAGAAGAAGAAGAAGAAGAAGAAGAAGAAGAAGAAGAAGAAGAAGAAGAAGAAGAAGAAGAAGATATAGAAGAAGAAGAAGAAGAAGATATAGAAAAAGAAGAAGATATAGAAGATATAGAAGAAGAAGAAGATATAGAAGAAGAAGAAGATATAGAAGAAGAAGAAGATATAGAAGATATAGAAAAAGAAGAAGATATAGAAGAAGAAGAAGAAGAAGAAGAAGAAGAAATCTGGAGATCTGAAGCGAGCTGGCGCAGTACGCCCTGGAAGTGCTGTCCTGTCCCCCTTCCAGCGTGCTGTCCGAGCGCTGCTTCAGTGCAGCTGGTGGTGTGGTCACCAAGAAACGCTCACGTCTGTCTCACAAGTCTGTGGACAGACTGACGTTTCTCAAGATGAACCAGGCGTGGGTGGAAGGCGAGTTCCTGGCCCCTGTTGTCGGCGAGAGGGGGACAAGAACTGGCTGCCGGAACCATCGTTAATATGCCTTACCCCCCTTTACCACCTCCTGGCTCCTGCTCACTACTAAGCCAGCCTGGTTCAGTTTGACTATTACGTCGCCTGTAGCCACACATTTTACACCTACAGTGGGCTGCTGTGTACTGCCCTTCTGCTGTCTGTCTGTCTGTGTTTCCCACTGCCAGGGTACACAGATTTACCTTCTGCTGCCACTCTGCCACCAGCTATTACGTCCAACAATAGCTATCTGTTAAATTTGCCTTAAAAAAAAAAAAAAAAAAAAAAAACAATAAAAAAAAAAAAAGGTTTAATTTTTCTGAGGTGCCCGGGTTGAAAACTGTGTTGTCCCAGTTGTGTATTGGACACGATGTGGGCTGCACGACCGCTGTCTGGGACCTCCTGTTGTGTTTATTTACAGCCCTGGTATCACCGCTAGGTACCAGGGCTATTATGTCACGCTGCCTACCTGCTGCCACACTCACACTACTCCTCCATTCCTCCTGCTGCTGCTGCTGTCGGTCTGTGTTTCCCACTGCCAGGGTACACAGATTTACCTTCTGCTGCCACTCTGCCACCAGCTATTACGTCCAACAATAGCTATATTTGTGTAATTTGCTGTAAAAAAAAAAAAAAAAAAACAATAAAAAAAAAGGATTTAATTTTTTTGAGGTGTCCGGGTTGAAAACTGTGTTGTCCCAGTTGTGTATTGGACACGATGTGGGCTGCACGACCGCTGTCTGGGACCTCCTGTTGTGTTTATTTACAGCCCTGGTATCACCGCTAGGTACCAGGGCTATTATGTCACGCTGCCTACCTGCTGCCACACTCACACTACTCCTCCATTCCTCCTGCTGCTGCTGCTGTCGGTCTGTGTTTCCCACTGCCAGGGTACACAGATTTACCTTCTGCTGCCACTCTGCCACCAGCTATTACGTCCAACAATAGCTATATTTGTGTAATTTGCTGTAAAAAAAAAAAAAAAAAAACAATACAAAAAAAGGATTTAATTTTTTTGAGGTGTCCGGGTTGAAAACTGTGTTGTCCCAGTTGTGTATTGGACACGATGTGGGCTGCACGACCGCTGTCTGGGACCTCCTGTTGTGTATTTATGGGCTGGTGCCACCGCTAGGTACCACAGCCTATTATGTCTCGCTGCCTGCCTCATTGACTGCCTGCTGCCACACAATCATCCTCCTCCTGCTGCTGCTGCTGAATTTACCTCCTGCTGTCTGTGTGTTTCCACTGCCAGGGAGCACATACAATGGCGCTTCCACCATGCGCCACCAGCTATTTATTACGCTCAAAAATAGCTGCATTTCTTTAAAAAAATGAAAAAATATATATACTTTTTAATACTTTGTGATATTATTTTTAGAGGTGTCCGGGTTGAAAACTGTGTTGTCCCAGTTGTGTATTGGACATGATGTGGGCTTCATGACCGCTGTCTGGAACCTCATGCTGTGTATTTACGGCCTGGTACCACCGCTAGGTACCACAGCCTATTATGTCTCGCTGCCTGCCTCATTGACTGCCTGCTGCCACACAATCATCCTCCTCCTGCTGCTGCTGCTGAATTTACCTCCTGCTGTCTGTGTGTTTCCACTGCCAGGGAGCACATACAATTGTGCTTCCACCATGCGCCACCAGCTATTTATTACGCTCAAAAATAGCTGCATTTCTTTAAAAAAACGAAAAAAATATATATACTTTTTAATACTTTGTGATATTATTTTTAGAGGTGTCCGGGTTGAAAACTGTGTTGTCCCAGTTGTGTATTGGACATAATGTGGGCTTCACGACCGCTGTCTGGAACCTCATGCTGTGTATTTATGGCCTGGTAACACCACTAGGTACCACAGCCTATTATGTCTCGCTGCCTGCCTCATTGACTGCCTTCTGCCACACAATCATCTTCCTCCTGCTGCTGCTGCTGAATTTACCTCCTGCTGTCTGTGTGTTTCCACTGTCAGGGAGCACATACAATGGCGCTTCCACCACGCGCCACCAGCTATTTATTACGCTCAAAAATAGCTGCATTTCTTTAAAAAAACTAAAAAAATATATATACTTTTTAATACTTTGTGATATTATTTTTAGAGGTGTCCGGGTTGAAAACTGTGTTGTCCCAGTTGTGTATTGGACATGATGTGGGCTTTACGACCGCTGTCTGGAACCTCATGCTGTGTATTTACGGCCTGGTACCACCGCTAGGTACCACAGCACAGCCTATTATGTCTCGCTGCCTGCCTCATTGACTGCCTGCTGCCACACAATCATCCTCCTCCTCCTGCTGCTGCTGCTGCTGAATTTACCTCCTGCTGTCTGTGTGTTTCCACTGCCAGGGAGCACATACAATGGCGCTTCCATCATGCGCCACCAGCTATTTATTACGCTCAAAAATAGCTGCATTTCTTTAAAAAAACGAAAAAAAAATATATACTTTTTAATACTTTGTGATATTATTTTTAGAGGTGTCCGGGTTGAAAACTGTGTTGTCCCAGTTGTGTATTGGACATGATGTGGGCTTTACGACCGCTATCTGGAACCTCATGCTGTGTATTTACGGCCTGGTACCACCGCTAGGTACCACAGCACAGCCTATTATGTCTCGCTGCCTGCCTCATTGACTGCCTGCTGCCACACAATCATCCTCCTCCTGCTGCTGCTGAATTTACCTCCTGCTGTCTGTGTGTTTCCACTGCCAGGGAGCACATACAATGGCGCTTCCATCATGCGCCACCAGCTATTTATTACGCTCAAAAATAGCTGCATTTCTTTAACAAAAAATATAGAAGAGAAATAAGTGAAGAAGAAGAAGACGATATAGAAGAAGAAGATATAGAAAAAGAAGAAGTAGATATAAAAAAAGAAGAAGAAGATATAGAAAAGGAAGAAGAAGATATAGAAAAAGAAGAAGACGATATAGAAAAAGAAGAAGAAGATATAGAAAAGGAAGAAGAAGATATAGAAAAAGAAGAAGAAGATATAGAAAAGGAAGAAGAAGAAGGAGAAGAAGAAGAAGATATAGAAAAAGAAGAAGAAGATATAGAAAAAGATGAAGAAGAAGGAGAAGAAGAAGAAGATCTAGAAAAAGAAGAAGAAGAAGATATAGAAGAAAAAGATGAAGAAGAAGATGAAGAAGAAGAAGAAGAAGAAAGAAGAAGAAGAAGAAGAAAGAAGAAGAAGAAGAAGAAGAAAGAAGAAGAAGAAGAAGAAGAAGAAGAAGAAGAAGAAGAAGAAGATATAGAAGAAGAAGATATAGAAGAAGAAGAAGAAGAAGAAGAAGAAGAAGAAGAAGAAGAAGAAGAAGAAGAAGAGAGAAGAAGAAGAAGAAGAAGAAGAAGAAGAAGAAGAAGAAGAAGAAGAAGAAGAAGAAGAAGAAGAAGAAGAAGAAGAAGAAGAAGAAGAAGAAGAAGAAGAAGAAGAAGAAGAAGAAGAAGAAGAAGAAGAAGAAGAAGAAGAAGAAGAAGAAGAAGAAGAAGAAGAAGAAGAAGAAGAAGAAGAAGAAGAAGAAGAAGAAGAAGAAGAAGATGAGAAGAAGAAGAAGAATAGAAGATATAGAAGAAGAAGAAGATATAGAAGAAGAGAAGAATAGAAGAAGAAAGATATAGAAGAGAAGAAGATATAGAAGAAGAAGAAGAGAAGATATAGAGAAGAAGAAGAAGAGAAGAGAAGAAGAAATTCTGGAGATCTGAAGCGAGCTGGCGCAGTACGCCCTGGAAGTGCTGTCCTGTCCCCCTTCCAGCGTGCTGTCCGAGCGCTGCTTCAGTGCAGCTGGTGGCGTGGTCACCAAGAAACGCTCACGTCTGTCTCACAAGTCTGTGGACAGACTGACGTTCTCAAGATGAACCAGGCGTGGGTGGAAGGCGAGTTCCTGGCCCCTGTTGTCGGCGAGAGGGGGACATGAACTGGCTGCCGGAACCATCGTTAATATGCCTTACCCCCCTTTACCACCTCCTGGCTCCTGCTCACTACTAAGCCAGCCTGGTTCAGTTTGACTATTACGTCGCCTGTAGCCACACATTTTACACCTACAGTGGGCTGCTGTGTACTGCCCTTCTGCTGTCTGTCTGTCTGTGTTTCCCACTGCCAGGGTACACAGATTTACCTTCTGCTGCCACTCTGCCACCAGCTATTACGTCCAACAATAGCTATCTGTTAAATTTGCCTTAAAAAAAAAAAAAAAAAAAAAAAACAATAAAAAAAAAAAAAAAGGTTTAATTTTTCTGAGGTGCCCGGGTTGAAAACTGTGTTGTCCCAGTTGTGTATTGGACACGATGTGGGCTGCACAACCGCTGTCTGGGACCTCCTGTTGTGTTTATTTACAGCCCTGGTATCACCGCTAGGTACCAGGGCTATTATGTCACGCTGCCTACCTGCTGCCACACTCACACTACTCCTCCATTCCTCCTGCTGCTGCTGCTGTCGGTCTGTGTTTCCCACTGCCAGGGTACACAGATTTACCTTCTGCTGCCACTCTGCCACCAGCTATTACGTCCAACAATAGCTATATTTGTGTAATTTGCTGTAAAAAAAAAAAAAAAAAAACAATAAAAAAAAAGGATTTAATTTTTTTGAGGTGTCCGGGTTGAAAACTGTGTTGTCCCAGTTGTGTATTGGACACGATGTGGGCTGCACGACCGCTGTCTGGGACCTCCTGTTGTGTTTATTTACAGCCCTGGTATCACCGCTAGGTACCAGGGCTATTATGTCACGCTGCCTACCTGCTGCCACACTCACACTACTCCTCCATTCCTCCTGCTGCTGCTGCTGTCGGTCTGTGTTTCCCACTGCCAGGGTACACAGATTTACCTTCTGCTGCCACTCTGCCACCAGCTATTACGTCCAACAATAGCTATATTTGTGTAATTTGCTGTAAAAAAAAAAAAAAAAAACAATACAAAAAAAGGATTTAATTTTTTTGAGGTGTCCGGGTTGAAAACTGTGTTGTCCCAGTTGTGTATTGGACACGATGTGGGCTGCACGACCGCTGTCTGGGACCTCCTGTTGTGTATTTATGGGCTGGTGCCACCGCTAGGTACCACAGCCTATTATGTCTCGCTGCCTGCCTCATTGACTGCCTGCTGCCACACAATCATCCTCCTCCTGCTGCTGCTGCTGAATTTACCTCCTGCTGTCTGTGTGTTTCCACTGCCAGGGAGCACATACAATGGCGCTTCCACCATGCGCCACCAGCTATTTATTACGCTCAAAAATAGCTGCATTTCTTTAAAAAAATGAAAAAATATATATACTTTTTAATACTTTGTGATATTATTTTTAGAGGTGTCCGGGTTGAAAACTGTGTTGTCCCAGTTGTGTATTGGACATGATGTGGGCTTCATGACCGCTGTCTGGAACCTCATGCTGTGTATTTACGGCCTGGTACCACCGCTAGGTACCACAGCCTATTATGTCTCGCTGCCTGCCTCATTGACTGCCTGCTGCCACACAATCATCCTCCTCCTGCTGCTGCTGCTGAATTTACCTCCTGCTGTCTGTGTGTTTCCACTGCCAGGGAGCACATACAATTGTGCTTCCACCATGCGCCACCAGCTATTTATTACGCTCAAAAATAGCTGCATTTCTTTAAAAAAACGAAAAAAATATATATACTTTTTAATACTTTGTGATATTATTTTTAGAGGTGTCTGGGTTGAAAACTGTGTTGTCCCAGTTGTGTATTGGACATAATGTGGGCTTCACGACCGCTGTCTGGAACCTCATGCTGTGTATTTATGGCCTGGTAACACCGCTAGGTACCACAGCCTATTATGTCTCGCTGCCTGCCTCATTGACTGCCTTCTGCCACACAATCATCTTCCTCCTGCTGCTGCTGCTGAATTTACCTCCTGCTGTCTGTGTGTTTCCACTGTCAGGGAGCACATACAATGGCGCTTCCACCACGCGCCACCAGCTATTTATTACGCTCAAAAATAGCTGCATTTCTTTAAAAAAACTAAAAAAATATATATACTTTTTAATACTTTGTGATATTATTTTTAGAGGTGTCCGGGTTGAAAACTGTATTGTCCCAGTTGTGTATTGGACATGATGTGGGCTTCACGACCACTGTCTGGAACCTCATGCTGTGTATTTACGGCCTGGTACCACCGCTAGGTACCACAGCACAGCCTATTATGTCTCGCTGCCTGCCTCATTGACTGCCTGCTGCCACACAATCATCCTCCTCCTGCTGCTGCTGCTGAATTTACCTCCTGCTGTCTGTATGTTTCCACTGCCAGGGAGCACATACAATGGCGCTTCCATAATGCGCCACCAGCTATTTATTACGCTCAAAAATAGCTGCACTTCTTTAAAAAAAAATATAGAAGAGAAATAAGTGAAGAAGAAGAAGACGATATAGAAGAAGAAGATATAGAAAAAGAAGAAGACGGTATAGAAGAAGAAGAAGATATAGAAAAAGAAGAAGAAGATATAGAAAAAGAAGAAGAAGATATAGAAAATGAAGAAGAAGATATAGAAAAAGAAGAAGAAGATATAGAAAAAGAAAAAGAAGATTTAGAAAAGGAAGAAGAAGATATAGAAAAAGAAGAAGAAGATATAGAAAAAGAAGAAGGAGAAGAAGAAGAAGAAGAAGATATAGAAAAAGAAGAAGAAGAAGATATAGAAGAAGAAGAAGAAGAAGAAGAAGTAGATGAAGAAGATGAAGAAGAAGATGAAGAAGAAGATGAAGATGAAGATGAAGAAGATGAAGATGAAGATGAAGAAGAAGAAGAAGAAGAAGAAGAAGAAGAAGAAGAAGAAGAAGAAGAAGAAGAAGAAGAAGAAGAAGAAGATATAGAAGAAGAAGATATAGAAGAAGAAGAAGATATAGAAGAAGAAGAAGAAGAAGAAGAAGAAGAAGAAGAAGAAGAAGAAGAAGAAGAAGATATAGAAGAAGAAGAAGAAGAAGAAGAAGATATAGAAGAAGAAGAAGAAGAAGAAGAAGATATAGAAGAAGAAGAAGATATAGAAGAAGAAGAAGAAGATATAGAAGAAGAAGAAGATATAGAAGATATAGAAGAAGAAGAAGATATAGAAGATATAGAAGAAGAAGAAGAAGAAGAAATCTGGAGATCTGGAGCGAGCTGGCGCAGTACGCCCTGGAAGTGCTGTCCTGTCCCCCTTCCAGCGTGCTGTCCGAGCGCTGTTTCAGTGCAGCTGGTGGCGTGGTCACCGAGAAACGCTCACGTCTGTCTCACAAGTCTGTGGACAGACTGACGTTTCTCAAGATGAACCAGGCGTGGGTGGAAGGCGAGTTCCTGACCCCTGTTGTCGGCGAGAGGGGGACATGAACTGGCTGCCGGAGCCATTGTTAATATGCCTTACCACCCTTTACCACCTCCTGGCTCCTGCTCACTACTAAGCCAGCCTGGTTCAGTTTGACTATTACGTCGCCTGTAGCCACACATTTTACACCTACAGTGGGCTGCTGTGTACTGCCCTTCTGCTGTCTGTCTGTCTGTGTTTCCCACTGCCAGGGTACACAGATTTACCTTCTGCTGCCACTCTGCCACCAGCTATTATGTCCAACAATAGCTATCTGTTAAATTTGCCTTAAAAAAAAAAAAAAAAAAAAAAAAAAAGGTTTAATTTTTCTGAGGTGCCCGGGTTGAAAACTGTGTTGTCCCAGTTGTGTATTGGACACGATGTGGGCTGCACGACCGCTGTCTGGGACCTCCTGTTGTGTTTATTTACAGCCCTGGTATCACCGCTAGGTTCCAGGGCTATTATGTCACGCTGCCTACCTGCTGCCACACTCACACTACTCCTCCATTCCTCCTGCTGCTGCTGCTGTCGGTCTGTGTTTCCCACTGCCAGGGTACACAGATTTACCTTCTGCTGCCACTCTGCCACCAGCTATTACGTCCAACAATAGCTATATTTGTGTAATTTGCTGTAAAAAAAAAAAAAAAAACATTAAAAAAAAAAAAGGTTTAATTTTTTTGAAGTGTCCGGGTTGAAAACTGTGTTGTCCCAGTTGTGTATTGGACACGATGTGGGCTGCACGACCGCTGTCTGGGGCCTCCTGTTGTGTATTTATGGGCTGGTACCACCGCTAGGTACCACAGCCTATTATGTCTCGCTGCCTGCCTCATTGACTGCCTGCTACCACACAATCATCGTCCTCCTGCTGCTGCTGCTGCTGCTGAATTTACCTCCTGCTGTCTGTGTGTTTCCACTGCCAGGGAGCACATACAATGGTGCTTCCACCATGTGCCACCAGCTATTTATTACGCTCAAAAATAGCTGCATTTCTTTAAAAAATGAAAAAATATATATACTTTTTAATACTTTGTGATATTATTTTTAGAGGTGTCCGGGTTGAAAACTGTGTTGTCCCAGTTGTGTATTGGACATGATGTGGGCTTCACGACCGCTGTCTGGAACCTCATGCTGTGTATTTACGGCCTGGTACCACCGCTAGGTACCACAGCCTATTATGTCTCGCTGCCTGCCTCATTGACTGCCTGCTGCCACACAATCATCCTCCTCCTGCTGCTGCTGCTGAATTTACCTCCTGCTGTCTGTGTGTTTCCACTGCCAGGAAGCACATACAATGGCGCTTCCACCATGCGCCACCAGCTATTTATTACGCTCAAAAATAGCTGCATTTCTTTAAAAAAACGAAAAAAATATATATACTTTTTAATACTTTGTGATATTATTTTTAGAGGTGTCCGGGTTGAAAACTGTGTTGTCCCAGTTGTGTATTGGACATGATGTGGGCTTCACGACCGCTGTCTGGAACCTCATGCTGTGTATTTACGGCCTGGTACCACCGCTAGGTACCACAGCACAGCCTATTATGTCTCGCTGCCTGCCTCATTGACTGCCTGCTGCCACACAATCATCCTCCTCCTGCTGCTGCTGCTGAATTTACCTCCTGCTGTCTGTGTGTTTCCACTGCCAGGGAGCACATACAATGGTGCTTCCACCATGCGCCACCAGCTATTTATTACGCTCAAAAATAGCTGCATTTCTTTAAAAAAACGAAAAAAATATATATACTTTTTAATACTTTGTGATATTATTTTTAGAGGTGTCCGGGTTGAAAACTGTGTTGTCCCAGTTGTGTATTGGACATGATTTGGGCTTCATGACCGCTGTCTGGAACCTCATGCTGTGTATTTACGGCCTGGTACCACTGCTAGGTACCACAGCCTATTATGTCTCGCTGCCTGCCTCATTGACTGCCTGCTGCCACACAATCATCCTCCTCCTGCTTCTGCTGCTGAATTTACCTCCTGCTGTCTGTGTGTTTCCACTGCCAGGGAGCACATACAATGGTGCTTCCACCATGCGCCACCAGCTATTTATTACGCTCAAAAATAGCTGCATTTCTTTAAAAAAACGAAAAAAATATATATACTTTTTAATACTTTGTGATATTATTTTTAGAGGTGTCCGGGTTGAAAACTGTGTTGTCCCAGTTGTGTATTGGACATAATGTGGGCTTCACGACCGCTGTCTGGAACCTCATGCTGTGTATTTATGGCCTGGTACCACCGCTAGGTACCACAGCCTATTATGTCTCGCTGCCTGCCTCATTGACTGCCTGCTGCCACACAATCATCCTCCTCCTGCTGCTGCTGCTGAATTTACCTCCTGCTGTCTGTGTGTTTCCACTGTCAGGGAGCACATACAATGGCGCTTCCACCACGCGCCACCAGCTATTTATTACGCTCAAAAATAGCTGCATTTCTTTAAAAAAACTAAAAAAATATATATACTTTTTAATACTTTGTGATATTATTTTTAGAGGTGTCCGGGTTGAAAACTGTATTGTCCCAGTTGTGTATTGGACATGATGTGGGCTTCACGACCACTGTCTGGAACCTCATGCTGTGTATTTACGGCCTGGTACCACCGCTAGGTACCACAGCACAGCCTATTATGTCTCGCTAACTGCCTCATTGACTGCCTGCTGCCACACAATCATCCTCCTCCTGCTGCTGCTGCTGAATTTACCTCCTGCTGTCTGTATGTTTCCACTGCCAGGGAGCACATACAATGGCGCTTCCATCATGCGCCACCAGCTATTTATTACGCTCAAAAATAGCTGCACTTCTTTAAAAAAAAATATAGAAGAGAAATAAGTGAAGAAGAAGAAGACGATATAGAAGAAGAAGATATAGATAAAGAAGAAGACGGTATAGAAGAAGAAGAAGATATAGAAAAAGAAGATGAAGATATAGAAAATGAAGAAGAAGATATAGAAAAAGAAGAAGAAGATATAGAAAAAGAAAAAGAAGATTTAGAAAAGGAAAAAGAAGATATAGAAAAAGAAGAAGAAGATATAGAAAAAGAAGAAGGAGAAGAAGAAGAAGAAGATATAGAAGAAGAAGAAGAAGAAGATATAGAAGAAGAAGAAGATGAAGAAGAAGATGAAGAAGAAGATGAAGATGAAGATGAAGAAGATGAAGATGAAGAAGAAGAAGAAGAAGAAGAAGAAGAAGAAGAAGAAGAAGAAGAAGAAGAAGAAGAAGAAGAAGAAGAAGAAGAAGAAGAAGAAGAAGAAGAAGAAGAAGAAGATATAGAAGAAGAAGAAGAAGAAGAAGAAGAAGAAGAAGATATAGAAAAAGAAGAAGAAGAAGAAGAAGAAGATATAGAAGAAGAAGAAGATATAGAAGAAGAAGAAGAAGATATAGAAGAAGAAGAAGATATAGAAGATATAGAAGAAGAAGAAGATATAGAAGATATAGAAGAAGAAGAAGAAGAAGAAGAAATCTGGAGATCTGGAGCGAGCTGGCGCAGTACGCCCTGGAAGTGCTGTCCTGTCCCCCTTCCAGCGTGCTGTCCGAGCGCTGTTTCAGTGCAGCTGGTGGCGTGGTCACCGAGAAACGCTCACGTCTGTCTCACAAGTCTGTGGACAGACTGACGTTTCTCAAGATGAACCAGGCGTGGGTGGAAGGCGAGTTCCTGACCCCTGTTGTCGGCGAGAGGGGGACATGAACTGGCTGCCGGAACCATTGTTAATATGCCTTACCACCCTTTACCACCTCCTGGCTCCTGCTCACTACTAAGCCATCCTGGTTCAGTTTGACTATTACGTCACCTGTAGCCACACATTTTACACCTACAGTGGGCTGCTGTGTACTGCCCTTCTGCTGTCTGTCTGTCTGTGTTTCCCACTGCCAGGGTACACAGATTTACCTTCTGCTGCCACTCTGCCACCAGCTATTACGTCCAACAATAGCTATCTGTTAAATTTGCCTTAAAAAAAAAAAAAAAAAACAATAAAAAAAAAAAAAGGTTTAATTTTTCTGAGGTGCCCGGGTTGAAAACTGTGTTGTCCCAGTTGTGTATTGGACACGATGTGGGCTGCACGACCGCTGTCTGGGACCTCCTGTTGTGTTTATTTACAGCCCTGGTATCACCGCTAGGTACCAGGGCTATTATGTCACGCTGCCTACCTGCTGCCACACTCACACTACTCCTCCATTCCTCCTGCTGCTGCTGCTGTCGGTCTGTGTTTCCCACTGCCCGGGTACACAGATTTACCTTCTGCTGCCACTCTGCCACCAGCTATTACGTCCAACAATAGCTATATTTGTGTAATTTGCTGTAAAAAAAAAAAAAAAAAAACATTAAAAAAAAAAGGTTTAATTTTTTTGAGGTGTCCGGGTTGAAAACTGTGTTGTCCCAGTTGTGTATTGGACACGATGTGGGCTGCACGACCGCTGTCTGGGACCTCCTGTTGTGTATTTACGGCCTGGTACCACCGCTAGGTACCACAGCCTATTATGTCTCGCTGCCTGCCTCATTGACTGCCTGCTACCACACAATCATCCTCCTCCTGCTGCTGCTGCTGCTGCTGAATTTACCTCCTGCTGTCTGTGTGTTTCCACTGCCAGGGAGCACATACAATGGTGCTTCCACCATGTGCCACCAGCTATTTATTACGCTCAAAAATAGCTGCATTTCTTTAAAAAAATGAAAAAATATATATACTTTTTAATACTTTGTGATATTATTTTTAGAGGTGTCCGGGTTGAAAACTGTGTTGTCCCAGTTGTGTATTGGACATGATGTGGGCTTCACGACCGCTGTCTGGAACCTCATGCTGTGTATTTACGGCCTGGTACCACCGCTAGGTACCACAGCCTATTATGTCTCGCTGCCTGCCTCATTGACTGCCTGCTGCCACACAATCATCCTCCTCCTGCTGCTGCTGCTGCTGAATTTACCTCCTGCTGTCTGTGTGTTTCCACTGCCAGGGAGCACATACAATGGTGCTTCCACCATGTGCCACCAGCTATTTATTACGCTCAAAAATAGCTGCATTTCTTTAAAAAAAATGAAAAAATATATATACTTTTTAATACTTTGTGATATTATTTTTAGAGGTGTCCGGGTTGAAAACTGTGTTGTCCCAGTTGTGTATTGGACATGATGTGGGCTTCACGACCGCTGTCTGGAACCTCATGCTGTGTATTTACGGCCTGGTACCACCGCTAGGTACCACAGCACAGCCTATTATGTCTCGCTGCCTGCCTCATTGACTGCCTGCTGCCACACAATCATCCTCCTCCTGCTGCTGCTGCTGAATTTACCTCCTGCTGTCTGTGTGTTTCCACTGCCAGGGAGCACATACAATGGTGCTTCCACCATGCGCCACCAGCTATTTATTACGCTCAAAAATAGCTGCATTTCTTTAAAAAAACGAAAAAAATATATATACTTTTTAATACTTTGTGATATTATTTTTAGAGGTGTCCGGGTTGAAAACTGTGTTGTCCCAGTTGTGTATTGGACATGATGTGGGCTTCATGACCGCTGTCTGGAACCTCATGCTGTGTATTTACGGCCTGGTACCACCGCTAGGTACCACAGCCTATTATGTCTCGCTGCCTGCCTCATTGACTGCCTGCTGCCACACAATCATCCTCCTCCTGCTTCTGCTGCTGAATTTACCTCCTGCTGTCTGTGTGTTTCCACTGCCAGGGAGCACATACAATGGTGCTTCCACCATGCGCCACCAGCTATTTATTACGCTCAAAAATAGCTGCATTTCTTTAAAAAAACGAAAAAAATATATATACTTTTTAATACTTTGTGATATTATTTTTAGAGGTGTCCGGGTTGAAAACTGTGTTGTCCCAGTTGTGTATTGGACATAATGTGGGCTTCACGACCGCTGTCTGGAACCTCATGCTGTGTATTTATGGCCTGGTACCACCGCTAGGTACCACAGCCTATTATGTCTCGCTGCCTGCCTCATTGACTGCCTGCTGCCACACAATCATCCTCCTCCTGCTGCTGCTGCTGAATTTACCTCCTGCTGTCTGTGTGTTTCCACTGTCAGGGAGCACATACAATGGCGCTTCCACCACGCGCCACCAGCTATTTATTACGCTCAAAAATAGCTGCATTTCTTTAAAAAAACTAAAAAAATATATATACTTTTTAATACTTTGTGATATTATTTTTAGAGGTGTCCGGGTTGAAAACTGTATTGTCCCAGTTGTGTATTGGACATGATGTGGGCTTCACGACCACTGTCTGGAACCTCATGCTGTGTATTTACGGCCTGGTACCACCGCTAGGTACCACAGCACAGCCTATTATGTCTCGCTAACTGCCTCATTGACTGCCTGCTGCCACACAATCATCCTCCTCCTGCTGCTGCTGCTGAATTTACCTCCTGCTGTCTGTATGTTTCCACTGCCAGGGAGCACATACAATGGCGCTTCCATCATGCGCCACCAGCTATTTATTACGCTCAAAAATAGCTGCACTTCTTTAAAAAAAAATATAGAAGAGAAATAAGTGAAGAAGAAGAAGACGATATAGAAGAAAAAGATATAGAAAAAGAAGAAGACGGTATAGAAGAAGAAGAAGATATAGAAAAAGAAGATGAAGATATAGAAAATGAAGAAGAAGATATAGAAAAAGAAGAAGAAGATATAGAAAAAGAAAAAGAAGATTTAGAAAAGGAAAAAGAAGATATAGAAAAAGAAGAAGAAGATATAGAAAAAGAAGAAGGAGAAGAAGAAGATATAGAAGAAGAAGAAGAAGAAGATATAGAAGAAGAAGAAGATGAAGAAGATGAAGAAGAAGATGAAGAAGAAGATGAAGATGAAGATGAAGAAGATGAAGATGAAGAAGAAGAAGAAGAAGAAGAAGAAGAAGAAGATATAGAAGAAGAAGAAGAAGAAGATATAGAAAAAGAAGAAGAAGAAGAAGATATAGAAGAAGAAGAAGATATAGAAGAAGAAGAAGAAGATATAGAAGAAGAAGAAGATATAGAAGATATAGAAGAAGAAGAAGATATAGAAGATATAGAAGAAGAAGAAGAAGAAGAAATCTGGAGATCTGGAGCGAGCTGGCGCAGTACGCCCTGGAAGTGCTGTCCTGTCCCCCTTCCAGCGTGCTGTCCGAGCGCTGCTTCAGTGCAGCTGGTGGCGTGGTCACCGAGAAACGCTCACGTCTGTCTCACAAGTCTGTGGACAGACTGACGTTTCTCAAGATGAACCAGGCGTGGGTGGAAGGCGAGTTCCTGACCCCTGTTGTCGGCGAGAGGGGGACATGAACTGGCTGCCGGAACCCTTGTTAATATGCCTTACCACCCTTTACCACCTCCTGGCTCCTGCTCACTACTAAGCCAGCCTGGTTCAGTTTGACTATTACGTCACCTGTAGCCACACATTTTACACCTACAGTGGGCTGCTGTGTACTGCCCTTCTGCTGTCTGTCTGTCTGTGTTTCCCACTGCCAGGGTACACAGATTTACCTTCTGCTGCCACTCTGCCACCAGCTATTACGTCCAACAATAGCTATATTTGTGTAATTTGCTGTAAAAAAAAAAAAAAAAAACAATAAAAAAAAAGGATTTAATTTTTTTGAGGTGTCCGGGTTGAAAACTGTGTTGTCCCAGTTGTGTATTGGACACGATGTGGGCTGCACGACCGCTGTCTGGGACCTCCTGTTGTGTATTTATGGGCTGGTGCCACCGCTAGGTACCACAGCCTATTATGTCTCGCTGCCTGCCTCATTGACTGCCTGCTGCCACACAATCATCCTCCTCCTGCTGCTGCTGCTGAATTTACCTCCTGCTGTCTGTGTGTTTCCACTGTCAGGGAGCACATACAATGGCGCTTCCACCACGCGCCACCAGCTATTTATTACGCTCAAAAATAGCTGCATTTCTTTAAAAAAACTAAAAAAATATATATACTTTTTAATACTTTGTGATATTATTTTTAGAGGTGTCCGGGTTGAAAACTGTATTGTCCCAGTTGTGTATTGGACATGATGTGGGCTTCACGACCACTGTCTGGAACCTCATGCTGTGTATTTACGGCCTGGTACCACCGCTAGGTACCACAGCACAGCCTATTATGTCTCGCTAACTGCCTCATTGACTGCCTGCTGCCACACAATCATCCTCCTCCTGCTGCTGCTGCTGAATTTACCTCCTGCTGTCTGTATGTTTCCACTGCCAGGGAGCACATACAATGGCGCTTCCATCATGCGCCACCAGCTATTTATTACGCTCAAAAATAGCTGCACTTCTTTAAAAAAAAATATAGAAGAGAAATAAGTGAAGAAGAAGAAGACGATATAGAAGAAGAAGATATAGATAAAGAAGAAGACGGTATAGAAGAAGAAGAAGATATAGAAAAAGAAGATGAAGATATAGAAAATGAAGAAGAAGATATAGAAAAAGAAGAAGAAGATATAGAAAAAGAAAAAGAAGATTTAGAAAAGGAAAAAGAAGATATAGAAAAAGAAGAAGAAGATATAGAAAAAGAAGAAGGAGAAGAAGAAGAAGAAGATATAGAAGAAGAAGAAGAAGAAGATATAGAAGAAGAAGAAGAAGATGAAGAAGATGAAGAAGAAGATGAAGAAGAAGATGAAGATGAAGATGAAGAAGATGAAGATGAAGAAGAAGAAGAAGAAGAAGAAGAAGAAGAAGAAGAAGAAGAAGAAGAAGAAGAAGAAGAAGATATAGAAGAAGAAGAAGAAGAAGAAGAAGAAGAAGATATAGAAAAAGAAGAAGAAGAAGAAGAAGAAGATATAGAAGAAGAAGAAGATATAGAAGAAGAAGAAGAAGAAGATATAGAAGAAGAAGAAGATATAGAAGATATAGAAGAAGAAGAAGATATAGAAGATATAGAAGAAGAAGAAGAAGAAGAAATCTGGAGATCTGGAGCGAGCTGGCGCAGTACGCCCTGGAAGTGCTGTCCTGTCCCCCTTCCAGCGTGCTGTCCGAGCGCTGTTTCAGTGCAGCTGGTGGCGTGGTCACCGAGAAACGCTCACGTCTGTCTCACAAGTCTGTGGACAGACTGACGTTTCTCAAGATGAACCAGGCGTGGGTGGAAGGCGAGTTCCTGACCCCTGTTGTCGGCGAGAGGGGGACATGAACTGGCTGCCGGAACCATTGTTAATATGCCTTACCACCCTTTACCACCTCCTGGCTCCTGCTCACTACTAAGCCATCCTGGTTCAGTTTGACTATTACGTCACCTGTAGCCACACATTTTACACCTACAGTGGGCTGCTGTGTACTGCCCTTCTGCTGTCTGTCTGTCTGTGTTTCCCACTGCCAGGGTACACAGATTTACCTTCTGCTGCCACTCTGCCACCAGCTATTACATCCAACAATAGCTATCTGTTAAATTTGCCTTAAAAAAAAAAAAAAAAAAAAAAAAACAATAAAAAAAAAAAAGGTTTAATTTTTCTGAGGTGCCCGGGTTGAAAACTGTGTTGTCCCAGTTGTGTATTGGACACGATGTGGGCTGCACGACCGCTGTCTGGGACCTCCTGTTGTGTTTATTTACAGCCCTGGTATCACCGCTAGGTACCAGGGCTATTATGTCACGCTGCCTACCTGCTGCCACACTCACACTACTCCTCCATTCCTCCTGCTGCTGCTGCTGTCGGTCTGTGTTTCCCACTGCCCGGGTACACAGATTTACCTTCTGCTGCCACTCTGCCACCAGCTATTACGTCCAACAATAGCTATATTTGTGTAATTTGCTGTAAAAAAAAAAAAAAAAAACATTAAAAAAAAAAGGTTTAATTTTTTTGAGGTGTCCGGGTTGAAAACTGTGTTGTCCCAGTTGTGTATTGGACACGATGTGGGCTGCACGACCGCTGTCTGGGACCTCCTGTTGTGTATTTACGGCCTGGTACCACCGCTAGGTACCACAGCCTATTATGTCTCGCTGCCTGCCTCATTGACTGCCTGCTACCACACAATCATCCTCCTCCTGCTGCTGCTGCTGCTGCTGAATTTACCTCCTGCTGTCTGTGTGTTTCCACTGCCAGGGAGCACATACAATGGTGCTTCCACCATGTGCCACCAGCTATTTATTACGCTCAAAAATAGCTGCATTTCTTTAAAAAAATGAAAAAATATATATACTTTTTAATACTTTGTGATATTATTTTTAGAGGTGTCCGGGTTGAAAACTGTGTTGTCCCAGTTGTGTATTGGACATGATGTGGGCTTCACGACCGCTGTCTGGAACCTCATGCTGTGTATTTACGGCCTGGTACCACCGCTAGGTACCACAGCCTATTATGTCTCGCTGCCTGCCTCATTGACTGCCTGCTGCCACACAATCATCCTCCTCCTGCTGCTGCTGCTGCTGAATTTACCTCCTGCTGTCTGTGTGTTTCCACTGCCAGGGAGCACATACAATGGTGCTTCCACCATGTGCCACCAGCTATTTATTACGCTCAAAAATAGCTGCATTTCTTTAAAAAAAATGAAAAAATATATATACTTTTTAATACTTTGTGATATTATTTTTAGAGGTGTCCGGGTTGAAAACTGTGTTGTCCCAGTTGTGTATTGGACATGATGTGGGCTTCACGACCGCTGTCTGGAACCTCATGCTGTGTATTTACGGCCTGGTACCACCGCTAGGTACCACAGCACAGCCTATTATGTCTCGCTGCCTGCCTCATTGACTGCCTGCTGCCACACAATCATCCTCCTCCTGCTGCTGCTGCTGAATTTACCTCCTGCTGTCTGTGTGTTTCCACTGCCAGGGAGCACATACAATGGTGCTTCCACCATGCGCCACCAGCTATTTATTACGCTCAAAAATAGCTGCATTTCTTTAAAAAAACGAAAAAAATATATATACTTTTTAATACTTTGTGATATTATTTTTAGAGGTGTCCGGGTTGAAAACTGTGTTGTCCCAGTTGTGTATTGGACATGATGTGGGCTTCATGACCGCTGTCTGGAACCTCATGCTGTGTATTTACGGCCTGGTACCACCGCTAGGTACCACAGCCTATTATGTCTCGCTGCCTGCCTCATTGACTGCCTGCTGCCACACAATCATCCTCCTCCTGCTTCTGCTGCTGAATTTACCTCCTGCTGTCTGTGTGTTTCCACTGCCAGGGAGCACATACAATGGTGCTTCCACCATGCGCCACCAGCTATTTATTACGCTCAAAAATAGCTGCATTTCTTTAAAAAAACGAAAAAAATATATATACTTTTTAATACTTTGTGATATTATTTTTAGAGGTGTCCGGGTTGAAAACTGTGTTGTCCCAGTTGTGTATTGGACATAATGTGGGCTTCACGACCGCTGTCTGGAACCTCATGCTGTGTATTTATGGCCTGGTACCACCGCTAGGTACCACAGCCTATTATGTCTCGCTGCCTGCCTCATTGACTGCCTGCTGCCACACAATCATCCTCCTCCTGCTGCTGCTGCTGAATTTACCTCCTGCTGTCTGTGTGTTTCCACTGTCAGGGAGCACATACAATGGCGCTTCCACCACGCGCCACCAGCTATTTATTACGCTCAAAAATAGCTGCATTTCTTTAAAAAAACTAAAAAAATATATATACTTTTTAATACTTTGTGATATTATTTTTAGAGGTGTCCGGGTTGAAAACTGTATTGTCCCAGTTGTGTATTGGACATGATGTGGGCTTCACGACCACTGTCTGGAACCTCATGCTGTGTATTTACGGCCTGGTACCACCGCTAGGTACCACAGCACAGCCTATTATGTCTCGCTAACTGCCTCATTGACTGCCTGCTGCCACACAATCATCCTCCTCCTGCTGCTGCTGCTGAATTTACCTCCTGCTGTCTGTATGTTTCCACTGCCAGGGAGCACATACAATGGCGCTTCCATCATGCGCCACCAGCTATTTATTACGCTCAAAAATAGCTGCACTTCTTTAAAAAAAAATATAGAAGAGAAATAAGTGAAGAAGAAGAAGACGATATAGAAGAAGAAGATATAGAAAAAGAAGAAGACGGTATAGAAGAAGAAGAAGATATAGAAAAAGAAGATGAAGATATAGAAAATGAAGAAGAAGATATAGAAAAAGAAGAAGAAGATATAGAAAAAGAAAAAGAAGATTTAGAAAAGGAAAAAGAAGATATAGAAAAAGAAGAAGAAGATATAGAAAAAGAAGAAGGAGAAGAAGAAGATATAGAAGAAGAAGAAGAAGAAGATATAGAAGAAGAAGAAGAAGAAGATGAAGAAGATGAAGAAGAAGATGAAGAAGAAGATGAAGATGAAGATGAAGAAGATGAAGATGAAGAAGAAGAAGAAGAAGAAGAAGAAGAAGAAGAAGATATAGAAGAAGAAGAAGAAGAAGATATAGAAAAAGAAGAAGAAGAAGAAGATATAGAAGAAGAAGAAGATATAGAAGAAGAAGAAGAAGATATAGAAGAAGAAGAAGTAATAGAAGATATAGAAGAAGAAGAAGATATAGAAGATATAGAAGAAGAAGAAGAAGAAGAAATCTGGAGATCTGGAGCGAGCTGGCGCAGTACGCCCTGGAAGTGCTGTCCTGTCCCCCTTCCAGCGTGCTGTCCGAGCGCTGCTTCAGTGCAGCTGGTGGCGTGGTCACCGAGAAACGCTCACGTCTGTCTCACAAGTCTGTGGACAGACTGACGTTTCTCAAGATGAACCAGGCGTGGGTGGAAGGCGAGTTCCTGACCCCTGTTGTCGGCGAGAGGGGGACATGAACTGGCTGCCGGAACCCTTGTTAATATGCCTTACCACCCTTTACCACCTCCTGGCTCCTGCTCACTACTAAGCCAGCCTGGTTCAGTTTGACTATTACGTCACCTGTAGCCACACATTTTACACCTACAGTGGGCTGCTGTGTACTGCCCTTCTGCTGTCTGTCTGTCTGTGTTTCCCACTGCCAGGGTACACAGATTTACCTTCTGCTGCCACTCTGCCACCAGCTATTACGTCCAACAATAGCTATATTTGTGTAATTTGCTGTAAAAAAAAAAAAAAAAAACAATAAAAAAAAAGGATTTAATTTTTTTGAGGTGTCCGGGTTGAAAACTGTGTTGTCCCAGTTGTGTATTGGACACGATGTGGGCTGCACGACCGCTGTCTGGGACCTCCTGTTGTGTATTTATGGGCTGGTGCCACCGCTAGGTACCACAGCCTATTATGTCTCGCTGCCTGCCTCATTGACTGCCTGCTGCCACACAATCATCCTCCTCCTGCTGCTGCTGCTGAATTTACCTCCTGCTGTCTGTGTGTTTCCACTGCCAGGGAGCACATACAATGGCGCTTCCACCATGCGCCACCAGCTATTTATTACGCTCAAAAATAGCTGCATTTCTTAAAAAAACTAAAAAAAATATATATACTTTTTAATACTTTGTGATATTATTTTTAGAGGTGTCCGGGTTGAAAACTGTGTTGTCCCAGTTGTGTATTGGACATGATGTGGGCTTCATGACCGCTGTCTGGAACCTCATGCTGTGTATTTACGGCCTGGTACCACCGCTAGGTACCACAGCCTATTATGTCTCGCTGCCTGCCTCATTGACTGCCTGCTGCCACACAATCATCCTCCTCCTGCTGCTGCTGCTGAATTTACCTCCTGCTGTCTGTGTGTTTCCACTGCCAGGGAGCACATACAATGGTGCTTCCACCATGCGCCACCAGCTATTTATTACGCTCAAAAATAGCTGCATTTCTTTAAAAAAACGAAAAAAATATATATACTTTTTAATACTTTGTGATATTATTTTTAGAGGTGTCCGGGTTGAAAACTGTGTTGTCCCAGTTGTGTATTGGACATGATGTGGGCTTCATGACCGCTGTCTGGAACCTCATGCTGTGTATTTACGGCCTGGTACCACCGCTAGGTACCACAGCCTATTATGTCTCGCTGCCTTCCTCATTGACTGCCTGCTGCCACACAATCATCCTCCTCCTGCTGCTGCTGCTGAATTTACCTCCAGCTGTCTGTGCGTTTCCACTGCCAGGGAGCACATACAATGGTGCTTCCACCATGCGCCACCAGCTATTTATTACGCTCAAAAATAGCTGCATTTCTTTAAAAAAACGAAAAAAATATATATACTTTTTAATACTTTGTGATATTATTTTTAGAGGTGTCCGGGTTGAAAACTGTGTTGTCCCAGTTGTGTATTGGACATGATGTGGGCTTCATGACCGCTGTCTGGAACCTCATGCTGTGTATTTACGGCCTGGTACCACCGCTAGGTACCACAGCCTATTATGTCTCGCTGCCTGCCTCATTGACTGCCTGCTGCCACACAATCATCCTCCTCCTGCTGCTGCTGCTGAATTTACCTCCTGCTGTCTGTGTGTTTCCACTGCCAGGGAGCACATACAATGGTGCTTCCACCATGCGCCACCAGCTATTTATTACGCTCAAAAATAGCTGCATTTCTTTAAAAAAACGAAAAAAATATATATACTTTTTAATACTTTGTGATATTATTTTTAGAGGTGTCCGGGTTGAAAACTGTGTTGTCCCAGTTGTGTATTGGACATGATGTGGGCTTCATGACCGCTGTCTGGAACCTCATGCTGTGTATTTACGGCCTGGTACCACCGCTAGGTACCACAGCCTATTATGTCTCGCTGCCTGCCTCATTGACTGCCTGCTGCCACACAATCATCCTCCTCCTGCTGCTGCTGCTGAATTTACCTCCAGCTGTCTGTGCGTTTCCACTGCCAGGGAGCACATACAATGGTGCTTCCACCATGCGCCACCAGCTATTTATTACGCTCAAAAATAGCTGCATTTCTTTAAAAAAACGAAAAAAATATATATACTTTTTAATACTTTGTGATATTATTTTTAGAGGTGTCCGGGTTGAAAACTGTGTTGTCCCAGTTGTGTATTGGACATAATTTGGGCTTCACGACCGCTGTCTGGAACCTCATGCTGTGTATTTACGGCCTGGTACCACCACTAGGTACCACAGCACAGCCTATTATGTCTCGCTGCCTGCCTCATTGACTGCCTGCTGCCACACAATCATCCTCCTCCTGCTGCTGCTGAATTTACCTCCTGCTGTCTGTGTGTTTCCACTGCCAGGGAGCACATACAATGGCGCTTCCCCATGCGCCACCAGCTATTTATTACGCTCAAAAATAGCTGCATTTCTTTAAAAAAAACGAAAAAAATATATATACTTTTTAATACTTTGTGATATTATTTTTAGAGGTGTCCGGGTTGAAAACTGTGTTGTCCCAGTTGTGTATTGGACATGATGTGGGCTTCACGACCGCTGTCTGGAACCTCATGCTGTGTATTTATGGCCTGGTACCACCGCTAGGTACCACAGCCTATTATGTCTCGCTGCCTGCCTCATTGACTGCCTGCTGCCACACAATCATCCTCCTCCTGCTGCTGCTGCTGAATTTACCTCCTGCTGTCTGTATGTTTCCACTGCCAGGGAGCACATACAATGGCGCTTCCATCATGCGCCACCAGCTATTTATTACGCTCAAAAATAGCTGCACTTCTTTAAAAAAATATAGAAGAGAAATAAGTGAAGAAGAAGAAGACGATATAGAAGAAGAAGATATAGAAAAAGAAGAAGACGGTATAGAAGAAGAAGAAGATATAGAAAAAGAAGAAGAAGATATAGAAAAAGAAGAAGATATAGAAAATGAAGAAGAAGATATAGAAAAAGAAGAAGAAGATATAGAAAAAGAAAAAGAAGATTTAGAAAAGGAAGAAGAAGATATAGAAAAAGAAGAAGAAGATATAGAAAAAGAAGAAGGAGAAGAAGAAGATATAGAAAAAGAAGAAGAAGAAGATATAGAAGAAGAAGAAGAAGAAGAAGATGAAGAAGATGAAGAAGAAGAAGAAGAAGAAGAAGAAGAAGAAGAAGAAGAAGAAGAAGAAGAAGAAGAAGAAGAAGAAGAAGAAGAAGAAGAAGAAGAAGAAGAAGAAGAAGAAGAAGAAGAAGAAGAAGATATAGAAGAAGAAGAAGAAGATATAGAAGAAGAAGAAGAAGAAGAAGAAGAAGAAGAAGAAGAAGAAGAAGATATAGAAGAAGAAGAAGAAGAAGAAGAAGATATAGAAGAAGAAGAAGAAGAAGAAGAAGAAGAAGAAGAAGATATAGAAGAAGAAGAAGAAGAAGAAGAAGAAGATATAGAAGAAGAAGAAGATATAGAAGATATAGAAGAAGAAGAAGATATAGAAGATATAGAAGAAGAAGAAGAAATCTGGAGATCTGGAGCGAGCTGGCGCAGTACGCCCTGGAAGTGCTGTCCTGTCCCCCTTCCAGCGTGCTGTCCGAGCGCTGCTTCAGTGCAGCTGGTGGCGTGGTCACCGAGAAACGCTCACGTCTGTCTCACAAGTCTGTGGACAGACTGACGTTTCTCAAGATGAACCAGGCGTGGGTGGAAGGCGAGTTCCTGACCCCTGTTGTCGGCGAGAGGGGGACATGAACTGGCTGCCGGAACCCTTGTTAATATGCCTTACCACCCTTTACCACCTCCTGGCTCCTGCTCACTACTAAGCCAGCCTGGTTCAGTTTGACTATTACGTCACCTTTAGCCACACATTTTACACCTACAGTGGGCTGCTGTGTACTGCCCTTCTGCTGTCTGTCTGTCTGTGTTTCCCACTGCCAGGGTACACAGATTTACCTTCTGCTGCCACTCTGCCACCAGCTATTACGTCCAACAATAGCTATCTGTTAAATTTGCCTTAAAAAAAAAAAAACAATAAAAAAAAAAAGGTTTAATTTTTCTGAGGTGCCCGGGTTGAAAACTGTGTTGTCCCAGTTGTGTATTGGACACGATGTGGGCTGCACGACCGCTGTCTGGGACCTCCTGTTGTGTTTATTTACAGCCCTGGTATCACCGCTAGGTACCAGGGCTATTATGTCACGCTGCCTGCCTGCTGCCACACTCACACTACTCCTCCATTCCTCCTGCTGCTGCTGCTGTCGGTCTGTGTTTCCCACTGCCAGGGTACACAGATTTACCTTCTGCTGCCACTCTGCCACCAGCTATTACGTCCAACAATAGCTATATTTGTGTAATTTGCTGTAAAAAAAAAAAAAAAAACAATAAAAAAAAAGGATTTAATTTTTTTGAGGTGTCCGGGTTGAAAACTGTGTTGTCCCAGTTGTGTATTGGACACGATGTGGGCTGCACGACCGCTGTCTGGGACCTCCTGTTGTGTATTTATGGGCTGGTGCCACCGCTAGGTACCACAGCCTATTATGTCTCGCTGCCTGCCTCATTGACTGCCTGCTGCCACACAATCATCCTCCTACTGCTGCTGCTGCTGAATTTACCTCCTGCTGTCTGTGTGTTTCCACTGCCAGGGAACACATACAATGGCGCTTCCACCATGCGCCACCAGCTATTTATTACGCTCAAAAATAGCTGCATTTCTTAAAAAAAACGAAAAAAATATATATACTTTTTAATACTTTGTGATATTATTTTTAGAGGTGTCCGGGTTGAAAACTGTGTTGTCCCAGTTGTGTATTGGACATGATGTGGGCTTCATGACCGCTGTCTGGAACCTCATGCTGTGTATTTACGGCCTGGTACCACCGCTAGGTACCACAGCCTATTATGTCTCGCTGCCTGCCTCATTGACTGCCTGCTGCCACACAGTCATCCTCCTCCTGCTGCTGCTGCTGAATTTACCTCCTGCTGTCTGTGTGTTTCCACTGCCAGGGAGCACATACAATGGTGCTTCCACCATGCGCCACCAGCTATTTATTACGCTCAAAAATAGCTGCATTTCTTTAAAAAAACGAAAAAAATATATATACTTTTTAATACTTTGTGATATTATTTTTAGAGGTGTCCGGGTTGAAAACTGTGTTGTCCCAGTTGTGTATTGGACATGATTTGGGCTTCACGACCGCTGTCTGGAACCTCATGCTGTGTATTTACGGCCTGGTACCACCACTAGGTACCACAGCACAGCCTATTATGTCTCGCTGCCTGCCTCATTGACTGCCTGCTGCCACACAATCATCCTCCTCCTGCTGCTGCTGAATTTACCTCCTGCTGTCTGTGTGTTTCCACTGCCAGGGAGCACATACAATGGCGCTTCCCCATGCGCCACCAGCTATTTATTACGCTCAAAAATAGCTGCATTTCTTTAAAAAAAACGAAAAAAATATATATACTTTTTAATACTTTGTGATATTATTTTTAGAGGTGTCCGGGTTGAAAACTGTGTTGTCCCAGTTGTGTATTGGACATAATGTGGGCTTCACGACCGCTGTCTGGAACCTCATGCTGTGTATTTATGGCCTGGTACCACCGCTAGGTACCACAGCCTATTATGTCTCGCTGCCTGCCTCATTGACTGCCTTCTGCCACACAATCATCCTCCTCCTGCTGCTGCTGCTGAATTTACCTCCTGCTGTCTGTGTGTTTCCACTGTCAGGGAGCACATACAATGGCGCTTCCACCACGCGCCACCAGCTATTTATTACGCTCAAAAATAGCTGCATTTCTTTAAAAAAACTAAAAAAATATATATACTTTTTAATACTTTGTGATATTATTTTTAGAGGTGTCCGGGTTGAAAACTGTATTGTCCCAGTTGTGTATTGGACATGATGTGGGCTTCACGACCACTGTCTGGAACCTCATGCTGTGTATTTACGGCCTGGTACCACCGCTAGGTACCACAGCACAGCCTATTATGTCTCGCTGCCTGCCTCATTGACTGCCTGCTGCCACACAATCATCCTCCTCCTGCTGCTGCTGCTGAATTTACCTCCTGCTGTCTGTATGTTTCCACTGCCAGGGAGCACATACAATGGCGCTTCCATCATGCGCCACCAGCTATTTATTACGCTCAAAAATAGCTGCACTTCTTTAAAAAAAATATAGAAGAGAAATAAGTGAAGAAGAAGAAGACGATATAGAAGAAGAAGATATAGAAAAAGAAGAAGACGGTATAGAAGAAGAAGAAGATATAGAAAAAGAAGAAGAAGATATAGAAAAAGAAGAAGAAGATATAGAAAATGAAGAAGAAGATATAGAAAAAGAAGAAGAAGATATAGAAAAAGAAAAAGAAGATTTAGAAAAGGAAGAAGAAGATATAGGAAAAGAAGAAGAAGATATAGAAAAAGAAGAAGGAGAAGAAGAAGAAGAAGAAGAAGAAGAAGAAGATATAGAAGATATAGAAGAAGAAGAAGATATAGAAGAAGAAGAAGAAGAAGAAGAAGAAGAAGAAGAAGAAGAAGAAGAAGAAGAAGAAGAAGAAGAAGAAGAAGAAGAAGAAGAAGAAGAAGAAGAAGAAGATATAGAAGAAGAAGAAGAAGAAGTAGAAGAAGAAGAAGATATAGAAGAAGAAGAAGAAGAAGATATAGAAGAAGAAGAAGATATAGAAGAAGAAGAAGAAGATATAGAAGAAGAAGAAGATATAGAAGATATAGAAGAAGAAGAAGATATAGAAGATATAGAAGAAGAAGAAGAAGAAGAAATCTGGAGATCTGGAGCGAGCTGGTGCAGTACGCCCTGGAAGTGCTGTCCTGTCCCCCTTCCAGCGTGCTGTCCGAGCGCTGTTTCAGTGCTGCTGGTGGCGTGGTCACCGAGAAACGCTCACGTCTGTCTCACAAGTCTGTGGACAGACTGACGTTTCTCAAGATGAACCAGGCGTGGGTGGAAGGCGAGTTCCTGACCCCTGTTGTCGGCGAGAGGGGGACATGAACTGGCTGCCGGAACCATTGTTAATATGCCTTACCACCCTTTACCACCTCCTGGCTCCTGCTCACTACTAAGCCAGCCTGGTTCAGTTTGACTATTACGTCACCTGTAGCCACACATTTTACACCTACAGTGGGCTGCTGTGTACTGCCCTTCTGCTGTCTGTCTGTCTGTGTTTCCCACTGCCAGGGTACACAGATTTACCTTCTGCTGCCACTCTGCCACCAGCTATTACGTCCAACAATAGCTATCTGTTAAATTTGCCTTAAAAAAAAAAAAAAAAAAAAAAAAACAATAAAAAAAAAAAAGGTTTAATTTTTCTGAGGTGCCCGGGTTGAACACTGTGTTGTCCCAGTTGTGTATTGGACACGATGTGGGCTGCACGACCGCTGTCTGGGACCTCCTGTTGTGTTTATTTACAGCCCTGGTATCACCGCTAGGTACCAGGGCTATTATGTCACGCTGCCTACCTGCTGCCACACTCACACTACTCCTCCATTCCTCCTGCTGCTGCTGCTGTCGGTCTGTGTTTCCCACTGCCAGGGTACACAGATTTACCTTCTGCTGCCACTCTGCCACCAGCTATTACGTCCAACAATAGCTATATTTGTGTAATTTGCTGTAAAAAAAAAAAAAAAAACATTAAAAAAAAAAAGGTTTAATTTTTTTGAGGTGTCCGGGTTGAAAACTGTGTTGTCCCAGTTGTGTATTGGACACGATGTGGGCTGCACGACCGCTGTCTGGGACCTCCTGTTGTGTATTTATGGGCTGGTGCCACCGCTAGGTACCACAGCCTATTATGTCTCGCTGCCTGCCTCATTGACTGCCTGCTGCCACACAATCATCCTCCTCCTGCTGCTGAATTTACCTCCTGCTGTCTGTGTGTTTCCACTGCCAGGGAGCACATACAATGGCGCTTCCACCATGCGCCACCAGCTATTTATTACGCTCAAAAATAGCTGCATTTCTTTAAAAAAACGAAAAAAATATATATACTTTTTAATACTTTGTGATATTATTTTTAGAGGTGTCCGGGTTGAAAACTGTGTTGTCCCAGTTGTGTATTGGACATGATGTGGGCTTCACGACCGCTGTCTGGAACCTCATGCTGTGTATTTACGGCCTGGTACCACCGCTAGGTACCACAGCACAGCCTATTATGTCTCGCTGCCTGCCTCATTGACTGCCTGCTGCCACACAATCATCCTCCTCCTGCTGCTGCTGCTGAATTTACCTCCTGCTGTCTGTGTGTTTCCACTGCCAGGGAGCACATACAATGGTGCTTCCACCATGCGCCATTAGCTATTTATTACGCTCAAAAATAGCTGCATTTCTTTAAAAAAACGAAAAAAATATATATACTTTTTAATACTTTGTGATATTATTTTTAGAGGTGTCCGGGTTGAAAACTGTGTTGTCCCAGTTGTGTATTGGACATGATGTGGGCTTCATGACCGCTGTCTGGAACCTCATGCTGTGTATTTACGGCCTGGTACCACCGCTAGGTACCACAGCCTATTATGTCTCGCTGCCTGCCTCATTGACTGCCTGCTGCCACACAATCATCCTCCTCCTGCTGCTGCTGCTGAATTTACCTCCTGCTGTCTGTGTGTTTCTACTGCCAGGGAGCACATACAATGGTGCTTCCACCATGCGCCACCAGCTATTTATTACGCTCAAAAATAGCTGCATTTCTTTAAAAAAACGAAAAAAATATATATACTTTTTAATACTTTGTGATATTATTTTTAGAGGTGTCCGGGTTGAAAACTGTGTTGTCCCAGTTGTGTATTGGACATGATTTGGGCTTCACGACCGCTGTCTGGAACCTCATGCTGTGTATTTACGGCCTGGTACCACCACTAGGTACCACAGCACAGCCTATTATGTCTCGCTGCCTGCCTCATTGACTGCCTGCTGCCACACAATCATCCTCCTCCTGCTGCTGCCGAATTTACCTCCTGCTGTCTGTGTGTTTCCACTGCCAGGGAGCACATACAATGGCGCTTCCCCATGCGCCACCAGCTATTTATTACGCTCAAAAATAGCTGCATTTCTTTAAAAAAAACGAAAAAAATATATATACTTTTTAATACTTTGTGATATTATTTTTAGAGGTGTCCGGGTTGAAAACTGTGTTGTCCCAGTTGTGTATTGGACATAATGTGGGCTTCACGACCGCTGTCTGGAACCTCATGCTGTGTATTTATGGCCTGGTACCACCGCTAGGTACCACAGCCTATTATGTCTCGCTGCCTGCCTCATTGTCTGCCTTCTGCTACCACACAATCATCCTCCTCCTGCTGCTGCTGCTGAATTTACCTCCTGCTGTCTGTGTGTTTCCACTGTCAGGGAGCACATACAATGGCGCTTCCACCACGCGCCACCAGCTATTTATTACGCTCAAAAATAGCTGCATTTCTTTAAAAAAACTAAAAAAATATATATACTTTTTAATACTTTGTGATATTATTTTTAGAGGTGTCCGGGTTGAAAACTGTATTGTCCCAGTTGTGTATTGGACATGATGTGGGCTTCACGACCACTGTCTGGAACCTCATGCTGTGTATTTACGGCCTGGTACCACCGCTAGGTACCACAGCACAGCCTATTATGTCTCGCTGCCTGCCTCATTGACTGCCTGCTGCCACACAATCATCCTCCCTCTGCTGCTGCTGCTGAATTTACCTCCTGCTGTCTGTATGTTTCCACTGCCAGGGAGCACATACAATGGCGCTTCCATCATGCGCCACCAGCTATTTATTACGCTCAAAAATAGCTGCACTTCTTTAAAAAAAATATAGAAGAGAAATAAGTGAAGAAGAAGAAGACGATATAGAAGAAGAAGATATAGAAAAAGAAGAAGACGGTATAGAAGAAGAAGAAGATATAGAAAAAGAAGAAGAAGATATAGAAAAAGAAGAAGAAGATATAGAAAATGAAGAAGAAGATATAGAAAAAGAAGAAGAAGATATAGAAAAAGAAAAAGAAGATTTAGAAAAGGAAGAAGAAGATATAGAAAAAGAAGAAGAAGATATAGAAAAAGAAGAAGGAGAAGAAGAAGAAGAAGATATAGAAAAAGAAGAAGAAGAAGATATAGAAGAAGAAGAAGAAGAAGAAGAAGAAGAAGATGAAGAAGATGAAGAAGAAGATGAAGAAGAAGATGAAGATGAAGATGAAGAAGATGAAGAAGAAGAAGAAGAAGAAGAAGAAGAAGAAGAAGAAGAAGAAGAAGAAGAAGAAGAAGATATAGAAGAAGAAGAAGAAGAAGATATAGAAGAAGAAGATATAGAAGAAGAAGAAGAAGAAGAAGAAGAAGAAGAAGAAGAAGAAGAAGAAGAAGAAGAAGAAGAAGAAGAAGAAGAAGATATAGAAGAAGAAGAAGAAGAAGAAGAAGAAGAAGAAGAAGAAGAAGAAGATATAGAAGAAGAAGAAGAAGAAGAAGAAGAAGAAGAAGAAGAAGAAGAAGATATAGAAGAAGAAGAAGATATAGAAGATATAGAAGAAGAAGAAGATATAGAAGATATAGAAGAAGAAGAAGAAGAAGAAGAAATCTGGAGATCTGGAGCGAGCTGGCGCAGTACGCCCTGGAAGTGCTGTCCTGTCCCCCTTCCAGCGTGCTGTCCGAGCGCTGCTTCAGTGCAGCTGGTGGCGTGGTCACCGAGAAACGCTCACGTCTGTCTCACAAGTCTGTGGACAGACTGACGTTTCTCAAGATGAACCAGGCGTGGGTGGAAGGCGAGTTCCTGGCCCCTGTTGTCGGCGAGAGGGGGACATGAACTGGCTGCCGGAACCATCGTTAATATGCCTTACCACCCTTTACCACCTCCTGGCTCCTGCTCACTACTAAGCCAGCCTGGTTCAGTTTGACTATTACGTCACCTGTAGCCACACATTTTACACCTACAGTGGGCTGCTGTGTACTGCCCTTCTGCTGTCTGTCTGTCTGTGTTTCCCACTGCCAGGGTACACAGATTTACCTTCTGCTGCCACTCTGCCACCAGCTATTACGTCCAACAATAGCTATCTGTTAAATTTGCCTTAAAAAAAAAAAAAAACAATAAAAAAAAAAAGGTTTAATTTTTCTGAGGTGCCCGAGTTGAAAACTGTGTTGTCCCAGTTGTGTATTGGACACGATGTGGGCTGCACGACCGCTGTCTGGGACCTCCTGTTGTGTTTATTTACAGCCCTGGTATCACCGCTAGGTACCAGGGCTATTATGTCACGCTGCCTACCTGCTGCCACACTCACACTACTCCTCCACTCCTCCTGCTGCTGCTGCTGTCGGTCTGTGTTTCCCACTGCCAGGGTACACAGATTTACCTTCTGCTGCCACTCTGCCACCAGCTATTACGTCCAACAATAGCTATATTTGTGTAATTTGCTGTAAAAAAAAAAAAAAAACCATTAAAAAAAAAGGTTTAATTTTTTTGAGGTGTCCGGGTTGAAAACTGTGTTGTCCCAGTTGTGTATTGGACACGATGTGGGCTGCACGACCGCTGTCTGGGACCTCCTGTTGTGTATTTATGGGCTGGTACCACCGCTAGGTACCACAGCCTATTATGTCTCGCTGCCTGCCTCATTGACTGCCTGCTACCACACAATCATCCTCCTCCTGCTGCTGCTGCTGCTGAATTTACCTCCTGCTGTCTGTGTGTTTCCACTGCCAGGGAGCACATACAATGGTGCTTCCACCATGTGCCACCAGCTATTTATTACGCTCAAAAATAGCTGCATTTCTTTAAAAAAATGAAAAAATATATATACTTTTTAATACTTTGTGATATTATTTTTAGAGGTGTCCGGGTTGAAAACTGTGTTGTCCCAGTTGTGTATTGGACATGATGTGGGCTTCACGACCGCTGTCTGGAACCTCATGCTGTGTATTTACGGCCTGGTACCACCGCTAGGTACCACAGCCTATTATGTCTCGCTGCCTGCCTCATTGACTGCCTGCTGCCACACAATCATCCTCCTCCTGCTGCTGCTGCTGAATTTACCTCCTGCTGTCTGTGTGTTTCCACTGCCAGGAAGCACATACAATGGCGCTTCCACCATGCGCCACCAGCTATTTATTACGCTCAAAAATAGCTGCATTTCTTTAAAAAAACGAAAAAAATATATATACTTTTTAATACTTTGTGATATTATTTTTAGAGGTGTCCGGGTTGAAAACTGTGTTGTCCCAGTTGTGTATTGGACATGATGTGGGCTTCACGACCGCTGTCTGGAACCTCATGCTGTGTATTTACGGCCTGGTACCACCGCTAGGTACCACAGCACAGCCTATTATGTCTCGCTGCCTGCCTCATTGACTGCCTGCTGCCACACAATCATCCTCCTCCTGCTGCTGCTGCTGAATTTACCTCCTGCTGTCTGTGTGTTTCCACTGCCAGGGAGCACATACAATGGTGCTTCCACCATGCGCCACCAGCTATTTATTACGCTCAAAAATAGCTGCATTTCTTTAAAAAAACGAAAAAAATATATATACTTTTTAATACTTTGTGATATTATTTTTAGAGGTGTCCGGGTTGAAAACTGTGTTGTCCCAGTTGTGTATTGGACATGATGTGGGCTTCATGACCGCTGTCTGGAACCTCATGCTGTGTATTTACGGCCATGTACCACCGCTAGGTACCACAGCCTATTATGTCTCGCTGCCTGCCTCATTGACTGCCTGCTGCCACACAATCATCCTCCTCCTGCTGCTGCTGCTGAATTTACCTCCTGCTGTCTGTGTGTTTCCACTGCCAGGGAGCACATACAATGGTGCTTCCACCATGCGCCACCAGCTATTTATTACGCTCAAAAATAGCTGCATTTCTTTAAAAAAACGAAAAAAATATATATACTTTTTAATACTTTGTGATATTATTTTTAGAGGTGTCCGGGTTGAAAACTGTGTTGTCCCAGTTGTGTATTGGACATGATTTGGGCTTCACGACCGCTGTCTGGAACCTCATGCTGTGTATTTACGGCCTGGTACCACCACTAGGTACCACAGCACAGCCTATTATGTCTCGCTGCCTGCCTCATTGACTGCCTGCTGCCACACAATCATCCTCCTCCTGCTGCTGCTGAATTTACCTCCTGCTGTCTGTGTGTTTCCACTGCCAGGGAGCACATACAATGGCGCTTCCCCATGCGCCACCAGCTATTTATTACGCTCAAAAATAGCTGCATTTCTTTAAAAAAAACGAAAAAAATATATATACTTTTTAATACTTTGTGATATTATTTTTAGAGGTGTCCGGGTTGAAAACTGTGTTGTCCCAGTTGTGTATTGGACATAATGTGGGCTTCACGACCGCTGTCTGGAACCTCATGCTGTGTATTTATGGCCTGGTACCACCGCTAGGTACCACAGCCTATTATGTCTCGCTGCCTGCCTCATTGACTGCCTTCTGCCACACAATCATCCTCCTCCTGCTGCTGCTGCTGAATTTACCTCCTGCTGTCTGTGTGTTTCCACTGTCAGGGAGCACATACAATGGCGCTTCCACCACGCGCCACCAGCTATTTTTTACGCTCAAAAATAGCTGCATTTCTTTAAAAAAACTAAAAAAATATATATACTTTTTAATACTTTGTGATATTATTTTTAGAGGTGTCCGGGTTGAAAACTGTATTGTCCCAGTTGTGTATTGGACATGATGTGGGCTTCACGACCACTGTCTGGAACCTCATGCTGTGTATTTACGGCCTGGTACCACCGCTAGGTACCACAGCACAGCCTATTATGTCTCGCTGCCTGCCTCATTGACTGCCTGCTGCCACACAATCATCCTCCTCCTGCTGCTGCTGCTGAATTTACCTCCTGCTGTCTGTATGTTTCCACTGCCAGGGAGCACATATAATGGCGCTTCCATCATGCGCCACCAGCTATTTATTACGCTTAAAAATAGCTGCACTTCTTTAAAAAAAAATATAGAAGAGAAATAAGTGAAGAAGAAGAAGACGATATAGAAGAAGAAGATATAGAAAAAGATGAAGACGGTATAGAAGAAGAAGAAGATATAGAAAAAGAAGAAGAAGATATAGAAAAAGAAGAAGAAGATATAGAAAATGAAGAAGAAGATATAGAAAAAGAAGAAGATATAGAAAAAGAAAAAGAAGATTTAGAAAAGGAAGAAGAAGATATAGAAAAAGAAGAAGAGGATATAGAAAAAGAAGAAGGAGAAGAAGAAGAAGAAGATATAGAAAAAGAAGAAGAAGAAGATATAGAAGAAGAAGAAGAAGAAGATGAAGAAGAAGATGAAGAAGAAGATGAAGATGAAGATGAAGAAGAAGAAGAAGAAGAAGAAGAAGAAGAAGAAGAAGAAGAAGAAGAAGAAGAAGAAGAAGAAGAAGAAGAAGAAGAAGAAGAAGAAGAAGAAGAAGAAGAAGAAGAAGAAGAAGAAGAAGAAGAAGAAGATATAGAAGAAGAAGATATAGAAGAAGAAGAAGAAGAAGATATAGAAGAAGAAGAAGAAGAAGAAGAAGAAGAAGATATAGAAGAAGAAGAAGAAGAAGAAGAAGAAGAAGAAGATATAGAAGAAGAAGAAGAAGAAGAAGAAGAAGATATAGAAGAAGAAGAAGAAGAAGAAGATATAGAAGAAGAAGAAGAAGAAGATATAGAAGAAGAAGAAGATATAGAAGATATAGAAGAAGAAGAAGAAGAAGAAATCTGGAGATCTGGAGCGAGCTGGCGCAGTACGCCCTGGAAGTGCTGTCCTGTCCCCCTTCCAGCGTGCTGTCCGAGCGCTGCTTCAGTGCAGCTGGTGGCGTGGTCACCGAGAAACGCTCACGTCTGTCTCACAAGTCTGTGGACAGACTGACGTTTCTCAAGATGAACCAGCGTGGGTGGAAGGCGAGTTCCTGACCCCTGTTGTCGGCGAGAGGGGGACATGAACTGGCTGCCGGAACCATTGTTAATATGCCTTACCACCCTTTACCACCTCCTGGCTCCTGCTCACTACTAAGCCAGCCTGGTTCAGTTTGACTATTACGTCACCTGTAGCCACACATTTTACACCTACAGTGGGCTGCTGTGTACTGCCCTTCTGCTGTCTGTCTGTCTGTGTTTCCCACTGCCAGGGTACACAGATTTACCTTCTGCTGCCACTCTGCCACCAGCTATTACGTCCAACAATAGCTATCTGTTAAATTTGCCTTAAAAAAAAAAAAACAATAAAAAAAAAAAAGGTTTAATTTTTCTGAGGTGCCCGGGTTGAAAACTGTGCTGTCCCAGTTGTGTATTGGACACGATGTGGGCTGCACGACCGCTGTCTGGGACCTCCTGTTGTGTTTATTTACAGCCCTGGTATCACCGCTAGGTACCAGGGCTATTATGTCACGCTGCCTACCTGCTGCCACACTCACACTACTCCTCCATTCCTCCTGCTGCTGCTGTCGGTCTGTGTTTCCCACTGCCAGGGTACACAGATTTACCTTCTGCTGCCACTCTGCCACCAGCTATTACGTCCAACAATAGCTATATTTGTGTAATTTGCTGTAAAAAAAAAAAAAAAACATTAAAAAAAAAAAGGTTTAATTTTTTTGAGGTGTCCGGGTTGAAAACTGTGTTGTCCCAGTTGTGTATTGGACACGATGTGGGCTGCACGACCGCTGTCTGGGACCTCCTGTTGTGTATTTATGGGCTGGTACCACCGCTAGGTACCACAGCCTATTATGTCTCGCTGCCTGCCTCATTGACTGCCTGCTACCACACAATCATCCTCCTCCTGCTGCTGCTGCTGCTGAATTTACCTCCTGCTGTCTGTGTGTTTCCACTGCCAGGGAGCACATACAATGGTGCTTCCACCATGTGCCACCAGCTATTTATTGCGCTCAAAAATAGCTGCATTTCTTTAAAAAAATGAAAAAATATATATACTTTTTAATACTTTGTGATATTATTTTTAGAGGTGTCCGGGTTGAAAACTGTGTTGTCCCAGTTGTGTATTGGACATGATGTGGGCTTCACGACCGCAGTCTGGAACCTCATGCTGTGTATTTACGGCCTGGTACCACCGCTAGGTACCACAGCACAGCCTATTATGTCTCGCTGCCTGCCTCATTGACTGCCTGCTGCCACACAATCATCCTCCTCCTGCTGCTGCTGCTGCTGCTGAATTTACCTCCTGCTGTCTGTGTTTTTCCACTGCCAGGGAGCACATACAATGGCGCTTCCATCATGCGCCACCAGCTATTTATTACGCTCAAAAATAGCTGCATTTCTTTAAAAAAAAAATATAGAAGAGAAATAAGTGAAGAAGAAGAAGACGATATAGAAGAAGAAGATATAGAAAAAGAAGAAGAAGATATAGAAAAAGAAGAAGAAGATATAGAAAAGGAAGAAGAAGATATAGAAAAAGAAGAAGACGATATAGAAAAAGAAGAAGAAGATATAGAAAAGGAAGAAGAAGATATAGAAAAAGAAGAAGAAGATATAGAAAAAGAAGAAGAAGAAGGAGAAGAAGAAGAAGATATAGAAAAAGAAGAAGAAGATATAGAAAAAGAAGAAGAAGAAGGAGAAGAAGAAGAAGATATAGAAAAAGAAGAAGAAGAAGATATAGAAGAAGAAGAAGAAGAAGAAGAAGAAGAAGAAGAAGAAGATGAAGATGAAGATGAAGATGAAGATGAAGAAGATGAAGATGAAGAAGAAGAAGAAGAAAAAGAAAAAGAAAAAGAAAAAGAAAAAGAAAAAGAAAAAGAAAAAGAAAAAGAAAAAGAAAAAGAAAAAGAAAAAGAAAAAGAAAAAGAAAAAGAAGAAGAAGAAGAAGAAGAAGAAGAAGAAGAAGAAGAAGAAGAAGAAGAAGAAGATATAGAAGAAGAAGAAGAAGAAGAAGATATAGAAGAAGAAGAAGAAGATATAGAAGAAGAAGAAGATATAGAAGATATAGAAGAAGAAGAAGATGAAGATGAAGATGAAGAAGAAGAAGAAGAAGAAGAAGAAGAAGAAGAAGAAGAAGAAGAAGAAGAAGAAGAAGAAGAAGAAGAAGATATAGAAGAAGAAGAAGATATAGAAGATATAGAGGAAGAAGAAGAAGATATAGAAGAAGAAGAAGATATAGAAGAAGAAGAAATCTGGAGATCTGGAGCGAGCTGGCGCAGTACGCCCTGGAAGTGCTGTCCTGTCCCCCTTCCAGCGTGCTGTCCGAGCGCTGCTTCAGTGCAGCTGGTGGCGTGGTCACCGAGAAACGCTCACGTCTGTCTCACAAGTCTGTGGACAGACTGACGTTTCTCAAGATGAACCAGGCGTGGGTGGAAGGCGAGTTCCTGGCCCCTGTTGTCGGCGAGAGGGGGACATGAACTGGCTGCCGGAACCATCGTTAATATGCCTTACCACCCTTTACCACCTCCTGGCTCCTGCTCACTACTAAGCCAGCCTGGTTCAGTTTGACTATTACGTTGCCTGTAGCCACACATTTTACACCTACAGTGGGCTGCTGTGTACTGCCCTTCTGCTGTCTGTCTGTCTGTGTTTCCCACTGCCAGGGTACACAGATTTACCTTCTGCTGCCACTCTGCCACCAGCTATTACGTCCAACAATAGCTATCTGTTAAATTTGCCTTAAAAAAAAAAAAAAAAACAATAAAAAAAAAAAAAGGTTTAATTTTTCTGAGGTGCCCGGGTTGAAAACTGTGTTGTCCCAGTTGTGTATTGGACACAATGTGGGCTGCACGACCGCTGTCTGGGACCTCCTGTTGTGTTTATTTACAGCCCTGGTATCACCGCTAGGTACCAGGGCTATTATGTCACGCTGCCTACCTGCTGCCACACTCACACTACTCCTCCATTCCTCCTGCTGCTGCTGCTGTCGGTCTGTGTTTCCCACTGCCAGGGTACACAGATTTACCTTCTGCTGCCACTCTGCCACCAGCTATTACGTCCAACAATAGCTATATTTGTGTAATTTGCTGTAAAAAAAAAAAAAAAAAACAATAAAAAAAAAAGATTTAATTCTTTTGAGGTGTCCGGGTTGAAAACTGTGTTGTCCCAGTTGTGTATTGGACACGATGTGGGCTGCACGACCGCTGTCTGGGACCTCCTGTTGTGTATTTATGGGCTGGTGCCACCGCTAGGTACCACAGCCTATTATGTCTCGCTGCCTGCCTCATTGACTGCCTGCTGTCACACAATCATCCTCCTCCTGCTGCTGCTGCTGCTGCTGAATTTACCTCCTGCTGTCTGTGTATTTCCACTGCCAGGGAGCACATACAATGGCGCTTAACCATGCGCCACCAGCTATTTATTACGCTCAAAAATAGCTGCATTTCTTAAAAAAAACGAAAAAAATATATATACTTTTTAATACTTTGTGATATTATTTTTAGAGGTGCCCGGGTTTAAAACTGTGTTGTCCCAGTTGTGTATTGGACATGATGTGGGCTTCACGACCGCTGTCTGGAACCTCATGCTGTGTATTTACGGCCTGGTACCACCGCTAGGTACCACAGCCTATTATGTCTCGCTGCCTGCCTCATTGACTGCCTGCTACCACACAATCATCCTCCTCCTGCTGCTGCTGCTGAATTTACCTCCTGCTGTCTGTGTGCTTCCACTGCCAGGGAGCACATACAATGGTGCTTCCACCATGCGCCACCAGCTATTTATTACGCTCAAAAATAGCTGCATTTCTTTAAAAAAACGAAAAAAATATATATACTTTTTAATACTTTGTGATATTATTTTTAGAGGTGTCCGGGTTGAAAACTGTGTTGTCCCAGTTGTGTATTGGACATGATGTGGGCTTCACGACCGCTGTCTGGAACCTCATGCTGTGTATTTACGGCCTGGTACCACCGCTAGGTACCACAGCCTATTATGTCTCGCTGCCTGCCTCATTGACTGCCTGCTGCCACACAATCATCCTCCTCCTGCTGCTGCTGCTGAATTTACCTCCTGCTGTCTGTGTGTTTCCACTGCCAGGGAGCACATACAATGGTGCTTCCACCATGCGCCACCAGCTATTTATTACGCTCAAAAATAGCTGCATTTCTTTAAAAAAACGAAAAAAAATATATATACTTTTTAATACTTTGTGATATTATTTTTAGAGGTGTCCGGGTTGAAAACTGTGTTGTCCCAGTTGTGTATTGGACATGATGTGGGCTTCACGACCGCTGTCTGGAACCTCATGCTGTGTATTTACGGCCTGGTACCACCACTAGGTACCACAGCACAGCCTATTATGTCTCGCTGCCTGCCTCATTGACTGCCTGCTGCCACACAATCATCCTCCTCCTGCTGCTGCTGCTGAATTTACCTCCTGCTGTCTGTGTGTTTCCACTGCCAGGGAGCACATACAATGGCGCTTCCCCATGCGCCACCAGCTATTTATTACGCTCAAAAATAGCTGCACTTCTTTAAAAAAAAAATATAGAAGAGAAATAAGTGAAGAAGAAGAAGACGATATAGAAGAAGAAGATATAGAAAAAGAAGAAGACGGTATAGAAGTGTGAGGAAACGCGGAAAAGCCGCCGTCTCTCGAGGTGAGGCGGCTGTTTCCGCGTCCAGCATGGCGTCACAACGCGGAAAAAACGCTGCATGCCGCATGGGCAGTGCGGCGGAATCCGCATTGGTAACGGCGGAATCCGCATCAGAGGTGGCCCCCGCACTAGATACATTGCATGACAGTACTGGTGTGGCTGGGACTGATAGTCCACCAGGATTCAGACTTACACGCGCGCGAGCACAGAGGCAGAGTTTAAATAGCAGTTAGAAGGGTGTCGGCTGACCAGCTGGGTCAGCTGACAAATTCCACTGCTCTCATTGGACCAGCAATTAGGGAGGTCCTGGAAAGGTCCTAGAGTATATATACTGCTGGTTGTTCACTTGCTCTTTGTCTGGCGTGCGATCACATATGTGGGAGCACTCAGACCTGTAGTCAGATCCTTAAGTGTGCCGGGACCAGCTGGAGCTGTAATCCTACACTTAGCTAGATTCTGTTGATAGCTAAAGTACTAGTTTGATTGTGATTATATGTTATAACTTTTGCCTGCTTTGACTATCCTCCTGAACTCTGATCTTGTACCTCGATATTTCTGATACTCTGTTGCCGAACCCCGGCTCGTTCCTTGACTCTGTTTCTGCCTCCTGATTTTGTACCCCGATATATCTGATACCTCGTTGCTGAACCCTGCCTGTACTTTGACTCCGCCTTTGCCTCCTGATCTTGTACTTTATCTGTCCGTGTGTGTACGACCTGGCTTGTCCGACCTCGAGAACCGACCTTACCGTTAGAGGCGGTTCCTCGCTCTGTTAGCGATCCTGCCTCCTGAGGGTCACTTTCAGATATACCTTCCTACTGTCAGTCTGACTCCTCCCGTCTTGGAGAGCTCAGGTCTGCGGAAGGAATCTGTGCAGCTCTCCTTACTGCATTGAGGCCTTGTCCTCTAAGTGTTACTGTTACACCAAACACTACACTCTACTCAGGTGCACAGAGGTTAGTTTGTATATCGGATTATCGGTGAGACTGCAGATCACTTATAATCTGGTATATATCTGTATTTCCGGTGATACTGCAGATCACCGGTAATCAGATACTCTCTGCGCCCACCGATCGTTACAAGAAGAAGAAGAAGATATAGAAAAAGAAGAAGAAGATATAGAAAAAGAAGAAGAAGATATAGAAAATGAAGAAGAAGATATAGAAAAAGAAGAAGAAGATATAGAAAAAGAAGAAGAAGAAGGAGAAGAAGAAGAAGAAGATATAGAAAAAGAAGAAGAAGAAGATATAGAAGAAGAAGAAGAAGAAGAAGAAGATGAAGATGATGAAGATGAAGATGAAGATGAAGATGAAGATGAAGAAGAAGAAGAAGAAGAAGAAGAAGAAGAAGAAGAAGAAGAAGAAGAAGAAGAAGAAGAAGAAGAAGAAGAAGATATAGAAGAAGAAGAAGAAGAAGAAGAAGAAGATATAGAAGAAGAAGAAGAAGAAGATATAGAAGAAGAAGAAGAAGATATAGAAGAAGAAGAAGATATAGAAGATATAGAAGAAGAAGAAGAAGAAGAAGAAGAAGAAGAAGAAGAAGATGAAGAAGAAGAAGATATAGAAGAAGAAGAAGAAGATATAGTAGAAGAAGAAGATATAGAAGAAGAAGAAAAAGATATAGAAGAAGAAGAAGACGATATAGAAGAAGAAGAAGATATAGAAGATATAGAAGAAGAAGAAGAAGAAGAAGAAGAAGAAGAAGAAGAAGAAGAAGAAGAAGAAGAAGAAATCTGGAGATCTGGAGCGAGCTGGCGCAGTATGCCCTGGAAGTGCTGTCCTGTCCCCCTTCCAGCGTGCTGTCCGAGCGCTGCTTTAGTGCAGCTGGTGGCGTGGTCACCGAGAAACGCTCACGTCTGTCTCACAAGTCTGTGGACAGACTGACGTTTCTCAAGATGAACCAGGCGTGGGTGGAAGGCGAGTTCCTGACCCCTGTTGTCGGCGAGAGGGGGACATGAACTGGCTGCCGGAACCATCGTTAATATGCCTTACCACCCTTTACCACCTCCTGGCTCCTGCTCACTACTAAGCCAGCCTGGTTCAGTTTGACTATTACGTCACCTGTAGCCACACATTTTACACCTACAGTGGGCTGCTGTGTACTGCCCTTCTGCTGTCTGTCTGTCTGTGTTTCCCACTGCCAGGGTACACAGATTTACCTTCTGCTGCCACTCTGCCACCAGCTATTACGTCCAACAATAGCTATCTGTTAAATTTGCCTTAAAAAAAAAAACAATAAAAAAAAAAGGTTTAATTTTTCTGAGGTGCCCGGGTTGAAAACTGTGTTGTCCCAGTTGTGTATTGGACACGATGTGGGCTGCACGACCGCTGTCTGGGACCTCCTGTTGTGTTTATTTACAGCCCTGGTATCACCGCTATCACCACACAATCATCCTCCTCCTGCTGCTGAATTTACCTCCAGCTGTCTGTGTGTTTCCACTGCCAGGGAGCACATACAATGGCGCTTCCACCATGTGCCACCAGCTATTTATTACGCTCAAAAATAGCTGCATTTCTTTAAAAAAAACGAAAAAAATATATATACTCTTTAATACTTTGTGGTATTATTTTTAGAGGTGTCCGGGTTGAAAACTGTGTTGTCCCAGTTGTGTATTGGACATGATGTGGGCTTCACGACCGCTGTCTGGAACCTCATGCTGTGTATTTACGGCCTGTTACCACCGCTAGGTACCACAGCCTATTATGTCTCGCTGCCTGCGTCATTGACTGCCTGCTGCCACACAATCATCCATCTCCTGCTGCTGCTGCTGAATTTACCTCCTGCTGTCTGTGTGTTTCCACTGCCAGGGAGCACATACAATGGCACTTCCACCATGCGCCACCAGCTATTTATTACGCTCAAAAATAGCTGCATTTCTTTAAAAAAACGAAAAAAATATATATACTTTTTAATACTTTGTGATATTATTTTTAGAGGTGTCCGGGTTGAAAACTGTGTTGTCCCAGTTGTGTATTGGATATGATGTGGGCTTCACGACCGCTGTCTGGAACCTCATGCTGTGTATTTACGGCCTGGTACCACCGCTAGGTACCACAGCCTATTATGTCTCGCTGCCTGCCTCATTGACTGCCTGCTGCCACACAATCATCCTCCTCCTGCTGCTGCTGCTGAATTTACCTCCTGCTGTCTGTGTGTTTCCACTGCCAGGAAGCACATACAATGGCGCTTTCACCATGCGCCACCAGCTATTTATTACGCTCAAAAATAGCTGCATTTCTTTAAAAAAACGAAAAAAATATATATACTTTTTAATACTTTGTGATATTATTTTTAGAGGTGTCCGGGTTGAAAACTGTGTTGTCCCAGTTGTGTATTAGACATGATGTGGGCTTCACGACCGCTGTCTGGAACCTCATGCTGTGTATTTACGGCCTGGTACCACCGCTAGGTACCACAGCCTATTATGTCTCGCTGCCTGCCTCATTGACTGCCTGCTGCCACACAATCATCCTCCTCCTGCTGCTGCTGCTGAATTTACCTCCTGCTGTCTGTGTGTTTCCACTGCCAGGGAGCACATACAATGGCACTTCCACCATGCGCCACCAGCTATTTATTACGCTCAAAAATAGCTGCATTTCTTTAAAAAAACGAAAAAAATATACAGGATCTTCTCAAAAAATTAGCATATTGTGATAAAGTTCATTATTTTCTGTAATGTACTTATAAACATTAGACTTTCATATATTTTAGATTCAAATACACACAACTGAAGTAGTTCAAGCCTTTTATTGTTTTAATATTGATGATTTTGGCATACAGCTCATGAAAACTCAAAATGCCTATCTCAAAAAATTAGCATATTTCATCCGACCAATAAAAGAAAGTGTTTTTAAAACAAAAAAAAAGTAAACCTTCAAATAATTATGTTCAGTTATGCACTTAATACTTGGTCGGGAATCCTTTTGCAGAAATGACTGCTTCAATGCGGCATGGCATGGAGGCAATCAGCCTGTGGCACTGCTCAGGTGTTATGGAGGCCCAGGATGCTTCGATAGCGGCCTTAAGCTCATCCAGAGTGTTGGGTCTTGCGTCTCTGAACTTTCTCTTCACAATATCCCACAGATTCTCTATGGGGTTCAGGTCAGGAGAGTTGGCAGGCCAATTGAGCACAGTAATACCATGGTCAGTAAACCATTTACCAGTGGTTTTGGCACTGTGAGCAGGTGCCAGGTCGTGCTGAAAAATGAAATCTTCATCTCCATAAAGCTTTTCAACAGATGGAAGCATGAAGTGCTCCAAAATCTCCTGATAGCTAGCTGCATTGACCCTGCACTTGATAAAACACAGTGGACCAACACCAGCAGCTGACATGGCACCCCAGACCATCACTGACTGTGGGTACTTGACACTGGACTTCAGGCATTTTGGCATTTCCCTCTCCCCAGTCTTCCTCCAGACTCTGGCACCTTGATTTCCGAATGACATGTAAAAGTTGCTTTCATCCGAAAAAAGTACTTTGGACCACTGAGCAACAGTCTAGTGCTGCTTCTCTGTAGCCCAGGTCAGGCGCTTCTGCCGCTGTTTCTGGTTCAAAAGTGGGTTCATGCTTCTATCTGCTGAAAAGCGTTATGGAGATGAAGATTTCATTTTTCAGCACGACCTGGCACCTGCTCACAATGCCAAAACCACTGGTCAATGATTTACTGACCATGGTATTACTGTGCTCAATTGGCATGCCAACTCTCCTGACCTGAACCCCATAGAGAATCTGTGGGATATTGTGAAGAGAAAGTTGAGAGATGCAAGACCCAACACTCTGGATGAGCTTAAGGCCGCTATCGAAGCATCCTGGGCCTCCATAACACCTGAGCAGTGCCACAGGCTGATTGCCTCCATGCCACGCCGCATTGAAGCAGTCATTTCTGCAAAAGGATTCCCGACCAAGTATTGAGTGCATAACTGAACATAATTATTTGAAGGTTGACTTTTTTTTGTTTTAAAAACACTTTCTTTTATTGGTCGGATGAAATATGCAAATTTTTTGAGATAGGAAATTGGGGTTTTCATGAGTTGTATGCCAAAATCATCAATATTAAAACAATAAAAGGCTTGAACTACTTCAGTTGTGTGTATTTGAATCTAAAATATATGAAAGTCTAATGTTTATAAGTACATTACAGAAAATAATGAACTTTTTCACAATATGCTAATTTTTTGAGAAGATCCTGTATATACTTTTTAATACTTTGTGATATTATTTTTAGAGGTGTCCGGGTTGAAAACTGTGTTGTCCCAGTTGTGTATTGGACATGATGTGGGCTTCACGACCGTTGTCTGGAACCTCATGCTGTGTATTTACGGCCTGGTACCACCGCTAGGTACCACAGCACAGCCTATTATGTCTCGCTGCCTGCCTCATTGACTGCCTGCTGCCACACAATCATCCTCCTCTTGCTGCTGCTGCTGAATTTACCTCCAGCTGTCTGTGTGTTTCCACTGCCAGGGAGCACATACAATGGCGCTTCCACCATGCGCCACAAGCTATTTATTACGCTCAAAAATAGCTGCATTTCTTTAAAAAAACGAAAAAAATATATATATGTGAGGAAACGCGGAAAAGCCGCCGTCTCTCGAGGTGAGGCGGCTGTTTCCGCGTCCAGCATGGCGTCACAACGCGGAAAAAACGCCGCATGCCGCATGGGCAGTGCGGCGGAATCCGCATTGGTAACGGCGGAATCCGCATCAGAGGTGGCCCCCGCACTAGATACATTGCATGACAGTACTGGTGTGGCTGGGACTGATAGTCCACCAGGATTCAGACTTACACGCGCGCGAGCACAGAGGCAGAGTTTAAATAGCAGTTAGAAGGGTGTCGGCTGACCAGCTGGGTCAGCTGACAAATTCCACTGCTCTCATTGGACCAGCAATTAGGGAGGTCCTGGAAAGGTCCTAGAGTATATATACTGCTGGTTGTTCACTTGCTCTTTGTCTGGCGTGCGATCACATATGTGGGAGCACTCAGACCTGTAGTCAGATCCTTAAGTGTGCCGGGACCAGCTGGAGCTGTAATCCTACACTTAGCTAGATTCTGTTGATAGCTAAAGTACTAGTTTGATTGTGATTATATGTTATGACTTTTGCCTGCTTTGACTATCCTCCTGAACTCTGATCTTGTACCTCGATATTTCTGATACTCTGTTGCCGAACCCCGGCTCGTTCCTTGACTCTGTTTCTGCCTCCTGATTTTGTACCCCGATATATCTGATACCTCGTTGCTGAACCCTGCCTGTACTTTGACTCCGCCTTTGCCTCCTGATCTTGTACCTTATCTGTCCGTGTGTGTACGACCTGGCTTGTCCGACCTCGAAAACCGACCTTACTGTTAGAGGCGGTTCCTCGCTCTGTTAGCGATCCTCCCTCCTGAGGGTCACTTTCAGATATACCTTCCTACTGTCAGTCTGACTCCTCCCGTCTTGGAGAGCTCAGGTCTGCGGAAGGAATCTGTGCAGCTCTCCTTACTGCATTGAGGCCTTGTCCTCTAAGTGTTACTGTTACACCAAACACTACACTCTACTCAGGTGCACAGAGGTTAGTTTGTATATCGGATTATCGGTGAGACTGCAGATCACTTATAATCTGGTATATATCTGTATTTCCGGTGATACTGCAGATCACCGGTAATCAGATACTCTCTGCGCCCACCGATCGTTACAGAACGCCAGACCAAAATACAAAATGGACGCAAACACTGATTGTCTGGGTGTACTTGCCGCTTCGGTGGACAACATCAATCAAGTACTGGGCACTCACATAACTCTTATTGATGCCCTATCAGGGTCTGTACAAACCCTCCAGACATCAGTGGATCATGTGCGATCCTCTCCTAGCTCTGACATACGTATGCCTGTACCTGAAAGCTTTTCCGGCCACAGATCTGACTTCCGGAATTTTAGGAGTAGGGTGTTGTCCTATTTTGAGTTGAGACCCCAATCTTCGGGTACTGAGACCCAGAGGGTCACGTTTATTAAAACTTTGTTGTCCGGCGACTCCCAGTCTTGGGCGTATAGCCTGCCCGCCGGAGACAAAGCTCTTACCTCTGTAGAGGAATTTTTTAAAGCTATGGCGGTAATTTACGACGATCCGGACCTTGCCTCGACTTCTGAGCGGAAGCTCAAGCTTTTGCGTCAAGGCGAAGGTCCGGTCGAAGATTACGCGGCCGAGTTTAGGAGGTGGTCAGTTACGGCCAGGTGGGACACCTATGCCCTATTAGATCATTTCTTGTCAGGGCTGTCCGATGAGGTCTCTGATTTGATGTTAAGCCAGCCCGAGCCCAGAACAGTCGATGAGGCCATCTCAGCGGCCATCCGAATCGACCGCAGGCTGCGCCACCAAAAACAGACCAGGGGTAGTTCCCGTCTCAGAGGGGTATCTTACACCACGGTCCCAGTGACTCCACCTACTACTATTTCACCTTCTCCTGTCGTGCCTCCTTCCGAGCCAATGCAGATTGCTCGGTCAAAATTAACCCAGGTAGAGCGAAGACGGAGAATGACCGAACAGCTGTGTTTGTACTGCGGTGAAGGGGGGCATATAGTACAGAACTGCCCCAATAAGCCGGGAAAACGCTGCCGCTTAGGAGTGGTGGGGGGTAACACCCTGGGCATCCGACTTTTACCCCTAGAAGAAAAACGATTGCTTCTTCCCTGTACCGTTACATGGGAAGATAAGACTGAGGTCACGGAAGCCTTTATCGATTCAGGCTCCGCGGCAAATTTTATGGATTCAGAGTTTGCTAAGAGATTGTGTATTCCGCTCACACCAGTACAACCACCCATCCAGGTTACGGCAGTGGATGACTCTCCTCTGCAAGGGAATCACCCACTGTCTCAGACACCAGAGGTGGGGGTCACCATAGGGGTACTGCACTGGGAAAAGTTACAGTTCTTTGTGTTGCATATGACAACCTCCACCATTATACTCGGCATGCCATGGTTGCACCTTCAATCTCCACACATTGATTGGGCCACCGGCCAACTAATTTCTTGGTCAGCACTAGTGTTGGGCGAACATCTAGATGTTCGGGTTCGGGCCGAACAGGCCGAACATGGCCGCGATGTTCGGGTGTTCGACCCGAACTCCGAACATAATGGAAGTCAATGGGGACCCGAACTTTTGTGGTTTGTAAAGCCTCCTTACATGCTACATACCCCAAATTTACAGGGTATGTGCACCTTGGGAGTGGGTACAAGAGGAAAAAAAAATTAGCAAAAAGAGCTTATAGTTTTTGAAAAAATCGATTTTAAAGTTTCAAAGGGAAAACTGTCTTTTAAATGCGGGAAATGTCTGTTTTCTTTGCACAGGTAACATGTTTTTTGTCGGCATGCAGTCATAAATGTAATACATATAAGAGGTTCCAGGAAAAGGGACCGGTAACGCTAACCCAGCAGCAGCACACGTGATGGAACAGGAGGAGGGTGGCGCAGGAGGAGAAGAAGGCCACGCTTTGTGAGACACAACAACCCCAGCCTTGCATGAGGGCAAGAAGCGTGCGGATAGCAGGCTTTGTACCGCCATGCAGTCATAAATGTAATAAAGATAAGTGGTTCAATAAACAGGGACCACGCGGCAACGCTAACCCAGCAGCAGCAGACGTGATGGAACAGGAGCAGGCGCAGGAGGAGAAGGCCACGCTTTGTGAGACACAACAACCCAGGCCTTGCATGAGGGCAAGAAGCGTGCGGATAGCATGCTTTGTACCGCCATGCAGTCATAAATGTAATAAAGATAAGTGGTTCAATAAACAGGGACCACGTGGCAACGCTAACCCAGCAGCAGCAGACGTGATGGAACAGGAGGAGGCGCAGGAGGAGAAGGCCACGCTTTGTGAGACACAACAACCCAGGCCTTGCATGAGGGCAAGAAGCGTGCGGATAGCATGCTTTGTACCGCCATGCAGTCATAAATGTAATAAAGATAAGTGGTTCAATAAACAGGGACCACGCGGCAACGCTAACCCAGCAGCAGCAGACGTGATGGAACAGGAGCAGGCGCAGGAGGAGAAGGCCACGCTTTGTGAGACACAACAACCCAGGCCTTGCATGTGGACAAAAAGCGTGCGGATATAGCAGCAATGCTTTTTGCCGCCATGCAGTCATAAATGTAATACAGATGAGAGGTTCAATAAACAGGGCCCGGAAACGCAACACCATCCCAGATGTTCATTGGTCATGTTACTTGGTTGGGGTCCTGGAGTGTTGCGTAGTCATTTCCAATCCAGGATTGATTCATTTTAATTTGAGTCAGACGGTCTGCATTTTCTGTAGAGAGGCGGATACGCCGATCTGTGACGATGCCTCCGGCAGCACTGAAACAGCGTTCCGACATAACGCTGGCTGCCGGGCAAGCCAGCACCTCTATTGCGTACATTGCCAGTTCGTGCCAGGTGTCTAGCTTCGATACCCAATAGTTGAAGGGTGCAGATGGATGGTTCGACACAGCTACGCCATCTGACATGTAGTCCTTGACCATCTTCTCCAGGCGATCGGTGTTGGAGGTGGATCTGCACGCTTGCTGTTCAGTGGGCTGCGGCTGCATGGGTGTCAGAAAATTTTCCCACTCCAAGGACACTGCCGATACCATTCCCTTTTGGGTACTAGCTGCGGCTTGCGTTGTTTGCTGCCCTCCTGGTCGTCCTGGGTTTGCGGAAGTCAGTCTGTCTGCGTACAACTGGCTAGAGGAGGGGGAGGATGTCAATCTCCTCTCTAAAGTCTCCACAAGGGCCTGCTGGTATTCTTCCATTTTGACCTGTCTGACTCTTTCTTCAAGCAGTTTTGGAACATTGTGTTTGTACCGTGGATCCAGAAGGGTATAAACCCAGTAATTGGTGTTGTCCAGAATGCGCACAATGCGTGGGTCACGTTCAATGCAGTCTAGCATGAATTGAGCCATGTGTGCCAGAGTCCTACCAGAATCCTCATCATCCTCTTGTGAGCGTTGTGATAGTTGTTGTGATGCATCATAGTCGTCACCTTCCTCCTGGTCTGCTTCTGCTGACCATTCGCGTTGAATTGTGGAAGTCCAACGTGCACCGCTCTGGCCCTCGTCAGTGGTGGCATGAAATTCCTGCTCCAACTCCAGCTGTTCCTCCTCCTCTTCTTCGTCATAGCTGCTGGGGCCAGCGTTCCCTGAGGCGGATGGCCTGATGTTGGTACCATCACGCTGATCGTTTTCTCCTTCAGATTCCCCCAGTTGCATCATGACAGCTGTTTCCTTGATTTTTAACATCGACCTCTTCAGTAAACACAGCAGTGGTATGGTAATGCTGACTGAAGAGTTGTCACTGCTCACAAGCAACGTGGATTGCTCAAAATTTTGGAGGACTTGGCAGAGGTCCAACATGTTGGCCCAATCGGATCCACAGAAGCTTGGCAGCTGGCCGGATGCGCCTCGGTACTGCGCCGTCATGTACTGGACCACTGCACTCTTCTGCTCGCAAAAGCGGGCTAGCATGTGCAGCGTAGAATTCCAGCGCATAGGGACATCACACAGCAAGCGATGGTGGGGGAGATTGAAGCGCTCCTGCATCTTGGCGAGTGCCCCCGAAGCAGTACTGGAATTTCTACAATGTTTGGACACTCGACGCACCTTCAACAGCAGATCGGGCACGCCTGGGTATGTCCTCAGGAATCGCTGAACTACTAGGTTCATCACGTGCGCCAGGCAAGGGATGTGTGTCAGCTTAGCCAACCTTAAAGCGCGAATGAGATTACTCCCATTATCACACACAACCATGCCCGGTTTCAGGTCCAGCGGTGCCAGCCACAAATCCGTCTGTTCCTTTATTCCCCTCCAAATTTCCTCCCCTGTGTGCTGCTTATCCCCAAGGCAGATTAGCTTCAGCAACGCTTGCTGACGCATGCCAACAGCTGTGCTGCACTGCTTCCACGATCCTACTGCTGCTGGGTTAGCGTTTCCGGATGAGGTACAGCTTTGAGATGCGTTGGAGGAGAAGGAGTCAGAGAGGTAGGTGCTGCTGTTATCCAGTGGGAGGGACGGCGGTGCAGCTGTTTGTGGCGTGGGCAACACCCGTGCCGTAGCAGGTGAGGAATCGCTGCCAGGCTCCACAAGGTTCACCCAGTGCGCGGTAAGGGAGATGTATCGACCCTGGCCGAACGCACTCGTCCAGGTGTCAGTGGTGAGGTGAACCTTGCAGGCAACGGCATTCTTCAAGCTTCGGGTTATTTTGCTGACCACGTGCTCATGCAACTCAGGCACTGCAGAGCGTGCAAAGTGGTAGCGGCTGGGAACCACGTAACGTGGGATGGCCACTGACATCATGCCCTTGAAGCTGTTTGTCTCCACCAATCGATATGGCAGCATTTCGCAGGCCAGAAGCTTGGCTATGCTGGCTGTTACTGCCACGGCCCGGGGGTCATTTGCTGGCAATTTCCTCTTGCGCTCAAACATCTCCGACACAGACAACTGAACCGTAGCGCTGCACACGGAAGGGCTGTTGGTTGTTGTGTTTGATGAACACTGGGAGACCTCAAGAGCACTACTCCGGAAAGTGACAGTGTCAGCGTCGTCTGATGTTTGTGAATGTTGTGAACCACGCAATGGCTGGGCTACTGCTGCTGCTGAGGCGGGTCTGGTGGTGAGTCTGGTGAACCCAAGGGAGGCAGTGTTGTTTCTGGTACCCTGTCCTGACGCGTTTGCCCAAAGAGTGGGATGTTTGGATAGCATGTGACGGCTCATGCTGGTGGTGGAGAGGTTGTTAATATTTTTCCCCCTGCTCAGGCGGGTCTTGCACACCTTGCAAATCGCCATGGTAACATCCTCAGTGCAGTCTTCAAAGAAAGCCCAGACTTTGGAGCACCTGCCTCCTTGCTGGCGATTTCTGTTTGCTCCTCTTTTGCCTCTCACTTGAACTTCCACGCTTGTGGTGCCTGAAATTGCGCGCCGCCTACCTTGTGGCACAAGGCGAACTCGTGCAGCAGTGTGTTCTTCAACAGACTCATCTGTGCTGCTGCTACGACGGCGATGTTCTCGTTCACAAACAAAATCTGGGTCTCTGTCCACATTGTCCATACCCTCCTCTTCCATCTCCTCAAACTCGTCATATGTCATTGTGGGCCACCGCCGTGGAGTAGAGCTCCCCACAACAACCTCTGCGCAGCACACTCCAACGTCGTCTTCCAGATCTTGTCGGCCGACCTCCTGCAATTGCAACCCCTCCTGCCCAAATTGCTCTGGGATTTGGGTTTTCCGAGTCCTCTTCGGACTCGCCTTGTATTTCAGTGCGCGGTGCATTTCCCACAGTTAACGGTTGTGAATCCAGGCACAACATTTCTGGCTGTTCCTCCATTGACCTTTGAAAGGTGGAAGTTTGTTGGGCTGGGAATAGCTCCTGCGAATACCCCATTGTGTCCTGAGGTAATTCATCGGACTGGTTATCTGGCAGTTGTGTGCGTGGTGTCGCTGCCGGTTGTGTCAGCTTTGTGCCCACTGGCTCCTTGTAACTGGCTGAGGACTCGGACCTCGTGCGTGATGTGCTGGTGCTGCTTAACCCACTGCTGGACGCTTGAGAGGTCATCCAAGTAATTATCTGGTCCTGTTCTTTTGGATTTGTGAGGGTTGTTGTCCTGGACAACATGGGCGGTATTGAGTGGGTTTTCTTGGGTGCTCCCCTGTGGCCTGTACGTGAACCGTCAGGGGAAACACCTCTTCCCTTGCCCCTCCCTCTTTCACCGGATTTCTTCCTCATTTCACTTATCCTTACAGTACACGCTGACTGGCAGCAGTACAGTGGCAGTACAGAAATGCTATACAGTACCACTATTCCCAGCAGCGACACAGAGCACAATGCTATACAGTGACGGGTGAGCGGTGTACCACTATTCCCAGCAGCGACACAGAGCACAATGCTATACAGTGACGGGTGAGCGGTGTACCACTATTCCCAGCAGACACAGAACAGTACACAGAATGCTATATAGTGTGGCTGAACGAGCGGTGTACCACTATTCCCAGCAGACACAGAACAGTACACAGAATGCTATATAGTGTGGCTGAACGAGCGGTGTACTACTGTTCCCAGCAGACACAGAACAGTACACAGAATGCTATATAGTGTGGCTGAACGAGCGGTGTACTACTGTTCCCAGCAGACACAGAACAGTACACAGAATGCTATATAGTGTGGCTGAACGAGCGGTGTACCACTGTTCCCAGCAGACACAGAACAGTACACAGAATGCTATATAGTGTGGCTGAACGAGCGGTGTACTACTGTTCCCAGCAGACACAGAACAGTACACAGAATGCTATATAGTGTGGCTGAACGAGCGGTGTACCACTATTCCCAGCAGACACAGAACAGTACACAGAATGCTATATAGTGTGGCTGAACGAGCGGTGTACTACTGTTCCCAGCAGACACAGAACAGTACACAGAATGCTATATAGTGTGGCTGAACGAGCGGTGTACCACTGTTCCCAGCAGACACAGAACAGTACACAGAATGCTATATAGTGTGGCTGAACGAGCGGTGTACTACTGTTCCCAGCAGACACAGAACAGTACACAGAATGCTATATAGTGTGGCTGAACGAGCGGTGTACTACTGTTCCCAGCAGACACAGAACAGTACACAGAATGCTATATAGTGTGGCTGAACGAGCGGTGTACCACTGTTCCCAGCAGACACAGAACAGTACACAGAATGCTATATAGTGTGGCTGAACGAGCGGTGTACCACTGTTCCCAGCAGACACAGAACAGTACACAGAATGCTATATAGTGTGGCTGAACGAGCGGTGTACTACTGTTCCCAGCAGACACAGAACAGTACACAGAATGCTATATAGTGTGGCTGAACGAGCGGTGTACTACTGTTCCCAGCAGACACAGAACAGTACACAGAATGCTATATAGTGTGGCTGAACGAGCGGTGTACTACTGTTCCCAGCAGACACAGAACAGTACACAGAATGCTATATAGTGTGGCTGAACGAGCGGTGTACTACTGTTCCCAGCAGACACAGAACAGTACACAGAATGCTATATAGTGTGGCTGAACGAGCGGTGTACTACTGTTCCCAGCAGACACAGAACAGTACACAGAATGCTATATAGTGTGGCTGAACGAGCGGTGTACTACTGTTCCCAGCAGACACAGAACAGTACACAGAATGCTATATAGTGTGGCTGAACGAGCGGTGTACCACTATTCCCAGCAGACACAGAACAGTACACAGAATGCTATATAGTGTGGCTGAACGAGCAGTGTACCACTATTCCCAGCAGACACAGAACAGTACACAGAATGCTATATAGTGTGGCTGAACGAGCGGTGTACTACTGTTCCCAGCAGACACAGAACAGTACACAGAATGCTATATAGTGTGGCTGAACGAGCGGTGTACCACTATTCCCAGCAGACACAGAACAGTACACAGAATGCTATATAGTGTGGCTGAACGAGCGGTGTACTACTGTTCCCAGCAGACACAGAACAGTACACAGAATGCTATATAGTGTGGCTGAACGAGCGGTGTACCACTGTTCCCAGCAGACACAGAACAGTACACAGAATGCTATATAGTGTGGCTGAACGAGCGGTGTACTACTGTTCCCAGCAGACACAGAACAGTACACAGAATGCTATATAGTGTGGCTGAACGAGCGGTGTACTACTGTTCCCAGCAGCGACACACAATGACTGGGGGGGACCCTGGCTAGCGTGGCTGGAGCGCGAACTACCCTGCCTGCCTACCCAAAGCTAAACCCACAGACAAATGGCGGAGATATGACGTGGTTCGGGTATTTATTTACCCGAACCACGTGACAGTTCGGCCAATCAGAGCGCGTTCGGGTCCGAACCACGTGACCCGTTCGGCCAATCACAGCGCTAGCCGAACGTTCGGGGAACGTTCGGCCATGCGCTCTTAGTTCGGCCATATGGCCGAACGGTTTGGCCGAGCACCGTCAGGTGTTCGGCCGAACTCGAACATCACCCGAACAGGGTGATGTTCTGCAGAACCCGAACAGTGGCGAACACTGTTCGCCCAACACTAGTCAGCACACTGCTTTCAGCGATGTTTAGGGAAGGTGACATTGGGCCAAACCAGGGTTCATGTTCAGGGGGTACCTGAGCAATATGTGGAATATTCTGATGTATTCTGTCCCAAGGCTGCAGACAAGTTACCCCCACATCGCTCTTTCGATTGCCCCATTGATATACGTTCAGGTTGTATGCCCCCTCGGGGTCATTTGTACAATTTATCTGGGCCAGAGAAATTGGCTATGAAGGAATATATCCGTGACAATTTAGCCAAAGGCTTCATCCGGCCGTCCCGATCGCCTGCTGGAGCAGGTTTCTTTTTCGTTAAAAAGAAAGACGGGGGCCTGCGGCCCTGTATTGATTACCGGGGACTAAATAAGATCACGGTAAAGAATCGCTATCCGTTACCCCTGATACACGATTTATTTACGCAGGTCACTGATGCTAAGATCTTCTCAAAGCTGGATTTACGGGGCGCGTACAACCTGGTGCGCATTAGAAAGGGCGATGAGTGGAAAACGGCCTTTAACACGCCAGACGGGCATTACGAGTATCTGGTGATGCCCTTTGGGTTATGTAATGCCCCGGCCGTTTTCCAGGAACTCATCAACGAGGTCTTCAGAGAGGTGTTGGGGAGATTTGTGCTGGTCTATCTAGACGATATACTTGTTTTCTCCAACAACCTCTCTGAGCACAGAATACATGTGAAATTTGTACTCAACAAATTAAGACAAAACTCACTTTATGCTAAGATTGAGAAGTGTATTTTTGAAGTCACATCTGTCGCCTTTCTGGGGTACATAATTTCCACCACGGGCCTGTCTATGGACCCCGCCAAAGTCTCCGCTGTTTTGGAATGGCCTCAGCCGGTTGGGTTAAAGTCTTTACAGCGGTTTTTAGGCTTTGCGAATTATTATAGAAGGTTCATAAAGGGGTATTCCACAGTTATCGCACCCCTCACCTGTCTTACGAAAAAAGGGGCAGATACCACCCACTGGTCTCCTGATGCATTAAGTGCTTTCTCCACTTTAAAAGATTTGTTTTGTTCCGCACCCATCCTGAGACATGTAGACACCTCTTATCCTTTTATTGTTGAGGTAGACGCCTCGGAGGTTGGGGTAGGGGCTGTGCTGTCTCAGCGGTCAGGCTTGCAGGGAAGGCTACACCCTTGTGCGTATTTCTCTCGTAGGTTCTCTCCGGCAGAGAGAAACTATGATATAGGCAACAGAGAGCTCTTAGCCATTAAACTTGCCTTTGAGGAGTGGCGTCATTGGCTGGAAGGAGCAGAACATACAATTACTGTATACACGGATCACAAGAATCTAGAATACATCGAGGGGGCTAAGAGATTAAGTCCCCGTCAGGCTCGATGGTCTTTGTTTTTTTCGAGGTTCAGGTTCATAATTACGTATACCCCGGGTAGCAAGAACATTAAGGCAGATGCCCTGTCCAGATGCTTTGAGTTGGAGACAGCACAGCCTTCTGCCCCAGAGACCATTGTCCCACAAAATTTGGTGCTGGCTTGGGAAGACTGGACAGAGACCTTGAGTCCTTTTCAGCAGGATGTCCCTGAGGGGAAGCCTGAGGGGGTTTTATTTGTGCCTCTGCCATTCCGTCTCCGGGTGCTACAGATATTCCATTCACACAAGAATGCGGGACATCCTGGGGCATCTAGAACGCAGGATCTTGTGGCCAGGTGCGCTTGGTGGCCGTCTCTGGCAGCCGACTGCAAAGAATTTGTTAAGGATTGTGCGGTATGTGCTAAAAGCAAACCCTCCCGGCTGGCACCTGTAGGGAGGTTGCAGCCTTTACCCACCCCGAATGAACCATGGACCCACTTGTCCATGGATTTTGTGGGTGAGCTTCCCAGATCAGAGGGCATGTCGGTCATTTGGGTGGTAGTCGACCGCTTCAGCAAGATGGCCCATTTTGTGCCCTTGAAAGGACTCCCCTCGGCCCAGGAATTGGCCGACTTGTTTATCAAACATGTGTTCCGGTTACACGGCATTCCGGAAAACATAGTGTCCGATCGGGGAGTCCAATTCGTATCTAAATTCTGGAGGGCATTCTGTCATCAAATGGGCATGAAGCTGTCGTTTTCATCGGGCTACCACCCACAGACCAACGGTCAGACGGAGAGGGTCAACCAGTCGTTAGAGCAGTTTTTGAGATGCTACGTTGCAGAGGCGCAGAATGACTGGGTCAAATTTCTGCCCTTTGCAGAATTTGCACAAAACAATTTGAAAAGTTCTTCCACTGGATTTTCTCCGTTCCAGGTTGTGTCTGGAAGATTGCCCAAATTTTCACCGTTACCAGTGGCCTCCACTCCGTTTCCAGCTCTGGAGGCTTGGCAAAGGTCTTTTAAAGACATTTGGCGGACGGTGAGAGACAGTTTGGAAAAGACGTTTCTGAGTCAGAAGGGTCAAGCTGACAAGAAACGGTCTTTGGAGTGGAGATTCCAACCAGGAGACTTGGTTTGGGTATCCACACGTCACTTGGCCCTGAAACAGCCCTCAGACAAGTTGGGTCCCAGGTTTGTCGGGCCTTTCCCGATAGCCAGAAGGATCAACAACGTCACTTACGCTGTTGATCTTCCCGCTAGCATGCGTGGGGTAAGGTCCTTCCACGTATCCCTGCTTAAGCCAGCAGTCCATGTGGGTCCCACTCCTCCTCCTCCTGTGTTGGTGGATGACCAACCTGAGTACGAGGTAGAAAAGATTTTAGATTCACGCGTTGTACAAAACTCGGTACAATATCTCGTACATTGGAAAGGGTACGGCATTGAGGAGAGACAATGGGTACCGGGGAGTCGCATGCATGCGGACGAATTAAGGAGGGAATTTCACGCCTTACATCCCGAGAAACCTGGTAGGAGTTGTCCGGAGTCCACTCCTCGGGAGGGGGGTACTGTGAGGAAACGCGGAAAAGCCGCCGTCTCTCGAGGTGAGGCGGCTGTTTCCGCGTCCAGCATGGCGTCACAACGTGGAAAAAACGCCGCATGCCGCATGGGCAGTGCGGCGGAATCCGCATTGGTAACGGCGGAATCCGCATCAGAGGTGGCCCCCGCACTAGATACATTGCATGACAGTACTGGTGTGGCTGGGACTGATAGTCCACCAGGATTCAGACTTACACGCGCGCGAGCAGCACAGAGGCAGAGTTTAAATAGCAGTTAGAAGGGTGTCGGGTGACCAGCTGGGTCAGCTGACAAATTCCACTGCTCTCATTGGACCAGCAATTAGGGAGGTCCTGGAAAGGTCCTAGAGTATATATACTGCTGGTTGTTCACTTGCTCTTTGTCTGGCGTGCGATCACATATGTGGGAGCACTCAGACCTGTAGTCAGATCCTTAAGTGTGCCGGGACCAGCTGGAGCTGTAATCCTACACTTAGCTAGATTCTGTTGATAGCTAAAGTACTAGTTTGATTGTGATTATATGTTATGACTTTTGCCTGCTTTGACTATCCTCCTGAACTCTGATCTTGTACCTCGATATTTCTGATACTCTGTTGCCGAACCCCGGCTCGTTCCTTGACTCTGTTTCTGCCTCCTGATTTTGTACCCCGATATATCTGATACCTCGTTGCTGAACCCTGCCTGTACTTTGACTCCGCCTTTGCCTCCTGATCTTGTACTTTATCTGTCCGTGTGTGTACGACCTGGCTTGTCCGACCTCGAGAACCGACCTTACCGTTAGAGGCGGTTCCTCGCTCTGTTAGCGATCCTCCCTCCTGAGGGTCACTTTCAGATATACCTTCCTACTGTCAGTCTGACTCCTCCCGTCTTGGAGAGCTCAGGTCTGCGGAAGGAATCTGTGCAGCTCTCCTTACTGCATTGAGGCCTTGTCCTCTAAGTGTTACTGTTACACCAAACACTACACTCTACTCAGGTGCACAGAGGTTAGTTTGTATATCGGATTATCGGTGAGACTGCAGATCACTTATAATCTGGTATATATCTGTATTTCCGGTGATACTGCAGATCACCGGTAATCAGATACTCTCTGCGCCCACCGATCGTTACAATATACTTTTTAATACTTTGTGATATTATTTTTAGAGGTGTCCGGGTTGAAAACTGTGTTGTCCCAGTTGTGTATTGGACATGATGTGGGCTTCACGACCGCTGTCTGGAACCTCATGCTGTGTATTTACGGCCTGGTACCACCGCTAGGTACCACAGCCTATTATGTCTCGCTGCCTGCCTCATTGACTGCCTGCTGCCACACAATCATCCTCCTCCTGCTGCTGCTGCTGAATTTACCTCCTGCTGTCTGTGTGTTTCCACTGCCAGGAAGCACATACAATGGCGCTTTCACCATGCGCCACCAGCTATTTATTACGCTCAAAAATAGCTGCATTTCTTTAAAAAAACGAAAAAAATATATATACTTTTTAATACTTTGTGATATTATTTTTAGAGGTGTCCGGGTTGAAAACTGTGTTGTCCCAGTTGTGTATTAGACATGATGTGGGCTTCACGACTGCTGTCTGGAACCTCATGCTGTGTATTTACGGCCTGGTACCACCGCTAGGTACCACAGCCTATTATGTCTCGCTGCCTGCCTCATTGACTGCCTGCTGCCACACAATCATCCTCCTCCTGCTGCTGCTGCTGAATTTACCTCCTGCTGTCTGTGTGTTTCCACTGCCAGGGAGCACATACAATGGTGCTTCCACCATGCGCCACCAGCTATTTATTACGCTCAAAAATAGCTGCATTTCTTTAAAAAAACGAAAAAAATATATATACTTTTTAATACTTTGTGATATTATTTTTAGAGGTGTCCGGGTTGAAAACTGTGTTGTCCCAGTTGTGTATTGGACATGATGTGGGCTTCACGACCGCTGTCTGGAACCTCATGCTGTGTATTTGCGGCCTGGTACCACCGCTAGGTACCACAGCCTATTATGTCTCGCTGCCTGCCTCATTGACTGCCTGCTGCCACACAATCATCCTCCTCCTGCTGCTGCTGCTGAATTTACCTCCTGCTGTCTGTGTGTTTCCACTGCCAGGGAGCACATACAATGGTGCTTCCACCATGCGCCACCAGCTATTTATTACGCTCAAAAATAGCTGCATTTCTTTAAAAAAACGAAAAAAATATATATACTTTTTAATACTTTGTGATATTATTTTTAGAGGTGTCCGGGTTGAAAACTGTGTTGTCCCAGTTGTGTATTGGACATGATGTGGGCTTCACGACCGCTGTCTGGAACCTCATGCTGTGTATTTGCGGCCTGGTACCACCGCTAGGTACCACAGCCTATTATGTCTCGCTGCCTGCCTCATTGACTGCCTGCTGCCACACAATCATCCTCCTCCTGCTGCTGCTGCTGAATTTACCTCCTGCTGTCTGTGTGTTTCCACTGCCAGGGAGCACATACAATGGTGCTTCCACCATGCGCCACCAGCTATTTATTACGCTCAAAAATAGCTGCATTTCTTTAAAAAAACGAAAAAAATATATATACTTTTTAATACTTTGTGATATTATTTTTAGAGGTGTCCGGGTTGAAAACTGTGTTGTCCCAGTTGTGTATTGGACATGATGTGGGCTTCACGACCGCTGTCTGGAACCTCATGCTGTGTATTTACGGCCTGGTACCACCACTAGGTACCACAGCACAGCCTATTATGTCTCGCTGCCTGCCTCATTGACTGCCTGCTGCCACACAATCATCCTCCTCCTGCTGCTGCTGCTGAATTTACCTCCTGCTGTCTGTGTGTTTCCACTGCCAGGGAGCACATACAATGGCGCTTCCCCATGCGCCACCAGCTATTTATTACGCTCAAAAATAGCTGCACTTCTTTAAAAAAAAAATATAGAAGAGAAATAAGTGAAGAAGAAGAAGACGATATAGAAGAAGAAGATATAGAAAAAGAAGAAGAAGATATAGAAAATGAAGAAGAAGATATAGAAAAAGAAGAAGAAGATATAGAAAAAGAAGAAGAAGAAGGAGAAGAAGAAGAAGAAGATATAGAAAAAGAAGAAGAAGAAGATATAATAGAAGAAGAAGAAGAAGAAGAAGAAGAAGAAGAAGAAGAAGAAGAAGAAGAAGAAGATATAGAAGAAGAAGAAGAAGAAGAAGAAGAAGAAGAAGAAGAAGAAGAAGAAGAAGAAGAAGAAGAAGAAGAAGAAGAAGAAGAAGAAGAAGAAGAAGAAGAAGAAGAAGAAGAAGAAGAAGATGAAGAAGAAGATGAAGATGAAGATGAAGAAGAAGAAGAAGATGAAGATGAAGATGAAGATGAAGATGAAGATGAAGATGAAGAAGATGAAGATGAAGATGAAGATGAAGATGAAGATGAAGAAGAAGAAGAAGAAGAAGAAATAGAAGAAGAAGAAGATATAGAAGAAGAAGAAGAAGATATAGAAGAAGAAGAAGATATAGAAGAAGAAGAAGATATAGAAGATATAGAAGAAGAAGAAGATATAGAAGAAGAAGAAGAAGAAGAAGAAGATGAAGAAGAAGAAGATATAGAAGAAGAAGAAGAAGATATAGAAGAAGAAGAAGATATAGAAGAAGAAGAAGAAGATATAGAAGAAGAAGAAGAAGATATAGAAGAAGAAGAAGATATAGAAGATATAGAAGAAGAAGAAGAAGAAGAAATCTGGAGATCTGGAGCGAGCTGGCGCAGTACGCCCTGGAAGTGCTGTCCTGTCTAGTGTTGGGCGAACATCTAGATGTTCGGGTTCGGGCCGAACAGGCCGAACATGGCCGCGATGTTCGGGTGTTCGACCCGAACTCCGAACATAATGGAAGTCAATGGGGACCCGAACTTTTGTGGTTTGTAAAGCCTCCTTGCATGCTACATACCCCAAATTTACAGGGTATGTGCACCTTGGGAGTGGGTACAAGAGGAAAAAAAAATTAGCAAAAAGAGCTTATAGTTTTTGAGAAAATCGATTTTAAAGTTTCAAAGGGAAAACTGTCTTTTAAATGCGGGAAATGTCTGTTTTCTTTGCACAGGTAACATGTTTTTTGTCGGCATGCAGTCATAAATGTAATACATATAAGAGGTTCCAGGAAAAGGGACCGGTAACGCTAACCCAGCAGCAGCACACGTGATGGAACAGGAGGAGGGTGGCGCAGGAGGAGAAGAAGGCCACGCTTTGTGAGACACAACAACCCCGGCCTTGCATGAGGGCAAGAAGCGTGCGGATAGCAGGCTTTGTACCGCCATGCAGTCATAAATGTAATAAAGATAAGTGGTTCAATAAACAGGGACCACGCGGCAACGCTAACCCAGCAGCAGCAGACGTGATGGAACAGGAGCAGGCGCAGGAGGAGAAGGCCACGCTTTGTGAGACACAACAACCCAGGCCTTGCATGAGGGCAAGAAGCGTGCGGATAGCATGCTTTGTACCGCCATGCAGTCATAAATGTAATAAAGATAAGTGGTTCAATAAACAGGGACCACGCGGCAACGCTAACCCAGCAGCAGCAGACGTGATGGAACAGGAGGAGGCGCAGGAGGAGAAGGCCACGCTTTGTGAGACACAACAACCCCGGCCTTGCATGAGGGCAAGAAGCGTGCGGATAGCATGCTTTGTACCGCCATGCAGTCATAAATGTAATAAAGATAAGTGGTTCAATAAACAGGGACCACGCGGCAACGCTAACCCAGCAGCAGCAGACGTGATGGAACAGGAGCAGGCGCAGGAGGAGAAGGCCACGCTTTGTGAGACACAACAACCCAGGCCTTGCATGAGGGCAAGAAGCGTGCGGATAGCATGCTTTGTACCGCCATGCAGTCATAAATGTAATAAAGATAAGTGGTTCAATAAACAGGGACCACGCGGCAACGCTAACCCAGCAGCAGCAGACGTGATGGAACAGGAGGAGGCGCAGGAGGAGAAGGCCACGCTTTGTGAGACACAACAACCCAGGCCTTGCATGAGGGCAAGAAGCGTGCGGATAGCATGCTTTGTACCGCCATGCAGTCATAAATGTAATAAAGATAAGTGGTTCAATAAACAGGGACCACGCGGCAACGCTAACCCAGCAGCAGCAGACGTGATGGAACAGGAGCAGGCGCAGGAGGAGAAGGCCACGCTTTGTGAGACACAACAACCCAGGCCTTGCATGAGGGCAAGAAGCGTGCGGATAGCATGCTTTGTACCGCCATGCAGTCATAAATGTAATAAAGATAAGTGGTTCAATAAACAGGGACCACGCGGCAACGCTAACCCAGCAGCAGCAGACGTGATGGAACAGGAGGAGGCGCAGGAGGAGAAGGCCACGCTTTGTGAGACACAACAACCCCGGCCTTGCATGAGGGCAAGAAGCGTGCGGATAGCATGCTTTGTACCGCCATGCAGTCATAAATGTAATAAAGATAAGTGGTTCAATAAACAGGGACCACGCGGCAACGCTAACCCAGCAGCAGCAGACGTGATGGAACAGGAGCAGGCGCAGGAGGAGAAGGCCACGCTTTGTGAGACACAACAACCCAGGCCTTGCATGAGGGCAAGAAGCGTGCGGATAGCATGCTTTGTACCGCCATGCAGTCATAAATGTAATAAAGATAAGTGGTTCAATAAACAGGGACCACGCGGCAACGCTAACCCAGCAGCAGCAGACGTGATGGAACAGGAGGAGGCGCAGGAGGAGAAGGCCACGCTTTGTGAGACACAACAACCCAGGCCTTGCATGAGGGCAAGAAGCGTGCGGATAGCATGCTTTGTACCGCCATGCAGTCATAAATGTAATAAAGATAAGTGGTTCAATAAACAGGGACCACGCGGCAACGCTAACCCAGCAGCAGCAGACGTGATGGAACAGGAGCAGGCGCAGGAGGAGAAGGCCACGCTTTGTGAGACACAACAACCCAGGCCTTGCATGAGGGCAAGAAGCGTGCGGATAGCATGCTTTGTACCGCCATGCAGTCATAAATGTAATAAAGATAAGTGGTTCAATAAACAGGGACCACGCGGCAACGCTAACCCAGCAGCAGCAGACGTGATGGAACAGGAGCAGGCGCAGGAGGAGAAGGCCACGCTTTGTGAGACACAACAACCCAGGCCTTGCATGTGGACAAAAAGCGTGCGGATATAGCAGCAATGCTTTTTGCCGCCATGCAGTCATAAATGTAATACAGATGAGAGGTTCAATAAACAGGGCCCGGAAACGCAACACCATCCCAGATGTTCATTGGTCATGTTACTTGGTTGGGGTCCTGGAGTGTTGCGTAGTCATTTCCAATCCAGGATTGATTCATTTTAATTTGAGTCAGACGGTCTGCATTTTCTGTAGAGAGGCGGATACGCCGATCTGTGACGATGCCTCCGGCAGCACTGAAACAGCGTTCCGACATAACGCTGGCTGCCGGGCAAGCCAGCACCTCTATTGCGTACATTGCCAGTTCGTGCCAGGTGTCTAGCTTCGATACCCAATAGTTGAAGGGTGCAGATGGATGGTTCGACACAGCTACGCCATCTGACATGTAGTCCTTGACCATCTTCTCCAGGCGATCGGTGTTGGAGGTGGATCTGCACGCTTGCTGTTCAGTGGGCTGCGGCTGCATGGGTGTCAGAAAATTTTCCCACTCCAAGGACACTGCCGATACCATTCCCTTTTGGGTACTAGCTGCGGCTTGCGTTGTTTGCTGCCCTCCTGGTCGTCCTGGGTTTGCGGAAGTCAGTCTGTCTGCGTACAACTGGCTAGAGGAGGGGGAGGATGTCAATCTCCTCTCTAAAGTCTCCACAAGGGCCTGCTGGTATTCTTCCATTTTGACCTGTCTGACTCTTTCTTCAAGCAGTTTTGGAACATTGTGTTTGTACCGTGGATCCAGAAGGGTATAAACCCAGTAATTGGTGTTGTCCAGAATGCGCACAATGCGTGGGTCACGTTCAATGCAGTCTAGCATGAATTGAGCCATGTGTGCCAGAGTCCTACCAGAATCCTCATCATCCTCTTGTGAGCGTTGTGATAGTTGTTGTGATGCATCATAGTCGTCACCTTCCTCCTGGTCTGCTTCTGCTGACCATTCGCGTTGAATTGTGGAAGTCCAACGTGCACCGCTCTGGCCCTCGTCAGTGGTGGCATGAAATTCCTGCTCCAACTCCAGCTGTTCCTCCTCCTCTTCTTCGTCATAGCTGCTGGGGCCAGCGTTCCCTGAGGCGGATGGCCTGATGTTGGTACCATCACGCTGATCGTTTTCTCCTTCAGATTCCCCCAGTTGCATCATGACAGCTGTTTCCTTGATTTTTAACATCGACCTCTTCAGTAAACACAGCAGTGGTATGGTAATGCTGACTGAAGAGTTGTCACTGCTCACAAGCAACGTGGATTGCTCAAAATTTTGGAGGACTTGGCAGAGGTCCAACATGTTGGCCCAATCGGATCCACAGAAGCTTGGCAGCTGGCCGGATGCGCCTCGGTACTGCGCCGTCATGTACTGGACCACTGCACTCTTCTGCTCGCAAAAGCGGGCTAGCATGTGCAGCGTAGAATTCCAGCGCGTAGGGACATCACACAGCAAGCGATGGTGGGGGAGATTGAAGCGCTCCTGCATCTTGGCGAGTGCCCCCGAAGCAGTACTGGAATTTCTACAATGTTTGGACACTCGACGCACCTTCAACAGCAGATCGGGCACGCCTGGGTATGTCCTCAGGAACCGCTGAACTACTAGGTTCATCACGTGCGCCAGGCAAGGGATGTGTGTCAGCTTAGCCAACCTTAAAGCGCGAATGAGATTACTCCCATTATCACACACAACCATGCCCGGTTTCAGGTCCAGCGGTGCCAGCCACAAATCCGTCTGTTCCTTTATTCCCCTCCAAATTTCCTCCCCTGTGTGCTGCTTATCCCCAAGGCAGATTAGCTTCAGCAACGCTTGCTGACGCATGCCAACAGCTGTGCTGCACTGCTTCCACGATCCTACTGCTGCTGGGTTAGCGTTTCCGGATGAGGTACAGCTTTGAGATGCGTTGGAGGAGAAGGAGTCAGAGAGGTAGGTGCTGCTGTTATCCAGTGGGAGGGACGGCGGTGCAGCTGTTTGTGGCGTGGGCAACACCCGTGCCGTAGCAGGTGAGGAATCGCTGCCAGGCTCCACAAGGTTCACCCAGTGCGCGGTAAGGGAGATGTATCGACCCTGGCCGAACGCACTCGTCCAGGTGTCAGTGGTGAGGTGAACCTTGCAGGCAACGGCATTCTTCAAGCTTCGGGTTATTTTGCTGACCACGTGCTCATGCAACTCAGGCACTGCAGAGCGTGCAAAGTGGTAGCGGCTGGGAACCACGTAACGTGGGATGGCCACTGACATCATGCCCTTGAAGCTGTTTGTCTCCACCAATCGATATGGCAGCATTTCGCAGGCCAGAAGCTTGGCTATGCTGGCTGTTACTGCCACGGCCCGGGGGTCATTTGCTGGCAATTTCCTCTTGCGCTCAAACATCTCCGACACAGACAACTGAACCGTAGCGCTGCACACGGAAGGGCTGTTGGTTGTTGTGTTTGATGAACACTGGGAGACCTCAAGAGCACTACTCCGGAAAGTGACAGTGTCAGCGTCGTCTGATGTTTGTGAATGTTGTGAACCACGCAATGGCTGGGCTACTGCTGCTGCTGAGGCGGGTCTGGTGGTGAGTCTGGTGAACCCAAGGGAGGCAGTGTTGTTTCTGGTACCCTGTCCTGACGCGTTTGCCCAAAGAGTGGGATGTTTGGATAGCATGTGACGGCTCATGCTGGTGGTGGAGAGGTTGTTAATATTTTTCCCCCTGCTCAGGCGGGTCTTGCACACCTTGCAAATCGCCATGGTAACATCCTCAGTGCAGTCTTCAAAGAAAGCCCAGACTTTGGAGCACCTGCCTCCTTGCTGGCGATTTCTGTTTGCTCCTCTTTTGCCTCTCACTTGAACTTCCACGCTTGTGGTGCCTGAAATTGCGCGCCGCCTACCTTGTGGCACAAGGCGAACTCGTGCAGCAGTGTGTTCTTCAACAGACTCATCTGTGCTGCTGCTACGACGGCGATGTTCTCGTTCACAAACAAAATCTGGGTCTCTGTCCACATTGTCCATACCCTCCTCTTCCATCTCCTCAAACTCGTCATATGTCATTGTGGGCCACCGCCGTGGAGTAGAGCTCCCCACAACAACCTCTGCGCAGCACACTCCAACGTCGTCTTCCAGATCTTGTCGGCCGACCTCCTGCAATTGCAACCCCTCCTGCCCAAATTGCTCTGGGATTTGGGTTTCCGAGTCCTCTTCGGACTCGCCTTGTATTTCAGTGCGCGGTGCATTTCCCACAGTTAACGGTTGTGAATCCAGGCACAACATTTCTGGCTGTTCCTCCATTGACCTTTGAAAGGTGGAAGTTTGTTGGGCTGGGAATAGCTCCTGCGAATACCCCATTGTGTCCTGAGGTAATTCATCGGACTGGTTATCTGGCAGTTGTGTGCGTGGTGTCGCTGCCGGTTGTGTCAGCTTTGTGCCCACTGGCTCCTTGTAACTGGCTGAGGACTCGGACCTCGTGCGTGATGTGCTGGTGCTGCTTAACCCACTGCTGGACGCTTGAGAGGTCATCCAAGTAATTATCTGGTCCTGTTCTTTTGGATTTGTGAGGGTTGTTGTCCTGGACAACATGGGCGGTATTGAGTGGGTTTTCTTGGGTGCTCCCCTGTGGCCTGTACGTGAACCGTCAGGGGAAACACCTCTTCCCTTGCCCCTCCCTCTTTCACCGGATTTCTTCCTCATTTCACTTATCCTTACAGTACACGCTGACTGGCAGCAGTACAGTGGCAGTACAGAAATGCTATACAGTACCACTATTCCCAGCAGCGACACAGAGCACAATGCTATACAGTGACGGGTGAGCGGTGTACCACTATTCCCAGCAGCGACACAGAGCACAATGCTATACAGTGACGGGTGAGCGGTGTACCACTATTCCCAGCAGCGACACAGAGCACAATGCTATACAGTGGCGAACGAGCGGTGTACCACTATTCCCAGCAGACACAGAACAGTACACAGAATGCTATATAGTGTGGCTGAACGAGCGGTGTACCACTATTCCCAGCAGACACAGAACAGTACACAGAATGCTATATAGTGTGGCTGAACGAGCGGTGTACTACTGTTCCCAGCAGACACAGAACAGTACACAGAATGCTATATAGTGTGGCTGAACGAGCGGTGTACTACTGTTCCCAGCAGACACAGAACAGTACACAGAATGCTATATAGTGTGGCTGAACGAGCGGTGTACTACTGTTCCCAGCAGACACAGAACAGTACACAGAATGCTATATAGTGTGGCTAAACGAGCGGTGTACCACTGTTCCCAGCACACACAGAACAGTACACAGAATGCTATATAGTGTGGCTGAACGAGCGGTGTACCACTGTTCCCAGCAGACACAGAACAGTACACAGAATGCTATATAGTGTGGCTGAACGAGCGGTGTACCACTATTCCCAGCAGACACAGAACAGTACACAGAATGCTATATAGTGTGGCTGAACGAGCGGTGTACTACTGTTCCCAGCAGACACAGAACAGTACACAGAATGCTATATAGTGTGGCTGAACGAGCGGTGTACTACTGTTCCCAGCAGACACAGAACAGTACACAGAATGCTATATAGTGTGGCTGAACGAGCGGTGTACCACTATTCCCAGCAGACACAGAACAGTACACAGAATGCTATATAGTGTGGCTGAACGAGCGGTGTACTACTGTTCCCAGCAGACACAGAACAGTACACAGAATGCTATATAGTGTGGCTGAACGAGCGGTGTACTACTGTTCCCAGCAGACACAGAACAGTACACAGAATGCTATATAGTGTGGCTGAACGAGCGGTGTACTACTGTTCCCAGCAGACACAGAACAGTACACAGAATGCTATATAGTGTGGCTGAACGAGCGGTGTACTACTGTTCCCAGCAGACACAGAACAGTACACAGAATGCTATATAGTGTGGCTGAACGAGCGGTGTACCACTATTCCCAGCAGACACAGAACAGTACACAGAATGCTATATAGTGTGGCTGAACGAGCGGTGTACTACTGTTCCCAGCAGACACAGAACAGTACACAGAATGCTATATAGTGTGGCTGAACGAGCGGTGTACTACTGTTCCCAGCAGACACAGAACAGTACACAGAATGCTATATAGTGTGGCTGAACGAGCGGTGTACTACTGTTCCCAGCAGACACAGAACAGTACACAGAATGCTATATAGTGTGGCTGAACGAGCGGTGTACCACTGTTCCCAGCAGACACAGAACAGTACACAGAATGCTATATAGTGTGGCTGAACGAGCGGTGTACCACTGTTCCCAGCAGACACAGAACAGTACACAGAATGCTATATAGTGTGGCTGAACGAGCGGTGTACTACTGTTCCCAGCAGTGACACACAATGACTGGGGGGGACCCTGGCTAGCGTGGCTGGAGCGCGAACTACCCTGCCTGCCTACCCAAAGCTAAACCCACAGACAAATGGCGGAGATATGACGTGGTTCGGGTATTTATTTACCCGAACCACGTGACAGTTCGGCCAATCAGAGCGCGTTCGGGTCCGAACCACGTGACCCGTTCGGCCAATCACAGCGCTAGCCGAACGTTCGGGGAACGTTCGGCCATGCGCTCTTAGTTCGGCCATATGGCCGAACGGTTTGGCCGAGCACCGTCAGGTGTTCGGCCGAACTCGAACATCACCCGAACAGGGTGATGTTCTGCAGAACCCGAACAGTGGCGAACACTGTTCGCCCAACACTAGTCCTGTCCCCCTTCCAGCGTGCTGTCCGAGCACTGCTTCAGTGCAGCTGGTGGCGTGGTCACCGAGAAACGCTCACGTCTGTCTCACAAGTCTGTGGACAGACTGACGTTTCTCAAGATGAACCAGGCGTGGGTGGAAGGCGAGTTCCTGACCCCTGTTGTCGGCGAGAGGGGGACATGAACTGGCTGCCGGAACCATCGTTAATATGCCTTACCACCCTTTACCACCTCCTGGCTCCTGCTCACTACTAAGCCAGCCTGGTTCAGTTTGACTATTACGTCACCTGTAGCCACACATTTTACACCTACAGTGGGCTGCTGTGTACTGCCCTTCTGCTGTCTGTCTGTCTGTGTTTCCCACTGCCAGGGTACACAGATTTACCTTCTGCTGCCACTCTGCCACCAGCTATTACGTCCAACAATAGCTATCTGTTAAATTTGCCTTAAAAAAAAAAAAAACAATAAAAAAAAAAAGGTTTAATTTTTCTGCTGTGCCCGGGTTGAAAACTGTGTTGTCCCAGTTGTGTATTGGACACGATGTGGGCTGCACGACCGCTGTCTGGGACCTCCTGTGGTGTTTATTTACAGCCCTGGTATCACCGCTAGGTACCAGGGCTATTATGTCACGCTGCCTACCTGCTGCCACACTCACACTACTCCTCCATTCCTCCTGCTGCTGCTGCTGTCGGTCTGTGTTTCCCACTGCCAGGGTACACAGATTTACCTTCTGCTGCCACTCTGCCACCAGCTATTACGTCCAACAATAGCTATATTTGTGTAATTTGCTGTAAAAAAAAAAAAAAAATTAAAAAAAAAAAGGTTTAATTTTTTTGAGGTGTCCGGGTTGAAAACTGTGTTGTCCCAGTTGTGTATTGGACACGATGTGGGCTGCACGACCGCTGTCTGGGACCTCCTGTTGGGTATTTATGGGCTGGTACCACCGCTAGGTACCACAGCCTATTATGTCTCGCTGCCTGCCTCATCGACTGCCTGCTACCACACAATCATCCTCCTCCTGCTGCTGCTGCTGCTGAATTTACCTCCTGCTGTCTGTGTGTTTCCACTGCCAGGGAGCACATACAATGGTGCTTCCACCATGCGCCACCAGCTATTTATTACGCTCAAAAATAGCTGCATTTCTTAAAAAAAATGAAAAAATATATATATACTTTTTAATACTTTGTGATATTATTTTTAGAGGTGTCCGGGTTGAAAACTGTGTTGTCCCAGTTGTGTATTGGACATGATGTGGGCTTCACGACCGCTGTCTGGAACCTCATGCTGTGTATTTACGGCCTGGTACCACCGCCAGGTACCACAGCCTATTATGTCTCGCTGCCTGCCTCATTGACTGCCTGCTACCACACAATCATCCTCCTCCTGCTGCTGCTGCTGAATTTACCTCCTGCTGTCTGTGTGTTTCCACTGCCAGGGAGCACATACAATGGTGCTTCCACCATGCGCCACCAGCTATTTATTACGCTCAAAAATAGCTGCATTTCTTTAAAAAAACGAAAAAAATATATATACTTTTTAATACTTTGTGATATTATTTTTAGAGGTGTCCGGGTTGAAAACTGTGTTGTCCCAGTTGTGTATTGGACATGATGTGGGCTTCACGACCGCTGTCTGGAACCTCATGCTGTGTATTTACGGCCTGGTACCACCGCTAGGTACCACAGCCTATTATGTCTCGCTGCCTGCCTCATTGACTGCCTGCTACCACACAATCATCCTCCTCCTGCTGCTGCTGCTGAATTTACCTCCTGCTGTCTGTGTGTTTCCACTGCCAGGGAGCACATACAATAGTGCTTCCACCATGCGCCACCAGCTATTTATTACGCTCAAAAATAGCTGCATTTCTTTAAAAAAACGAAAAAAATATATATACTTTTTAATACTTTGTGATATTATTTTTAGAGGTGTCCGGGTTGAAAACTGTGTTGTCCCAGTTGTGTATTGGACATGATGTGGGCTTCACGACCGCTGTCTGGAACCTCATGCTGTGTATTTACGGCCTGGTACCACCGCTAGGTACCACAGCCTATTATGTCTCGCTGCCTGCCTCATTGACTGCCTGCTGCCACACAATCATCCTCCTCCTGCTGCTGCTGCTGAATTTACCTCCTGCTGTCTGTGTGTTTCCACTGCCAGGGAGCACATACAATGGTGCTTCCACCATGCGCCACCAGCTATTTATTACGCTCAAAAATAGCTGCATTTCTTTAAAAAAACGAAAAAAATATATATACTTTTTTTTTTTTTTTTTTTCAATCTTTTTTTTATTAACTTTTTCAAGGCAAAAAATAAACATATCAGTACAGACTGTATAGGCATTAACGTAGAAGCAGATTACAATATATTATACCATCTTGTACAGAACTTAATTCAAACGACAGTAGTAAAAGCTAGAGGATGTAATAGTGGACAAGGTCTAGATATGTCTTTAGATAAATCCACATAAGATAGGCAAAAGATAATGATCGTTTAACACGTTATAAGTGTTGCTGCCTAAAAGGGGGGGGGCTACTGAAATATTGATTATGGCGAAATATCTCCTGCTTACTCACGGAACCAAAATATGGCTGAGCAAGAGCTTATTTCACTCTAGTGTAGTTTATAGCTAGCGTTACTCGCCTCCCAGCGGAGGCAGAGGTGGATGTCAGATGAGTTTATCTGTCGACAGACTAGGAAAGGAGAAGAAAGAGGTGAATATTAGGTAGGAAGAGGTGGTGTTGGGACGAGGAGGTCAGGTGGTCTCAAACCAGCAAAGACAGTGGGGATTAAAGTTGCTCCGGGAGCTTAGAGATTTCTAATCATGGCGCTACTGTCAGAACCCAATAGGTACTCTATGTAGGAGGACCAGATTTTATTGAATCTAGTCATATTGTCTTCCAACCGGGCCCTTAGTTTTTCAAAGAAGAGGATACGGCTCAACCTGTTCTTTACTAGGTCGAAAGATAGGAGACTGGAGTGCCATGCTGCAGCTATCGTTAGTTTGGTTGCTGTAAAAATATAGTTTACTAGGGCATTTTGTGATTTGGAGAGGTTTGGATATGGAAGGCCCAATAGGACGTGGATAGGGTCTCTGGGAATTGGTTGGTTGATCAAAGAGGAGGCCCAGGTACACGCTCTTAGCCAGAGCCGACGGACTTTAGTGCATTTCCACCAGGTGTGGACTTGAGTGCCCACGGCGCCACAGCCCCTGAAGCAATTCGGGGATGTAGCGCTGTTAAATTTAGCTACTCGGGCGGGAACCATATACCATCGGAAGAGTAGCTTGTAGTTAACCTCCACTAAATCTGCATTAATTGAGGTTTTGGGAATATTGGTCCAGATCTCTGAGAGGTCTTCGGGATCTAATGAGATATCTAAGTCTTTCTCCCAGTCAACTACATATTTGGGTTTATGTTTAGATTGTGCATGAGACAGCGCCTGATATATAGAGGATATGGCACCTGAGGAGAGCGGGTCAGTAGCACACATATGTTCAAAGGGAGTTCTAGTTAATGGGGAGACTGTGTATCTGAGGTGAGATTTAACGAAATGAGAGATTTGTAAATAACGAAATCTTTCAGTGTGTGGGAGCTGTTTGTGCTCTCGTAGGGAAGCTAAGGTTTTCATACCTGCATCTGAGGAGAGGGCGTAAACTGTAGTGAGGCGGGAGTTAACCCACCAATGAAAGCTAGCTGGGGAGTTTAAGGCTGCCGGGAAAGAAGGGTTCCCTAAGAAGGAGGCTAAAGGCCTATGGGGGGACAATAAGTTCCCCGAATATTTGCAACTGTCCCAGACCGATAGAGAGTGCTTAATTATAGGATTAGTGATGGTGTGTCTATCAGCAGGCGTAATCCAGAGGAGATTAGAAGGTTTTATTGGGCTTACTAGGGTTTCTTCAATGTCTACCCATGATGGTCTATCGGTATCTAGTTGCCAGAGGATTAGTGGAGAGATTTGTGCTGATTTATAGTAATATTTTAAATTAGGGACTCCAAGTCCTCCATCGTTTCTCAGGCGGTACAAGTGTGCATTACGGAATCTTGGCTTTTTAGAGCCCCAGATAAAATTGTTAACCTTGCTCTGTATATTGTTTAGGAAGGGGGTTGGTAATGGGATTGGGAGCATATGAAAGGCATAGAGTAGTTTTGGAAGAAATGACATTTTTATTGCCGTGATGCGGCCCATCCAAGAGATGGAATATCGTTTCCAGCATTCTAAGAGTTGAAGTAACTCTTTGACCAACGTGGGGTAGTTGTGGCTGAACAGGGTGTCATAAGTACTTGTAAGGAAAATGCCCAGGTAGGGAAGTTTGTGCTGGTCCCATTGAAATTCAAAGGCATCTTGTAGAGCCTGCATAAGTCTATGTGGTAACGAAATATTTAACGCCTTCGATTTGTCTGGGTTAACTTGTAAACCTGAGACGGTTCCAAAGGCTGCTAAGAGTTTATTAAGTGCGAGGAGGGTTTTTGTTGGGCGGGTAATGCAGAGGACTAGGTCATCTGCGAAGAGGTTGACCTTAAATTCTCTCTTCCCTAGTGGTATTCCGGAAATCTCTGAAGAATTCCTAATTTGGATTGCTAACGGCTCTATTGCGAGGGCGAAAAGAAGAGGGGATAGGGGGCAGCCTTGGCGGGTACCTCTAGTGATTTTAAAGGAGGGGGAACGAAATCCATTGTAGCGCACAAAAGCTAGAGGGGTGGAGTATAGTGCTTGTATCCATGTGGTGAAATGGTCACCGAAGCCCCATTTTTTAAGTATTGTGAATAGATAGTTCCAAGACATTGTGTCGAAAGCTTTTGTAATATCTAGGGAAAGGAGCATAGAGGGTGTGTGGGTTGTGTGGGCATGATGGATGATGTGAATGAGGCGTCTCACGTTGTCTCCTGCCTGCCTGTGTGGCATAAAGCCTACTTGGTCATTATGTATAAATGACGAGATTCCAGTGTTGAGGCGGGTGGCAAGGATTTTAGCCAGTAGCTTGACGTCAATGTTCAGGAGTGAGATTGGTCTATAGTTGGACCAGAGAAGGCTATTTGTCTTAGGTTTTGGGATCATACTTATAGAGGCAGTGATTGATTCTGAGTGGGGTTTGGCGCCTTTTAAGATGCTGTTGAAAGCGCAAACTAGTTTTGGTGCTAGAATGGTATTTAGTTTTTTATAGTAGAGGGCTTTAAAGCCATCAGGTCCTGGCTGTTTATTCAGTTTGAGTTGTTTAATTGCTAATTGGACTTCAGCTAGAGAGATTTCCCGATCCATTAGTTCTTTAAAGCCAGCGGGCATTTCGGGGAAGGGTATTTCAGATAAAAAGTTTAGTAGCTGACTAGGAGTAGTGAGCTCTGGGGAGTTGTATAATTTTCCCAATTGTTGACGGAATATATCAACTATGATGTTTGGGTTGGAGGTGGTTTCGCTTTGATTTTTTTGCAGTGTAATGGGTTTGTGCGATGGGTCAGTTTGTCGGAGACGTCTGGCCAAGAGCGTATCGGGCTTGTTGCTTTTTAGGTAGAATCTAAATTTAGTATTAGAGAGTTGTTTCTCAGCGGAGTCAGTTAAACTTAAGTTGAGAGCCGATTCAGCTCTTAAAAGGTCGTTTTTGTTGTCGGGGGTAGGGTTGTTCTGGAAATTGGTATATTTTTCTTGATATGCTAATTCTAGTTTCCGAAGCGATTGTTGTTTTTCTTTTTTGTGCCTAGATGCCAACTGTATGAGGATTCCCCTAATTACCACTTTGTGGGCTTCCCAAATAGTGAGATCTGTGATCCCTTCTGTAGGGGTGTTTAGTTCGAAATAGTCAGTTAGTTTGGATTTAATTTGTTGGATCGTTTCGTCGTTAGTGAGGAGGTAATGGTTCATAATCCAACGGAATTCAGTGGGGCGTTGGATCAGAGATGAAAGGGTTACGATGTTCATGTGATGATCTGACCATGGGGTGGGGTGAATAACTGCAGTCCTGACTAAGGGCAGGGAAGAGGAGGTGACCCAGCAATGGTCTATGCGAGAGAAGGATGAGTGGGGGTTGGAATAAAAGGTGAAGCCTTTCCTAAGAGGGTTCATCTCTCTCCAGACATCAACTAGGTCGAGGGACTGAAATGATGATTTGATGGAGGTGGTTTGTTTCTGTGATGTGCTTGAAGCGGGGGTTCCTGAGGGTTGCTTGTCCCAAAATATGTTTAGGCAATGGTTGGTGTCACCAGCTACAAACAGCAGTCCTTTACCATGTGTGGCAAGGACTTGGAGAATGTGGGATAAGAATGGGGCTTGCTTATCGTTAGGGGCATAATAGGTCATGATGGTGACGGTAACATCTTGAGCATTAGCTGTCAATAAGAGGTATCTACCCTCTGGGTCTATAATTGACTTTGAGAGGGTGAAATTGGTAGAGTTTTTGAAGGCTATAAATACTCCTCCTTTTTTAACAGGGGCGCTTGCAAAGTATATCTGTTTGTAGTCTTTATGGAAAAATTTTGGTTCTTTGCCCTCAATGAAGTGGGACTCCTGCACGCATATTATATCGATATTAAGTCTCTTGAAGTATTGAAACGCTTTAGTTCTTTTAAGGGGGGAGTTAAGTCCCTGAGCATTAATAGATGCTAGCTTGAATAAGGAGGTCATGGTGGTTTGAGTGTGGATGGCTGAGTATCACTCCTCGTCCCAAGGAGTAGAATAGAGAGGAGAAGAAACAGGGGGGAAAGTAGAGGTGAAGGAGAGAATAACAGAGAGAACATTGTAAAGGGTATTGAACTCTTGGCAGAGTTACCCTTAGTAAGGTACGTAGGCACCAAATGGTGGCTAGGTGTCGAGCTCCCTCTAGGGATTAAATATCCCATAGGGGAGATGGAGGACAACATGTGGGGAACACGGGGCGAACTTAATTCGGTTCTGGGCCCTTAGGGGGGCTAGGCAATCTAGACATACGAAAGCTTCTGAATGAGGAAGGAAAAAGGGGGAGGGAGAAGGTGAGGCAGGGATAAGGGAGCTCAATAACAGAGTTTCTTGCCGGAAATACCGGGGCACAGGTATAAGGGTAAAAAGGGGGGGGGGGGGAAGGGAGCGGAGTTGACTGCCTTCTGGAGGGTTGTAGTAAGCTAAATAAGTGAAGTGTAGATGTTTACATTGTATATTACGTAGTTTGTAGTTTATATTTGCTGGGGCCGGAGACGGCGATATATTCAGCAATGCGGCTAAGAAAGCGTCACCCTTACAGGTAAAGATTTCCAGAGCTGCAAAAGAATATGAATTCAGATGGGAAGGGGAGGGGATCAGGTAACATGTGGGAAAAGGGAGAAATATCAGGATTCTAGACATAGTGAAACCTTATTTAGCTTAATGCTTAAAGTGTAGTGGTCTCTATTAATTGTACCAGCATCTTTAAGTTGTAACACGATTTCTAAATATGTGAGGCAACCTTATTCTTTGCTTACAATCGTTTATTATTGAGTGGGATAGGTGGGTGAAGTAAACATCTATATAATTCCTATATACTAACATGCTGCGATCGGAAGCTCAATGTTGTAAGCTTATAAAAGCATGGACTCTTATGACAGAGGTACTAAGGTCCTGTCTGGCTGTGCAAATCTTATGCTGCTCTTAGGAGAGATATAGAGGATTTGTGGTGCTCTGGCGACCTCTAGCGGTAGTTTTGGGTAACTGGGTTCCCTGTAAAATCACCAGAGGTGAGCCTGTGCATGTAGCTGTCTCTAGTGAGCTCAAAAGGAATGCGGGGGCGATAAATATGAGGGAGGAGGAAAAAACGAAAAAATGTAGACTTGATCTTTTTCCTTCCTCATTTTTCTGTATATTTATTTGGAGGGGATGAGTGGGGGGCTGGACATAGAGTGGTCCAATTGCTTAGGCTAGGGAGAAGAGTCTCATAGGCTATATGAAGCCTGTGTTTCACTTAGTGTGATCAGGAAAGCGTGGGACATGCGGATTTCTATAATCGTAATCCGGGTTTTGGGTAAAAGCCATAAAGAGAGAGAGCCAGAGCAGCACAGCCTTCGTGAATGAGACATCAGCATTATACATGACAACGAACATTGCATATGGTTATATACAGACATAGGTTGGGGGAGTGGGGAGATGGGGGAAGAAAAAATGCTTCCGTTGAGAGCGGAGAACAGCCAATCAAGGGGGGTTGCCATCTTCAATATTGTCAGTTAGTATGGTAGCCCCGTTACTAATGTAACATCGGGGGTTGGGGAGTCCAACTTGTTAGGGATAAGTAGCCGCGAGTCGGGCTAGTTTAGGGGCGGTGTTTTGTTCGCCAGGATGCCCAAGTGACTTGGGGGAGGGGCATTGAAAAAGTGCGGGAAGGTCCGCTGTCCTTTCCCCGTGGAGAAGAGGTCCGCCATTTTAACTTACAAAAGTTAAAAGTTAACGTTATGTGTAATAAAGTACAACAAAATAACAGTAAACCGCCAGGCAAACGAGCCGGAACATGTTCTGAAGGAGTCTAATGTAAGACCAGGGTGAGCCCGTTATTTGAGCTCACTAGTGGCCTCAGTTGTGGAGGTAGGATTCCTGAGGATAAAAGGGAGATAAACATAGACTTATCTGATCAGGTGGCCGGCTGGAAGACTTGCGAGGAGAGTTCGCAAAGTGCGACTGATCTCCTCTTCCGTTGTTTCTGTTCAGTGGAGCTACCAGAAAGTGGAGGAGGGCCACCTTGGCTACTCCGTTGAGAGGGTGGAGGTGAAGCAGATTTCGGGGAAGCAGGGTTCAGAGGTGGTGAAGGTTGCGCCGGTAGAGGAAGGTTCTGAGCGTGGAATAGATCCTGGAGTTCCCGGATAGAAGTGGCTGCATACTGGCGGCTCTCAATGGTGACAATGAGTGCGAAAGGGAATCCCCAGCGGTAGCCAATCTGTCGGTTGCGGAGAACTTGGAGAAAGGGCTTCATTTCTTTCCTCCGCAGGAGAGTTGCTTGGGAGAGGTCCCCGTATACCTGGTAAGAGTGATCTTGAAAAGTAAGCGGGGATTTAGCGCGGGAGGCAGCGAGGACTGCTTCTTTAGTCTTGTAGAATTGAAATTTCATGATGATGTCGCGTGGAGGTCCGTTTTCTGTGCGCCGAGTAAGGGCCCTATGGACTCGTTCGAGCTCCAGGCGATCAACCGGAATGTCAGGGACTAGTTCCTGAAGTAGGGCCGTCATTGTGCCTGACAGGTCAGTCACCGTCTCGGGAATGCCCCTGATCCGCAGGTTCCCTCTTCTAGAACGATTTTCACTGTCTTCCGCCTGCATTTTCAAGTGGTCCACATCGTTTTGCAGGGTGTATATATCTTCTTCATGTCCCTCTAGGACGGTGGTGGCGTTGTCCATGCGAGTCTCTAGGCCTGCTGTGCGCTGGGAGAGAAGCCGTATCTCTCGTAGGATGTCGCTGCTTAATTGCTTGGTTGCTGTCGTGATCTCTCTGCGTACTACCTCTCGGACTTTCAGTAGTAGAGTATGGTGGGAGCGAGAGGGGGGATCTTCGGCATCCGAGTGCTCTCTGCTCTCGTCAGAGCGATCATCTTCTAAGGCCGGATCCTCCATGAAATCAGTGATGGGCGGTTGTTGGGAGCCGCGTGTCTTCTCGGCTCCGGAGGATTTGCCTCGCCTCTTGGTTTTGCTGCTGTTCGCCATGGGTATCAGAGTGCTCACCGAGAGTTCACAAAACTGTTCCCGGCAAGTTTGAGAGCTGAGCGGGGTTTAGGTCGTCGCTTTTCTGAAAAGTTGCCCCGTGTTTTATGCGCAGGTTAGGTTAAGCGGCCATTACCGTCCTGCGCGCGCATGCGTCCTCCATATATATACTTTTTAATACTTTGTGATATTATTTTTAGAGGTGTCCGGGTTGAAAACTGTGTTGTCCCAGTTGTGTATTGGACATGATGTGGGCTTCACGACCGCTGTCTGGAACCTCATGCTGTGTATTTACGGCCTGGTACCACCACTAGGTACCACAGCACAGCCTATTATGTCTCGCTGCCTGCCTCATTGACTGCCTGCTGCCACACAATCATCCTCCTCCTGCTGCTGCTGCTGAATTTACCTCCTGCTGTCTGTGTGTTTCCACTGCCAGGGAGCACATACAATGGCGCTTCCCCATGCGCCACCAGCTATTTATTACGCTCAAAAATAGCTGCACTTCTTTAAAAAAAAAATATAGAAGAGAAATAAGTGAAGAAGAAGAAGACGATATAGAAGAAGAAGATATAGAAAAAGAAGAAGACGGTATAGAAGAAGAAGAAGATATAGAAAAAGAAGAAGAAGATATAGAAAAAGAAGAAGAAGATATAGAAAATGAAGAAGATATAGAAAAAGAAGAAGAAGATATAGAAAAAGAAGAAGAAGAAGGAGAAGAAGAAGAAGAAGATATAGAAAAAGAAGAAGAAGAAGATATAGAAGAAGAAGAAGAAGAAGAAGAAGAAGAAGAAGAAGAAGAAGAAGAAGAAGAAGAAGATGAAGATGAAGATGAAGAAGATGAAGATGAAGATGAAGATGAAGATGAAGATGAAGATGAAGATGAAGATGAAGATGAAGATGAAGAAGAAGAAGAAGAAGAAGAAGAAGAAGAAGAAGAAGAAGAAGAAGAAGAAGAAGAAGAAGATATAGAAGAAGAAGAAGATATAGAAGAAGAAGAAGAAGATATAGAAGAAGAAGAAGAAGATATAGAAGAAGAAGAAGATATAGAAGATATAGAAGAAGAAGAAGATATAGAAGAAGAAGAAGATATAGAAGAAGAAGAAGAAGAAGAAGAAGATGAAGAAGAAGAAGATATAGAAGAAGAAGAAGAAGAAGAAGATATAGAAGAAGAAGAAGAAGATATAGAAGAAGAAGAAGAAGATATAGAAGAAGAAGAAGAAGATATAGAAGAAGAAGAAGATATAGAAGAAGAAGAAGATATAGAAGATATAGAAGAAGAAGAAGAAGAAGAAGAAGAAATCTGGAGATCTGGAGCGAGCTGGCGCAGTACGCCCTGGAAGTGCTGTCCTGTCCCCCTTCCAGCATGCTGTCCGAGCACTGCTTCAGTGCAGCTGGTGGCGTGGTCACCGAGAAACGCTCACGTCTGTCTCACAAGTCTGTGGACAGACTGACGTTTCTCAAGATGAACCAGGCGTGGGTGGAAGGCGAGTTCCTGACCCCTGTTGTCGGCGAGAGGGGGACATGAACTGGCTGCCGGAACCATCGTTAATATGCCTTACCACCCTTTACCACCTCCTGGCTCCTGCTCACTACTAAGCCAGCCTGGTTCAGTTTGACTATTACGTCACCTGTAGCCACACATTTTACACCTACAGTGGGCTGCTGTGTACTGCCCTTCTGCTGTCTGTCTGTCTGTGTTTCCCACTGCCAGGGTACACAGATTTACCTTCTGCTGCCACTCTGCCACCAGCTATTACGTCCAACAATAGCTATCTGTTAATTTTGCCTTAAAAAAAAAAAAAACAATAAAAAAAAAAAGGTTTAATTTTTCTGATGTGCCCGGGTTGAAAACTGTGTTGTCCCAGTTGTGTATTGGACACGATGTGGGCTGCACGACCGCTGTCTGGGACCTCCTGTGGTGTTTATTTACAGCCCTGGTATCACCGCTAGGTACCAGGGCTATTATGTCACGCTGCCTACCTGCTGCCACACTCACACTACTCCTCCATTCCTCCTGCTGCTGCTGCTGTCGGTCTGTGTTTCCCACTGCCAGGGTACACAGATTTACCTTCTGCTGCCACTCTGCCACCAGCTATTACGTCCAACAATAGCTATATTTGTGTAATTTGCTGTAAAAAAAAAAAAAAAAACATTAAAAAAAAAAAGGTTTAATTTTTTTGAGGTGTCCGGGTTGAAAACTGTGTTGTCCCAGTTGTGTATTGGACACGATGTGGGCTGCACGACCGCTGTCTGGGACCTCCTGTTGGGTATTTATGGGCTGGTACCACCGCTAGGTACCACAGCCTATTATGTCTCGCTGCCTGCCTCATCGACTGCCTGCTACCACACAATCATCCTCCTCCTGCTGCTGCTGCTGCTGAATTTACCTCCTGCTGTCTGTGTGTTTCCACTGCCAGGGAGCACATACAATGGTGCTTCCACCATGCGCCACCAGCTATTTATTACGCTCAAAAATAGCTGCATTTCTTAAAAAAAATGAAAAAATATATATATACTTTTTAATACTTTGTGATATTATTTTTAGAGGTGTCCGGGTTGAAAACTGTGTTGTCCCAGTTGTGTATTGGACATGATGTGGGCTTCACGACCGCTGTCTGGAACCTCATGCTGTGTATTTACGGCCTGGTACCACCGCTAGGTACCACAGCCTATTATGTCTCGCTGCCTGCCTCATTGACTGCCTGCTACCACACAATCATCCTCCTCCTGCTGCTGCTGCTGAATTTACCTCCTGCTGTCTGTGTGTTTCCACTGCCAGGGAGCACATACAATGGCGCTTCCACCATGCGCCACCAGCTATTTATTACGCTCAAAAATAGCTGCATTTCTTTAAAAAAACGAAAAAAATATATATACTCTTTAATACTTTGTGATATTATTTTTAGAGGTGTCCGGGTTGAAAACTGTGTTGTCCCAGTTGTGTATTGGACATGATGTGGGCTTCACGACCGCTGTCTGGAACCTCATGCTGTGTATTTACGGCCTGGTACCACCGCTAGGTACCACAGCCTATTATGTCTCGCTGCCTGCGTCATTGACTGCCTGCTGCCACACAATCATCCATCTCCTGCTGCTGCTGCTGAATTTACCTCCTGCTGTCTGTGTGTTTCCACTGCCAGGAAGCACATACAATGGCGCTTTCACCATGCGCCACCAGCTATTTATTACGCTCAAAAATAGCTGCATTTCTTTAAAAAAACGAAAAAAATATATATACTTTTTAATACTTTGTGATAATATTTTTAGAGGTGTCCGGGTTGAAAACTGTGTTGTCCCAGTTGTGTATTGGACATGATGTGGGCTTCACGACCGCTGTCTGGAACCTCATGCTGTGTATTTACGGCCTGGTACCACCGCTAGGTACCACAGCCTATTATGTCTCGCTGCCTGCCTCATTGACTGCCTGCTGCCACACAATCATCCTCCTCCTGCTGCTGCTGAATTTACCTCCTGCTGTCTGTGTGTTTCCACTGCCAGGGAGCACATACAATGGCACTTCCACCATGCGCCACCAGCTATTTATTACGCTCAAAAATAGCTGCATTTCTTTAAAAAAACGAAAAAAATATACAGGATCTTCTCAAAAAATTAGCATATTGTGATAAAGTTCATTATTTTCTGTAATGTACTTATAAACATTAGACTTTCATATATTTTAGATTCAAATACACACAACTGAAGTAGTTCAAGCCTTTTATTGTTTTAATATTGATGATTTTGGCATACAGCTCATGAAAACTCAAAATGCCTATCTCAAAAAATTAGCATATTTCATCCGACCAATAAAAGAAAGTGTTTTTAAAACAAAAAAAAAGTAAACCTTCAAATAATTATGTTCAGTTATGCACTTAATACTTGGTCGGGAATCCTTTTGCAGAAATGACTGCTTCAATGCGGCATGGCATGGAGGCAATCAGCCTGTGGCACTGCTCAGGTGTTATGGAGGCCCAGGATGCTTCGATAGCGGCCTTAAGCTCATCCAGAGTGTTGGGTCTTGCGTCTCTGAACTTTCTCTTCACAATATCCCACAGATTCTCTATGGGGTTCAGGTCAGGAGAGTTGGCAGGCCAATTGAGCACAGTAATACCATGGTCAGTAAACCATTTACCAGTGGTTTTGGCACTGTGAGCAGGTGCCAGGTCGTGCTGAAAAATGAAATCTTCATCTCCATAAAGCTTTTCAACAGATGGAAGCATGAAGTGCTCCAAAATCTCCTGATAGCTAGCTGCATTGACCCTGCACTTGATAAAACACAGTGGACCAACACAAGCAGCTGACATGGCACCCCAGACCATCACTGACTGTGGGTACTTGACACTGGACTTCAGGCATTTTGGCATTTCCCTCTCCCCAGTCTTCCTCCAGACTCTGGCACCTTGATTTCCGAATGACATGTAAAAGTTGCTTTCATCCGAAAAAAGTACTTTGGACCACTGAGCAACAGTCTAGTGCTGCTTCTCTGTAGCCCAGGTCAGGCGCTTCTGCCGCTGTTTCTGGTTCAAAAGTGGGTTCATGCTTCTATCTGCTGAAAAGCGTTATGGAGATGAAGATTTCATTTTTCAGCACGACCTGGCACCTGCTCACAATGCCAAAACCACTGGTCAATGATTTACTGACCATGGTATTACTGTGCTCAATTGGCATGCCAACTCTCCTGACCTGAACCCCATAGAGAATCTGTGGGATATTGTGAAGAGAAAGTTGAGAGATGCAAGACCCAACACTCTGGATGAGCTTAAGGCCGCTATCGAAGCATCCTGGGCCTCCATAACACCTGAGCAGTGCCACAGGCTGATTGCCTCCATGCCACGCCGCATTGAAGCAGTCATTTCTGAAAAAGGATTCCCGACCAAGTATTGAGTGCATAACTGAACATAATTATTTGAAGGTTGACTTTTTTTTGTTTTAAAAACACTTTCTTTTATTGGTCGGATGAAATATGCAAATTTTTTGAGATAGGAAATTGGGGTTTTCATGAGTTGTATGCCAAAATCATCAATATTAAAACAATAAAAGGCTTGAACTACTTCAGTTGTGTGTATTTGAATCTAAAATATATGAAAGTCTAATGTTTATAAGTACATTACAGAAAATAATGAACTTTTTCACAATATGCTAATTTTTTGAGAAGATCCTGTATATACTTTTTAATACTTTGTGATATTATTTTTAGAGGTGTCCGGGTTGAAAACTGTGTTGTCCCAGTTGTGTATTGGACATGATGTGGGCTTCACGACCGCTGTCTGGAACCTCATGCTGTGTATTTACAGCCTGGTACCACCGCTAGGTACCACAGCCTATTATGTCTCGCTGCCTGCCTCATTGACTGCCTGCTGCCACACAATCATCCTTCTCCTGCTGCTGCTGCTGCTGAATTTACCTCCTGCTGTCTGTGTGTTTCCGCTGCCAGGGAGCACATACAATGGCGCTTCCACCATGCGCCACCAGCTATTTATTACGCTCAAAAATAGCTACATTTCTTTAAAAAAACGAAATAAATATATATACTTTTTAATACTTTGTGATATTATTTTTAGAGGTGTCCGGGTTGAAAACTGTGTTGTCCCAGTTGTGTATTAGACATGATGTAAGCTTCACGACCGCTGTCTGGAACCTCATGCTGTGTATTTACGGCCTGGTACCACCGCTAGGTACCACAGCACAGCCTATTATGTCTCGCTGCCTGCCTCATTGACTGCCTGCTGCCACACAATCATCCTCCTCCTGCTGCTGCTGCTGCTGAATTTACCTCCTGCTGTCTGTGTGTTTCCACTGCCAGGGAGCACATACAATGGCGCTTCCATCATGCGCCACCAGCTATTTATTACGCTCAAAAATAGCTGCATTTCTTTAAAAAAAAAATATAGAAGAGAAATAAGTGAAGAAGAAGAAGACGATATAGAAGAAGAAGATATAGAAAAAGAAGAAGAAGATATAGAAAAAGAAGAAGAAGATATAGAAGAAGAAGAAGATATAGAAGATATAGAAGAAGAAGAAGATATAGAAGAAGAAGAAGATATAGAAGATATAGAAGAAGAAGAAGATATAGAAGAAGAAGAAGAAGAAGAAGAAGAAGAAGAAGAAGAAATCTGGAGATCTGGAGCGAGCTGGCGCAGTACGCCCTGGAAGTGCTGTCCTGTCCCCCTTTCAGCGTGCTGTCCGAGCGCTGCTTCAGTGCAGCTGGTGGCGTGGTCACCGAGAAACGCTCACGTCTGTCTCACAAGTCTGTGGACAGACTGACGTTTCTCAAGATGAACCAGGCGTGGGTGGAAGGCGAGTTCCTGACCCCTGTTGTCGGCGAGAGGGGGACATGAACTGGCTGCCGGAACCATCGTTAATATGCCTTACCACCCTTTACCACCTCCTGGCTCCTGCTCACTACTAAGCCAGCCTGGTTCAGTTTGACTATTACATCGCCTGTAGCCACACATTTTACACCTACAGTGGGCTGCTGTGTACTGCCCTTCTGCTGTCTGTCTGTCTGTGTTTCCCACTGCCAGGGTACACAGATTTACCTTCTGCTGCCACTCTGCCACCAGCTATTACGTCCAACAATAGCTATATTTGTGTAATTTGCTGTAAAAAAAAAAAAAAAAAACATTAAAAAAAAAAAAGGTTTAATTTTTTTGAGGTGTCCGGGTTGAAAACTGTGTTGTCCCAGTTGTGTATTGGACACGATGTGGGCTGCACGACCGCTGTCTGGGACCTCCTGTTGGGTATTTATGGGCTGGTACCACCGCTAGGTACCACAGCCTATTATGTCTCGCTGCCTGCCTCATTGACTGCCTGCTACCACACAATCATCCTCCTCCTGCTGCTGCTGCTGCTGAATTTACCTCCTGCTGTCTGTGTGTTTCCACTGCCAGGGAGCACATACAATGGCGCTTCCACCATGCGCCACCAGCTATTTATTACGCTCAAAAATAGCTGCATTTCTTAAAAAAAATGAAAAAAAATATATATACTTTTTAATACTTTGTGATATTATTTTTAGAGGTGTCCGGGTTGAAAACTGTGTTGTCCCAGTTGTGTATTGGACATGATGTGGGCTTCACGACCGCTGTCTGGAACCTCATGCTGTGTATTTACGGCCTGGTACCACCGCTAGGTACCACAGCCTATTATGTCTCGCTGCCTGCCTCATTGACTGCCTGCTACCACACAATCATCCTCCTCCTGCTGCTGCTGCTGAATTTACCTCCTGCTGTCTGTGTGTTTCCACTGCCAGGGAGCACATACAATGGCGCTTCCACCATGCGCCACCAGCTATTTATTACGCTCAAAAATAGCTGCATTTCTTTAAAAAACCGAAAAAAATATATATACTCTTTAATACTTTGTGATATTATTTTTAGAGGTGTCCGGGTTGAAAACTGTGTTGTCCCAGTTGTGTATTGGACATGATGTGGGCTTCACGACCGCTGTCTGGAACCTCATGCTGTGTATTTACGGCCTGGTACCACCGCTAGGTACCACAGCCTATTATGTCTCGCTGCCTGCGTCATTGACTGCCTGCTGCCACACAATCATCCATCTCCTGCTGCTGCTGCTGAATTTACCTCCTGCTGTCTGTGTGTTTCCACTGCCAGGGAGCACATACAATGGCACTTCCACCATGCGCCACCAGCTATTTATTACGCTCAAAAATAGCTGCATTTCTTTAAAAAAACGAAACAAATATATATACTTTTTAATACTTTGTGATATTATTTTTAGAGGTGTCCGGGTTGAAAACTGTGTTGTCCCAGTTGTGTATTGGACATGATGTGGGCTTCACGACCGCTGTCTGGAACCTCATGCTGTGTATTTACGGCCTGGTACCACCGCTAGGTACCACAGCCTATTATGTCTCGCTGCCTGCCTCATTGACTGCCTGCTGCCACACAATCATCCTCCTCCTGCTGCTGCTGCTGAATTTACCTCCTGCTGTCTGTGTGTTTCCACTGCCAGGGAGCACATACAATGGCGCTTCCACCATGCGCCACCAGCTATTTATTACGCTCAAAAATAGCTGCATTTCTTTAAAAAACCGAAAAAAATATATATACTCTTTAATACTTTGTGATATTATTTTTAGAGGTGTCCGGGTTGAAAACTGTGTTGTCCCAGTTGTGTATTGGACATGATGTGGGCTTCACGACCGCTGTCTGGAACCTCATGCTGTGTATTTACGGCCTGGTACCACCGCTAGGTACCACAGCTTATTATGTCTCGCTGCCTGCCTCATTGACTGCCTGCTACCACACAATCATCCTCCTCCTGCTGCTGCTGCTGAATTTACCTCCTGCTGTCTGTGTGTTTCCACTGCCAGGGAGCACATACAATGGCGCTTCCACCATGCGCCACCAGCTATTTATTACGCTCAAAAATAGCTGCATTTCTTTAAAAAAACGAAAAAAATATATATACTCTTTAATACTTTGTGATATTATTTTTAGAGGTGTCCGGGTTGAAAACTGTGTTGTCCCAGTTGTGTATTGGACATGATGTGGGCTTCACGACCGCTGTCTGGAACCTCATGCTGTGTATTTACGGCCTGGTACCACCGCTAGGTACCACAGCCTATTATGTCTCGCTACCTGCGTCATTGACTGCCTGCTGCCACACAATCATCCATCTCCTGCTGCTGCTGCTGAATTTACCTCCTGCTGTCTGTGTGTTTCCACTGCCAGGAAGCACATACAATGGCGCTTTCACCATGCGCCACCAGCTATTTATTACGCTCAAAAATAGCTGCATTTCTTTAAAAAAACGAAAAAAATATATATACTTTTTAATACTTTGTGATAATATTTTTAGAGGTGTCCGGGTTGAAAACTGTGTTGTCCCAGTTGTGTATTGGACATGATGTGGGCTTCACGACCGCTGTCTGGAACCTCATGCTGTGTATTTACGGCCTGGTACCACCGCTAGGTACCACAGCCTATTATGTCTCGCTGCCTGCCTCATTGACTGCCTGCTGCCACACAATCATCCTCCTCCTGCTGCTGCTGAATTTACCTCCTGCTGTCTGTGTGTTTCCACTGCCAGGGAGCACATACAATGGCACTTCCACCATGCGCCACCAGCTATTTATTACGCTCAAAAATAGCTGCATTTCTTTAAAAAAACGAAAAAAATATACAGGATCTTCTCAAAAAATTAGCATATTGTGATAAAGTTCATTATTTTCTGTAATGTACTTATAAACATTAGACTTTCATATATTTTAGATTCAAATACACACAACTGAAGTAGTTCAAGCCTTTTATTGTTTTAATATTGATGATTTTGGCATACAGCTCATGAAAACTCAAAATGCCTATCTCAAAAAATTAGCATATTTCATCCGACCAATAAAAGAAAGTGTTTTTAAAACAAAAAAAAAGTAAACCTTCAAATAATTATGTTCAGTTATGCACTTAATACTTGGTCGGGAATCCTTTTGCAGAAATGACTGCTTCAATGCGGCATGGCATGGAGGCAATCAGCCTGTGGCACTGCTCAGGTGTTATGGAGGCCCAGGATGCTTCGATAGCGGCCTTAAGCTCATCCAGAGTGTTGGGTCTTGCGTCTCTGAACTTTCTCTTCACAATATCCCACAGATTCTCTATGGGGTTCAGGTCAGGAGAGTTGGCAGGCCAATTGAGCACAGTAATACCATGGTCAGTAAACCATTTACCAGTGGTTTTGGCACTGTGAGCAGGTGCCAGGTCGTGCTGAAAAATGAAATCTTCATCTCCATAAAGCTTTTCAACAGATGGAAGCATGAAGTGCTCCAAAATCTCCTGATAGCTAGCTGCATTGACCCTGCACTTGATAAAACACAGTGGACCAACACCAGCAGCTGACATGGCACCCCAGACCATCACTGACTGTGGGTACTTGACACTGGACTTCAGGCATTTTGGCATTTCCCTCTCCCCAGTCTTCCTCCAGACTCTGGCACCTTGATTTCCGAATGACATGTAAAAGTTGCTTTCATCCGAAAAAAGTACTTTGGACCACTGAGCAACAGTCTAGTGCTGCTTCTCTGTAGCCCAGGTCAGGCGCTTCTGCCGCTGTTTCTGGTTCAAAAGTGGGTTCATGCTTCTATCTGCTGAAAAGCGTTATGGAGATGAAGATTTCATTTTTCAGCACGACCTGGCACCTGCTCACAATGCCAAAACCACTGGTCAATGATTTACTGACCATGGTATTACTGTGCTCAATTGGCATGCCAACTCTCCTGACCTGAACCCCATAGAGAATCTGTGGGATATTGTGAAGAGAAAGTTGAGAGATGCAAGACCCAACACTCTGGATGAGCTTAAGGCCGCTATCGAAGCATCCTGGGCCTCCATAACACCTGAGCAGTGCCACAGGCTGATTGCCTCCATGCCACGCCGCATTGAAGCAGTCATTTCTGCAAAAGGATTCCCGACCAAGTATTGAGTGCATAACTGAACATAATTATTTGAAGGTTGACTTTTTTTTGTTTTAAAAACACTTTCTTTTATTGGTCGGATGAAATATGCAAATTTTTTGAGATAGGAAATTGGGGTTTTCATGAGTTGTATGCCAAAATCATCAATATTAAAACAATAAAAGGCTTGAACTACTTCAGTTGTGTGTATTTGAATCTAAAATATATGAAAGTCTAATGTTTATAAGTACATTACAGAAAATAATGAACTTTTTCACAATATGCTAATTTTTTGAGAAGATCCTGTATATACTTTTTAATACTTTGTGATATTATTTTTAGAGGTGTCCGGGTTGAAAACTGTGTTGTCCCAGTTGTGTATTGGACATGATGTGGGCTTCACGACCGCTGTCTGGAACCTCATGCTGTGTATTTACAGCCTGGTACCACCGCTAGGTACCACAGCCTATTATGTCTCGCTGCCTGCCTCATTGACTGCCTGCTGCCACACAATCATCCTCCTCCTGCTGCTGCTGCTGCTGAATTTACCTCCTGCTGTCTGTGTGTTTCCGCTGCCAGGGAGCACATACAATGGCGCTTCCACCATGCGCCACCAGCTATTTATTACGCTCAAAAATAGCTACATTTCTTTAAAAAAACGAAAAAAATATATATACTTTTTAATACTTTGTGATATTATTTTTAGAGGTGTCCGGGTTGAAAACTGTGTTGTCCCAGTTGTGTATTAGACATGATGTAAGCTTCACGACCGCTGTCTGGAACCTCATGCTGTGTATTTACGGCCTGGTACCACCGCTAGGTACCACAGCACAGCCTATTATGTCTCGCTGCCTGCCTCATTGACTGCCTGCTGCCACACAATCATCCTCCTCCTGCTGCTGCTGCTGCTGAATTTACCTCCTGCTGTCTGTGTGTTTCCACTGCCAGGGAGCACATACAATGGCGCTTCCATCATGCGCCACCAGCTATTTATTACGCTCAAAAATAGCTGCATTTCTTTAAAAAAAAAATATAGAAGAGAAATAAATGAAGAAGAAGAAGACGATATAGAAGAAGAAGATATAGAAAAAGAAGAAGAAGATATAGAAAAAGAAGAAGAAGATATAGAAGAAGAAGAAGATATAGAAGATATAGAAGAAGAAGAAGATATAGAAGAAGAAGAAGATATAGAAGATATAGAAGAAGAAGAAGATATAGAAGAAGAAGAAGAAGAAGAAGAAGAAGAAGAAGAAGAAGAAGAAATCTGGAGATCTGGAGCGAGCTGGCGCAGTACGCCCTGGAAGTGCTGTCCTGTCCCCCTTTCAGCGTGCTGTCCGAGCGCTGCTTCAGTGCAGCTGGTGGCGTGGTCACCGAGAAACGCTCACGTCTGTCTCACAAGTCTGTGGACAGACTGACGTTTCTCAAGATGAACCAGGCGTGGGTGGAAGGCGAGTTCCTGGCCCCTGTTGTCGGCGAGGGGGGGACATGAACTGGCTGCCGGAACCATCGTTAATATGCCTTACCACCCTTTACCACCTCCTGGCTCCTGCTCACTACTAAGCCAGCCTGGTTCAGTTTGACTATTACATCGCCTGTAGCCACACATTTTACACCTACAGTGGGCTGCTGTGTACTGCCCTTCTGCTGTCTGTCTGTCTGTGTTTCCCACTGCCAGGGTACACAGATTTACCTTCTGCTGCCACTCTGCCACCAGCTATTACGTCCAACAATAGCTATATTTGTGTAATTTGCTGTAAAAAAAAAAAAAAAACATTAAAAAAAAAAAAGGTTTAATTTTTTTGAGGTGTCCGGGTTGAAAACTGTGTTGTCCCAGTTGTGTATTGGACACGATGTGGGCTGCACGACCGCTGTCTGGGACCTCCTGTTGGGTATTTATGGGCTGGTACCACCGCTAGGTACCACAGCCTATTATGTCTCGCTGCCTGCCTCATTGACTGCCTGCTACCACACAATCATCCTCCTCCTGCTGCTGCTGCTGCTGAATTTACCTCCTGCTGTCTGTGTGTTTCCACTGCCAGGGAGCACATACAATGGCGCTTCCACCATGCGCCACCAGCTATTTATTACGCTCAAAAATAGCTGCATTTCTTTAAAAAACCGAAAAAAATATATATACTCTTTAATACTTTGTGATATTATTTTTAGAGGTGTCCGGGTTGAAAACTGTGTTGTCCCAGTTGTGTATTGGACATGATGTGGGCTTCACGACCGCTGTCTGGAACCTCATGCTGTGTATTTACGGCCTGGTACCACCGCTAGGTACCACAGCCTATTATGTCTCGCTGCCTGCGTCATTGACTGCCTGCTGCCACACAATCATCCATCTCCTGCTGCTGCTGCTGAATTTACCTCCTGCTGTCTGTGTGTTTCCACTGCCAGGGAGCACATACAATGGCACTTCCACCATGCGCCACCAGCTATTTATTACGCTCAAAAATAGCTGCATTTCTTTAAAAAAACGAAAAAAATATATATACTTTTTAATACTTTGTGATATTATTTTTAGAGGTGTCCGGGTTGAAAACTGTGTTGTCCCAGTTGTGTATTGGACATGATGTGGGCTTCACGACCGCTGTCTGGAACCTCATGCTGTGTATTTACGGCCTGGTACCACCGCTAGGTACCACAGCCTATTATGTCTCGCTGCCTGCCTCATTGACTGCCTGCTGCCACACAATCATCCTCCTCCTGCTGCTGCTGCTGAATTTACCTCCTGCTGTCTGTGTGTTTCCACTGCCAGGGAGCACATACAATGGCGCTTCCACCATGCGCCACCAGCTATTTATTACGCTCAAAAATAGCTGCATTTCTTTAAAAAACCGAAAAAAATATATATACTCTTTAATACTTTGTGATATTATTTTTAGAGGTGTCCGGGTTGAAAACTGTGTTGTCCCAGTTGTGTATTGGACATGATGTGGGCTTCACGACCGCTGTCTGGAACCTCATGCTGTGTATTTACGGCCTGGTACCACCGCTAGGTACCACAGCCTATTATGTCTCGCTGCCTGCGTCATTGACTGCCTGCTGCCACACAATCATCCATCTCCTGCTGCTGCTGCTGAATTTACCTCCTGCTGTCTGTGTGTTTCCACTGCCAGGGAGCACATACAATGGCACTTCCACCATGCGCCACCAGCTATTTATTACGCTCAAAAATAGCTGCATTTCTTTAAAAAAACGAAAAAAATATATATACTTTTTAATACTTTGTGATATTATTTTTAGAGGTGTCCGGGTTGAAAACTGTGTTGTCCCAGTTGTGTATTGGACATGATGTGGGCTTCACGACCGCTGTCTGGAACCTCATGCTGTGTATTTACGGCCTGGTACCACCGCTAGGTACCACAGCCTATTATGTCTCGCTGCCTGCCTCATTGACTGCCTGCTGCCACACAATCATCCTCCTCCTGCTGCTGCTGCTGAATTTACCTCCTGCTGTCTGTGTGTTTCCACTGCCAGGAAGCACATACAATGGCGCTTTCACCATGCGCCACCAGCTATTTATTACGCTCAAAAATAGCTGCATTTCTTTAAAAAAACGAAAAAAATATATATACTTTTTAATACTTTGTGATATTATTTTTAGAGGTGTCCGGGTTGAAAACTGTGTTGTCCCAGTTGTGTATTAGACATGATGTGGGCTTCACGACCGCTGTCTGGAACCTCATGCTGTGTATTTACGGCCTGGTACCACCGCTAGGTACCACAGGCTATTATGTCTCGCTGCCTGCCTCATTGACTGCCTGCTGCCACACAATCATCCTCCTCCTGCTGCTGCTGAATTTACCTCCTGCTGTCTGTGTGTTTCCACTGCCAGGGAGCACATACAATGGCACTTCCACCATGCGCCACCAGCTATTTATTACGCTCAAAAATAGCTGCATTTCTTTAAAAAAACGAAAAACATATACAGGATCTTCTCAAAAAATTAGCATATTGTGATAAAGTTCATTATTTTCTGTAATGTACTTATAAACATTAGACTTTCATATATTTTAGATTCAAATACACACAACTGAAGTAGTTCAAGCCTTTTATTGTTTTAATATTGATGATTTTGGCATACAGCTCATGAAAACTCAAAATGCCTATCTCAAAAAATTAGCATATTTCATCCGACCAATAAAAGAAAGTGTTTTTAAAACAAAAAAAAAGTAAACCTTCAAATAATTATGTTCAGTTATGCACTTAATACTTGGTCGGGAATCCTTTTGCAGAAATGACTGCTTCAATGCGGCATGGCATGGAGGCAATCAGCCTGTGGCACTGCTCAGGTGTTATGGAGGCCCAGGATGCTTCGATAGCGGCCTTAAGCTCATCCAGAGTGTTGGGTCTTGCGTCTCTGAACTTTCTCTTCACAATATCCCACAGATTCTCTATGGGGTTCAGGTCAGGAGAGTTGGCAGGCCAATTGAGCACAGTAATACCATGGTCAGTAAACCATTTACCAGTGGTTTTGGCACTGTGAGCAGGTGCCAGGTCGTGCTGAAAAATGAAATCTTCATCTCCATAAAGCTTTTCAACAGATGGAAGCATGAAGTGCTCCAAAATCTCCTGATAGCTAGCTGCATTGACCCTGCACTTGATAAAACACAGTGGACCAACACCAGCAGCTGACATGGCACCCCAGACCATCACTGACTGTGGGTACTTGACACTGGACTTCAGGCATTTTGGCATTACCCTCTCCCCAGTCTTCCTCCAGACTCTGGCACCTTGATTTCCGAATGACATGTAAAAGTTGCTTTCATCCGAAAAAAGTACTTTGGACCACTGAGCAACAGTCTAGTGCTGCTTCTCTGTAGCCCAGGTCAGGCGCTTCTGCCGCTGTTTCTAGTTCAAAAGTGGGTTCATGCTTCTATCTGCTGAAAAGCGTTATGGAGATGAAGATTTCATTTTTCAGCACGACCTGGCACCTGCTCACAATGCCAAAACCACTGGTCAATGATTTACTGACCATGGTATTACTGTGCTCAATTGGCATGCCAACTCTCCTGACCTGAACCCCATAGAGAATCTGTGGGATATTGTGAAGAGAAAGTTGAGAGATGCAAGACCCAACACTCTGGATGAGCTTAAGGCCGCTATCGAAGCATCCTGGGCCTCCATAACACCTGAGCAGTGCCACAGGCTGATTGCCTCCATGCCACGCCGCATTGAAGCAGTCATTTCTGCAAAAGGATTCCCGACCAAGTATTGAGTGCATAACTGAACATAATTATTTGAAGGTTGACTTTTTTTTGTTTTAAAAACACTTTCTTTTATTGGTCGGATGAAATATGCAAATTTTTTGAGATAGGAAATTGGGGTTTTCATGAGTTGTATGCCAAAATCATCAATATTAAAACAATAAAAGGCTTGAACTACTTCAGTTGTGTGTATTTGAATCTAAAATATATGAAAGTCTAATGTTTATAAGTACATTACAGAAAATAATGAACTTTTTCACAATATGCTAATTTTTTGAGAAGATCCTGTATATACTTTTTAATACTTTGTAATATTATTTTTAGAGGTGTCCGGGTTGAAAACTGTGTTGTCCCAGTTGTGTATTGGACATGATGTGGGCTTCACGACCGCTGTCTGGAACCTCATGCTGTGTATTTACGGCCTGGTACCACCGCTAGGTACCACAGCACAGCCTATTATGTCTCGCTGCCTGCCTCATTGACTGCCTGCTGCCACACAATCATCCTCCTCCTGCTGCTGCTGCTGAATTTACCTCCTGCTGTCTGTGTGTTTCCACTGCCAGGGAGCACATACAATGGCGCTTCCACCATGCGCCACCAGCTATTTATTACGCTCAAAAATAGCTGCATTTCTTTAAAAAAACGAAAAAAATATATATACTTTTTAATACTTTGTGATATTATTTTTAGAGGTGTCCGGGTTGAAAACTGTGTTGTCCCAGTTGTGTATTGGACATGATGTGGGCTTCACGACCGCTGTCTGGAACCTCATGCTGTGTATTTACGGCCTGGTACCACCGCTAGGTACCACAGCCTATTATGTCTCGCTGCCTGCCTCATTGACTGCCTGCTGCCACACAATCATCCTCCTCCTGCTGCTGCTGCTGAATTTACCTCCTGCTGTCTGTGTGTTTCCACTGCCAGGGAGCACATACAATGGCGCTTCCACCATGCGCCACCAGCTATTTATTACGCTCAAAAATAGCTGCATTTCTTTAAAAAAACGAAAAAAATATATATACTTTTTAATACTTTGTGATATTATTTTTAGAGGTGTCCGGGTTGAAAACTGTGTTGTCCCAGTTGTGTATTGGAAATGATTTGGGCTTCACGACCGCTGTCTGGAACCTCATGCTGTGTATTTACGGCCTGGTACCACCACTAGGTACCACAGCACAGCTTTTTATGTCTCGCTGCCTGCCTCATTGACTGCCTGCTGCCACACAATCATCCTCCTCCTGCTGCTGCTGAATTTACCTCCTGCTGTCTGTGTGTTTCCACAGCCAGGGAGCACATACAATGGCGCTTCCACCACGCGCCACCAGCTATTTATTACGCTCAAAAATAGCTGCATTTCTTTAAAAAAACGAAAAAAATATATATACTTTTTAATACTTTGTGATATTATTTTTAGAGGTGTCCGGGTTGAAAACTGTGTTGTCCCAGTTGTGTATTGGACATGATGTGGGCTTCACGACCGCTGTCTGGAACCTCATGCTGTGTATTTACGGCCTGGTACCACCGCTAGGTACCACAGCACAGCCTATTATGTCTCGCTGCCTGCCTCATTGACTGCCTGCTGCCACACAATCATCCTCCTCCTGCTGCTGCTGCTGAATTTACCTCCTGCTGTCTGTGTGTTTCCACTGCCAGGGAGCACATACAATGGCGCTTCCACCATGCGCCACCAGCTATTTATTACGCTCAAAAATAGCTGCATTTCTTTAAAAAAACGAAAAAAATATATATACTTTTTAATACTTTGTGATATTATTTTTAGAGGTGTCTGGGTTGAAAACTGTGTTGTCCCAGTTGTGTATTGGACATGATGTGGGCTTCACGACCGCTGTCTGGAACCTCATGCTGTGTATTTACGGCCTGGTACCACCGCTAGGTACCACAGCCTATTATGTCTCGCTGCCTGCCTCATTGACTGCCTGCTGCCACACAATCATCCTCCTCCTGCTGCTGCTGCTGAATTTACCTCCTGCTGTCTGTGTGTTTCCACTGCCAGGGAGCACATACAATGGCGCTTCCACCATGCGCCACCAGCTATTTATTACGCTCAAAAATAGCTGCATTTCTTTAAAAAAACGAAAAAAATATATATACTTTTTAATACTTTGTGATATTATTTTTAGAGGTGTCCGGGTTGAAAACTGTGTTGTCCCAGTTGTGTATTGGAAATGATTTGGGCTTCACGACCGCTGTCTGGAACCTCATGCTGTGTATTTACGGCCTGGTACCACCACTAGGTACCACAGCACAGCCTTTTATGTCTCGCTGCCTGCCTCATTGACTGCCTGCTGCCACACAATCATCCTCCTCCTGCTGCTGCTGAATTTACCTCCTGCTGTCTGTGTGTTTCCACAGCCAGGGAGCACATACAATGGCGCTTCCACCACGCGCCACCAGCTATTTATTACGCTCAAAAATAGCTGCATTTCTTTAAAAAAACGAAAAAAATATATATACTTTTTAATACTTTGTGATATTATTTTTAGAGGTGTCCGGGTTGAAAACTGTGTTGTCCCAGTTGTGTATTGGACATGATGTGGGCTTCACGACCGCTGTCTGGAACCTCATGCTGTGTATTTACGGCCTGGTACCACCGCTAGGTACCACAGCACAGCCTATTATGTCTCGCTGCCTGCCTCATTGACTGCCTGCTGCCACACAATCATCCTCCTCCTGCTGCTGCTGCTGAATTTACCTCCTGCTGTCTGTATGTTTCCACTGCCAGGGAGCACATACAATGGCGCTTCCATCATGCGCCACCAGCTATTTATTACGCTCAAAAATAGCTGCATTTCTTAAAAAAAAAAATAGAAGAGAAATAAGTGAAGAAGAAGAAGACGATATAGAAGAAGAAGATATAGAAAAAGAAGAAGACGGTATAGAAGAAGAAGAAGATATAGAAAAAGAAGAAGAAGATATAGAAAAAGAAGAAGAAGATATAGAAAAGGAAGAAGAAGATATAGAAAAAGAAGAAGATATAGAAAAAGAAAAAGAAGATATAGAAAAGGAAGAAGAAGATATAGAAAAAGAAGAAGAAGATATAGAAAAAGGAGAAGAAGAAGAAGAAGATATAGAAAAAGAAGAAGAAGAAGATATAGAAGAAGAAGAAGAAGAAGAAGAAGAAGAAGAAGAAGAAGAAGATATAGAAGAAGAAGAAGAAGAAGATATAGAAGAAGAAGAAGATATAGAAGATATAGAAGAAGAAGAAGAAGAAGAAGAAGAAGAAGATATAGAAGAAGAAGAAGGAGATATAGAAGAAGAAGAAGATATAGAAGAAGAAGAAGAAGATATAGAAGAAGAAGAAGAAGAAGATATAGAAGAAGAAGAAGATATAGAAGATATAGAAGAAGAAGAAGATATAGAAGATATAGAAGAAGAAGAAGAAGAAGAAGAAGAAATCTGGAGATCTGGAGCGAGCTGGCGCAGTATGCCCTGGAAGTGCTGTCCTGTCCCTCTTCCAGCGTGCTGTCCGAGCGCTGCTTCAGTGCAGCTGGTGGCGTGGTCACCGAGAAACGCTCACGTCTGTCTCACAAGTCTGTGGACAGACTGACGTTTCTCAAGATGAACCAGGCGTGGGTGGAAGGCGAGTTCCTGACCCCTGTTGTCGGCGAGAGGGGGACATGAACTGGCTGCCGGAACCATTGTTAATATGCCTTACCACCCTTTACCACCTCCTGGCTCCTGCTCACTACTAAGCCAGCCTGGTTCAGTTTGACTATTACGTCACCTGTAGCCACACATTTTACACCTACAGTGGGCTGCTGTGTACTGCCCTTCTGCTGTCTGTCTGTCTGTGTTTCCCACTGCCAGGGTACACAGATTTACCTTTTGCTGCCACTCTGCCACCAGCTATTACGTCCAACAATAGCTATCTGTTAAATTTGCCTTAAAAAAAAAAAAAAAAAAAAACAATAATAAAAAAAAAAGGTTTAATTTTTCTGAGGTGCCCGGGTTGAAAACTGTGTTGTCCCAGTTGTGTATTGGACACGATGTGGGCTGCACGACCGCTGTCTGGGACCTCCTGTTGTGTTTATTTACAGCCCTGGTATCACCGCTAGGTACCAGGGCTATTATGTCACGCTGCCTACCTGCTGCCACACTCACACTACTCCTCCATTCCTCCTGCTGCTGCTGCTGTCGGTCTGTGTTTCCCACTGCCAGGGTACACAGATTTACCTTCTGCTGCCACTCTGCCACCAGCTATTACGTCCAACAATAGCTATATTTGTGTAATTTGCTGTAAAAAAAAAAAAAACATTAAAAAAAAAAGTTTTAATTTTTTTGAGGTGTCCGGGTTGAAAACTGTGTTGTCCCAGTTGTGTATTGGACACGATGTGGGCTGCACGACCGCTGTCTGGGACCTCCTGTTGTGTATTTATGGGCTGGTACCACCGCTAGGTACCACAGCCTATTATGTCTCGCTGCCTGCCTCATTGACTGCCTGCTACCACACAATCATCCATCTCCTGCTGCTGCTGAATTTACCTCCTGCTGTCTGTGTGTTTCCACTGCCAGGGAGCACATACAATGGTGCTTCCACCATGCGCCACCAGCTATTTATTACGCTCAAAAATAGCTGCATTTCTTAAAAAAAACGAAAAAAATATATATACTTTTTAATACTTTGTGATATTATTTTTAGAGGTGTCCGGGTTGAAAACTGTGTTGTCCCAGTTGTGTATTGGACATGATGTGGGCTTCACGACCGCTGTCTGGAACCTCATGCTGTGTATTTACGGCCTGGTACCACCGCTAGGTACCACAGCCTATTATGTCTCGCTGCCTGCCTCATTGACTGCCTGCTGCCACACAATCATCCTCCTCCTGCTGCTGCTGCTGAATTTACCTCCTGCTGTCTGTGTGTTTCCACTGCCAGGGAGCACATACAATGGCACTTCCACCATGCGCCACCAGCTATTTATTACGCTCAAAAATAGCTGCATTTCTTTAAAAAAACGAAAAAAATATATATACTTTTTAATACTTTGTGATATTATTTTTAGAGGTGTCCGGGTTGAAATCTGTGTTGTCCCAGTTGTGTATTGGAAATGATTTGGGCTTCACGACCGCTGTCTGGAACCTCATGCTGTGTATTTACGGCCTGGTACCACCACTAGGTACCACAGCCTATTATGTCTCGCTGCCTGCCTCATTGACTGCCTGCTGCCACACAATCATCCTCCTCCTGCTGCTGCTGCTGAATTTACCTCCTGCTGTCTGTGTGTTTCCACTGCCAGGGAGCACATACAATGGCACTTCCACCATGCGCCACCAGCTATTTATTACGCTCAAAAATAGCTGCATTTCTTTAAAAAAACGAAAAAAATATATATACTTTTTAATACTTTGTGATATTATTTTTAGAGGTGTCCGGGTTGAAAACTATGTTGTCCCAGTTGTGTATTGGAAATGATTTGGGCTTCACGACCGCTGTCTGGAACCTCATGCTGTGTATTTACGGCCTGGTACCACCACTAGGTACCACAGCACAGCCTTTTATGTCTCGCTGCCTGCCTCATTGACTGCCTGCTGCCACACAATCATCCTCCTCCTGCTGCTGCTGAATTTACCTCCTGCTGTCTGTGTGTTTCCACTGCCAGGGAGCACATACAATGGCGCTTCCACCACGTGCCACCAGCTATTTATTACGCTCAAAAATAGCTGCATTTCTTTAAAAAAACAAAAAAAATATATATACTTTTTAATACTTTGTGATATTATTTTTAGAGGTGTCCGGGTTGAAAACTGTGTTGTCCCAGTTGTGTATTGGACATGATGTGGGCTTCACGACCGCTGTCTGGAACCTCATGCTGTGTATTTATGGCCTGGTACCACCGCTAGGTACCACAGCACAGCCTATTATGTCTTGCTGCCTGCCTCATTGACTGCCTGCTGCCACACAATCATCCTCCTCCTGCTGCTGCTGCTGAATTTACCTCCTGCTGTCTGTATGTTTCCACTGCCAGGGAGCACATACAATGGCGCTTCCATCATGCGCCACCAGCTATTTATTACGCTCAAAAATAGCTGCATTTCTTTAAAAAAAAATATAGAAGAGAAATAAGTGAAGAAGAAGAAGACGATATAGAAGAAGAAGATATAGAAAAAGAAGAAGACGGTATAGAAGAAGAAGAAGATATAGAAAAAGAAGAAGAAGATATAGAAAAGGAAGAAGAAGATATAGAAAAAGAAGAAGATATAGAAAAAGAAAAAGAAGATATAGAAAAGGAAGAAGAAGATATAGAAAAAGAAGAAGAAGATATAGAAAAAGAAGAAGAAGAAGGAGAAGAAGAAGAAGAAGATATAGAAAAAGAAGAAGAAGAAGATATAGAAGAAGAAGAAGAAGAAGAAGATGAAGAAGAAGATGAAGATGAAGATGAAGATGAAGAAGATGAAGAAGAAGATGAAGAAGAAGAAGAAGAAGAAGAAGAAGAAGAAGAAGAAGAAGAAGAAGAAGAAGAAGAAGAAGAAGAAGAAGAAGAAGAAGAAGAAGAAGGAGAAGAAGAAGGAGAAGAAGAAGAAGAAGAAGGAGAAGAAGAAGGAGAAGAAGAAGAAGAAGAAGAAGAAGAAGAAGAAGATATAGAAGAAGAAGAAGAAGAAGAAGATATAGAAGAAGAAGAAGAAGACGGTATAGAAGAAGAAGAAGATATAGAAAAAGAAGAAGAAGATATAGAAAAAGAAGAAGAAGATATAGAAAAGGAAGAAGAAGATATAGAAAAAGAAGAAGATATAGAAAAAGAAAAAGAAGATATAGAAAAGGAAGAAGAAGATATAGAAAAAGAAGAAGAAGATATAGAAAAAGAAGAAGAAGAAGGAGAAGAAGAAGAAGAAGAAGATATAGAAAAAGAAGAAGAAGAAGATATAGAAGAAGAAGAAGAAGAAGAAGATGAAGAAGAAGATGAAGATGAAGATGAAGAAGATGAAGAAGAAGATGAAGAAGAAGAAGAAGAAGAAGAAGAAGAAGAAGAAGAAGAAGAAGAAGAAGAAGAAGAAGAAGAAGAAATAGAAGAAGAAGAAGATATAGAAGAAGAAGATATAGAAGAAGAAGAAGAAGAAGAAGAAGAAGAAGAAGAAGAAGAAGAAGAAGAAGAAGAAGATATAGAAGAAGAAGAAGATATAGAAGAAGAAGAAGATATAGAAGATACAGAAGAAGAAGAAGAAGAAGAAGAAGTCTGGAGATCTGGAGCGAGCTGGCGCAGTATGCCCTGGAAGTGCTCTCCTGTCCCCCTTCCAGCGTGCTGTCCGAGCGCTGCTTCAGTGCAGCTGGTGGCGTGGTCACCGAGAAACGCTCACGTCTGTCTCACAAGTCTGTGGACAGACTGACGTTTCTCAAGATGAACCAGGCGTGGGTGGAAGGCGAGTTCCTGACCCCTGTTGTCGGCGAGAGGGGGACATGAACTGGCTGCCGGAACCATTGTTAATATGCCTTACCACCCTTTACCACCTCCTGGCTCCTGCTCACTACTAAGCCAGCCTGGTTCAGTTTGACTATTACGTCACCTGTAGCCACACATTTTACACCTACAGTGGGCTGCTGTGTACTGCCCTTCTGCTGTCTGTCTGTCTGTGTTTCCCACTGCCAGGGTACACAGATTTACCTTCTGCTGCCACTCTGCCACCAGCTATTACGTCCAACAATAGCTATCTGTTAAATTTGCCTTAAAAAAAAAAATAAAAAAAAAAAAATAAAAAAAAAAAAGGTTTAATTTTTCTGAGGTGCCCGGGTTGAAAACTGTGTTGTCCCAGTTGTGTATTGGACACGATGTGGGCTGCACTACCGCTGTCTGGGACCTCCTGTTGTGTTTATTTACAGCCCTGGTATCACCGCTAGGTACCAGGGCTATTATGTCACGCTGCCTACCTGCTGCCACACTCACACTACTCCTCCATTCCTCCTGCTGCTGCTGCTGTCGGTCTGTGTTTCCCACTGCCAGGGTACACAGATTTACCTTCTGCTGCCACTCTGCCACCAGCTATTACGTCCAACAATAGCTATATTTGTGTAATTTGCTGTAAAAAAAAAAAAAAAACATTAAAAAAAAAAAGTTTTAATTTTTTTGAGGTGTCCGGGTTGAAAACTGTGTTGTCCCAGTTGTGTATTGGACACGATGTGGGCTGCACGACCGCTGTCTGGGACCTCCTGTTGTGTATTTATGGGCTGGTACCACCGCTAGGTACCACAGCCTATTATGTCTCGCTGCCTGCCTCATTGACTGCCTGCTACCACACAATCATCCTCCTCCTGCTGCTGCTGCTGCTGAATTTACCTCCTGCTGTCTGTGTGTTTCCACTGCCAGGGAGCACATACAATGGCGCTTCCACCATGCGCCACCAGCTATTTATTACGCTCAAAAATAGCTGCATTTCTTAAAAAAAACGAAAAAAATATATATACTTTTTAATACTTTGTGATATTATTTTTAGAGGTGTCCGGGTTGAAAACTGTGTTGTCCCAGTTGTGTATTGGACATGATGTGGGCTTCACGACCGCTGTCTGGAACCTCATGCTGTGTATTTACGGCCTGGTACCACCGCTAGGTACCACAGCCTATTATGTCTCGCTGCCTGCCTCATTCACTGCCTGCTACCACACAATCATCCTCCTCCTGCTGCTGCTGCTGAATTTACCTCCTGCTGTCTGTGTGTTTCCACTGCCAGGGAGCACATACAATGGTGCTTCCACCATGCGCCACCAGCTATTTATTACGCTCAAAAATAGCTGCATTTCTTTAAAAAAACGAAAAAAATATATATACTTTTTAATACTTTGTGATATTATTTTTAGAGGTGTCCGGGTTGAAAACTATGTTGTCCCAGTTGTGTATTGGAAATGATTTGGGCTTCACGACCGCTGTCTGGAACCTCATGCTGTGTATTTACGGCCTGGTACCACCACTAGGTACCACAGCACAGCCTTTTATGTCTCGCTGCCTGCCTCATTGACTGCCTGCTGCCACACAATCATCCTCCTCCTGCTGCTGCTGAATTTACCTCCTGCTGTCTGTGTGTTTCCACTGCCAGGGAGCACATACAATGGCGCTTCCACCACGCGCCACCAGCTATTTATTACGCTCAAAAATAGCTGCATTTCTTTAAAAAAACAAAAAAAATATATATACTTTTTAATACTTTGTGATATTATTTTTAGAGGTGTCCGGGTTGAAAACTGTGTTGTCCCAGTTGTGTATTGGACATGATGTGGGCTTCACGACCGCTGTCTGGAACCTCATGCTGTGTATTTACGGCCTGGTACCACCGCTAGGTACCACAGCACAGCCTATTATGTCTTGCTGCCTGCCTCATTGACTGCCTGCTGCCACACAATCATCCTCCTCCTGCTGCTGCTGCTGAATTTACCTCCTGCTGTCTGTATGTTTCCACTGCCAGGGAGCACATACAATGGCGCTTCCATCATGCGCCACCAGCTATTTATTACGCTCAAAAATAGCTGCATTTCTTTAAAAAAAAATATAGAAGAGAAATAAGTGAAGAAGAAGAAGACGATATAGAAGAAGAAGATATAGAAAAAGAAGAAGACGGTATAGAAGAAGAAGAAGATATAGAAAAAGAAGAAGAAGATATAGAAAAAGAAGAAGAAGATATAGAAAAGGAAGAAGAAGATATAGAAAAAGAAGAAGATATAGAAAAAGAAAAAGAAGATATAGAAAAGGAAGAAGAAGATATAGAAAAAGAAGAAGATATAGAAAAAGAAGAAGAAGAAGGAGAAGAAGAAGAAGAAGATATAGAAAAAGAAGAAGAAGAAGATATAGAAGAAGAAGAAGAAGAAGAAGATGAAGAAGAAGATGAAGATGAAGATGAAGATGAAGAAGATGAAGAAGAAGATGAAGAAGAAGAAGAAGAAGAAGAAGAAGAAGAAGAAGAAGAAGAAGAAGAAGAAGAAGAAGAAGAAGAAGAAGAAGATATAGAAGAAGAAGAAGAAGACGGTATAGAAGAAGAAGAAGATATAGAAAAAGAAGAAGAAGATATAGAAAAAGAAGAAGAAGATATAGAAAAGGAAGAAGAAGATATAGAAAAAGAAGAAGATATAGAAAAAGAAAAAGAAGATATAGAAAAGGAAGAAGAAGATATAGAAAAAGAAGAAGAAGATATAGAAAAAGAAGAAGAAGAAGGAGAAGAAGAAGAAGAAGATATAGAAAAAGAAGAAGAAGAAGATATAGAAGAAGAAGAAGAAGATGAAGAAGAAGATGAAGATGAAGATGAAGATGAAGAAGATGAAGAAGAAGATGAAGAAGAAGAAGAAGAAGAAGAAGAAGAAGAAGAAGAAGAAGAAGAAGAAGAAGAAGAAGAAGAAGATATAGAAGAAGAAGAAGATATAGAAGAAGAAGAAGATATAGAAGATACAGAAGAAGAAGAAGCAGAAGAAGAAGTCTGGAGATCTGGAGCGAGCTGGCGCAGTATGCCCTGGAAGTGCTGTCCTGTCCCCCTTCCAGCGTGCTGTCCGAGCGCTGCTTCAGTGCAGCTGGTGGCGTGGTCACCGAG